>NW_026087521.1:62057860-62657860 GCF_022539395.1 Myiozetetes cayanensis
AAGCAGGGTTTCTACCAGAGACAAAGTCATTCACTCTATGCACATTCTGTTAAAGGAAGCAGCCTGGATATTGCAATTTATTCTTGTTGTGCTTGATGGGAAAAGAAATCTTAAATCCCAGCTGGAGAATTTACAGGACTACTTTGCACTTTAGATTTGCTTTATAGTTCTGCAGAGTCCCGCTTGGGAGACATTAACATCAGTAATAACTATAGTACTTAGCACTTATTGTGATGTGTTTCATCTGCAGATCTCGGAGAGATTTGCAAGGTGAGTGCAGAATTACAATCCCCCTGTTAGAGAAACTGAACAGATATGTAGAAAGGCTTGGTCATGTGGCCAAGGTGACACAATAAGGTGAAATGGTGGTGAAGTGACTTCAGGTCCTTCTGATCTCAAATGCCAGTGTGGGCAAAAGGAGTTATTTGCACTCATATTATGCAAAGTAATTCAATACCAGTAGAAATTAGATGTGAAGTCACGCAAGGTGAAGAGCCTCTGATATATCCAGTTCTAAAATTAATGCCCTGCAAAGACGTGTAGTAAGACGTCCCATTGCAAGCTGTGAAAAGTTTATGTTTTGTCTGTGTTTCTGGAACTGGGCACCCTTTGCCCAGGCGTGATCTTCTCTGGCTCATAAATTATTAAAGCGAGGTAAAGCAGTAAGTGCGGCGGCATTATATAATCCACGGAAATAAATCTGAATATTAGAATTACTTCCACTGCCAAGATGACAAACATTTCATAAATGCAAGATGCAACAGTGGTAATGATGTTTCTGAACCGGGAAGCAAATATTATTCTCCCAGTGTGCAAGAGAAAAATTGTCTCAGGACTGCACAGAGGGTTGTTTGGTTGGGCCAGCTTTCTGTTTCAGCGGTTGGCTGTCTTTTGGCAACCGGCCATCTAATAATTCATTGCATGCCCATGGGGCATTTCATTGGAGGAGGGACATATGTTAGTGCAAGGGTAGAGCTGGTATCAATGCTTGATGCCAGTGACATGGAACAGAGGCTCTCAAGGGCTCTTGCACATCTGTCTGCCTAGTCAGTCACAGATTGCAGGCTCTGCCCTTGTTTCTGTCTGTCTGTTGGGTTTCAGAGCTAGAAGCAACATAACATGAAGCATTTTTCAGATTTATTTCTAGGGAAGCTGCTACATAGCTTTTGTTGTTGCTTTAACTGCTGCAGGAATGCTGTGTAAGTAATGTGAGACTGGAGGTTAGGTAGTCCAGGAGAAAAAGTCTACCTTCAGTCATGAGCCACACTGTGGCAAGATGTAAGAAGTGCAAAGGCTTCAGAAGGCACTGTAGAGAGAATATTAAGCCTACTGGTCCTTATGGTTTGCACTGTTCAAACCATGCAATACTTGTATGCCTTTAAGAAGCTGTTTCAATTCCATTGAAAAAAATTGCTATGCTATGCTACCTAGAGAATATGTAGCTAATGGGAGATTTCACCAGCCAGAGTGGGTTATGGATGTGATGATAAATCTAAAAAAAAAAAAAAAAGAGATTTCCTGGTAAGCAAAGCTACCATGATTTGCCTGAGGAACAGGTACACTAGCTGCTCAGAGAAGTTATGGATACACCATCACTGGAAGTGTTCAAGGTCAGGTTGGGTGGGGCTTTGAACAACCTGATCTAGTGACATTTGTTCCTTCCCATGGCATGAGGAGTGGACTAAATGATTATTGGAGGTTCCTTCCAACCCAAACCATTCATGATTCTGTGAAAAATATGTAATACAATCTATGGGACCTGTCCCTATGTTGTTAGTGGTTCACTGTGCTGGTTTGGTTGAAGTGAGCTGCCCACTCTGTGCCCATTGCCCTGTTAGCTGGACTGCTGCTCCTGGTGCAGTCAGGCAGAGGCAGGCTGTCTGATGGAAATGCCTTCTCACCCCTTCAGCAACCTGCTGTCACTTAGGATGGATAGATGTGGGGACAGAGTTCTCTACTGTCAGCAAGTCCCCTGTATAAAATATTGGTACTTAGTAGATTGACCAAATACCTTAGGGGATTAGGGGGGCAGTTGAATGCCTTGTCCATGCTGCATTTTGGATACTGAAGCACCTTCAGTGCAAATTATACAGTAGATGGAAGATTAATTGGTTTGCTTGAAGGCTGGGAAGTGGGGAGGTGTGGTCCCTCTACAGCTGGCAGAGCCAAGACCCCTGGGGATCTCTGATTTTGTTACAAGCAGTGGATATTTTGAAGTTGACGGGGAACTACGCCTGTGAGACTGCATAGGTCATTGAACACACATGCCATAGGATGCAAGGAACCTGGATTTCCATTGCTAAGTCACTTTGTGTCCACCTGGGAGGAAATCTGCCTTGGTCTCTTTTTTGCCTTTGTCTCAGCTCCCAAAATTACAGGGAGGAAGTGGCCATTGAGATGGCATAGTCTGTATACCATGGTCTAAATACAACTCTGGTTTGGATTTGAGCCCACCATTTGGAAACAACATCTCTTCTTGATTAAAACATTCCTGTGGTGGATTTACCACCAGCATTCTTGGTACATGGTTCCAGTAATTAATTACCCGTACTGCAAAAAATTTCTGTCTTGTTTCTAGACTGGAGCCAGGGTGTATGCACAAAGTCTGGATTCTCTGAGAACTGAGTCAGATAAGAAAGCCATCTGGGCAGTATTTGGTCTACTTCCTCTCATATTCAGCCCCAGTTTATACACAACTCTTCTCCAGCATCTTCCGTTTTCAGGTTTAGTTAACTGGCCTGAATGAACCTCACAGCACCTGCACACCTGATTATCCCCTGCTGTTGAAGGTGTTTTGAGGTGCCAGGTGAAACAAGTGATTGTGCTGCTGAGAGCATTCTGCATTGAGGAAGGTAGTCCTAATCTCCTGTCTGTTCTGACCTTTATCTTCCTCTAATACTTCATACCCTCTTAATACTTCTTATTGTCCTTAACATTTTCCAACAGTCCAGTGTATTGAATGCTTGTGAGCTGGTGCCTGCACACAGATCCATGGGATCTCTTCAGCCCATGTACCACTGCACCTGCATCTCTCACTGTAATTGAGAGATTTTTTTGAGTCTGACTTTCCATAGCAGTAACATCAAGGAAGTGTGAACTACAATCTAAGATGTCTCTCTGTGTGCACCTTTGATCTGTGTGGGCTGAGGCCCTCTGTGCATCAACATTAAGTAGTGCCATGAAAAGCCAAGCAACAGGATGACATCAGGGGGCAAATGCCATATGTAAACTCAAATGGAACTCATGAGTTGTAGTCCAGGGGTATCCTGGTTTTGGTAAGGCAGTGTGTATCTGAGTGCTCAATGAATGTTGCTGTCTCTGGAGATGAGGAGAAACGTGCTCACCCCTCCAACTTGCCTTTAGCAGTGCTGACAGTTTTGGAAGAGTCTCTAGATATTGGAGCAGTTTAGGAAGGAAGCCAATGAGCCTCATTCAAATATAAGTTATTTCAGACTATGACCCAAAGGGTCAGAGGATAACCTGGGGACACTGCCATTGCCTTAGTCTCACCAATTTCAATAGGTCAGACAGTCAAACAAAGAGAGTTTGCCATTGACATCACTGAAAAAATAATCTGACCCATAACCTTATATTCATCAACTTCATTTTCTAAGAAGCCAGACATAAAAAAGAGAATAGATCGAGTAAGAGTTATCCTCTGAGGATCTGTTAGTGATATTTCATACCTCTGTATACCTTTGTTTTACATTTTGTACTTTTAATTCACATGATGAAGTTTTCAGACAGAAGTGGATATCATGTGTAAGCTGAGTTCCTTGTCTTTTTCTTTTGCCTGTCACTGGCTGCATGTTCTCTATTGATGTCTTGTTCCTGGTACTTGACACTGACCATCTTGTCTGTGAAAGGAAGCACTCCAGCTGGTTTGCCTGATGAGAAGAAAGGAAAGTTTGCTTGGTTTAGTCACTCTACAGAAACCCATGGTAATGTTGCACTGCACTCTGTGTCCACCCTGTGTATATCTGTGTGTATGTGTGTCTGTATAGCTCAGTGCAGACTGGCATGTAATACAGCTTTGTCTTCTTCTGCATGTGTGTGCCTTGTTTTTTCTGTTGTTTATGCAATGTCCTCTTCATGCACTCAAGATAACAAGCTGCTCTGCAAATCAGTCTCTTGCTAATGTCTTCAAAATTGTTTTCCATTTGCAAATAAGCTCAAATATGTCTTGAAAGCGCTTTACCTCATCTTCAAAAATGACTTGCAAAATATCAGTGTTTGGGTTTTTTTTTTCCTGCAGGGCTTAGTCTGGACAAAAATTTTAATTATGAATGTTGTTTTTCTTCTTATAGCTTACTTGACTGTTTCATGTACATCAGAATATTAATTCAGTTTATCCTTAATTTATCTTTCCAAATAAACAAGATTATTAAAACATCTGTCTTCATAAAGGAACAGGCACCATTAGAGTACAATATTTCATAATTCTATCAAGTGTGCTAGAGGGTCAATTGTTTCATATTGTCCTAAGAACACAACATAAGAACTTTAGATTTCCCAGACTTGTGTTTTAGGTATGTGAATTTCTGTGATGGGATGAAGGAAAGATAGTTCATTTTGAGGGATATTTCTCCCATAATGCTTTCAAAGCGAGAACCCAAGAATACTTTTGGAAGAACCTGCTGATATCTTTCTAGCCCCTGAAGGATGACCTACCTGGTCCCATGGCCCTCTGAGCACCTGCCCGATTGAAAGACAGAACCCATTTCTTTTACGTTGCCTACTTTTGTACCGACAGCCCACAGGCAGATGTATTCTTAGTATTGAGTTACATATTCTCACAGGCTATTAGAAGTGTCTCCACCAGGTAGTACTGCATGCTCTCAAGTCTCATCTGATGTATATACCCAATTGCTAATACAGGTCATGTTCTGAAGTTCTACCAGGTTTCTGGGAGATCTGTTTAACACCACCATCACTCGGTCTCAAGTATAATTTTTTCAGTTGTTTTGTGTATTTGAAAAGAGGGGAGGAGGGAAGAGAACACATATTAAATCCTATCCATTTTCCTAACTTATGTTGAATTATTATATATTAAGGAGTTAGTAGAGCTCATATAGGAGCCATGAACATCTGGTGAAATGAAAACGGTGTGGGTTTTCTTTTCTTCTTCTTTTTTTTTCTTTTTTTTTTTTTTTTAATGATCTGTAGAAACAAATCAAACGTTGAGATTTGATAACAGATAGAAAATGTGACAGGTTCTTGAATCCAGATGAGATAGGTTCCCACCTAAGGTTGCTTTCAGTTGATGTTTGTTCCATGATACCTCTGTAAAAGCCTAGGAAATTCTGTCCAGTTCTTCGATGGCGACTGCCAATGTAAAATCTCCACCAATGTCTATATTCATTGGCTCCTTTGTTGGTAATATCTGAGTGGGTCAGACAGTCTGAATTTCTCTTTTATACCTATAGATCCAGTTTCTAATTGTAAGGTTGAAACACATGTATGTGACAGATACACAGTATACACAATACATCAGTATTTGTGGTATTTGCTATCAGGCTAACAGAAGCTGTTTATCTGCACACATGCCAATCCTGGTACCTTTTATTTGTATTCAGTCATTGCACAAAAGATTAGGAAGGGCAGTGAGGTGGTTGGGCTGCTGCAGGTAAAGAGGCTCCTTTTTAAAGTGTTCTGTTGAATCAAACAGAAGCTTCTTCTTGGGTTCATCTGCTTTTCAATCGTTCTCAATCATAAAATTTCCAGGAACTGACTCTGAAACAAAGAGAGCAGCTGCTTCTTCCCTTTCCTTTAGCATCTGAGCAACCTGTGTACATTCCTGAAGTCTGCCTGCCCAGCCTGGTCTGTACAGGGAGGCACAAGACTTGCTCAGCAAATTGCTTAATCCTCAAGAGCTGCAGCTGAGGGTCTTTTCATTAAGCCAGTTCCTTCGCTCATGTGGCTCACTAAGAGATGTGCCAGGTTCTAATGGCCAACCCTCTCTTTTTCTTCCCTTTGACTCTTACAGTGAGCATGCCCACCAGTGAGACCGAGTCCGTGAACACAGACAACGTCCCTGGAGCGGACATGGAAGGCGAGAACTGCGGCGCGAGGCTGGCGTGAGTACACACACAGACATCTGCATCAGGGCTGGGGCTGGGCTCAGGGGATAAAGCCAGGGCAAATGTCAGCCTCTTTAAGAGGAAGAAACCCCCACTGTGGGTGAAAGGAGAGGCTGCAGAAGGTCTATTGATCAGGTTCTTATCTTAATTGCAGTGTAAACTCTCTCTGGACATTAGTGAGGAGACGCTGAGTTTACATGGATTTAAATAAAGCACAGAATGCCCAGGATAAGCAGATCTGGTTTTGCATAATAGCTAAAAGAGAAACTGATGGATAACAGTGTTCTTATTTTAAAATTCCTCTTAGGTGGTAGATAGTCAAAACCAGTGTGTGTAGACCAAAGAGTGGAAATGACTGGTCCATTTCCATTTTCTAACAATCCTTGTATGCTTTGCGTTGTCTTGTAATAGAAATACATTGATGAGAACTCCCATCTGACAGACTGCATTACACCCTTCAGATGCTGCACAGAACACTGTAGTGACAAAGAAATATATCAGTTAGGAGGGATTAATGCCTCCTCCTTGAAATTGCACTACTGTAGTTAAAGAAGGTGCTCAAGAATGAGTGAGATGGAGGTTATGAAATACCATATTAAGTGGTGTATTTTTTAACATCACAGAGAGGAAGAGTAGTTAAGAGGAGTCCTTTATTCCCTTTTGTATGACTGAACAAGAATGGACTTTATGCTTTGAGGGCAATATGTTAGTCCCTCCAAATTTCCTAGAAAAAGGAGTTAAGCATACCTCTGCTATAGCTTGGACCATGCTGGAGTACTTTGAGGCTCTGTCCTGTCCTTGGGCCTACCTTGAGCTCTTTGGTGATGCTCAAATGCTCATCATAAGTGAATAAGAAATGCTCTATTGTGTCATACCTGTTGACCAGTTGACCCAGTGTTCAGGTTCTGACAGGAGGGCAAGCACTTGAGCCTGGGTATTTCCTGCTTTCCAGTCTCCTTTTGCTGCTCCCAAACTCATGCTTATTGAATTAGAGATATTAGCAGGCACACTGCTTTTTGCCTCTATGGACCTGTCCATGGATTTACCTAAGGCTCACTGCCTTCACAATCTTCTGTGGCAACACATTTCAGATTTTCACCACCTGCTGTGTAGACAAGAACTTTCTTCTATCTGTTTTAAGATGATCTATTACTGCTTTCAGTCAATGTCCTCTCCCTGTAATATTGTGATATTTGGTGATCAACTGTTCCACATTCAGCTTATCTGTCACTTCCATAACCTTGTAAACCTTGATTGTATCTCCCACACATACCCTTGGCCCTCTCCTCTACAAACTGAAGAGGAGATCTTATCGACATTAAAAGATGTGATACATGGAATGTGTTGTAAATTCAATCTGCTTTCCTTGAAGAGTCAGCCAGAAACTTACAAACCCCAGGAGAAATTATTTGTGATAGCTTTCCTTCACCTGTCTGCTGTTGTGAACCTGCTGAGTCTTTTAGTTTAGATTATGAACACTTTTCTGAAGGAGCCTGCCTAGATCTACTCACAGCACTAAGGCAGTTTTAGCTCTTTCTTTGGCAACCCAGCAAGTTTCTTGTGCTCTTGGTGCATTACAGGAAGAATCAGGTGGATGTGTGATCACTTCTTCCAGCTGGATTCAGTTTGAAGAACCATCTCTATTCTGCAGCTGTGGTTCACAGAATCACGGAATGGATCAGGCTGGAAGGGACCACAGTGGGTCATCTGGTCCAGCCTCCTGCTCAAGCAGGGCCATCCTGGAACACATGGCACAGGATTGTGTCCAGACAGCTCCTGAATATCTTGAAGATCTTGAAAAATGATTGTTAGCAGCCTCGCTATGTCCATCATGGGTGCATTCCATCAGGGCCCATGGACTTTTTGGATGTCAGGTTTGCCTAGCTGTTCTCTGACCCAATCCTTCTTGGCCAAGGAAAATTCTTCCTTCCAACATTTCTTTACCTTGGTCTCCTGGGTCAGAGATTCCTGAGGGCTGACTTTGTCAGTAAAAACCAGTGAAAAGAAGGCTGTCAGTAATTCTGCCTTCTTTGTACCATCAGACCCCCTCTCCATTTAGTAAGAGGCCCACATTATCCTTAGTTTTCCTTCTGTTATTGATGTATTTGAAGAAGCCTTTCTTCTTGTCCTTGACATTCTTTGCCAGATTTAATTTTAGGTGGTCCTTGGCCTTCCTGGTCTCATTTCTGCTTACTCTGACAACCTCTCTATATTCATTCCAAGTGGCCTGACCCTGCTTCCATCTCCTGTTTGTTTCCTGCTTCAGTAATGACAAGAGTTCCTTGTTCATTCACAGAGGTCTCATGCCCCCTTTGCCTGATTTCTTGCTCATCAGGATGCATTGTTCTTGAGCCTGGAGGAAATCATCCTTGAATATCAACCCACTCTTCTAACACCTCCCTCCCTGGAGGAACTCTTACCACGGGATTCTTCTTAGAAGATCCCTAAAGAGGCCAAAATCAGCTCTCCTGAACTCCATGGTTACACTTTTGCTTGCTGCCCTGCTTCCTCCTTGCCCAAAACTGAACTCAGCAAGCTCTTGGTCACTGCAGCCAAGGCTGCCCCCAACCTTCACAGTTCCAACAAGGCCTTCCCTGTTTGGTAGTGTTAGGTCAGGCAGCACACCATTCCTTGTGGGATCCTCCACTACCTGTGTCAGACAAGTTGTCATCAGTGCTTTCCAGGAACCTCCTGGACTGTTTGTGCTTTGCTGCGTTGCTTTTCCAGCATCTGTCAAGGTAGTCAAAGTCCTTCGTGGTGAGGGGACTCAGTGCCAGAAACAATGGCAACAGTTTTTATAAGGTTTCATATATTTTTAATATTACAGCTTACATTCATTTGTTCTTGCATTCAATGTTCTTAATCCCAGCAGACTCTAAAGCACTTTATGAGCTTTAAATGCAGAGATTGTTTTCACAGCGTTAGAGTTCAGCCACCTTCAGGGTAAAATGTGACAGGTGTTTAAAAAAACCAGGCACAAGTGTATGAGGAGATGTTTGGGGGATAGCTTGTTCTGCACTGAAACTGCATGGCGAATTTTGGCAAGCAGAACATAATTATCCTAGCTGGAATGTGGCCAGGAGAGCCAAAGTTAAACCCAACTCTAAATGTAATCATGACTTAGAATGGAGTTTACTTAAAATAGCCCAGCGTGCTCACAGGAGAATGGCAGTCCTCAGATTTGGCATTAGGAGCAGGGATGGCTAAGTCCAACAGGTTTTAGGGAAGAAGGCACAGGAAAATTACAGGAAAACTGAGCTTAATTTCTTCTTCTTGTGTTGCAAATGTCAAAGCAGGACCTTAAGTTTCACCAGACCAGGACAAGTAATATTCAGAGAGATAAACAGTTTCCTTGTCACTCTTCACTTCGTTTGAAAATGGATGATGTATAGTAGGAGAGTTGAAGTCTGTTATTGAGAAGGATTTTTTTACTCCTTACCCAAGGACAGTTGGGATCCTCAAGGCCTCGCTCAGATTGCTTTTCATCTCTAGGAGATGGATAGGCTCCTTCATGCATGAAAATGAAGGGCTGTATCATTGTATATGAAATTCCAGGGTGAGATACAAATTTTGCCAATACTTCCTGCTTTTGTAAAATGTTTGTTTCAAGCTTTGTGAAGCTGCAAATTCCTTAGTTCTGGGTAAATTCAGATCTGCCTTTGATGCTGAGGTTTGGCATCCTTTCTGGTTTCTTTTGTTACTGCGTCTCACACTTAGGCAGAGAGAAACCAGCTTTCCTGGCTTTTTCCTGGTATTAAGTACTCTTCTCACTGACCTCTCTTTTAAACACCTCATAGGCCAATATTCCTGCTGTAATATATAGAATTTAAGCAAGAATTTATCTGAATGAGTGTTTTCTTTATTGGAACCTGACTAAGAATCAGAATTTGGCCCAGTGTTCAAGAATAGTGAAAATTCGTGTGGGAAGTCAGTTCAACTTTTCAAAAAAGTTCCTCACCAAGTACTAGAGATGTTGAATAAGCATTAATAATTATACCCATGCCATCCTGATTTACTCTAGTTGAAGATTAGGCCAGCACTTTTGAGCAGTCATCAGCCCTCTGTTTTTACAGTTGAAATGTAACCAAGTTTTTTGTTTGATTGTTGAGTTTCATGTATTGCACGTGAGTCTTGGTTTTTACCAGCTTTCTAAAATCACCCAGTGGCCATAAGTCCCGATTGCTTTGCTAATAAAACACATTTTCCCAGAGGGCAGAGGCTGCACTGGGCAAACTGCAGCCAGACACGACTGAAACAAGGTGGGGATTTCAAGTCAAAGGCAATATATTTATTTATTTAGTGACATCAAGCTGCCTAGGGCGTTTGACCACCCCAGCACCACCACCACAGTTACAGGTTGAGCTTGCCATCCAAGTGCACTCACGATAAAAGGAAAAACAAATGCTCAGGAGACTGAAGGAAAAACTTTTTCATTGAAGATAACTTAGAATTACTGGCTGTTCTTTCTGTTCTTTTAAAAATCTGTAGAGCTTTGAAAAACTGTGCCTGTGAATGACAGAAAGATCTGCTTGAGAAGCCAGGCTCAAACGTGCCTTTTGGAAAAGGAGATCTTCCCTGACAGCCTTTCTCAGCTCCACAGAGACATATGCTATGTGAGATCAGGAGAGTACCTCTCAAACACAAGCTATCTCCTGCTGATGAATTGTCTCAAAGAAGCTTTTATTTCTCTAGTATCCATACTATAGAAATTGCCTCCATCAGCTGTGCTGTCTGGAGCAGTGCCAGTATTCAAACCAGCAGAAGGAGTTTCAGGAGGAATCTAACATCTAATCTCTCTTTGCTTGTTGTGTAAATCCAATTTTTCAGAACTTAAACAAAACAAACAAACAACAAAAAAACAACTTCATTCATATTCATTCCTGGTGTAATTCTGCTGGCAACAGCAGTGCTGTGACACAGAGCAGTTCCCTTCCTAAGGGTATAGTATAAACTTCATCAGGCGTTGGAATCTGAAAATGGTTTTGTAGGGTTCCACAGGACACTAAAAAGCATCCCACAACTTTCACAGTATATTATCCCTGTCATGGTATTGCCTTGTATTGCTCTGACATTTGCCCTGAGGTAGGAACACAACAGCTTTTATCCTCAAGGACAACACTTGGAAGTGGAACTTATTCCTGACGTGTCACAGCTTTAATAACCTGTTGCCTCGGGGTACAAAGAAACACGTTTCCTCTGCAGCAGGCATCAGTGGGATAAACCCAGAGCTAGGAGCACTGGGTTTCTGTTTACAGGATATCCTTCTAGCCAGGGCTTCCCAATAGCCAGTAATTTCCCTGAGCCTCTGTGGTTACTGCTGTGCAGGACTTTTAGATTCCTGAGGACAGGCTATTGCTCATAATCAGGAGTAATCTGTTCTGTGCAGGGTGTCAGCACATATAATCTTCCAATACAAGCAGGATGTTAATTTTCTAATACAGCCATACAGATCTGGAGTGCCACAATAGAGCTTGCTTTTATACATATGTATTAGATTAAAAAAAAAGACCTTTGTGAAAACTAATGTTCCATAGAGCTTCAATAGAAAAGTGAAGCACTTGAGCTCAAAGGGAAAGAGGGCTTAAAATTATCTGCTTTCACTGAAACAATAAGCCACTTGGCACTTTCACCTTGGCCAGGATTTCCATACATTTGGGGGACAGTTCAATTGCTTTTCCACCAAATGTAGTTCAAACAATGTAAAAGGATAAACCAAAATGAGCAACCTACACTGGCTTTCCAACTGAAAACAGTGTGTCCTGAAAATATTTTGAGCAATGGAAGCTTTCCCTGGCAGCTGAATGGTCAGGGATTTTTCCCTTTGTGCATTTCTGGCTGGGAAAATAATTCCTGTGCAGTTCTTGCCATCGTCTGCATAGGGGCCAGTGGTAAAGGCAGAAGAATCTGTTTGCTTGCAGGTTTACTGTAGTTGCTGCTTGTTTTCTCTCAATGAGAAGATAGACTCCTTGTGATGTGATGGGGACTTTGGTCCCATCACATCCGGAGCAGTGGTAAGAAAAGTCTGCCAAAAACTCTGGAACCACTACTGGCTTCAGCGGGAATACACACAGGATCAGCCCTTATGTGTCAGTCTCAGCTACTGCTCTCCAATTCATTATGAGCAAGGTGCTTTTAATATTCACAGTGAGCTCTAGGTCTGTATCTAAAGGACAGTAGCATGCCCTTGTGGAAGAGGAGTTATCTTCCTCCTTCGGACTCTGTGTCAGGACTTGCCTGTGACTTGCCCCAGGGAGAGCAACATTATTTAAGGAACACTGAAGTGCTAGCCTATTTTCCCAGCCTGTAAGAAAGCCTGTTGAATAGCAAACCAGCTCAGTTTTAAGCTAGACAGATCCAATTTTCTTAAGGATGTTCTGTAGATTCTTACTTCTGCTGGCCAGTGACCACCTCTTCAAACCAGCAGGCCAACAACTGCCTCTTTAAACCATCAGGGCTCCCATCAGGTCAGCATTCTTCATCCAGTGCTTCTGCAAGGAGGGCCAGAGTGTTTAAAAAAAAAAAAAAAAGACATCTCTGTGAGTTCTCTGCTGAAGTCTAGTGATTGCCTCAGCAGCAGGAGCTCAGCCCACATCAGAATGCAAGTTCTTCAGGGTCGGTCATCTGTTCTGTTTTGCTGGAAGCTTTTAATCAATGGTCAGAAATGAGAAATGGTCATTGCAAGTTCCTGTACAGCTCCCCAGTGTTAATTGTACAGGGGCAGGATGGAGGCCCATTGCTTTTTTTGTGAATTGCAGAAACTCAGCTGAGGGCAGAACTCAACCCTAACATTTTATTAGGCTGCAGACTGCATGCATGCACCTTACATTCCTGATTATGTTGTATCACTGTATGCTTTTACCCCAGTAATATATGAAAAAAGGACCTTAGGGTGGACATCTTCTCTTCAGAGATGCCAGCATCCTGTCTAGAAGCGAAGAAATGTCATCAGCAGGAATAGAGAGAGGGAAACATTGTGCTGGTTGACCAGTAACTGCATGAATGCACCATATTGCACCAAAACAAAACCAGTGTCACACCAGGACTGTGTTCTTACAGTTCTAAAATCTGTAAGATTTGCACAGTGAAGCTCTTTGAATGTTCCCCAAAGTTGAGTATAGCCCAGAGGCACAGTAAAGTCCATTTCTGTGTTACTGCTTTTCTGTGAGCTTTTGCTAGTGAATCCTCATGAAGGTAGTTGCCTTTAAGTGGAATGATATGATGTAAAAGTAGCTGTGACCAGCATGTCAGATAATTTTATGGTCATGTTTAGTAACGCCCACACCCAGAAAAAAAGGTGTAACGTGGCCCTTTTGTCATGCTTGGTGACCTACGAGATTTTTCAAGAATTGTTTGTTGTGTGTACAATTACACAGTCCTCAATCCCTGTTATACCAAAGTGTCACATCCTTCACAAGTGCCTGCTCTGGTGTCCACACAGTAGAGATCTGATCTCTGTGTTTGTCTTTCTAAAAGACAATCTGAGTTATGTGACTCCACACTCAGTAGTGATTTGAAGTGATTTTCATATAGGCTACTATACCATGATTTTAAACAATAGTTTCTCAAGACATTCCATAGCTTGGCACAATGGAGACACTCTCTTTCTCCCAATGACATAAAGCTCACAGAATACCAGGAATGCAAGAGATCCGTGTTTAAACTCAGCAGAAAATCTGGTCCACCCTAAACTCCTGCCAAGTGCCAGTTTGGAGTGTCACAAAGAAGCTGTGGCAAGGCCCCATATTGAGGCTATTTGACAGCCCCTAGTGATGACATAAAAGCTTTTTTTTATAGGACATTGGTATCCATGGTTCTGATAAACAATCTTGATCATAACAGTCATTTGAAAGACGTGTTTCAGATTCGTGCATAATGTTTTCGGGATCAGTTATTATACAGTTTGTTTCCAAAATTCCACTTCTCTCTCGGATTCTACCTCTAAATATAAATCTAATCCTCCTTCCTTGTCCTATTCTATATATACAGCACACCCACATGTGATAAAGCCTTCTGCCATAGCAGCAAAGAAAGGTGGAGGGGGGGGAACGAAGGCTGTAGCTAACCTGTGGGAGCACTGAATGCACTTGGCTGCTGCTCATAATGCTCCAAAGATATAATTATCACATGCATGATGAGTACTACACCTGCTGCATCTCTTTTGCTTAAGTAAATGATTCCTTAAAACACCACAGAGCTGCCTCACTTGGAAACTATTAACCAGAGAGGTCACCAGAGGACTTCACACTCCCTTGTCCTTCCCCTTCCACCAGGCAGGTTTACTAATGCATCTCTCTCTTTCTCTCTCTCTCTTCCCACCCACTCCAAACTTTTCCTATCAAAATCCTCACCACCTCCTTTCTGGTGCCCACCTTTCTCCTTCATTGTGATTTTTTTTCATCTTTTCATTTCCCCTATCTTTGTCTGAGCCTTCTTTCCTGTTGCCTGTAAATCTGATCCATTACAGTTTGTAGGTAGTGCTCATCAAGCCAGAGTTCTCAGTGAGAAGTGGGATAGCTTTAAGGATGTGCTTTGTAGGTGCTTCACTTGGCATCTGTCATAAAGCTTGCTTTGTCTGTGCAGCATAATTTAGCATTCTGTTCCACCAGTGCGTTATTTCTTCTCTATCAAGAGCCCTGTGTGTGTCTGTAACCACACTGCTGCCTAGTATGTGGCCTAGACAGGCTGCCTGTGACACAGCAGGAATGATGTATTCGGTGCAAAGGCTTCTTGTTTGTTGTTTGTGTCTTGGACCATCTGCTGGTGAAATTTTCCTGTCACTGAAACCTCTTCCACATAAGGAACCTGACCCATCGCTGATTACTTGTCAGTAACTGATGTCCTCAAGCAGGGACTGACCATTTTTAAGTCAGCTGCAGGAAGTTAGATGCTTCGAGAATCACATTGTCCCATTGTCTACTAACAGTGAATCCAATTTTAAGGCACTACAGTAAGACCTTTGCTGACTGTTGTCAACAATGAATCACTTTCCCATCATAGATGGAACCTTAAGAAATGCTTCAACGCAGCAGAAATGTCTTGTTCGTAGTCGCTCCCCATATTCTCATTTCTTCTGATATGGGTAGTGGATCTTGCAGCTTCCTAAATCACCTCTGACTCATGTCTTTGTATTCACTCACATTTATTTCTTTCTGTGCATCATTGTGGACGTACCAAAAGACAACCAAAGAGTTCAAAGGCCTTGCAGGACATGTGTCAAGCAGAGCAAGGTTGTGGTTAGAGTATTGGGGTCTATTTCTAGCTTTGCCTGTGACTTCTCATAAAAGGTTAATGAGATTATTTAGATGAATAAACCTAAATGCATGAAATTATATATTTGAACAGATGGAAACGTGGCCAAATTTTCAGGAGTGCTTAATTCTGAAAATTTAATTGTTAGCAACAGAATCTTTTTTACAGACCTGTTTGAATGCAAAGCAATTTACATGGATAACAAAGACAAATAAGAGTTGATATCTAAGTCTGAAAATATCCATCAAGCACTGTTTTTCCTTCAACTGCTGAAAAAAAAAAAGGCATTATTTTCTCTGTTATTATGGTTTCATAATGTGCTTATATATCCTGAAGTGATAGGTGATGTGTGAAAGCTGTCTGTATCAAGTCATACATATTTTAATATATTAAAAAAATAGTGACTAAAAAAAGAAGGAAAAAAAAAAAGGGTGATACTTGAGAAATAATTTGTTAGCAGCAGTAGAGTGCCCCTAGCATTAGGCCAGCCTTTTATTCAAGAGAAAAGCTAGTTCACTGATATCTATAGATGGTAGAATCCCATCATGGCACAACTCTTGCTTCGTGACTCCTACCACAAAAATCAAAATTTCTGGATCAGGGAATTCTCCATATCCAGTGCCTACACTGACTTACAGCAGACTCAAGAGGAAAACAGCATAGATTAAAAAATTAATTCAGCTTAACTTTGTTTCTTTCCGTTGCTATTTTCACAAAAGCCTGGGAGGTATGAGACAGCTTCAGAGACTTTAATGGCAATTCTTGTCTTTCAGGCACCGGATCTCCAAATCAAAATTTAGGTAAGTAAAAGTGATTTTTGCTTTTCCTCCTTTCTGCTGGATTTGTTCCTTACTTTGTGAAGTGGTTTACTCCAGCATCTCTAGAGTGCAGTATTGATTCTAGGAGATACTGCCAAACATGTTAGATTTAGTCAAAAATCAAGATTGTTTTTCTTAGTTTTATACTGAAATAAGGCACAGGGACTACTGACATTATTCCTCTCAGAAGTGCCTATCTGATTGCTACCTACATATCTCGAACCATAAAACATAATATCAGAAGTAAAGTTCAACCACATAATTATTCTGCATCCATCAACTTCAACCCTGTCAGCTCAAGGCTCTCTTTCTTACACTTTGTTGCACTACTCTGCTTTGCTTGATTGTAAATATTTCAACTGATGAGGTTTGCATTTTATTTGTGAAGTTCTCCCTTTCACCCTGGGACATGGGGAGTTTTTCTGGTTGTGTTTGTTTTTCTGTTGACTTTACAGCTTTTGAAAAATCGAAGCAGTCCCAAGGGGTTTGCATTGGAAAGGCTGACTGAACTCATGGAACTTGGTTGCTAAAGTCCATTTCTACCTTTTTGGTTGGAGGTTAGCTGCCTCCATAAATTCAAAGTCAGTTTTATAAAAAGCTAAAATAAACTTAAAAAACCCCTAAAACAAAATTAATTTTTAATATAACTGTAATGAGTAACTGTGTCCTTCAGCTACCTAAATAACAAACAGTAATAAAAATTTAGGGATGCACATATGTGGACATCCTGCCTTTATGCATCCCTGTGTAAAGAGTGTAGGTGTGAGCACAGGAAACCACCGTACATCTTCATGCATGCACATCTGTGCACAAGTACGCACCAAAGTGTGTGGGATTCCTAAGGGTTTAATGACATCATTGATGTCTAAGTGTTGTGCCTATTTTGGAAGGTGGGAAGATCTTTTCTATTCCCAAGTCTACTGCAAAACACACAACCCTTTCTGAATGTTTGTGATAGCTAGTCTGGGTGCCTTTATAAATTGCACAGGTAAAACACTCCAAATTTGATTACCTGTTAAAATGCTGTTGCAACATTCTCATTGACATAGTGTTCATGGTGCCTGGCTTTAGTTCATTAGAGATGCTGAATCCTGACCTCAAGCAGGGCCATAGTTTATTGCTGAAAATAATACACAAGAGAAGAACAGACAAGAAAAGTTCTTTCTCTCTGTAATGTTGTGTATGTGTATGTCCCTTCAGAGACACACTCACACATATGTATATATTATCTATATAAAACTATTAGATTTATTATACAGTGGCAAGTGTTGCCTGGAAACTGGTTGCTATGCAAGTTAAATTCTGAGGAGTAGGAGGTGTGTAATTAGCTTTAAATATCTTCTGTGGTTAGTAATTACCCTCAGAAATCAGTGACACAAGGGGATGTGTTCATGGAAGGCAAACCTTAAAAAGTCTGTTGATTAGCAAATGGTACCCTTAATTCCAGGCATCAAGGTGAGATGCTGAGGTCCCCTAAGTTTTGGGGTTTTGTTGTGAATTAGGCCTTGTTCTGGGTTTACTCCTGAATATTGCTGAATGTTGGAAATGCTACATGGATTTTATTTGACCTCACCTCTCCAAAGACTTAATCCAAAGATTCATGTGGCATAGTGGGTATCTTTTCATTGATTATCCTGAGGCTGGGCAAGCTCCCATCGCAGGCTACAAGCATCAAATACAAGGAGAATAATTATTTTTGTGGGAACTACTCAGTTCACCACAAAAACCCCTCCGGATATCTGCAGTGGTTGTCTTAATCAGATTAAGGTATTGCTTGAAGATGTTGCAGATTGGTTTAGGACTAATTTTATTCCTGTAGATAAAGGAAGGATGATCGCAACTGTCGACTCAGATGAGAATGAGAGAATGTTTCTCAGGGTGAACTTTAAAGTTATTCTCTACTGCTCTTGAACGATAAATCAAGACTAGAGTCTCTCTTGGCAGAGAGTTGCAATAACCTATGGATCCCTATCTGAAAAGAACTTTTCCTTTTTCAATCTTTCAAGTCGCTACTGGCGCCGATGGAATCGATTCTGCAGAAGGAAGTGCCGTGCCGCTGTCAAGTCCAATGTTTTCTATTGGTTGGTGATCTTCCTTGTGTTCCTCAACACCCTCACCATTGCCTCTGAACACTACAACCAGCCAGACTGGCTCACGGAGGTCCAAGGTGAGGAGAAGCTGATGGATCTGTTTATTATGATCAGTGTCAAAAAAAGGGAGCTGGGAGAGGAGCTGGTGCATGAAAGCACATGATGTAAAAGGAGCACATGCAGGTCTGAACAGTCCTCTGACTGTGGAGAATCTTAAATAGCACAATAAACATCCCTGCCTACAATGGGAGAAGTCTTAGGGAAAATGTAAGTGCCTTGTTTCCAGCCAAAGCGGTGTTTCCTTGAGTGTAAGTGAAACCAGGAACTGATGCTAAATATATATTTGCAACTGGATTTCCAATTAATGGATAGCTACCGAGAGCCACGCGTTCTCCAAGGTTTTCCCTGAAATGGCATTTATGATAATTTCTAATTATTAGGGAGGTGATGAAGAGTGATTTGTAAAGTTCTCCTGTCTGCAGAACGGTTGAATTCTCTCTGGAGGTGAGAGCAGCTGAAAGGCTTAATTAAGCAACAGTAGGTAGCACAGCAGCTCTTCTGTTCCCACTCTCCCCTGCAGATGACAAATGTGATGGGAGGTTGTGCACAGGAGGGCACGTCCCTGCCGCTGGAGGTTGTGTGGTTGTGTAATACAATGCAGCTGGATGTGCAATACATAAGAATTGCTGTAACCATCCTGGTGAAGCACTTCTGTGAATGAGATGCCCACGCTTTTGAAGTTCATTCTTTGAACCAAGCTTATATGAAGTTAACTTTTAAGGCTGATCCCCAAAGAGGTTTCTTAAGAAGCAAGGGCTGATGCTTAATCGTGGTGATCTTTTGACTAAGTTTCCTTAATCTGTTCCTTTTTGTTTTTCATGAGACACTGCCAATAAGGTGCTGCTAGCTCTTTTCACGGCAGAGATGCTGCTGAAGATGTACAGCCTTGGTCTCCAGGCCTATTTTGTGTCCCTCTTCAACCGCTTTGACTGTTTCATTGTGTGCGGAGGAATCCTGGAAACGATCCTGGTTGAGACAAAGATCATGTCACCGCTGGGCATTTCGGTTTTGAGATGTGTCCGACTCCTAAGAATATTTAAAATCACAAGGTACTCTATTGCTTCTTTGGGACTGGAGGAGGGCTACTGCTCAGTGCACAACATAGATAGGTACAAGTCACTCACGTCCCTGGTGTTTTTCACTTTTTCTACCACTAATTGTGTAGTGAGAGTGTAGGTTGACAGTCCTCATCTTCTGCTTTCCTGTAACGGGATGGGGAGGACTGTATAGACTGGATATCCCTGATGTGAGTGATTAGGATTGGTGAGGAGTCTGGCATAGGGAGCTGGAGACACTTGCTACCGTGCAAATTATTAAACTGAAACCTGGAATGGCAATGCGAGCTGAGATTGGGCTCTTATGGTTCCCTGCAAAAGACAAAGCAAAACTAAACCAGCAGATAGCCTTGTGACCTTCTCTGATGCTTTCTGGAGACACAGAGGAGCCTGAAAGACTGCCTTGAGCTAAAACAACATTAGACTGAGGAGCCCATGCCAACTTCAGTAGACTCAACAGTGGCCTGAGTGGGAGATTGTGTCAACACCAGCAGCTATAGGCGAAGGATGTTGCCAGCTATTCCCCTTCAAAGGAGTCCATCATGAAGCAGCAGCTTTATGAACAAACCAGACTTTTCCCAGATTCCAGTATCCCCTCTTGTTCCTTTTCACTCTTTCTCCTCTCCCTCTGCATAAAGGTGCATTTAATACATGTATATTAAACAGGCTCTGCTTCCTTGAGTTCAGGTGCCTCCAAAAACACCAGGTTGGTTTGGCAGGGCTTTTTCAGCTTGAGAAGAGGTTGTAGGAGAGATCAGCTCTAAACTTAACCAGATGGGAGCTCTTGGAACAAATTTTACCCAAATGCTTACCCCCAGTGGCACAAGGTCTGCCTTTTCCCATGTGGGCACCAGTCAGCACCTTATAAAAAGCTTGTCTGAGGTGGTGAAAGAGTGTGTTTTCTGCATGCTCAGCTATGAAAATGTCCCTAAAATTGCTGTAACACACCCCTTCAAAGGAAACTTCTGACAAATATGAGATAAAAACACACAGCACGTGAGGAAAACAAAGCCCAAACTGGAAGACAGTCAAGATGTCAGAGCTGAGAGGCAGAAAAAAACACCCGACTTGGACTTGTTCACCATAAAAGATTTGCCCTTAAAGTTTCTGAGCCTCAGCTCTCTGGCAGGATGGATGGTTTTCAGGGTCAGATGGTGGAGACAGAAAATCAGTTTAACAGTCTCAGAGAGAGAGGCCAAAGCAAGCCTACAACTATTAGAATAGGGGGAAAAAAAGTGGTCTGTTTAGACTCGTGATTATAGAAGAGGGGAAAACGTTCCAGCTAACAAGAGTTTCCAGCCAGAAAGGCATCTTTGCTCTTTCAGAAATAGTGGGGATCTCTGGTCTGCTGACTGTTTTTCCTGGATCTTTGGGTCTGAAAGCTATCATCACCAAGTCCCAGGCCTGGTTTCTGAGGAAACCAGGAGTTGTTTCAGGCATTGGGTAATCAGGTACACCCGGGGCAACATACCAATAGCTATAAAAGCATAAGCTTCAACATAGCATCCTGGAGAGGTCATTGTTTTTTCAAGACATTTCTCCACTCCTACACAAAATATATAAGCTAGCTAAGAGAATTCTCTAATAGAAAGGCAAACACTGAGAGAATAGCAATAATACTTTGAAAAGCTTGAGCTGTTGAAGTACTCAAATATTCCTAAAGCTTCTGGAAGAGATATAATGATGGAAGCAACCAGCAGTGGGACTACTTATATTTGCCTTCATTCTGCAGCACAATTAGAATACAATTTTTCATGGAAACAAATGTTACCTGGAATATGTCTCCTGCAATTTGTGCATGGGTCTATGTGGAAAACACAGAGATGAGGAACAACTCATACTGCATAATGTATTAATCAGATTTTGCCCTCTTTCCTGTTCCTGAAATGTTGGCAAGTAGGTTGCAGTAGTTTCAAATTTATCTGTTTTGTAATTATTCATAATTTTTTTCATGATTTCTTCCCTCCGTGGGTGAAGTCCACCCTCATGTGGAAATCCCTAACACAAGCCTCCAAAGCAGTATTTTAGGCCCACTCATGTCTTAATGAAGAAGAGAATATTCTGGCCCTAAAGCAAAACTTCTACCTTAATGTTCTCCGGTAAATGACCAATTTTTCCATCATTCACTCAGCTCTAAATACAACGATTTATTGATGACATTATCAATACTGGTGCAATACACCACCTGAGTGCAAAGATAATACAGAAAGATACAATATTAGAAAACTGGGAGGGTAGGAGGGGTGATAGTGTAGTGTTTTATGTCAAATATATATTCACCAGCAGTGACAGGGGGACATACAGTTAATCAAAGGCATTAAAAAAGCACAAAACAGGAAAATTACTCTGGTAAGAATATATCGATAGGTTGCCTATTCTTTATATATTTGGAGGGATTTTCCATGATAAACACTGAGCACAAACAAATTCTGCATGGATCAAGATGATACAATTCTAGGAGAAACACAAATATAGCTCCCTAATACAATAGAAACAAATAAAGACACCATCAGATGAACAATGTATCATTTTAGAAACCACATTTAGTATTTTGAGAACAAACATTTCTTCCAAAATTATAAATACATTAGACAAGCAGACAATATAATCTGTTTGGTTTATTCTCCCTAATTTTTAAAGGGCTGTGCAGAACATCTCCCTCTTTGCTATGAGAAGACAAATTATTTTCTTATTATAAATAGTCCTTTACTGCGTTATAAATCCCTACATATAGTCCTTTATATTAAAAAAATAAATCATATAACTTGCAACAGCATACAGAAAGTTGATGGTTTATACCTAATCCTGCCACCAGATATACACTGTTAACTGTAGGGAGGAGAGACAGGGTGCCTTTTTTTTGTACCTGCTTTCAAAGTAGTTTTATATTGCATGAACAGTGTGGGAAACTTTCCTACTATGAGACTGCCAGCTGTTGCTGCTGCTTTAAGCTCTGCATCTGTGATTGCCAGTATCATTAGGACATTGTGGAAGGCAATGGAGAGAGAGGAGAGGGAAGAGAATAGAAAACCACGTTAAGTTCTAATCCATTTCTGCGATTGATTTTTGTGTGAGGTGTTGAGCAAGCCATTTAATTCCTCTGCATCCTTCCCCCACTTTGAAACAGAGATCATAATCACATCCTGCTCACTGGTGTTTTGCCCCATTCACTGGCATCCTCAAGGGTCTGAGCTCTGCAAGTGGGGGCTGTTAAAAACCACGTTCATTTCCCTGAAAGTTTGAGGCAGCAGCAGTGCTCTCTGTCATATTTCCCATTATACACTGCCTGGTCCAAAACTTCCCATTCTGTTCAGCAGTGCTGCGTTTTTCCTTTGCAGTGAGTTATTAACCAGGGAGAATTAAGTATTGAGAGACTTTTCTTTGTCTGGGCTTCAGCCATTGCTGACTTAAAAACCTTGTGTTTCATTGAGTAATCCCAGATCTCATTTTGAGAGAGTGTTCATGTTAATTCTGCAACCACCTAATGTCAGCTAATGTCACAGATGGTAACCTCAGGTCAGACTCCTAGGTCAGGGTTCTAGGACCCTGAGATAAGGCAATTGTTATTTTCACATCTTAGTCAAGTCAAGCCTTCCTTATCCTCTCCTTTTTCTTTTTTCTTTTTCTTTTTTCTTTCTCTCTTCCCCCCCCCCCCCCCCAGCTGGTTTATTTACTTTTCTAATGGTGCTGTATTTCTAGCTAGCACTCAGTACACAGACAAAACAGCACTAATCTTATCACCAGGCCATCTCAGTTAATTACTTTAAGTTTGATAGTCACATAAGAATCTGAATCTCAGGTATTGAGCAATTTTTAAGAAATGGAGAGCTGATAGAAGTCTGCACAGTTGTTTGCTGAGATTACAAGGCATTTAAGCTTAAAGTGAGTCACTGGGACTGATCAGATGTGTAACAGCTTTCCTGCATGCTCCTTAGGGGCACTGCTAGAAGGGCCTAGAAAATGTCTGTCCTGGCTGACATTGGAGGGCTTGGAGAAATATTCTGGAGCCCATCAACTTCTGCTTTAAGGATGCTGAATTCATTCGACTTCCATCAGAAATGAATTTTTCCCTTTTCCCATGTCACTTTCCCTTCTTTCTAAAGTGTGATAGTATGTGAGCTGTAAGCATAAATGCAAACACAGGGAGCTGTTACACTGCACATTGCGTGCAGATATTTGGTGGCACTGAGCCCAAGAGCTTCCATGCCCTTACCTTTGCTCTGTAGTTTTTCATTGCTCATCTCTTTAATTGCAGTTAAACTTTAAAGCACTCTAGTTTTCTCTGAAGTGCTGAAGCTGGGCTGGAGGGAAAACATCACAGTTCTCTTTGAAGCTCAGTCCTTGGAGATGAACCAGTTGCTAAATTTCAGAGGACACGGCAGTGTCCCTCTGCAGATCAGATTGCTAACCTTCAGAAAGTGATTGCGCTGCTCAGGCAGTCCTGTCTTCCATGGGGCAAGAAAAGTACTCTTTTTACACTGTCACTTTAAAAATATTAATTTAACTGGGATTTTAAGAACTCTTGTCTCTAATAGGCATATTACCTTCAGAAAAAAATTGCGTGTTGAAGGATCAGGCTTCCTCAAAAGAGCCAGAGCACTGGACATGTCTGCCATCCTTCTTACATGGAACTCTTTCTTCAAGGTCAATATGGTTAGAAATGCAGAGTCTTCTCAGTAAAGAAATGTTCAGTGTTATGGGAGAAGGGACTGGAGGACACTGGCCATGGTGGAATCTCAAAAGCATGGTGGTAGGCGAGGTAGAAGGAAGACACAGAGATCACAGGCAAGCATTGCTGGCTTGCTGACCTGTGAAAGCTGTTGAAGCTTGCTAGTAATGTGCAGTGAAATGAGGCGATTTGAACATGACAGCTAATCTTCAGCCCAGTCTGAAAGCTCTGCCAGACTAAAAACATAAAAGAGAAGAGGCCATGACCAGCTAAGCAGTAGAATAGGAGTGGTTGAGCAGATGCAAGTCCGAAGTGGAAATCGCGTCATGGGCAAAAAATTTAGAAATTTTTTCTAAAGCCTCTGTCCAACCCATGACTCCCTTGCAGGCTGGCAAAGAATGCAAGCAAACTTACATGCTGCAGCAATCATGCTGCTGGCATCTCTTTGAACCCTGAAGTGGAACCAGAAGGGCAAGAAGATCCTTTCTCTGCATCATACATGGCTCTGAACTGAGCACAAGCCTGATACACTGGGGAGAACAGTTCTTAGCCATCCTGTCTCTTGAATGAAGTGCTTTCAAAATGTTCTGCAGCCTATTTGAGGAAGGATAGTAGGTTTGATACCCAAAGAAAAGCAGTGAGTGGTGTGCCCTTCCAAAGGGATGTAGATCTGGAGTCTCTTTTAGGGTCCACGTAAAATTAATGTCTTTCTCATTCCTCTCAGTCCCAGAAAGCTCAGCAACTTCTCTCCGTGAGTGAGCCCAAGCATATACTCACACACACCAGATTTTGGGCAAATTTGTATTTGCATCCAAAGAGTTGCTTCCCCATCTGTTCTTGTTGGTTATTGCAGGCCGTTCTCTGGAGTGAGGTATTCTGGCTGCCATAACATCTGCGAGTGTTGTAATGAGGTTGGTTAGAATGTAACTCACTGAAGCAGCAAGAACTAATCACTGTGTATTGATATAAGATGTGCAGAGCCTGAGATGGAGAGTGCTGTAATAATCTTCTGGGTGTGTATGTGGAGTGGGGGGTGGAGGGAATTGGGTACGTACACGTGTGGTAGTAAAATTACTCATTAGCTGCAGTAGGTCTCATTATCTTAGGGAAGCACATCAATGATTCACTGCTTAACAGGGTGTTTGGAAATGCCTGCTTATATGCAGAAGGCAGCCTGAACCAATATCCTGTACAGTCCATGAGCACCTGTCTCAGATTGAGGGAATTTTAACCGCTTCTATTTTCTCTCCCAGATATTGGAACTCCCTGAGTAACCTTGTGGCTTCCCTCCTGAACTCAGTTCGCTCCATTGCCTCTCTCTTGCTGCTTCTCTTCCTCTTCATTATCATCTTCTCACTCCTGGGGATGCAGCTCTTTGGGGGCAAGTTTAACTTTGATGAGATGCAGACCAGGAGGAGTACATTTGACAACTTCCCGCAGTCCCTCCTCACAGTGTTTCAGGTAAGGGCACGAGTGGTCCCAGTGGGGCCAACGCTCTGTGTTTATGTGGGGTGAGACCCTTCCCCTGCAGCCTGACAGTCCCCAAGACTGGACAGCACACCAACAGCTCCAGGAGCAAGGTGCCAAACTGTGCTGCCAGCACAGGGTATCCCCTCCCAAAGTGGGGAAGCAAAGATAAAACCTCTGTGTGTTCCAAGGCCACCACGTCTTCTTAACAGGGTAGGACAAGAGAAGAGCCACTGTCATGTCCCAGGGCAGCAAGCCAAAGCCCAACCCTGCCACTGTCCTGCCCCCTCCACCATACTGGGGAACAAAAATCTGCTCACAGCACCACAGAAGTAGTGAAATGGCCCTTAAACCAACTGCAGTTTTGGGGGTGATCCACCAAGAGCATCGGGATTGTGATTTCATTCACATGCAAAATGAAGGGAAGTGGCAAGGGAATGCTGTGCTGAGGGCAGCGCTACAGGTTGTGCAGCCTGTCTGAAACAACAGACACGTGGGAGGGAAATGCCTGGAAAAAGTGGGAAGACTTGGACAGAGTTGTGTGGGAGAGCTGTTTGCCTTCAGCATCATCTTCAAGGGGACATCTGTTTGGGTTTTTTCACACTTTGAGCACAGGCCTTCTTTGCATTTTCCTTGTTTTGTGGTTTGTTGTTTGTTTTTTTTCATTAATTTTCTAGATGGACACAGCCAGAATCTCCAACCATCCTGGGGGAGGGGGTGCTCTTTAGGACAATAGATATCTTTGTGTTAATGGGGTTTTCAAATTCTCTGTGTGGTCTAACACTGTATCCCTTATTGGTGGGAATGTGTCATTTAGATCCTGACTGGGGAGGACTGGAATTCGGTGATGTATGATGGGATCATGGCTTATGGCGGCCCCTCTTTTCCAGGAATGTTGGTCTGTATTTACTTCATCATCCTCTTCATCTGTGGAAACTGTATCCTTTGATGCTACTCCTTTCTGCAGGAGGGGGTGAATTTAAAGCCACCATTTACTTTGTCATGTCAGAAAATAACCAGTTTCATATCTCACATTTTTACCTTTTCTCTAGGTCTGAATTTTGGCTTTACACTGCCTAAAGCTAAACAAGTTTGTTTAATTTTAGCCAGTGCTAAGGCATAGAGGCAGTTGTAAGAGCCAGCTACATGCCAGCTCCACATGCTAGCTTTTATTTCATATTTTCACGTTTAGTGTTTTTATTTTTCATTCCCCTTAATTCTCTCATAGGTTTTCTTTCCTAACTTCTCCAGAAACTAATCTATGCCTGTTCCTACTGTACTTACTGCATATTTTTTGCTTTAGTTGCTTTTTTAGCAATATATTCCATGTGCTTTCATCCAAGCCTTATGTGGAATAAAAATATGTATAACCTACAGTATGCTATATACAAATGCTGTAATAGGAGTAACATATGTTTGACATAATTGATTTAGGTGAGATCATACATTAATTTATGTATAAACTAACAGGACCCATATTCCATTTCAGTTGCTGCAATCTGTGTGTTCTTCAAGCAGAAAATCCTGTGCTCTGTTATCTTCCAGCCTCTGCTGGTCTTAAGTAACTTTAGTTCTCTCTGGCTTCAAGGTGAGCTGAGGGCACTGTGCATATCCCAGGAGGTACAAAGCACATTGCATGATTAGGCTCTGAGTGTCTTTTCACAGCAATTTGCATATAACATGGAGCTGTGGTTCTGTTCCATATCTCAGTTTGCTCCAAATTTGTCCATGTTTAGTTTCTGCTTCCCTAATAAATGGCCCTCCTGTGTCAGAGGTGACATTTCCTTTTATACTGATGCTTCTATAAAGCCACCTTGTGGACTCAGCCCAACTCTTCTGGCCTTTGCTCATAATTCAGATCTCTCAAACCCTGTTATTTGACATTTCAGTTGACCTGCATGCCCTCACTTCAAAGTGAGATGGTGCAATTCCACTTATCTGAAGGTCAAGGTAGGCAATCTGCCTGACAGCTTAAAAAAAAAAAAAAAAGCTACAGTTTGGATCTCCTTGTGAAAATGTGAGCCAAGTCTACATGCTGGCTGACTTTGGAGCCGTTAGACCTTGGAGCCCAGGGAGGAGGGTGTCTGTGTTTCCAAGCTGAGCCTTGAACCGGGGTTTGCTTAAAAGTTATCATGGTGTAATAAGACCTAAGCTCAAGAAATTTATAGAACAGGCTTATGTTCAGATTTGTAACACAAGACCTGAACGCTGACTGGTAACACAAGAAAACAGTTGTAATTCCTTGCCCTTGAGCTACATGGGCACGACTAGACCATGCATGGACTCTCTGCTAGGAGATGGCAGAGTTATCAGCTCAACTCTTCACTGTCCAGACTAAACTAACCTCAGAAATGCTCATCAGAGTGTTATGATTGCTGTCCATAAAATCCACTCATGTGACCTAAACTGTCAAAGATGCAAAGCATTTAGTACTCCCCTTCTCTTCTGTGGGATTTGTTGCACAAAGTGATACTCTTTTGGGAAGTTGGAAACTAAAATATAAGCCTGGACTTAGATGCTTTATATCAGTCATTCTGTTGTGAAATTTTGGAAACCCACAGTGTGTTCACTATGTGGATGGAAGGTGTAGGTTTGTGCATGCTGGATATGCACATCCTGAGCAGTTGTGTGAAATGGAAGTTTGGAAAATCCAAGGCACATGATGACAGGTTGCTAAAAACTTTCAATTAAGAAACCCTTGGTATAATCTTTTCTTGCAGTTTTCAAAGCCAGTTTTCTTTAAGTAGCACACAAACAGATATCCTGCTGAATGTATTTTTGGCCATTGCTGTGGACAACCTTGCTGATGCTGAGAGTTTAACATCTGCACAGAAAGAGGAGGAAGAGGAAAAAGAAAGGAAAAAGCTAGCAAGGTAAATCCATTTGCATGCAGCTATCTGCACTCATATGCCTGTACTCCTGTGAGTGTAATTACACATGATACATATGCATAGGTATATGATGCATATATACATACATGTGAGTATAAGTAATATGTATGTTTATCTTGTCTGTGTGTAGGTAGGTTATATATATGTGGTTAATGTAATTATATATGGAATTATGGATACATAAATTTTTATGCAAAGGAATTCAAACTGTGAGACAAGGACAGTGCCATGAGCTGGGAGTCCCCACAGCTGCAGTGATGTGAGCTGGGGAAGGGAAGTCTGGGTGACTGATGAGCTTTCAGAGCATCAGCAGAGAATGAGTGTGAAATGGTGTCAATGTTACAATCCCATTTGAATTTCCCTATTATCTTCCAATTGCTTTGGGCCACAAAGCGTATTTTCAGGCTGTCATTCCCACAAAAAGATTCAACAGCTTCCTTTTCTTTTGATGCCACATGCTGCTCTTCTCTTGCCAGTTCTTTTAGTGTTTCCACAGACACTTAAGAGGCACAAGCTGGATGTAGAGCTTCTCTGTCATTCCCAGCTGCCAGCAGCAAGGAAGCCTCTCCTTACTGGTTATTTCCATTCACTGTCTTCCAGGCTGCTTGGAGGGGATCTCTTGTGCAGACCTTTCTGCTTCATCCTGCATGCTACTCAGCAGATTTCCCTCCCTCTGGGAGTGCAGTGAGGGGCAAGACCTTTGTAGGCAACCGAGGGGAAGATATGGGATGAAAATGGTCCATGCCCTTGTCACTGGGGGAACAAAGAGATCTCTGCTGACAGACCTGGAATATGCACGTGCACAAACACACGGCACGTACTTCCCTCGCATGCACACACACACACAAACACACACACACAGAAACACAAACATGTGCTGTTGAGAAAGCTACAAAATAAAGGACACTATTCAGAATTAGAGCAGAGTCTCTGCCTTGGCCTGCAGATGAGGACAAGGGGGAGCCACCGGTAAGCTGGGCTCGGAATGGAGATGCCAGCTGATTGTTCTCATGGTGTGTGCTGTATTACATGAAGTCCCTAAAAGGGAAAGCTTTTCACCTTTGTAACTCTTTGCTTTTTATCTTGTGAAATTGTTAGAACTGCTAGTCCTGAAAAGAAACAGGAGATGGAAAAAACAGCTGTGGAGGAAGAGACAAAGGAGGAGAAAATTGAGCTGAAATCGATCACTGCTGATGGAGAATCCCCACCTGCTACCAAGGTAAGGTCTGCTGCCAGCCAGGCACTCTCTGTGCAGTGATGGCATGAGCAGCTTGGGTTTCTGAGGGAATGAAAACTGTCTGCCTTGTCTGATAAAGGCTTTGATGCTTCTCCTTTCTATTTCTGTCAGATCAATGTGGATGACTATCAGCCCAATGAAAACGAAGAAAAGAGCCCATATCCTACAACAGAAGCACCAGGTATCCGTCTTCTTCCTCTTATCCCTGATTTGACAAAGAGAAGCTCCAGTTGCCAATGCACATAAAGCCAAATTGTGGTAGCAGGCGTGCTGAACATGTAATGCTTTCATTACAGAGTGATGTGCTTGCCTGTGTTTGCACAGGTGTGGACTTGGTCCTTTGCAGAACCTGTGCTGATTGGTCATCTTTCATTTGGTTCTCTGTAAAGCTCTTTATTGGGAAAGGTGGAGCTTTGCAGAGAACCAAATCAAATCATGTAAAAATCTTTGCATTTGAAAATGTACATATGACTTTGTTTTGAGGGTGTTTTTCAGTACTCAATGGTCAGGGAGACTCACAACAGATAGTCATAAAAGGGACAACGTTGAATGCCTTTTTGTGCTGTTTTCTAGTCAAAAAGGACAGTGTGACTTATTTTAATAACTCTAAAGGCATAAGATCTCAGCATAGAATGGGAGGAATCAAACTATAGCATTAGTTAGGCTGATTTTCAAGTCAGTTGGGCCTAATTAACATCATTCTCACATACCTGAAAGATTGGTTGAAGAAATCTCAGAACTTTGAGCAGTTTTTCATCAAGAGATCCTGAATGAGGGGTGGGGTTGGAGCTAGTCAGTTCATCTTCCGTTCTTGGAAAAGTGCTTGAAAAAATGATTAAGCAAACTATACGACTGCAAGATAAGGAGATGACAGATTTGCCAAGAGCAAACCACATTAAACCACCCTGATTTTCTTCTAGAAGGGGCTGAAAATACTTGTGCTCAGGAGAAAAGAAGTAGGTGTCATGTTCTTTTACTTTGCTAAGGCTTCTGGCCAAGTCTTACAGCGTTCTCATAAGCTGGCTAGAAAATTATGGTCTAGATGATTGTGAGAGAAATTGATCCCACCCTTTATGTATAGGGTATTGACAGCCCAAGTGAGTTTCTACAACCCAAAAGCCTGTCTAGAGTTCAGTTCAGTTCATTGTTAATGACCTGAATGATGGAAGAGGCAATATGCTTATTACATTTGTAGATGACATGAAGCTAGGAAGGACACGAAGCATGCTGGAGGGCAGCATTAGAATTCAAAGAGCTCCTGAGGTCCTGGATAAATGGTCTAAATAAAATTGAAAGTGCCAGGCTCTACACGTAGACAGGAATAAACAATTCACAAATAAAGGATCTGAGGTCACAGCTAGTTAGGTAACAGTCCTTGAGAAGAGAATCTGAATCTCATGATCACAAGCTCAACAGGTGCCAGCAACAGTTTGCTGTCTTTCAAAAGGCATGCAAGTAGTGAGATTTATAAACAGAGGAAACAAGACCTGTCTATGCAGTTATGGGCTTCTTTTAAGTGGTCAGGAAAAGCTAACCAGAGCAAAGCAATTGTTCTATTGTGTTCTCTGCTGGAATATCATATCTCATTTTGGATGCTCGGCTTGGGAGAAGTGGGGCTGAATTGGAAAAATTATAGAAGAGTGATGAAAACAATGCTAGTAGGAGGCAAGAACTAAGACTGAATGAACTGCGATAACCTGAGTTAGGAAAGGCAGGAGAAACACCTTCAAATGTATAAAAAACCTGCTACAGGTAGGAGGGGAATTATCTCCATTATCAAATAATACATTCAAGATCCACACCAGAGAGAATTTTCTAATGGTGAGGCTAGAAAAGATCACAGAGCTGGTTGTGAAATTCCAGCATCGCTGAATGCTGTTAGAAGCAGGTCAGAAAAATGTCTTCCAGAAAAAGCTTAGATATAATAATTAATTGATCCTGGCCTGGCAGAGGCATGAACCAGAAGGCCTTTTGTGGTCCTTTCCTGCTCTGCTCTTACGTGTTTCTATGATTATGTAACAGGCTATAATAGGTTATGAAACACATTCTCTTCTATTCCATGATTCCTAATAAATAAATGTCTGATAATAGGTTGATGTGATAGGGTAAAAAATAACACAATAGTTCATTTTAAGTAGATGGACAAGGGTTTCAGACAAGCAAAATGGAAAACTGTTCATTGCATTTTACTCTCAATACAAAAAGTCCCCACGTTTGCTATGCTTGTATTCTTCCATATTTATAGCCAATTTATCAGGAATAGAATGTGGTTCCAACGCTGTGCAACACTGTTTTAACATTGCCTGGGCCAGATGCCTCTGGCTTTAATCTTCCCATCGCCTCTGTAGGCACAGGCACTTACTGGACACACATCCCCAGTTGCTAAGGGGGTTGTAGGAATCTTTAGTTGGGAGGACAAATTAAAACAGCTTGATACAGTTCTGTTTCAGTTTCTCAGCTGGGTTGGATTTGCAGGCCATTACATTTTTCTCAAGTGAAGCAACAGCCATTTGTATCGATTTTAAGTCTACTGATAATAGAATTGGAGTTTAGTTGCCTTCTGTGGATAGCTTAGAAATAGTCTAGCATATGAAACATATGATAAAAACTGCATCTACATTTTTTGTCATTCAGCCATGCATAGAATTACAGTGTGGAAAAATAAGTGAAAACACTTTTAACTCCTGCCTTGGGGTGCCAATCCCTGGTTTAATATACTTTTGAACACAACCTAAAATTTGGATGGATGATCAGGTTTTCTCCTGTTTCCTGTCAGAAATGCAAAGGGACACTGTCTTGGTTATTTGCCACTGTATGATGCCATTTCTAAATAGGCCTGTTCCCTGAATTGTTTGTCAATTCTTTGTGAAGAGTGAAACTATTCTTTAACAGCTCACAAAATTACCTGACCACTTCTTTCAGACTTCATGGAAGGCAACCATAAGGCTCAGATGGCAGTAAACTTTTTAAATCCCTCTTTAGGTTGGATTTACCATAGTCATCTGTTCCAGTCTGCTGTATAAAGCTCAGAAACACCAGGATACTCTCAGAGCTGATATGACACATCACCTCTGCCTAGTGTAGTTGCTTCTGCAGAAGAAGGCTTCAAGGCTTTCCCCGGCACTAGCAAGCAAGAATTTCCCAATCCCCACATGTATTCTTGTCCGGTTCCCTTGTGGCCATTCGACCAGTCCAGAATCCTTCTGCTGATTGCTGATCAGTCCAGCTGTGGTACAGGAGATGCTGTGCAGCCATATACAGCCCATCTGGGAACACACCTTTTCCTGCCCACTTGCACATGGATCCATTTTCAGCTGTGCTTTAAGTGAAACATCCTGTTGTTTTCTTAGAGGCAGTCAGCTGGTTCTACCTATTTTCTGTTGATGATTTAAACTGTTAGTGCCTGTGACCCTTTCATGGCTGTGCACCATTCCATCCTCTGAAAACATCCTTCGCCCTAATCCAGTGTTCAGAAACAATTTGAAATGGTCACCTCATTTTATTTTTTTTTTCTTTATTCTTTCAACCTACCTTGTTTGGGCTCTAATTTGTTTCCGCTTCTCAAGCAGCTTTCTCAATAACCTCCTCTGTCTCTATTTGCTACACAGTGTTGCTCACAGGCCCCAGAGTACCCTGTGTGCTTGCAGCTCCTCAGATCACCTAGCCCCTTTTCTTGGAAGGACAGACTAGTTCTTCCAGAGATTTGTGTACACTAGAAGAATTATTATGATGATATGTTTATTATGGGAAGACAGGGAGCTAGTCTTGCAGTCTAGTACAGAAATAGACAAAGAATTCGGGATGTCAAATGAAGGTAAAAGCTTGGGGATGATTCATGGGAGCTTGAAGCAAAGCAGTGTCCTTATACGAGAGTTCTGGTCTTTGTATATAGTAAAAAAAAAAATATCCCCGTTGTCAAATTTCTCACTAATGCTGCATTGTAGCCTGTTTGTGCTTGTCTTCACAGCCAAAGAACATTTGCTTCTACAAATGTGAGCAGCTGTGCTGGTTCTATATGCAGGTAGATACGTTAGAACTGACCTGAGGTTGTTCTCATGTTCTTCTTTGCGAACTGGGGCCTCGCTGTTTCCTTTCTTTGGTGCCCTAGACTCTACTCAAAGTGAAAGATATTCAGAACATTATTCTTTATCTATGGCTGAGGAATTGAATGTGTTTTTCAGTCTGAAGGGATGTGGTTGCCAGAATCATTAATATATTCCTTGCTGTATGGCAGAAAGGAGAAACAGAGAGGAGCAATGTTCTTTCTGGTCTTCGTGGGGCTGATCCATTTGCTGAGGGTCCATTTTCCTGAGGCGTTGTTCCATACCCATTTAAAAGTGTATTTTAAGCATTCCTCTGAGTAAAAGAAGTAGAATGATCTAATAGTGAAGGTGCAGAAGAGGGACTCAGAATACTAGTCTCTTTAAGCAAGAATCTCAAATATCCCACATGGGCAGTGGTTTTCTGGCCTGTTGAAGAAGAAAAAGAATTTTCTTACATCACTCATTGTCAGTCTGCTCTGAAATCTGTAGGTAAAAGGTACAAGTGCAAAGTATGGAATATTATGTAAATATAAGCATTAACATTAACACCTGTTTTAAAAGTACTATGTAAAAAAGTACTTGTAAAAGAATGTTTCTTTAACTAATAAAGCCTGTATAAAGAGTATTACAAAGTACATTACACATTAATTGAGCTGTTAAAAAATAGACTAACTGAAAAAGTACAAACTCTGTGTACCAGCTCAAACATTTATGCAAAGATCTATCAAGTGAATTTGAGCTGAACTCTTGGTACTGTAAGTGTAAAGAAAGAATCCTATTTGCATGTAATAATGGCATGCATTCAAAAAGGGCACTTTTCTCCTGTCTCTGTTATCTAGATTAGGATCTGTGCTGATTCATCTGTTCTTTCTGATGTGTCCTGTAACCAGATCAAGTACCTCACCCTGAAGGAACAGTCTCTTCCTGGAATTTATCTCCCTTTATGAACTCGGGCTGAACCTTTTAACTAGAGTTTCCTCCTTTGCATTGCCTGGCAGATGAACCAGTTTCATCTAACCTGTCGGACTCCTTTCTTAAAGTATTTTTTTCTGTCTGGCTGATTAAGCAAGAGGATTGGGATCTTTTCAAATAGCAAAATCCCATCATGTTGTTTACAAAACAACATCTGACTTCAGCAGGTAGAAGGAATCCTCAAAGGTGGAAGCTTCTCTTTCACATAACCCTTAGACCACCTCTCTGCATTTTTTATCCTGAGGTTGCTCATTTTTCAGCATGGGGCCTGGAGATCTGCTCCATAGGCATCAGGTTCGAGACTCTCAGCAGTCTCAGCCTCTTTTCCACCTTTTTAATCTTCCCCCCACTAAATTATGAAAGAGGACAATTTTAAGACCTTGTGATCGGTGTCAGTCAGTGTGCCCATGCTCAGTGTTTGCTCTGGGATGCAGTCATCCAGACACGATCCCAGATGTGGCAGTGGCTCCATGGAGATCCTCACAAATAGGAGAAAAACAGATCTTGATAAACTGGAGGAACGACCTGAAGAAAAAAAGATGCAGTTCAATAAGGATGAGATCCAAGTGCCACTCTTGGGAATAGTCAGCGGCAGAAATGCAGAGGGGGAGTGACAGGCTAGACAGTTGTTCTGTGATAAATAATCTGTACTTTGTGCATATCAGAAACTGATGGCAAATTAATGCCAGAGTGTAATGAAAAGTGCCCATGAAGGACATTTAAGCAGGAAGATAATATAAGACATATTAAGTAATACAACTCTCCTGCACCACTAAAACTTCAGCTGCAGGTTAATCCTTCACATAATCTGGAAGACAGTAGCAGGAGTGATCAGAAACCTGGGGAACACAGCACCTCAGGAAAGACTGTTGCTGTTTTGCTCTAGGAATAAGATATTCTCACAGAGGCATGTTAACTGTCCTTGAGTATGTAAAAGCCTTCTGCAAGAGGAAGGCAATTTGCAATTTTCTGTGTCGGTGGAAAATAAAATAGCAGATACTGGATTTAGACCATAGCAAGAAAGGTACAAGTGAGTCACTAGAAGCTTTTTTTTTTTTTTTTTCAGAAGGGACAGTGAAGTATCTAAGGAGAGTGTGAGAATATTGTGGGTTTACCAGCATTAATGGTTTTACAGAGAGACTGACTGTCAAGAGACTAGATCAATGTTTGCCAGGGCAAGCACTGGGCAACAAATGCTGCCTTGGGGGAAGGAAGTGGACAAGGAACCTCACGTTTTAGCATCCTATTTCAATGGTTCTTAGCTTTTAGCTCTAGTTATGACAGAGACAGATGCCCCAGCACTGCAGAATGGGTTATATTTTGCATTAAAAACCAAAAATGCTTCTTGCAGCAGAGGAAGATGAGGAAGAACCTGAGATGCCTGTCGGCCCTCGGCCTCGCCCAATGTCTGAGCTGCACCTCAAGGAAAAGGCTGTGCCCATGCCTGATGCCAGTGCTTTTTTCATCTTCAGTCCTAGCAACAGGTATTTAAGAGACTGCTTAGTTGGAAAAAGTAGGAAAAGAGCAAGGTACCCCTTTCATGTTGGGCCCAAAATGTTATGAGGTGCAGAGCTCCCATCCAGCAGTTCATACCAGAGACCTCCTTTGACTCCTCTCTCATTTAAAGACCCTGGCATGAAATCCTCATGAAAGTACAACTGTAGGGATCCCCCTGACAATATTCAATTGGAGCTCATGGCACCTGCAAAGCTGACTGAAGACACAAATCGTGAAAGCTTCAGAAATAAGGGACTTGGAGGCAAGTCAGTAATTGGAATTCCCCTTCATATTCAGGTCCAAATTGCAAGAGGGCCATTATGCAATCAATCAAGTGTGAGGTAGGAGCTTCCTGTCCTAAGGGCTGCTCAAAATCCACTCCCAGTACACAGTTCATGTGTCTCTGCTCATTGCTGCACATCAAGAATGAGCATAAAACTAAAAATGGGAGGAGAAGGAGGAGGAGGAGAGTCCATAGCTCTCCTGAGAGAGAGGAGTCTGCAGAGAACAATTCTTCTCTCACACTTCTCCCATGGGCTCCTGCAATGCAGCTTCACGTTGTGCCACCTGTCTTTCCAAAATAGGTGTGCAAGCCTAGTACTGTGAATGGAGGGTTGTTATGACACAGGGGAATTTGTCTTTCCAAGGGTATGGAAATGAGCTCACTGCCCACTGGGCTGTGCAGTATTGTGTATCCCCATATCTCTCTTGAGGGCTCGGCCTCCAAACACAGCCCCAGAGCAAGGCAGGGCTGTGAAAGCACTGTTGAATTCAGAGCCAGTTTTTCCACAACAGAGCTTGTGCCACTCCTCCCTGGGTATGTGTAACAGGGAGGGACTGAGGATGATTGGGACTCGTGGACTCTAATGCCAGCTTTGCCACCCACCCACTGTCATTTGTAGAAGAAGTAAATTAACCTCTGCAATCATCTGTAAAATTACTATAATAGGGACTGGGAGACTTAACAGCCAAGAGTAGAACTAAATAGATTAATGAAGTGCCTCTAGAATTATGCACAGGGCTGTTATGAGGTTTAACTCCTCATGTCCTGATACCAACGTATGGAAAGTGCTGTAATGGTCTCCAATAAGCAAACTGCCATTTGATGGGAGACTGCTCCTTCTTTACCTGCTAGTTTCCCACTAAGAGCACCAGGTCTGCATGGCATGATGTCCTCTCAGAAGCCATTTGTAAGTGCCAGCCTGCCCTATATCCATTTGGCCAGGCCTGTACGCTGTTAGCAAGGTAGATCCCCCATAGCTCCTGTTAGGTGACACTCCAGCCCCAGCTCAGAAAGACACTGGCACCCCCGAGCCTGTTTCTGCTGCTTTCCTCCCAGCTGAATGAGGAATGGTTCTGTGAATGAAAGCGAGGGGTGTAATTTTGGGTTGGCAGGTTTCAGACCACATGGAAATCACAAAAGGCTCTGTCAGGAGGGAGTGACTGTTCTCCATTCAAACGCACCGAGCGTGAGTCCTGCATGATGTGGAGAGCCAAGGCTGCCCAGCACCCAGCACAGCTGCCTGGGCCCATCATTCTCCCTGCTGCTGGGGCAGAGGGAAGGTGCTCTGCAGAGCAGTCCTCTAGGGCCAGTCCTGCTGGCAAAAGAGGAGGGGGGGGAAATGTTTCCCAAGTCTTGCAATTCTTTGAGAGATAAAGTTGTGCCTCTCCTCTCTCTTGCAGGTTTCGTGTCCACTGCCATCGAATCGTTAACGATAACATTTTCACCAACCTGATCCTATTTTTCATCTTGCTCAGCAGCATCTCCCTGGCAGCTGAGGACCCTGTCCGACACCTCTCCTTTAGGAACCAAGTATGCTTCATGTCCTCCTTCCCTCGCTGGGTATTAAAAGTGTGGTGTAAGCAGATCATGAGTTGAAGCTTGAAGCATGAAGGAAAGTCAGAAAAGACTGCATCAGAGGCTTTGGGAGTGCCTGTCTGCTGTGATTTGTGCCTGTTGTAGGCTGTGTGTGAAATCATTGGGCTTTGCAGGGAACATGAGTCAGTGCAGAATTTGGCCTCTAGTTCATTTCAAAGCCGTGTGTAGGGGAAGGAAGAAGAGGAGGCTGAAGCAAAATTATTGTTCCCTGGGATTAAGGCGTTATAAATGAGCTGTAAAAACATTGATTGAGATACAGATAATTCTAATTTGGGGGATTTTCAGATTCCCTTTGGAACATTTACTCTGCTGCCACATGCTGTCTTTTGAACTAAAAAGCCTAATTTTCACTTTATTCACACTGGTTTAAATCAGGAGTGACATTCTTTAGTTTGATACAGTCACTCTGGGGGAAATTGATGTCATCAAGGTTAGAATTAGAGTATTTGAACACAAGCTGCAAAGCTGTTCTTAAAGTTGAGATAATCCTCAAAAATTATGCTGCGCTCCTCTCCTTACCAGTCTGGGGGGAGAAGAGGGAGGCATTCACCACAGAGGTACATTCTCACCTTCCTTCCTGACCATCCTTATTAGCCTTTTGAAATGTTCAGTGCTCCTTTAACTTTGCCAGTGGTTGTTTCCATTAATCTGGGGTCGTGGCAGAAATCAGAAGAGTCAGCAGACATATGAGAGACTTCAGATCCCTTCTGTCTGCAGTGGCATTTTGGTGAAGAGTTCACCAGGTTTGAAGAGTTTGCTAGGCTTAAAGAGTGGGACGATTTTTTGTGGTTTAGTAATAAAACCTTAATTTAAAACTCCCCAAAATATCCTGGCCTGAGCATGCATTTAAGCACATATGTGCATGCAGAGAAGGTGTTAATGGGCGTTTATTCCCAAGCTTATCTCAGAGTAGCTTTGCATTTTGTCCTGAAGGATGGGGCTAAATAATACAGCCAAACCTGTGCCACCAAGGACCCACTTGTGCACAGATGAGTGTGCCCACCATGTAGGGATAACTGGATGTCAGTATGAATTAGTGCTGCAGCATCTCAGCTGGCAGATGGGCTTCTGACATGCCACAGAAACTGTTGCAGAATCTGTAGCAGAGAGATTTAAATGAGAAGGAAAAAAAAATAAAAAAAAGTCAAAGCTTGTTGTCCTGGATTAAAGAGCAGAAGGTTTGGGGCGAAGAGTTGTTTTGTGTATTTGAAGCTACTGATGTTGCATGAAAATCTGTGTTTAATTTTTGCAGGTACAGATGTTTAAAGTGTATCATACAAGGGGACACTGACAAGATGTTTGGGTTGCAAACGTGCTCTGCCTTTACACTTTGACAGTAGAACAGTAAGACTGTGTGCTGCTCTGTGCCCACACAGAGGACTGGGAGGAAAAAAAAAGAAAGCAAGCTGAAAAACAAGGCACCTGCCTCTGCCTTTGCTCTGAGACTTGTGCAAACAAGGGCTGCTGTTAGCACAAACTGTCCCAGAGCAAGGAGACAGGAACAGAGAGCTCAGCAAAGGCTAGTGAAGAGGCTTGGACACTGCTTCTGTCCCGGGGCAGGCTAGTGGCTGTGTCCTTCTGGTGTCACACAGGGCTCAAGCAGCAAGTTTTTGGAAGTGCCCCCCCAATCTGATCAAACAGCCTTTAAAGCCCAAGCAAGTCCTAAGGTTGTGTGCTCCCAATACTCTCCTGTTTGCACCTTGGCAAAGTGCTTATTCATTTTAATGTATTCTAGAGTAAATTCCTATTTAAATAATAATAAATATGCCAGCTGATAAATGGTACTGCCTGCATAGGTGGAGCAGTGATCATTTTCATTAGGCATGACTTCATCTATCAGGGACATCTTTACCAGCTGCAGCTTTGGGGCCAGGCTCACCACTGTGTTCTAGCTCCTTTCCAGTGCTCTGGTGATGTAAAGCAGCAGCAGGTACAGCTTAATCATCCACTTCAATCAAGTTTACAGCTGCTTTATATTGGTGGAGCCATGCAAGGCAGCCTGTGAATACCCATGAACCTGGCCCATTGATTATGAAATTATTCCATTGATATAATAACCAAATGTCAGGACCTACAGAGCAGCAATGCAAGAGGATATTACCAGTGATAATGTATGTAAATTAATACAGGGCGCAGTTAAGATCTATCCCCCTTGAAGTGGCCCTTTTTTAATTCTCTAAGTTGCAAAAATTTATAGAGCCCATGATGGCCTTGAGAAGAATTTGGGATTAAAAATTGCACAGTGACCTAAAGAATTTTAAGTTACACCATAGCAGTAACAGATACATCCTGCATTTGACATGCAGCGTCTGCAGATCAACCCAGATTTGGATTATGCTTAAGTACTGCAATGTGAAATAACCCTGTAGTTTGCAGTAGCTGCCCCACTGCCCAGGCCATACCAAGCTGTAAAATCTGAGCGAGGGTGTGGGCTCTGAGATACAATAAACACCTGTGGGATGGGAGAAGGCAGTTTCCTGTTTTATGTTTATTAGTGTATTAGCAGTAAAGGTTTACATTTCACAAATTACAAGTTTTCTACAGCTTCCATATATTGGCCTTCTGATTTATAAGTTGATTATGGTAAAAGAGCACTAATACCATGGGCACACAAAGCTTTGATATTCAGCATCTGTAGTGTAGATAGCACTAAAGTGGCTTGGAATATTGAAATACGTTGGAAACAAAGAGAGTTCAATTCTGGTCCCATTAGTCAGTGAGAAAGTACCCATTTGCTGCTTTGGGTTGTCAATTGATTGGCAGTGAAAGACATTTCTGTCCCTGATGCTGCTACTTTGAAAGCCCCTTTACGCTTCCAAACTTGCTGTGGCCTTCTGTGACACTCTAGGGCCACTCTCTGTGGTCTGTAATACGTGCCATGGGTATCTCCATCACCAGGTCTAGGTTCCTGGGAATGAAGAGTGTTTCAGCTTGCTTGCTATGCAGGATGCCAAGGGAAAGATGCAAGATCTAAGCTGGGCACCTTTAGCACATGACCAAATTATGGTTGCAGTGCAAGTGCTGGGATTCTGTTCAACTGGCAGAGTCATTGTGGTTCATCCTAATCCAGGGAAATTCAGGATAGAGAAAAAAATAGCTAGATTATGAATTTGTGGTTTGCTTTTCTTCCTTTGAGAGACCACAGGACAAGCCTGCATGGAAGTTAATAAGAAGAAATCTCATATTTTCTACTGAGAGGCCAGGCTCTCTTTGTATTCTCAGTTTGGGAGCCTATTTGGGAAAACCCTTCAAAGTCATTTATTAGATTTAAAAAAAAAAAAAAAAAAATCCTACAACAACCAAAAAGCTATTTTGCCTCAATAGCGTTCATGGGATTGTAACTCAGAATAAGATTTAATGTAATGTGTAATGTGCTTCTTGTCCTCTGTGCCAGGACCTTCACTGCATTCACCAGGACATCATTACAAAGCCATTCCCTACAGAGTCCTCCTCATTCCCTTGTGCACAGACGTGTGTATTTGATTTTGAACTGTGATTTCCCATGCAAGTGATTAGTCACTGATCTACCCTCCCCGCTCCTATCCCCTTTTGTTTTTACAGATTCTCTTTTATTTTGATATAGTTTTTACTGTCATTTTCACCATTGAAATTGCTCTAAAGGTAAAGTGCCCATCTTCTCTACCATTACTTGTTCACAAGCTTACTAGTTTTCTGCCACTATCTGTTGCTAACACACACGCCTGTTTGTTCCTGGGTCACGCTCAGTACCACTAACCCAATTGTGCTTATTTTTCAGATCCTAGGCAATGCAGACTATGTCTTCACTAGTATCTTTACATTAGAAATTATTCTTAAGGTAACCAATCTGAGCAATACACTTGTTTTCTTCTTTCCTCCCTGCTTTGCTTTTCTTTCTTTCCTTCTTTTTCTTTTTTTCTTTCCTTCCTTCCTTTTCTTTCTTTCTTTCTCTTTCTTTCTTTCTTTTTCTTTCTTTTTCTTTCTTTCTTTCTTTTCTCTCTTTCTTTCTTTCTTTTCTCTATTTCTTTCTTTCTTTTCTTTCTCTCTTTCTTTCTCTATTTCTTTTTCTCTTTTTTTTTCTTTCTTTCTTGCTTGCTTTTTTCTCTCTTTCTCTCTTTCCTTCTCTTTCACTCTTTCTTTCACTCATTGTTTTGGCCTTTTTTTTACCCCCATTATTATCTCTACACAAAGGGTTGTTTTTTCTTTTGATTTTAACATTTTGGTAGTTGCTTAAAAGGTTTTCTCTGAAATTTTGATATTCAAGCTCATAATTTAGGGCCTATACCAAAAGAGTGCTTTGTAAGGGAATCGCAATGAAAGGATGCAATGTTGGGAAAAGTCAGAAAGTACCAAAAAAAAGGCCATCCCCTCATAAATTTCTCGCTCTACCTTGGCCAGTCTTTGCAAACAGGATTTGTCTGCTCTGCAAGAAATTCTGAGTACATTCACCTCCTCTTACACACGCTACAAAGAGAAGGTCTCTGTTCTGCACAAGTCATGAGGCTGGGCCAGGGGGTGGCTGATGACTTCTGTAACCTTACAGTTTGCACAGCCAAGCAGGAGACAGGGAGCACAATGCAAAAACTCACTTGTTAGGTGTAGAGAGAAAACTGAGAGTTCAAACCACTGAAATACCAAGGACAACTGCAAATAAAAATTGCTGCATTGAAACCTGGCTTCCCATTTCCCAGGAACGTGCTCTGTACCGAGGGGAGTGTGCAGGAGAATGGTTTAGCTTGGAAGAAAATAAAAATAGGCTGCCTTGTTCTTAACTCTAATTTTCCCAAATTGGTAGACTAATAATTTAAATAACAGTAATTGAGCAAAGTTCTGGCTTTCTAAATGCTACGTTCACTTGGCAGCCGGGTTTTTTTCTCAGCAAGCTAGTTCTGAGTGCTGGCAGGCAGTACCTTAGAGTTGCTCAAATTTTGCAGCTCAAGACCCTAATAACAGTATCTATATTGAAGGCTGGCAAGCAGGGTGGCCCCTGCATATTTTTGTAGAGAAACGTGCTTTCTGATATGACTTCAAATTGCCAAAGCCATCATGTCCTCCAAAGAAATGTGCATATTATGCCTGTGTGCAGTTTGCATCTGTGTTTACGCAATAAATCTGAGCGTGCGCTCATCACATGGCTGATCAAAAAAGGCCTGTCAAAAAAGGAAAATACCTCAACAGCAACATTTAAAAACAAAACCATAATTCAAGGCACCTATTTGAACTCAGAATTACTGATTCTGCTCAGACTGAAGGAAACGGTAACACTCCTAATGACTTCAGTGGAAGCAGAACCTAACCCAACCCACTGCCCTATTGCTCTGTTTCCATGAGAGGAGTGTACTGCATAGTACCCAAGCCTTTCCCCTGCCCTCCTGTTAACTTCAGTGGATTTTTGACACCACCACTGGATATGCTCTGGGTTCAAGTGGAAGAGGAATGCGAGGCCTATAAGTTCAAGTCACAAATTCTCAGTGTGTATTTCTCTGTTGCCCTGGGCACAGTGTTTTGCACAGCAGCAAAGTTAGTGTGAATGGTTAGAAACAAAAGAGTAAATGGCCATAGGATGTTCAAGGCAGTAGAGAAACAAGTTTCATCTGCCCTCATGTTGCTGATGACACCTGCAAGCCTCATGCTGCCGTGGTGGAGTCTGGTGAATCTTAGCAAGGTGACTGTCAAGCTTTTTTAGCTGGCATCCTAAAAGGTTGTAGCTTGTTTCATGCCCCAGATGGGGGGCAAATATAGATTATACGCTCTCTGAGAGTTTCTTCTGAGATAACAAGATCTCTCAACGGGCTTGAGAGAACCACAGTTTATAAAGAACTTAAACTCAGCAGAACTTCCCTCCTGATTTCAATGGTGTCTTTCTTTCAAGATTGCCATACAAAATCTAATCAGTAAAGGGCATCTTTACCACCTTTGTTATGGCAAAAACCCCTTCTCCCTTCCCCAGTTGAATGTGTTTATAAGTATAAATTCTAAGCCAAGACCAGAGTTTATACTTCCTCCCCTTCTAAGTTCTGTCTGACTGATAAGTCAGTTCCCTGATGTCATGGATGTTTGGTGAAAAAAATAATCTGACATACCATGTGCCCTTCCACCCTGCTCTGAATAAAGTTTTCACAGGTAGTCACCAGCCAGTATTCCATCCTGAGCTACTAGTGGGAGCCAAAAACTCCAGTTTGAATTTCTAGTTCGCACTTCTCAGCTGGGAGTCTGGCTAGAGCTCATCACTGAGGAACAGTCTCATGGTGTCTGCTTCGGGTTACTTTAGTCACCTAACTTAGGTGAGATTCAGAGGACCAGACTAGGACACCTGTGTTCTTAACTGAGGTGATGGAGGGACACTAGCAGCTGTGGGGATGGGTTTTCCTCAAAGCAGCTCCATTAAATCACTCACTGAGTCTAAGGTAGGTGAACAAATCCCCCCATCCCCTCACCTTCTTTGACTGTGCCAGACTCATTTAGTCACTTTCTGTAACAGAGCTCAGTCAAAAGTTTTCTGTTTACGCTGTCACTCAAGCCAGTTCTGGAGCTGTGATATCCTCCTCAAATCCAGCAGGTATTCAATATCCCTTCCTACCTGGACGAGGCAGAGTGTCCTTTGCAAAATATATAAAAATTTTCCCTTCCTCTGCTGGGTGATGTTCATAATTATTACCTCCACAAAGAAACCACTCTGTCTGAAGGAATATTGCCCTGGGCTTTGTGAGGAAAACTAAGGGGAAAATGCAACAGCATTTAGAATAAAAGTGGATGAAGATGGACAGGAAAAGGGATATGGGACTGAGCTGAACAGAAGGAGCAAACTGAAGAGAGCAGTGATTCCTTCCTCCTGTTGCTTTAGTTCAGTCTAAAGCATCAAATCACTGAGGGATTCTGGTTTTCCTTTATGGAGGGAAGGGAGATCAACTGTCCCCTGCAGCTGGTCTAAGCATTAAAAAACATTATAAAAGAGCCCATTTTATTTTATATTTTTTATTCAGTTTAGCTAAAGAGGCCTTCATGTAATACAAGCATCATACTCACAAGTGTCCTCTGTCATCAAAGGGAAAAGCCTATGATTGCAAAGAGTAGTTTTTGAAAAGAGTCATTCTGCTGCTTTGCTGATTCTAAATTTCATGTAGTCAGTGCACTCAAAGTGCATATTTTCATTGCTAAGCTTTCTCTGGCTGGATCTTTCATAGTTATCTTACTGTCTTCTTCACTCTCTTTTCTTTCAATGGGGACTCAACTTCTGCTTTGGGGCCTGGGGGTAAATTGTCTGCTATGTTAGAAATACTGCACCCACCTCCCACCCCTCCCCAGCTATATACTCTGAGCACAGCCAGGCGGGTTTGGTTTCTGAGCAGATGCTAATGGCCAAGTGTGTTTGTGTCTCCGTGTGCCTTCCTGCAGATGACTGCGTACGGGGCTTTCCTCCATAAGGGCTCCTTCTGCAGAAACTATTTCAACATCCTAGACCTGCTGGTGGTCAGCGTTTCTCTCATCTCCTTTGGGATCCAGTGAGTGAGCTATTTCCAACTGACTATTTCTGTGAGGGTTGTAGGGTTGGGTTGGGAGGGACAGCTCAGGCTCGTTGTCGTATCTGGGCAAGATTTTTCTCATGAGCCTGTTGAGGTATTCATAAGGGTTTTTTCTCAGATGATTCAAGAGCATTAAAATTCATCCTTAAAAGGGGAGGTAAAAATTGGGAAATGTTACACTGGTGACCTGGAGGGGGAGGATCTTCCAGAAAGAGCAAATGAGAACAAAAAACTTGGTGTATTGGGAATCATGACATTTAGCTTTGTTCCAAGATCTCTGATTCACTGTATTGGTGACAGGACAGTTTAGTGACTTGCTGTTCCCTCCTAGACCTCTCATAACCTCTTTGGAAAATGGGGTGATACTGTTTTGCTACTTTCTGAGCTGTTGTGAGTCTTGGTCAGTGGAAGACCATCAAGTACTTGAAGTACTTGAAATCTTCAAGTACTTGAAGATTTTTGTGAGAATCTTCAGAGTGGTGGTGGTGGCTGTTCTGTCACTCTGTTTTCTTTTGTTCATCTGTTAATTTGCCTCCTAAGTTGACAGATTTATTTGACTGTGTGGAATAGGGAGTTTGCTAATTAGTTTCACATCTGATAAGAAACAAGCTCCCAGTTTTTACCATCACAGGTTAGCAGCTCAGACATGTTCCAGTGCCAAGTCAGGCAGAAGAATTTGTAAGGTCCATTGGGCTTTCAGTCAAGGCCTTAAGAATGGCATAGTGCTCATTTTGACCTGCTGTTTCTTTCTTGCAGACCTAACTAGACTCTTACTATTTTAAAATAAAAACTGTTCTCTAAATCAGTAGGAGGACTTGATGTCATACAGCAAGAAGATTCTCAGTCAGGGTTTTAGTCTTGGAAGGTGCAGAGAGCTCTGATGCAGTAGATAGTTGTGTTCAGTACTTAAAATTAAGCACATAAGTCACCCTAATCAATTCAGTGGGAGGGGTGCAGAGGCCAAACACATTGCAGGATCAAACCTCCACTGGACAGTGTACCTTTACTGCCGGAATCTCCTGGGTTTTTCACTCTTATGTGAAAACTTCAGTAGAGTGCTTCTTTGAGCCTTATCTGAAAATACCTTGTAATGACTACATCTTGGCACAATTTCTATATCATAGATATCTAGAGAGTCATTTTGCCCTGCTTAAAAATATGCCCTGCCCATGTTCCATTTCCCCCTCATTAATACAGCAGAGATGGTGGAAATGAGGAGAATACATATTGCTGAGTCTGCCCATGTACAAGAAGCAAGGCCTATGAAGATGATAACATCAGAAACTGGTTTCCTTTCCCCTAAAGTGCCATAGCAAAGAGTTGACTAAATATCCTAAGCAGTCTGAGGCTATGCAGGATTTCAAAGATCTGCCCTCACAGCACACACACCCCCACACACACCTCATATTGATGTATCCCTCAAACCTTCCAATGCTTTCTTCCAGATCCAGTGCCATTAATGTGGTGAAGATCCTGCGTGTTCTGCGAGTCCTTAGGCCACTGAGGGCCATCAACAGAGCCAAAGGACTTAAGGTTAGATGAGTCCCAGTGCATTCTATAAACTATATATTCGGGTTATTTCAAGCTACAAGGACTTTTGCAATGGTTCAAGTAGTGTTTCAGCAGAATCACAGTATGGCTGAGGTTGGAAGGGATCTCTGGAGGTTGTCTTGTCCAAAACCACTTCTCAAGCAGGGCCACTGAGAGCAGATTGTGCAGGACCATTCCTAGATGGCTTTTGAGTTATCTCCAAGGAGAGGGACACCACAGCCTCTCTGGGCAACCTGTTCTGATGCTCAGTCCCCCTCACAGTAAAAGGGTTTCTCAATGTTCAGATAAACCTTCCCTGTTTCAGTTTGTGCCCATTGTCTTTTCAGTGGGCATGACTAAAAAGAGCCTGGCTCTGCCTTCTCTGCATCCTGCCTTCAGGTATTTGTGTGCAGTGAACAGATTCCCCTGAGCCTTCTCTAAGCTGAACAGTCCCAGCTATCTCAGCCTTTTCTCCCAGGAGAGATGTTCCAATCCCTTAGTCATCTTTGTGGCCCTTTGCTGGACTTTCTCCAGTATGTCCATGGCTCTCTTGTACTGAGGAGCCCAGAACTGGACCCTGCACAACAGGTGTCGTCTCACCAGTGCTGAGTAAAGGGGAGGAATCAACTTCAACTTGCTAAAAGTTCTTTGCCTAATGAAGCCCAGGGTACCATTTGTCATCTTTGCCGTGAGGGCTCATGATCACCTTTACATTCACCAGGATCATCAGGTCCTTTTCTGATGAGCTGCTTTCCAGCTGGGTTCCCCCATCACCACTGAGCTTAAATGATGTAATTTTCTAACGTTACAGATGGGCTTACAGCCCTAAACATAATCTTGCTGTATTATATAACCTCCTTCCTCTGGACTGGTGGGTGCCCAACTGTGTAAGTTGGTGCAGCAGGAAGTTTCAGAGAGCTGAGCTCTGGTTTTCCTATCCCTTTCTGCCTCCTTCTAAAAGTACAGCAAGGAATGTAACAAGTTGGTCCCCTTTCCTGAGACATTACTTAATGGGTATTGATTAAATAAATACATTTTTATTTGTATTTTTAGTCTTGGGTTTCTCCCTTAGCCAGAACAGTTCAGAACAGTCCTGCAAAGTTACTTTTGTTCCTATCTTCCACTTGCAGCACGTGGTCCAGTGTGTGTTTGTCGCCATCCGAACCATCGGAAACATCGTGATTGTCACCACCTTGCTGCAGTTCATGTTTGCCTGCATTGGAGTTCAGTTGTTCAAGGTAAAACCATTGGACCCATTCATTCATCCATTACATTGAACTGCATTAAGGGGGAGGAGGTGGGGGGAGGAAAGTAACATGAAGAAGCCTGAGGAAGGGCAAATGGTGTCTTCTGTGTGAAAGGCAAAACGTTTAGGGTACTGTCAGTCCTACCTGGGCTTCTGCTAGCAGCAGTTCTCCAAAACTGAACCAGGTATATGCAAAACTCTTTCCTGTCATCTTTTCATAAGAAATCATCAGTAACCTTCTCCTTCCCTAAGCAGCTTGTGGCATGGCATGGTGCCTGGGAGGCGAAGGGGGCTGTTCTAAAGGATTGGTACTCACTGGCTCTCTGCCTCCCACCTTGCAGAGGAGGAGGCACGCCAGATCATCATGGGAGGTTATTCATTCCCTTCTTTATGTCTGCTTGTATTTCTTTGCCCTTCACCACCCTCCTGACGGCAAGTGTTCTGCAGCACTCAGTGACCACGCTCCTCAGGACATAAAAGTACTGTGCAAGCAGATGAAAGGCTGTGCTCTGAACTACCCAGATGCAGGAAACTCTCAATGCAGTTTTCCTCAAATCCACCTGCAAATGAGCATGTAAACATATTCGCAGTTGGTTAACCAAGTAGTAAATGTCAATGCCTTGCTACGTGATCTGCCCTAACCCTTGCACTGTCAGGAAAGGAAGCTTCAATCCTCTTTCTTCCTTTTCAAGGGCAAGCTGTACAGCTGCACTGATAGCTCCAAGCAGACAGAAGCAGAATGCAGGTGGGTCTGACCTTCTCCAATTAGTCCCCTTCACTGGCCACCCGCTCTCAGTGCCTCGTGCTGGAGGTGCAGTTCTGCCCTGTTGTCTCTCTGCTCTCCACCCACAGAGGGTACTACATCACCTACAAGGATGGGGAGGTCAGCCAGCCCATGATACAGCCCCGGAGCTGGGAGAACAGCAAGTTTGACTTCGACAACGTCTTGACTGCCATGATGGCCCTCTTCACTGTCTCAACCTTTGAGGGCTGGCCAGAGTGAGTGCTTCTTGGACCAGTGCAACACTAGCAATGTCCTCATTCATTTCAGAAGGAGTAAATTCAAATGCAGAGCGTAGTCTTTCCCATTCTGAGTGTTAAAATAAGTCTAAAGCATTAAATGTAGAAATAATAGCAGCAGTCATTGTAGTCATTATGTACTTGGTAAATTCCTCAGGGGCTGCAGGAATTTCTGTGCTTATAAACATCACAGAGCACTGTCTCTAGCTCTTAAAAGATGATTGCCAGTTGTAGCAGTGATACGAGCATTTGTTACAATTATTATGTATACAAATGGATATAAAATGCCTGTCAGGCACTTACCAGTGTTGCAGGTTTCCCGCTGGATGTCAGCAGGGCAACGTGAAATACAGCAGTCTGCAGTATTGGCAGACATGGGGTGTCTTACAGGCTGTGCTGTCTGTGCCACAGGAGCTGAGGACTCCCACAGAGTCACCTGGTCAGGGTGATGTGGGCATGCAAGTGCATCAGGGAGCTGACCCTGACCTGTGTCGCCAGGTGATGCCAAGAGCAGTGTTAACAAATGTTAACTCCTGAAATCCCCTTTTCTCAAAAAGCTTAGTTCCCTTCAACTCAGACTCTCCTGTCTTTTGTTAGCTGAAGGGCATGATTTTGTTCTAAATTGTAATTGTTCAGCTGTGAAAACATTTCACCCCTGAAGATGTCCAAATGTGTAAAGTTAATAAGAGCCACGTCTTCTCTTTTGCAAGTGTTTGCACACAGATCAGTGCCAGTCTGCACATCTGTGAGTGAATTGATACAAGCAGAAGAAAATCACAAAGTTAAACTTTATGACCTATAAGGCCTCAAGGCAGTTGCAGATTTTCTCTGCATTTGGCTCTGTTTGCTTTCAGGTTGCTGTATAGGTCCATTGATTCCCACATGGAAGATGTGGGACCCATCTATAATCACAGGGTTGAGATCTCCATCTTCTTTATTATCTACATCATCATCATTGCTTTCTTCATGATGAACATCTTCGTTGGTTTCGTCATCGTCACATTTCAGGAACAAGGAGAACAAGAGTACAAGAACTGTGAGCTGGACAAAAACCAGGTAATTTACAACACCTTGCTGTCACTAAAGTTAGAATAGGCACTGAGAATAAGTGTTTAATAGATAAATACCTACAGACAGGAACATGTGAAGCTTGCCAACAAGATAAAACAATAAGTTGGCTTTGCTGACACCTTTCAGGAGTCAGGTAGAAAAAAATCTTGCTCTAAGATTAGTTCAAAGGACAGCAGCTACTTTAAAATATTTGCTGTACCATTTGTTTCACTGAGATTAGATGAGCATGACACCATTGTCTGGCCAAAGTAAATGACCAAAGTAATTGCATATGGAACTCTTTGACAGGTAGAATATGCACATTCAATTATGACCTAAAAGTACCAAGCATTTTCATTTCTTTAAAAAACTTGAAACTTACTGTATCCTTATTATATTTGGAGGTAGTTGACCACTCTGATATTTTGGTTTTGAGTTTTAAATTTACCCTGCCTCTTTCACAGCGCCAGTGTGTAGAATATGCCCTGAAAGCCCGGCCCCTGCGGAGATACATCCCTAAAAACCAGTACCAGTACAAAGTCTGGTATGTGGTCAACTCCACCTATTTTGAATACCTGATGTTCGTTCTGATCCTGCTGAACACCATCTGCCTGGCCATGCAAGTAAGTAAGCAAGCAGAAAACCTTAAGGTGATCAATTAGGAGACTTTGTTGGGGAAAACATAAAAATGGCTAAGGTTGAGACCTACTTCCACCCTCATGCCATGTGTTGAGGGAGAGGAACAAGGACATGACAAAAAAATGTGATACTCTGTTCATTCCGATGATGTTTCACTAAAATGAGGGATCTACCTCTCATCCTCCCTGCTGCTAATATGTGACACTCTCAACAACTCTGTTTTACCTTTTTAAAAAGAAATGAGAGAAAACAAAAACAAAACCAAAAAAACAACAGTTACATCACAGACCATATCAGTGGCCACTGTAATAATAAATGACTTCTCAGTTCTGATTTGTGTTATATGAAATACAACAACAAGCCCAGAACTGCCACTCCCTGAGACCTGAATTTTAAATTTGGGCCTTTTCTGTGTTAAAAAGTAGAGAGCAAACATTTTGGCAAACAAGGCAATCAAGGAAACTGGAGAGAGAGGATAGGAAGGGCCTAGTATCTCCTTTATTCTCAGTTAAGGACCATAGAAACTGCCTAGAAAGAACCTGAAGAGGCCACATTGTCTATCCCACCACTTAAAGGCAGAATCTGCTCCACCTGAAGCCTTTCTTGATAGGTGCTTGCCTAACTTGCTTCACTACTGATGCTGGACTGCCTTAGTTCCAAGCTGCTATGCTTGTATTCATTTTCCTTACTGTGCAGAGGTCTTCTGAACATTGAATGTGAATCCACCAAAGAAACATTTGCAGCTGGATCTACAAGAACAGCACATAGAGGCATATGTAGGTGGAACAGCAGTAGAGGAAGGAGTCAAACCCTTTACTAAGTAGCCAGCTTATAAAAAAGAAGTCTTACATTCCTTTCAGTCAGGAAATGGACCCTTATACACACAAACTGTTTTGTACATTTCCCCAAGTTTGTACTTTGCTGGCTTGTTCCTTCCAGTCTGTGTCTGCCCAAGGCCTCGCTTACATCCCTTTCATTTTCAGTCTCAGACTGCACCTTTTAAGCCTTTCTCTACACTCTCAGTTTGCTGGGCCACTCGAGACGTGGTCTCTTCTACACTCCTTCTGCTTAAGAGCTGGTCTGTGTGTCACTCTCCTCCCTAAAACCCATCCTTCCTCCTCACCCAGTCAGGCTTTGAACTCTCTTCCTTGGTCCTTGGCCCAAACAGTCCAGATCATCACTCTTCAACCAGTCCTTCTCTCCCCCTCCCTTCACAGGCTCACAGCTGAGTTACTCCTGCCATGAATCATCTTTCCATTCTCTCTCTTCCCCTTCCATCTCATTCTCTGCTACACTTTTTTTTACTTCACTAGTTGTCCTTTCCTGTGAGTTCAATCCCCAGTGCATTCCTACACCAACTTTCCTTTTGACTGCGTTTTCCACTGGCTCAATCCCAATCTGCCCACCCTCAAAACCAGTCTCCCCTCAAAACCAGCGTGTTTCCTATCTCTCATTAACAGCCAAAATCTATATTCACAGGCAATTTTCACTGTATTATTTCCTCTCACTGTCTCCTACCCAATCTCACCAGACTTTCCTGCTTTTTCCTCATCTGGTCTGGCTCTTTTCCATGCCCATTGAAAAGTTCTTCTCTGTTCTTTTGCCTAAGGTCCAAAAAAAGGAGTGAGGCAACAAGAGCACAAGAAAGTGCTCTGCTCTCAGCTGAAGTCTCCCCCGCCCTGTTCACTCTGAAGTTGTGAAACACTCTCAGTTTCTGTGACAGTGGTGCAGGCTCAGGGCAGGTAGAGTTAGAAGATGAGAGATGTTTGCCAGCTCACAGGCAGGACACCATCCCTGGAGATTCTAGGAGTTCTGTATCCATCTTGAGAAAAGTACAGTTTCTCAAAGGTTTATACTGGGGCAAAATTTGAGTTAAACATCATAACAGACAGCAAACAAAAGGCACATGCCAATAAAATTCCTAATTTCTAAACAGAGTCCTGCAAGTACTAGAGTCCTTCAAGAAAAATGACACAAGAAATTCTGAAAATACCTCAACATTATATTTTCCCCTGGCCTTGCTTTCAGCTGCAGTTGAATTGTTTTAAACTGAAAATGCTTTGACTAAATTACCTTGAGCCAATACAGAATATGAAAATCCGTCCCATCTGGTTAATGTCTAATTAAAGTTAAGCAACTACAAGTGGGGTCTTGTAACATGAATTAGAAGATGACCTTAGAATAAGGCAGTGCAACCAGTCTCAAGTCTAGTGATCTGGAAATAGGGATTTCAAGAGTGAGGTGGCAACATTTGCAGAAGACGCTACGTGAATTAATCAATAGAAGATAGAGAGTAACTTCATAAGATCATAATAAAGTTAAGTGAACGGGCAGCATGATTGCAAATTTAATTCAGAGTTGACAAATGCAAGATAATGCATATTGGAAAGATATGATTTGAGCTGCTCATGTACTTTGCAGAATCCTGAATTAAGTGTAATTACTTGGGGAATGACTCGGTATCATTATGAACAGCTCAGTGAAACCCCTGTTTGCTGTGCAGTCGCAATCAGACAGAAAAGGGATCTTAATGTTACGGAAGGTTGAGATAACAAACACAATTCAAGATTGTCTTGTACCATTATGCAAATTTATAGTGAACCCTCAAGGGGAATGATAAGTGTGATTGTGGTAGCCACCACTCAAAAAGGTGTTTTTAAGAAAGAGGAGATCCAGAGCCAGGTGGCAAAAATGGCTAGAGGCATGGAAATGCTTATGTGTGAAAGGAGATGGGGATTCTTAATTGAAAAGCTTTGATGTGCTGGGGTCCTCTTTAGAGAACCTTGGCATAAAGGGAGATCAGGAGGGGTCCTGTGTGTTCCTACCCAGCTGGTATGTCTGATCCTCACGCTGCTGCTGGGGTGCTATTTTTCAGCACTACGGTCAGAGCTGCATGTTCAAGGAAGCCATGAACATCCTCAACATGCTCTTCACTGGCCTCTTCACTGTTGAGATGGTCCTGAAATTAATCGCCTTCAAACCCAAGGTAGGTGCTCTGGGCGTAGGTTTTCCTGGCCTCTGTGTGTGTGTGCATGTGTGCGGGGCAGCTCTGAGGAGAAGGAGGAGGTGAAACTTTCTGATCTATTACCCCACCAATAACTGAGCTGGACAGTTGCTCTCTGGATTGGAGTCTCACTTATATTTAATAACTTTTTCACTGGAGAGTAGACACACGTTTTAAAAAAAAAAAAAAAAATTAAAAAAGGCCACACCTGCAAATAGAGAAGGTTCCTAGTTCTCTGTTTTCATTGAGTTATAGTAGTAATGCTGTGTTAAGGCTATAATATGTTTTCCATTCTGAATGTTATTCTAATGCTCTCTCTCTGACTCTCCTTAAATAATTTATAAATAGCATCTCATGATTAGTCTTCTGACCCAAGTGAAGTTAATCAAGCATGACTCATTTTGAGTTTTGAGCTTTGGAAAAAAATGTTTCTTCTGGGAGGGCTACATCTCACTGATGGTTTGGATTGCTTCAGTTTTGCATTCAAGACTTCATTGATCATATTCAGTACCCCAGCAGGTCCTGTCTGAAGGTATTGCCCTGTGCATTGGGCCATGATATTATGCTAGCGTAGCTGCACCATGGGGTGTGATTATAACCTACAAGCTCTTCCAACTAAGTTCTCACAGCTGCTGCAGGACAAGGACAAAGATCCTGACCTCACATAATCGCACAAGACTTTCTTTTTTGGGGTTTAAACTCAGTGGTGTGTCACAAGGAGGCGAATCCAGATACCTAAGTACAGCTCCCTCGTGCCATTTCATATGTTCAATGATTCTTTGACATGTGGAGTTGTGTCTTGAGGGAGACCTTGATACATTGTGTGGGTAGTAAATGGTGTCTGAAACATCAGTTATGACATTGGTAAAGATGAGAACATTTATGTCTGGCAGTTGTGCTTGTCCTTCATGTTAAATATTTAGGGGATCACTGAAGTTGGCTCCTCCCAGATCTAATCTAACATCTTCCTCATCCTCAGCTCAGAAACTTTACTCTCCATTTCTACTGAATTTGGTCTTATTTTTCATTTTTAACTCTGCATTGACTTTACTCTCACCCAGCCTCTTTCTCTTTCTTCCACACTTTCTAGGACTTCTTCTTGGAATAGTCAAAATTTTATTTTTTATCTGAGCCCAATACCACTCTCCTGTCTCAGCTGTAGTTCTCTTGAAAATTAGGAGCATCTTGTGCAGTCCTATTGAAGACTGATTTTGTTTTGTGAGATCTCAAACACTGTCTTAGGAATTTTAGAAGTATCATTATCTGTTTCAGCAGGAATTGTAGTTTTCAGGAGGGTTCTACCTTTCAATCTTGAGGTTTCACCATGTCTATTAGCAAGAAATTCTCTGGCACTGTAGGAAAATTTTATCTGCACACCATATACCCAGAAGTGTGTCTCACAGGCTTTGTAATGTTCTTCTGATTTCATGGTTCTACTTTAGAGGAGATTCTTAACTTTCAGAAAGATGAGATTCTCAGGAGAATTTTGGGTTTAAACATTTAGGGGGAAAGTTCAACCAAGTCAAACATTGAGCTCTCTACATATAAAAGGATGGCTACCTGACGTGATTGCCTCTAACACTAAGGAGTTGGCATTGATGATATTGGAGGTCCTTTCAACTTCCTGTGCCTCACCTTCCTGTGTTCAATCTCCTTTTCAAGTTTTTCTGCACAGTAAAGTATAAAAAAAATCACCCTGAGGGTAAACATGTAACCTCTGGATGGCAAAACTGTCTAAGGGATTTCCTAAATAGGGATTCCTAGATTGTGGAATCTCTATAATTTGAGATTTTAAAATGAAGTTAGGGAGGAACCTTTCATTCAAAACTGTTTAGGAATGTATGATCTGCCTTGAGAGAGGCAACTGGAACAGAACATCTGACAAGGTCCCTCTCAGACCAATTTTCCATTATTCTGTAATTTCCAAACTAAATCCTCAGCCTACTGCAATATTGAGAATATAGAAGAAGTTTTCCTTGTGACCAGAATAGCAGAGTCTTCATGAAGTCCTCTCAGCTACGACCCAGAAACTAATCTAGAGTTCAGTCCCTCCCATCCTGAAGGAATAGCCAGAGAAAAGAAACAAATGTTTCAAGTCCTGGTCTGGCCTGTATGCCAAAGATAGTGCTAACTCTTATACCACTATTGTAATTAAATACCTTAATATAAATTAGCAGAAGTTTAAAAATGGAACCAAAGGATTTACAGGAAAGAAAAATAGGAATGAACTTGTGAAAGCAACTAATGCGGCAAAAAGACTTGCCTCCAGCAGTATATTCACACTGGATGATATTGAGTACCAGTTCAGTGACTCAGGTTTGGAAACTCCAGATTCCTTGTTCAACTTGCCATTGTCTGTTCAGTACAAGGATTTGGCCTGCAGCCTTCATTCCCTGCTCCATATTGACTCAACTTGCTCTCCACAGAAGGCAACCCCCTCTCCCAGATGACCACTTGGACTGATGTGCACCAACACTGGGGCAACAATCTGCTTTTCTTCAGGCTGCACATTGGGATTGAAGCTGGAGTTGTCTAGAGTATGTTCTGAACTAGGAGCCCCCTAGCATGGAGAAAGTAGCTACCTCAATCTTCTGCTTGGCCAGACCTCGTTGTCACCCAAGGTACAAAAAACAACCTGCATTTGCAGATGGAGGCTGTCCCTAGGAACAGCAACTGGAAAAGTCCAAAAGGATTTTCATTGTCACTGGGTGAACATCAGTAAAGCACAGCCATCACCCTCTCTCCTCTAACCAACCAAGTCCCCTCAACAAAGAAGTGAGATGCTGAGTGATATTAGTGTTTCCCAGATGGGAAGTGGCAAGATTAAATGCTCATCAGATCCCTGCTGGAGACAGATTCGTCTGTCATTTCCTGAGCAACAAAACACAAACCAGCCTTTGTTTAAGCTGCTTTGTCTCATTTTGAATATGTGCCCAAACATCACTCTTTTCTATCTGAAGACTACCCTAAAATAAAAGAGCTGTGAGATTTATGACTGACAGCAAGAAAGCAAGAAACTTGGTTAACTGAAGGTGTTGTGTTCTAGTGACAAGCCCCAGGAGAATGTGGCAGAACAGAACTGAGCACAGGACTGAAGCTGGCAACATTCAGTCTGTTATCTGCATTTTTTTTTGGGTGCTTATCCCCGCAGTGGGTGCTGCAGCCAACCTTCAACCACAGCAAGCAAAGTGGGATCTGACTTGTGGCTCTGAAGCAGCCGCCACAGAGCTCTCCATTGCACAGTCACTTCCTAAAGGCACCTTGGAAGGAACGGTCTGCAGCAGCAACAGAGAATAAGGTTTTCTCCACCTGCACAAGGTGGAACAAGCTGCTGTTTATTCATACCTTTACCAGGGAGAACTGGAAAGGAAACTAGGACAGATCCCTGAGGTACTCAGCTCTGCTATCACACCACCTTCTTACCGTCACCGCAGGGATGTGCCCATGCAGAACAGCTTTGGGGGAAGCCTAATAAGCAGAGTTCCTGCTGCAACCCATGGTGTGGCCTTCACTATTGTAGACTCATAGATTTATTTGGGTTGGAAACGACCTTCAAGATCGTCGAGTCCAACTGTTAACCTGCCGCTGCCAAGTTCCACTAAATACAATGCACTCCAGTGCTACCTCTGTATTACATGCATAGCCACAGAAAAGATGGCACGTCGTCTCTGACTGAATGGATTTTTTTTTTACTGTATTTTTTATTTCTTCACTGTTTCTGTGAGGAGAGATGTCCTTATTTGCTACTCTTGATAGTAAAGGTGAGAAAAAAAAGCAAACGCAGTCATCTGCACAGATAATAAGCAGGATCACATACGTGCCTGCAGGGATAATCCAGCCCTACAACTAGTTCTTGTGGTAAGAGCAAGGCTTTACTTATTGAAAGGCCAGCTGTAGGAATAAGGAGCCAAGTCCAAGTCAGGGCTTGTCTCCTAACACTTACAGAAAATATGTGAAGGGGTAGAAAGACAAGGGCTTTCCTAACTAAACATGCTGTTACTGTTGAGAGCAGTTGCTCTAGTCAGCAAGTCACTTTTATAGTTGCCCTTTTCACTGGCCATGCTCTGTGAGCAGTGTTTTGGTTTGCTCAGTTTCCAGAGAGGCTGTAGAGAAGAGAGGTGCTGCAGCAGCTGCTGCTGGGGTATAGATAGTGCATGCCAGGCAGACACAAGGCCAGCTTCTTGAAAGCCCCTGTGTTTCTGTGTGACACTTCTTCTGGCGGTGAGGATCAGTTACCCCATTTTTTTTTGTGGGATTAAGAGCTGTGTAAGACAGCTCATCCATGTCTGGGTGCAGTGTTGTCAGGAGGGTGTGCTAACAGTGAGCAAGAAAGATTTGGGATGATTAGGGCTGCTAATAAAGAAAACATCCACTACATGCCCTGCATCTCCTTACAGAGTATTAATATGCTGCTTGAAGCAAAACTCCCAAATGGACCTCAGTGTTTGTCTTGGCTGATGCTCATAAACTGATTCAAGACTACTTACTTCAAAGAGACAGACAAGCTAAAAGTAACGCTGTTGAGCCAAGGCCTTTTGCTGCTTTGTTTTTCTAATTTTATGTATTCTCCAGCCAGTCTGGTGAGCTATTTTCCAATTCCTGCATGGAGAAATCTGCTGCTGCTGCTTCGTGCTTTTTCCAGAGAAAACTACTAAAGGGAATGAGGTGCTGTGCTGCCTGGGGTGCTCACATCTACCACTGTCCTGCCTTCTTAAAGAAGAAATCCCCACAAGCACCAGTCCATGAAGGGCCAGCTGCTCTACAAAACCTGCCTGGGGTTTATCTTTTCAAGTCAAAGACAGCAACTTAAAATTCCTATTCATATGAAGCTGTGCCATCTGTCAATGTACATGCAAATGTGAGGATGGATATTCCTCCAGGAATTTCAGATCTTTCCAGCTCCCTGGAATGGGCTGTTTTACTGATGAACCACATACACTTCTTCTTTCAGGAAACATTTCTTCTGCCCCCTTATTAGCTAGGGCAGGACCACTAATCCAAGAGCTATGAATTTTCTACTGCTGTCCCTGTCATCTCGAACTGGGGAAGACATGTCTGTGGAACTACTGCCATGCTTAAAGTAACCCACACGTTCATATATTTTGTCAAATCCGTGTCTGCGTGTGGAAAGGGAATCTTGGGGATTTCCTCCGTGGAATTATGACTATCAGAAAGACTACAGATCACAAGTCTATTCCATTTAGCAGACACTGTCAGCACCTTTCTTCCCTGGGTGTTTATGGATGTTACTTGTAAAGCAGCCTGTAACAACGCCATCTGTCCTGCCTCAGATAGTTAGCTCATTCCCTCATTTATCACTGCTACTTTACTCTGAATTCTTGCCATTCTTAAATGTCATTTTTGTGTAGCAGAGTTCAGACTTAGTGCACTGTTTAAAACAAGTTTTGCATTCAGCCCAAGGCGTATAATCCCATGTGATCCGAGGAAGAGCTATGACCCTCTGAGTAGTGGAAGTCATAAGTGCCACCCATGGTTATTTCTTAGTCTCCATTTACTGATGGATCTACGTGTCCTCAGTGTCTCTTTCTCCCCTGCTGCATTTGCCCTTCTTTATTCCTCTTTAAGCTCCTCTCAGTCAGCATTTATCATGCATTTGATGTACAGATATCTCTTCTCAAACCTGCAAAATGACTCATCTGTTTTTGTTCTCTTTTTACCACTACATTTCTTGTACATTTATGCCTATAAACAGATCTTTGAGCAGTCTCTCCTCAAGTCACACTGACTGCTTCATACCACTTGCATTCTTCCTTCTCACCAAAACAATAATCTGTTATTACTTGATGGGGATAGAGGCTTCAGCATTTTCACAAACTGAAATTCAAATCCATGCTATCCCCTTGCACCACAGAAACATCATTGGTTCATTTTGGAAATCTAATATTTTTCGTATTTCTTCATTCTAGTACCTTTAGAAATACCAGTATAGCTTAGGATGCTGCTCTGGCATCGCTCATCTCAGTGTTTTATTCCTCCAGTTTATGCAGAGAAAGCAAAGACATTCTGCAGTGATAATAAATGTCAGGAAAGCTGGTTACGACTGAGTGGTCTTTTGCTCAGTGCCAAAACCCACTTCAGCTGCATCCAACAGAACATAGGAATCATATTTAGTTCAAAATCACATGCTCTGGGCTGAAGTGTGGTGGTATAAATTAATAGTTTAGGTTGTGTAAGTGTATACGTGAGCCCACGGTGCAGGCAGCTGCCTCCCTCTCATGGAGTTTGGCCACACAATGCTGTGTGGACAAATATGATGGTTGTCAAGTGGCTCTTACTTTGCAGATTTTTCTTCGCTGGTTTTGGCAGGTTCTTTAGCCTGGTAGTCACCTAATTGTTTCCTCTCCTCAGCTTTTTTGTTTTGGAGGGGCTGCATCTGAATGGGCAGTGTTTGATGACTGAGTCATCTACCCAGTTGCAATAGGAAGGAGAGTCTCCAACCACCATGCTGGCTTGGGGTGGAAAAAGTCTTTTAAAAGGCAAAAGAAGCAGTGAGAAAACTGATATATTTCAAGATCTTTGGGTGGGTAATAATATACATCCTTCAACAATGAAGAAGCTTGAGTTCTGCTTGACTTGGGTAAAAAGTAGTGAGCACGGAGAGAAGTAGTAATGGGTCAGGTAAGAGAGTATGTGAACTGAAGAAAGTGAAAGAAGTAAACAGGAAGGAACAGGTATGGGAGAAAAAGAGAGAAAAAACAAACCTGTGGAGGAGGAAAAGCCATACAAAGACAATGGAGAGTGGGAATGAATAGAATATCCTTAAAGGCAGAAAGGAAAAAAAAAAACAAATTAAGACCTTGAAAGAGGAAAGTATTAATAAAATGGAGGAAGAAATGATTGGACAAAAAATGATGCAAGGAAAAGAAAAACAGAAACAGGGCTGAAAGGGAAAGTAAACATGGGAAAGGATTTTTAGAAAATTAAAAACTGAATTAAAACCCATAGCTTTTAAGCTAATGAACATCTTCTTGTGCTTCTGCATTTTATAGAAGTTCCCTGGCAGACATCCCAGGTCTCCATGTTCAAACACATTAGTACCTCAGCCACAAAGCCTCCCTGTGTACTGTCTCATCAGAATAATTTGCAATAAAAGTTAAGTACAATATGTTTCTCTACTTCTGTGGGTTAATCTCAGCTCCCTTGCAAAATGCATCAGCATCTTACCCCAGAAAGGCTTTCCTTTCTCACCCCAAATTTTGTTCTGGATGAAGTCTGGATATCTTCTGTGTTTCTCTGGATCTTCTATACAACCAGTATCCCAGCTGGAATTAATCTCAGCTGCTCCAGCAAGCCCAGCAGCAGCCATAGGACCAGAAATCCCTGAGATCTTTGTAGTGCCCAATCAGACACTGCATTGCATGAGTGCAGTCAGTCTAAGGCTCTCAAGAAATTGCTGAATCAGCCTCGGGGGTTTAGGAAATAAAGTGAAAAAAAAGAGGGGAAAAAAAATCTTAACCCTTCATTAATCACTCCTCTGCTTTTTGTTTACTGTGATTACCTGTCTGTGAGGAGTTTCATGCGTTTTGTGTAGCATACATATCATGTGGAGACTTGACCATGTTGGTCTTTCATGTCCACAGGTCTGGGAGGAAGAATGAGCCTCTCTTCAAACCCTTTCTGAAAAATTAAATACTAAAAGTACTGTATGTCAGAGCAGCACGTTGGGGTGATTTTGGTGTGAAGAAATACTTGGAATAATTATTTTGGACCTGGATGACCAGGTCATCCCTGTCCTTTATACACACCAGTGGGTTGGCACAGATGGGTCGCCACAGTCAGCAGGTAGACTTGCTCCTGGATGCTGCTTGCCTGACAGAATTCCCATCTGCCCATACACCCAGGAAAAGGAAGGAAAAGAGAGGCTAAGAAAGCAACTGAGCCTCTTGTAGCACAGTCTGTGTCACAGCACTCTCAGAGCAGCTCAGCTTTGAGGCTTTCTCACAGAATATGGAGGGACACCCCACTAGCCAAGGGTCAAACAGCTGGTTTTGTTATTCCAGGCATTAAATAGAAACTACTCAGGAATCTGTGCTGCCAACACGTTTCAAGGTAGTGGCATTTAAAGAAAGAGGAACCGCATCCCGGTGTTTCAGAGTGCTGGCCCATCAAGTAGAGCTTCTAACAACAAATCTTTCAGTTAATACAGAAAAAGAAAATTTGCAATAGGATGCTCAGGGTTGGGGTTGATTAAGCAACAGTTACCACAAATAAGGAGCTACCAAGCAGATAATTACCTTCTCTATCATGTGAAAGCACTGGGAATCCTCTTTCATGGCTTCTAGATTTCACTGAGCTCCTCACCAGTTCCTGAGTGTGCGTGGGAGGGGAAATCTGGTCATTCCAAACACTTTAAAGGAGAAGAAAGTAGTGCCAGACTAAAGTTTTTCTATTGTGCATATGCTTATATTCTGAGATGGCATAGGCGTGACTCCACCTAAGCAAGTCACACAGTGTGAAAAACACTTAGTAGGTGAATGTGACACAAGAAACAAGGCGGATGATGAGAAATGAAACTTTCACCGTAAATCCTAGCTCATACCTCTACTTGAATCTGGGTCAGGAAGCATCAAAGTCTTCCTTGTCAGCACTGCTTGGCATCCTGCATGAAGTATACTAGTCTCTTTCCCATTTTGTTGTGGAAAATGTATCTGGCAGAGAGGCATGAGCAGAGTGGATCTCGTTTGGTTTCTTTGTCGGTGCCCCCAAGAAAGAGGCCAAGAATGAAATGAGTATACAGAACAAACTTCCTTCTTCATGCAAAAAACCTTGTCATTTCATGTGGAAGCAGAAACAATTGGTGAGGGGACAGAAAGGCTTTTTGATCTGCTGCTTCCCATGCTACCTTTGTGGTTTAAATGCAGGATCTTCTCTTTCTTGGAGGACGAGGCCAGCAATTTTCTGCAGACAAACAGATCCTCGAATTACTATAGAGAATGTGTGAAATATCTAACACTGATCAGCCAGAGCTGTGCAATCCTCCAGCTTTCTGGAGGATCAATGGAGAATTCAGTAGGCAGAAAAGATTGTTAGAGGAGCTGTGTAAGAGCTTCAATGATAGAGGACCTTTTCCTTCACAGCAAACGTACCCAGAGAATTTGCATATTACTGCAACATTATGACAGATGAATTTTCAGTCTGGCACTTGGGGGTTTAATGTCATTATAAATGATCCAAAATAATTATATGACTGCACAATGCAACAGTGTGGGAAGCACTGTATTAGCTGTTACACTTAATTATTTAATACGGAAAATTATTCGCACAGTCTTGAAAGCCCAGTGGGATGGTGAACCGGGGTCTCATTCACAACAGCATCGGCAGCGTCAGCAACAGCATGTAAAAGGGAACAGTTCCAGGGAAAAGTGACTTGCTCTCACTCTCAGACAAAAAAAAAAATCCCAACCCTCTATCACTTTGTGTGAGGTTGTTTCGAAGGGTCAAAAGTTCTCACAGATGTGAATCTTCTCCTCAGAGTGGAATGGTACCAGAATACGGACTGTGAGACAGTGCCTATTAAGAACTGTTCATCATGTTAGAACGTGACATTTCCGTGACAAATGGTCACCTGACTGAGGTCTTAGAGAGTTGATTTCTCTTCTCTATCATGCCTTGGAGACTTTATGTTTTTGTAGACCTTGGAGATGTTAGTTTTCTAGATTTCTGCTTCCGCAAGAGTAAAATGAGAGTAACCATCCTCATTTGGAAAGTTATGATTGATGGGTAAAATAAAAAAATAATAAGCATTATTTTATTAACCACTGCAATCCATATAAAATTAAGCCTTTTATGAAAATGGAGATAGCTTACCAAAAAAAAAAAAAAAAAAAAAGAAAATGCAAAAACATATTGCTCATGCCTACTACCCTATTTTTTGAACATTCTGTCCTTCTGCCAGTCAGTATCCACTGTACCTGCAGCAAACCTTGTCAGAGCAGACCACAGCCTTTTCCCATGCTGAATATGGACACAGGGAAGCTATTCCAACTCCTGTCCCATATTCGGAATGCTTCTTCACCCATTGCTTGCCACTGTCTCATCTTGCCACAACATTAAGTGACTGTTCCCTCTGAAAATGTCTCACTTCTGTTCTTATAGGTTGAGTTTTACTTCTTTTGAATCATTCTTGCCTAGGCTGGGATGTCAGTCCAAATTTAGAAGACAGAGTATCTTAAGCAGCCAAGCCCATCCTTTAGCTCTTTTCACAGGACCGTTTCACATTGCTGTTTTGGTTTATTGCCTTCAAGAGTTATTTGTTGGCTCTCATCAAGACATGCTTTTTCTAGACCTTCCAAAGTCTTTGGAAAAGAAAGCATTTGCAGCTTCTTCAAAATGGAATTTGACAGCAAAATTCTCCTGGAATGCATTCTGCGATAAACGATCTGTTCAGACACAGCAAGCCATCACATTCACTTCAGTCTTTCTGGTAAAACTGGTGCTGCTTTTGTTTCTCTTTGCTGAGAACATGTCTGGTTTCTGACTGAAGGGCAGTAGTTGTTAAATGATAGCAATGTGCTTACTGTCCGTGAGGAAAAGGGACCAGTCCCTCAAAGGGTATTGCTGAGCCACAGTACACCTGTAGGAAGGTCGAGAATGCTTATCTTATCTTCTAAGTAGACAGCAAAATTTATAAGAGAGCTTCCTGTTATTCTGCCTCCATTTTCATGCATTTATATCAGAGAGGCCTTAGGCATTATTGTTCTGAGGCATTACTCACCCTTCCTTCAAATGCAGCTAAAAGCAATCCAGGCCAAAAAATTACATCAGGATCAACTAGTTGAATCATCCAGCTTCAGCATGTTTTACTGTTATAATTTCCTCAGGCTTTCTCAGCATGTTGCCTTGGGCCATAACGCCTCACTTGAAGCCTTCCCCCATGGCTGAGAGCTTGTGTACCACCAGCCACTGCACAGTAAATGAAATACAGAGAGATGTAAGATAACTGTGCCACCAACTGCCACCACCTTCGGTACCTAAAGGGGGCCTACAAGGAGACTGGAGAGGGTATTTTTACAAGTTCATGTAGAATTAGGACGAGGGGGAATGGCTTTAGAGTGAAAGAGGGTAGGGTTAGATGAGGTATTAGGAAGAAATTCTTTATAATGGGGGTGGTGAGTCACTAGCACAGGTTGCCCAGAGAAGTTGTGGATGCCCCAACTCTGGAAGTGATCAGGGTCAGGCAGGATGAGGCTTTGAGCAGCCTGATCTTGTGGGAGGTATCCCTGCCCATGGCAGGGGGATTGGAACTAGGTGATCTCTGAGGTCCCTTCCAATCCAAACCATTCTATGAGTCTATGTAGATGAGCATGGAGGGACTCATGGGACCATCTAGAAAATACAATTCTGGTGAAATGAACTGGGTTGCAAGGTCTGGAAATGAAAATCTCAATTCACAGATCAGAATTGATATGGTCTTTTCTTGGCATGACCCCTCCCCGCCCCCCAGCATTGTCAATTATCAGCAGGTGTGGAGACCATAGAAAAGGGTCTGTTGTGACACAAGAGATTCTATAGTTCCAGCCTCCATAAATGTTTAAGTTTGTCAAATGGTGGCTTGGGGACCTTGGTTCAAGCAGAGGGGTTTTCTCCTGTGATGGAGATATTTGTTCACCAGAAGCAGAGGTGAGACCCACAGTTTTCTTTAGGACCTACAGGATCTCAAACAATAATCAAAACGTGTCCACTTCAAGGTGGTCAGTAACAAGATAGCTCAGTTTTCTCCCAGTGACCTAGAAATAACCATTTGAGATCTTTTTCCAGATTACAGAGCCATTCAGGTCCTCCAACTCCATTCTTTCTGTATTCAGGATATCCAAGCAGGCCCTCAGACCTCCAGGGATACCTGTTTGCTTTCACCAATGTCCTCAGTGTGAGAGAGAGCATAAAACACAATGAGGGAGGATAAAGGAAAATATCAGTGTTTTTGAGCATCTACTTTGGTCTACAAGTTGGTTTTGTTTTCTTCTGGAATAAGCAGAGAGCTACAAAGTTTCTTCAGAACTGACCAGAATTTTGGAATAGTCTGGAGAAATGAAAATCTCTTCTTCTCTTTTCCTACCTACAGAAAGATTTGACAGAGTACAGGGGGGCCTTGTTTAATTCCCTGCAGCAGTGACTCATTACAGTGACTGGTAGGTGAATAGCAGGGACTCTGTGCCTCAGAATTAATCCATCAGTGGATGAGAGCTGATAGATAGTATGCAAATAGATGCTGTTTTCCTGCAGCCTGTCAGGAGCTCCAAGCAGCTGCATCCTCCACTTTATTCCTTCTCTATTAGATTCTGCTAATCTCCCTGATTGCTGTTATGGCTAAATGGTATTTTAGCATAACAGAATTTGCATCTGACACACATCTCTGTTAGGTGTCAGGAGCTATTGAAGCTTTGTAAGATTGTTTTGCATGTTAGGATACATGCAAATCCCTCAAATCTGCTGTGAGAAGTTGTGCCAAGAGTCATGGTAGTGTGTAAATGTCACTTGATTCTGTACTGTTTTGCGATGAAACTGCCTCTTTTGCAAAAATACTTTCAAGGAAAGCCTGTTTAAGTGAAGTCTGAGAACTGACTCTCACAGCTTCAAATAGCCTGCAGCATTTTCAGATACAAATTCAAGTACTAACCAACCATCAACGCAAACTAGCTGTTCATCTCATTTTACAAATCGCCGGCAAAGTCCGCTTTGGTGCCCTTTGCAATCAGCAGGAAAACTTTGCTATGAAATCACACTGAATACTGGGGTATCAGCCCCTTCCTCTCCTTCCTATAAACCTTTTCCATCTGATTAAGACTGATGCTTCTTTTTGTTGTTTCAGTGTGCAGGATTATTTCAGATAAGTGGTAGCAAGGTTCTCCTGTAGGTTGCTTTCCTTTTAGGCTGCACAGTTTTCTTTATGTCTTCGTTTCTCCTCCTCAGTGCTTCACTTCTGTATCACAAATACATGCATGCATGCATGTCTCTCCCTTTTTTCCTATAGCATTGCAACATCACCTTCCTACATTCAGATCCCACCCAGTGAACAGCCTTGACCTTGCTGTGCCCTTCATCTTTAGAGACTTTTCTCTCAGAGGGTTTTGTTAAATTTTGGCAGCCACCTCATAAGAGACAGAAACGAAAACCTGGGACTGAGCAGATAAATAACTACACATCAATTAACACACAAGTGACCCTGCAGATCCCACAGGCTGGATGCTCAAAACCAACTGATCCCATGACTCAACAGCATGCACAGCACTTCTGCTACCACATTCTCCAATTATTGGCCCCAGGTGACTCTGAGCTTCAGATAGACTCCAGTGGGCAATTTTCCCTGCTATTGTTGAAGCTTCTTAGATACCACATTTAGGATCTCATATTCACAAAAAATAACAGAAGTGGGGTCCAGAGATTTCAATGCCTCCGTAAGTACCAAAATAAACCCTAGCTTCTTTTGATAGCTAACCTTAGCAACTAGGAGACCTAAAAATGATTGGCATACTCATTCTGAAATGTTACGATGTCTGCTCCTCTTGCACAAATGAGATTCCATTCCAGTCAGCTACTGCATATTTGTGCTCAGTCTTTCATTAATTTATTGATCATATGGTGATACACTATCATTTGCTACCTTTGGGGGGAAAAAAATGGGGAAAAAATGTGCTCTTCTGGTGGGGCTATTTCATGCTTTCTGAATATTCAGTCCAATCCTCCTGGTCTCTCTCTGTCCTCTTTTCTCCCCAAAAGCTTCATGGATCTCCAAAGACATCCCACAAGAGAGGGTGACTACCACTCACCAGTAAACCCCTGAGGATGCCATTATGTGGCATGCAATTATACAGCTAAATCAGGGTCAAGCATCTCCCTTTAAGGGTAAAATATGGTATTACACTCTAAATTCCTGTACTGCAAAAACAAACAGTGCCATCAATTCATTTCCAGTCAGACCTCCACCCTCTTGGGAAAAGTACACAGAACTTTCTGGTGGGAAAAATATTTTGGAAATACAACCTCTTTATTAGAGTGAAAGCTCTTCCTTCATTCAGCTTGTCTTTCATTAGCCACCCTGGTACACTCCAGTGAGGAATGTGGCTTGAAGAGGTCCTTTAAGGTCACAGGAGGCAAGTCCCAAAGGGGTGTAGTTCCCTCCCCATAGGTACAGATAACTCCTGACAAGATTATGAGGTCTGATCCAAAGCTGAGTAACCACACAACCATTCATAGGTAATTGTCTCTGAGGAGGGTGGGTGGATTTTCAAGGAAGGATCCCATTACCTTTCCACACAAATGAAGCATCTGTGTTCTCTGTTTCTTTGAGCTCTCTTACTGTAAATAATATCTTCCTGTTTTTCACCCTTCTGTTTGAAACACAGAGGGAGCAGGTGAGGAGGAAAGGAAGGTTTTAAAATTCATGTGTTTCCTTAATTCAGCACTGGTATATTGGATGTGGGGTTGAGTAAAACTGCATTCATATCTATGGTTCCTCTCTGGAAGGCTCCTACAGGAGGAAAAGCTCTCTGAGTTCACCTTACAGCCATGATAATGCTCTTTCTGGGATTCCAGAGCAGCCCAGCCCGTGTCTTTCAAGCAAGGAACTGGCTGATGAGACTCAGCAGAGCATCCCAGGAGAAAGAGCTTCCTATGTAAATCTGGAGCAACACTACTGAAGTTAGCAGAGTGACTCCAGATACACGGTGGTGTCACAGAGGTCCAAAGCAGCTATTTTTTGATGACAATGAAAAAGGGACCTTTTCTTTCCGGGCCTGAATCTCTCCTGAGATGTGCCAGCTCTGTCAGTGCAGTGCAATTGCATCCAGTGAGGTTGTATTACTACAACTGGGAGCAATATTTAATTTACTGGCTTTGGTGGTCATCTGAGGACAGGATTTGATGCTGCTTGTCACCTGGGTTTTGTATCAACAGCAAATGCTGTTTTTACCAGCAGCAATGACTATTGGGCTCTACGAAAGAAGCTGCTCAGTAAAAAGAAATTGTGAATTTGGTTACATCAAAAACATTCTTTGCAGTATGATGCCAATCATAGCAAAAATAACCACAGACTTAAAAATCATTAAAAGTTATCATTTTCATGGGCAAAACCTAAACAACATATTTTGGATTTTAATATTTGCAGCTGCCCAAAACCAAACTCTGGGGGTTTTTTTGAGTTGTTTAGACTACTGTTGAAATCCTTAATAATTCCTAAACTATGCATTTGAGAGGAAATAAAAGAGAACCATGCTATTGAACGCATGTGAGCAGTGCCATTGCCTTCAGCAGGACCATGCACATGGACAGGGGCAGAAGGATTGGGTCTGTTGTCTTCTACTCTGTTCTTTGATCCTGCAAGTTTGCTGTTTGCCAAGGTCACATCAGGCTGCAAAGGCACTTTTTGTAACTCTGTACGATCTGTGTCTGTCCTCTATTTATTCCAAATGCGTTTGCCTCTACAATTTAATCTGCTGTTCTCTCCCTCCCCTTCCTCTTGGTGAAGTCTAATTACAGTTTTATTCCAGGTCCTTCTGGTTGCTAATGGTGCTGGACATCACCGCTGAATTCATCCTAATATTTGTTGTGTATTTTCTAGGCTGGACACTGAATAATAATATTCTCTGAATTTGCTTTTGCTCCTGTTTCCTTCCTCCCTGTTGTAGCTAATTGTGTAGTAATGTGTAGCCCTAGGATGATTGCTCTTCCCAGTGTAGATCTGCTAAGAGTTGCCTGTTTCAGGCTGCAGAATGAAGGAGTTTTATTCTGGTTTTGAGGAGAAGTTTTCCAAGTCCACTCTACCAGCTCCCTTCACTGGTGTGGAACCAGCCAGGCAGTGGCTTTTTTTTTTTCCTTGCCCCAGGTGTAATGCTGTTCATAACTTTGAGTCTCAAAGGGTCCTGGAGACAGTGTTTCAGCACTTAGAAAGACATTTTTTGCCAGTGCCTGCTCCATGTAGATGGTTGAACCCACAGTAATTTGAGGTTCCCAAGCCTGACTTTGTACAGTGACAGTGATGAGATAATTTTTTTTTTCTTTCTTTTTTAATTTTTTTTTTCTTTTCTCCCTTTTGCTTTCTGCAACACTGCCTGGGAACACAGACTCACACTTTACCCATGACCTGACTCTTTGACTAAGAATAGCAGTCACAGTGCAGCTCGGGTTCAGTCTCACTGGAGACATGCTGCAGCTGGGAAACAGGGAGGTCACATCAGCCCATGCTCACAAAACCAAACACAAATCCAAAGGAGTATGGAGGATTTTGTGTGTTTGCCTCCTTTAAAGACTGCAGAACAAGGGGAAGAGACTGGCACAGGTGTTCAGTGAGCGAAGATAAATTTTCTTTGCTCATGACACTGACTTGTACGGGAAGTTTACATACAGAAGTTCAACTTCTGGGCTGAACAGAACCTTTTTCAAAAGAGTCCTGTATCCTTACAGCCTATTCAGCCAAAAATTATGCAGGATGAGGATAGTAAGCAGTGCTGATTAGCATCTCCTGAGCTCTGCTTAGGACAGTGGGATGTTTGAGATAGCCCCTGGAGTGATCTGCTGTGGCTTGTCCTGGGCAGCCAATGTGACAGTGCTGCTGGAGCTCTATCTTTAACATGAGGGACCAACAGGTCTCGCTCTGAGCACATGCTAAAGCCAGCTTTGCTCCCATTCTTAGCCCTTCCTGCTGGGATGTGCCAGGCTACATTCACACCTTCAGTCTGTGGTGTAGATGTGCTTTCAGAGTAACAGAAATACCAGTCCTGCTCTGTATTCTTAAGACAAGAGCTAAAGCATTAGTAATAGAAAATGTTAGGCCAATGATTGTCATAATACTCATTGTGGTGAGATTTAAATAGCACATTCCCAGCTCAGCCGTGCCCTCTCCTCTGCCGTGACGCAGCAGCCAGCTGTTCCCTGCGGGCAGAGCATTGCATCTGGAACGTGCACTGGTGGATTGATACTCACACTGGCATAAGGAGATCCATTTTTTGAGAGAACCGTATGACACCATTCCTGTGCTCTCCCCCAACTGAATCTAAGTCAAGCGGGGAAGGGTGCTGTGTTGCTAGGAACTGAGGTGTCTGGAGGAGCTGGTCCTGCCAGCCCGGCTCCTGGGAGCAGCCCTGCTCAAAATGACCTCTGTGACTTCCCTTCAGCCCCTGTCTCAGAGTCAGAGGGGAGGGGTGACTGCCCTGGCATCACGTTAGCTGGATGGGGGCTGCTCACTCAAATCAGGGAACCCAGGCCTGGGCTACAGCTTGAGACACCACGAGTAGACTTGAGAGGAAAACCCCTCGAGGTCTCAGGGCAGTAATTCTAATGGTAATTTTGAACTGTTTTTGTCTGTCTAACATTCCTTTTTAATCCCCATCCTGCCTGCCCCTTCCTTATGTAGGGTTACTTTAGTGATCCTTGGAATGTTTTTGACTTCCTCATCGTAATTGGCAGCATTATAGACGTCATTCTCAGTGAAACTAATGTGAGTATTACTCTACCCTCCCCAGGATACCACCACCTCCTCCTCCTCTGCCGTTCCTTCTCTCTTTCTCTCTTTTTTTCTCTCTCTTTTTGTTTTCTGTTTTTTTTTCCCTCTAGTCATGCTTTTATTGAACTTGCCGTCGTCCTTCTCCTTCTCCCAGGGAAAAAAAAAGGAGGGGGGGAAATGCCTCCTTCTTTTTCACTTGTCATAGCTCACCCCAAGGCTGTGACTGGTGAAAGCGCACAGAGTTTGGGGTGTGTGTGCTTTTTTTCCCTCCAAAAGGTAGACATGTTTGAGTGTAACTTTCTGACTAACCAGGCTTTTGTTGATACCCTCCATCATGTGAAATGTTACAGAGGTTTGAGCAACCAATACTGTAGAGTGGTAAGAGACTATTTAATATGCCCACGTAACCTCTTTCTTTTCTTATTTTTTTCCTCTTCTCTCCCTCTTTCATGCTTTTGTTTTGTTTCATTTTGTTTTTTATTTTTTTATTTTATTTTATTTTACTTTTTACTTTTTTTCCCCTCTTTTCTCCCTTTCCCTCTTTCTCTCCCTCCTCTCTCTCTCTCTCTCTCTCATTCTTTCTTCTTCCTTCCTTCCTTCCTTTCTTTCTCTCTCTCTCTCTTTCTCTCCTTGGCTTCTCTGCCACATGCAGCACTATTTCTGTGATGCATGGAATACATTTGACGCCTTGATTGTTGTGGGTAGCATTGTTGATATAGCAATCACCGAGGTGAACGTAAGTAGCTGGCGTCTGTCCATGATCGTGCCTGCTCTAACATTCATTTGCCTTTCCCGGGTTCTTTTTATTTTGTTCTGTTTTTTTTTCCCCCTCCCCCTTTCTCCTTTCTTTTGAGTTTATTTTCAGAACTTTTCGTTTAGTTTTGAAGCTCTTTTTTTTTTTTTTTTTAATTATTTATTTTGTTTTCTTTTTATTTGGTTTGGTTCTGTTTTAATTTTTGGAACGACTTAAAGGACTTTTTTGACTGTTGCATCATTTTCTTCCCTTCATAATCCGCCTGGCATGAATTAAACTGTATAGCAGGAAAAGTGATGGGGAATGTGGAGTGTAAGTGCAAAAGCTATTTGTGCCATGGGAAGCTGCTAGAATAGTCCCAGGCCAGCACTTTGGTCTACCCAGTGTTATGCTTTGCTTCCCATGGCAGCTCAGTACTCTCCACCCCACAAAGAGATAAAGGTCATTTCTTTCGAGGTGGAACTGCGGGAACCAAACCAGGAATACTCCCTGTGCCTCCTCACTCGGGCTTCCACCAAAAGAAATAAAGGCCCAATCGCCTCTGTTTAGAGGAACCTGCTCCTGATGTTCAGCTTCTAATTTGATTTAAAAAAAAAAAAAAAAAAAAAGGTAGATAAAATAAAACCAAAGCAGAAATACCAGAGAAAAACAAAGCGCCAGAGTTCCAACCCATTTTTTTGGGAGTTTGCAACCTGATTTGCTCCATCTCTCAAATTCCACCGGCACAATTGACACTGATTGGCCCCGCTGGTGCCCATCTCAGCAGACAGGTGAAGGATTGAGTGAGCCGTGGAGACTGAAATAAGCATCTGGTGTTCAAGACATAGATCACATCGGCCAAATTTTTTCCTCTGTCTATTTTCTTGGAGGTGGATGGATACGGAATTATAGGATAAATAGACAAAGGACAGGCAGGAAACGTAGAGATTCCCAAAAGAAAGACTATGATGGGTTTATGAGCACGGACAAAAATTACACTCAAAAATCGAGCTTATAAATGCCAGGCAGATAGAAATATTGAAAGAAAATTGCTGCAAAAATGCTAGAGGAGAGCAAATTAGTCATGAATTTTCAAAATTATGTGGCTGTTGAATAAATATTCCAGCTCGGAATTGTTGTGTACTGTAGAGGTAATCCATTGCAAGCAGAAAACTGACAGCATAGTTTTCACTCAGTGCTGTGTTTAGAGAAAATATGTAGGCAACACTTTGAAAAAATAAAAATGCACTACTTGGAACTTTCCAAATAAAATATTTTCATATCTTGGTTCTAGTTTAATTTTTTTTCAAATTCTTTTTTTTTTCTTCTTTTGTTTTTCTTTAATTCTGAAGCAGGGACACTTATTCAAGCTATAACACTTTGATTTAAGATAAATGAAATTTTTTTTTTGAAACTAGTTTATTTTCCTTGTTTTTTGAGAGAATGGAAAATAGTTTCTAACTGAAAAGGAACTTTTATTTCATATCTCTTAAATGTCCTGCTTTCTGGACACAAAAAGTTGCTTGCAACATTTCCCACAGAATGTTGTAAACTCTTTTGGTTACCCTTTTACTAGATAGATGTTAGGATTAGGCTGACTTTGTAGAGAAAAGTTACAATGACTGGCTGGTTGAAGTTGTTAATTTTTAAGAAATTAAAGCCTTCAGATTGTGGAAAAGTTCAGTTCTCATCCATAGAGACAGAACTGCACATGGTAATGGAGGAAATAAGTACAGTTAACTGGAGATGAATCCTACTAAACATCAACAAGACTTCCCTGACTGATATATTTGAATCCATACAAAAGTCTTACAAGCAGAAAGAAAGGAAAGCCTTGTGTTTTGATAAATAAATGGAGGTCTACAGAGCAGAAATCCAGGGAAAATCCATTTATCCTTTTGAAATTATTCACAATAATTCCTTATAAATTAAAGGACTTTTTACTTCATGGGCTAGGACACTCTGATATGCCTCTCATTAAACTTCCGTGGTGTGAGAGAAGGACAGTCACCAGGCCTCCTCTTGTGGGTGGAGAGACACAACCCTCCTCAGACCCACTGATACCTTCCCTTACATGTCTGTGACAGGGGAAATTGATTGCTCTTTGGAGGTGCCCATCCAGTGGCTGGTGAGTGTCTAGATTTGTTAGGTTTGTCTAGACACCCAGCTCTCAGACACTGAATTTGAGCAGTATAAATCACATTCATTCCCAGCATCTTGTCGAGACGGTCGTGCTGCTCCTGATCTGATTTTCAGTCTCCAGGGCTGTCCATCCTGGTGTGCTTAATTACCACTGACAAGGCTCCCTCCCTTTTCCATTCCCTGTCTAAATTCAAGTTTATCTCGGCCAAGGCCTAGAATCCAGTTTTTGGTTAGGGAAGTCAATGAAAAATGAGGACGTGCATCTGTCCGACCAACCATCTCCTGTCTTAGTTGAGGAGGCAGCAGGGGTGGCCCTGACTCTTTTACTAAGGGCTATGAAGAGCATTGTGTGATGGTTCCCTCTGTTTCCTCTAAAGAATCCTTTCCTTCTATACAGTTTTACAGATCTCTGCACACGTCTTTTTGTTACCTGGCATGTTTAAATCTTCTCTTTTTATCTAGGCAAGTCCTTTGCTACTAGTTTCTAATGTTTGTTACTAAAAACTTGCACAATCTTTTGATGCACTGATAAATAAGCAGCAGCTATGGATGGAGTTTGTTCTGAAATGTTCTGAAATCCCTTTGCACTTATAACCCTTATTGAATAAGAGAATGTTTTGTATGTTGGTTTGTCCTGTCAGATTCCCTTCCTGCTAGCAGCACTTGGTATGTTACATCTGTAGAAAATGGGCTCTGGAAGTAGCAGCCCATCTTGGACGGACGGGTGTCATCTTCCCAAGCAGTGTGAGGCAGTTTATCAGACACACTTCTCCCATCTCCTCAGGAGCTTGTTGCTTTCTTGCTGTTTGTGGGTTTGAGCAAACCCTGCCGTGTGTTTCCGTACACTGTCTTGTCTTGTTCCAAGAGACCTGGAGTCCGAAAAGGAAAGAAAGGATAAACCCTAAAATGCCAATCAGCTCCACTAATAGGAGATGTTTAGACTGGTCAGATGCGGGTAAAATGATTCTGCCCAGCTCCTTAGGAGCTGAAGAGTCTTTGTGGTAGGGTTTTGGGAGGTGCTGCTCTTGGAGAGAAGGGATAGTTTCTGTTGTGGTCAGTTAGGGAAGATGGAGACTCCTGGTACGGGTCACAGACACATAAACCTGAACTCTCTATGAAGTTCATCTGACATTTGCGTTCAGGGGAAGCAAACCCAGCAGGTGTTGAGCTGCCACAGCTGTAGTTTTGGTGGGTGGGAGGGAAACACTGATTGTCAGCCTCCACAGTGTGTGTGTAGGTATCAGCTTGCTTTTATTTGTGCAGTTCCCCATGATCTGTTTTTGGTGGTTTGTTTTTCTGTTGTGTTTTGTTTTTTTTTTCATTTTGACCTTTATTTTTGTTTCTTGAAAAGCAGTTTCCCAGACCAAAACCTTCGTTAAGATACGTGTGAGTGTGCATGGGTGGGTCTTTGTCTGTGCACCCCATTGGCTGTACTGTGTTCCTGAGTGGGTTTGGATGCCTGTGTATGGGCTGTAGATCCATGGGTGAGTGTACAGGCACAAATCCATGTGTGGGGGAAAGAGAGCGTGTATGTAAGCATACGTATTTCATATGTATTTGTGTTGGGAAGGGTTGCGGATGGAGACACGTGCGTTGTTGTGTGTGTAACTGAGAAATAAGAACATGTTTTCTGAGCTGATGTGACCGTCTTCCTGTGCGAGTTTGACCTCCTTACAGATGGGTGTTTGTACCTGAGAGTTTTCTGAATGCAGGCAGGCTCATCTGCGTGCCTGTGGGTGAATGAACACTTGCACGTGAAGCTCAGCATATTTTCGTTAGCATGGCTGTGCGTTCAGAAGCAGTGAGAAGGCCTTGTGAGGTGGCCCACAGTGCTTGTGAGGTAGGCTCCCAGGTTGCCTCAGCATTTCTGAGTTTAGCAAGTTTTCACTTAAAACACCTTCATGGTCTGGAGATATGTCAAGTGATAAGTCAGACTGCATCATGTTGGGCACACTTGCTCACTGCCACTTAGGAACCCCAGCCAGCGCCCCAGACACATGGAGAGGCATCTCGTACAGCTGAGTAAATGCCAAGGGCACAGAGCAGCTTAAAATCTGGTGGGTTTAAAAACTTCAAAGGGGCACAATTTCTGCCAAATTCACTTTTGAATTGCCTGACTCTGAAGCCGCATTTTCAGAGCTTTGCTCTCAGTGACTGTTGAACAATTAACTTCTTAGCCACAAAATAAGAATTTTTTTTTTTTTCAAAATGTTCTGGAAATATTCAACATTTCTATTTTGGGGCACTCTTAAGCCATTTCTTAAGTGAGTAAAGAGGGAGAGGAGGCGACTTTTTAATCTTTTTCTAAAAAAAAGAACTTCCAAGGCAGAGACCACATCTGCCATGTGTCAACTCTCTTTAAAACCAAGAATTTATTTTGGGGAGTAAGATGAAAGATGATGTAATATATGGGGCCTGGGATGTAGGGCCTGTGGGTTGTATTCCTTGGACTTTGATTACATCCCTGTACCTCAGTCTTCCCATCAGTGAATTGCAGATTGTTATTGCTGCTTATGTTAAGAAAGTATAGTCATTAGAGTTTAAAAAACACTTTAAGCTCCTTTGAAGAAAACGTTAAGGTGGTCAAAATTATAGCTATCTATTATAATAGGAAATAAATGCTATAGGAGTTGAATAAAAGCCAGCAAATTTGGAATATATCATCCCAGAAGCAGCCCTGGGCACTGGCTTGCATTTCCTTGCTTTCCACATCAGCAGGCACAGCCTGGAGATGAGCACTGTAAAGCTGACTGACAGCCTGCTGTCCCCTCCTCCAGGCAAAGAAAGGGGCTCATTACTGTTTGTTGTTCTGTATCAAAGGAGAAAAGCAAGTTTGATTTGTACTCTGTGCTACAGGGCCCACTGAAGTGACAAAAGCAAAACAGTCAGGCCCTGAGCCACCGGGAAAGCTGTAAATGGAACCTCCTCCCTCTTGGCCAGAGAGAAAAGCTGACACTTTTTTGGTGCACAGGGTTCTTCTTCCTTCGTCCTTTCTTCTGCCACTGTCAGACCAAAGATCTGTGTGGCTGAGTCTTCGTTTGCCATCAAAGTGATGCCCACAGCAGTGCCCACTGTGCTGGATGAGTCCCTGTGTCCCTGTGGCCAGCAGAGGGGTTGCCCACGGAGCTGCAGCTCATGGCCCGCAGATGTGTGAGAGAGAGTTACAGAGGCATGTTCAGGTGGGAGCATGTGTGTCTCCAGGGCATCAGCAGAGGCACCAGTGACAGTGGGGATGTGGTGGTGTGTTTGATTCTGTCTGTCTGTCTCAAAAGGATGTCGAGGAGGAGGAGGGTTTTTGCCTGCCTGTGAACCTGCCTCTGAGGATTTCTGCTGGTGCCCCGAGCGTGTGTGCGTGTGTGGGTACCTCTGTGTCCATCAGCTGTGTCTGGGAGTGCATGAGGATGACTGAGCAAACCACCTGGACTGCTGTCCATCCTACCTTTTCCACTCAGTGGCCATACTTGCATGTCTGAGTGTGCCTGTGAACACTGCAGGAGGTACAGAGGAGGAGGAGTTACCTGTGACAGGTACACAATGCAATACAGCAGATGTGATGAGCCAGGGGTTGTGAATGGTTATGAGATAAGAGCTTTTAGGAACAGGGTGACCTGTGGGCTGTTGTGAAATAATGGACTGTTTCCCTACCTAAGACTCCTTCCTGTTGCAGCAGCACACATTTTGCTAAGAGTGAACATTGTGAGTGGTTTGAGGGTTGATGGAAATGGTGGGGTTTTTAATGGGAGAGGTGACAGGAGGAGAGTGCAATGCTGTGTGTGGTCTGATCCGTGGTAGCATCTGGGAGACAGGACCTGGGTACTTCAGGAAGTAGCACCCCTATGAAGAAGGTTAGAAAAACCCAAACCACACCTTGCTGTATTAATTCCCCTAAAAAACGTCTGTCAGATCTGTTGTGCCCAAGCCTGCTAAGTAGTGGTTTGGCATTTGTCTGTCAGGTGAGCTGAGTACTTTATATCTTGTGCTTCTGAAAAGGTTTCCAAGTTCTGGTAGGAAGTCAGCAGAGGGTTGCAGCTTGATTGATTCCTGAGTATGGATACAGTAAGGCCAGTTAGATACCAAAGCATTCAGCTCTCAAGACTAAGAGACCTGTGCAGTGATTTCATATTTAGTCTGTTTTATTTCTGAACTAAACCAGCTCAGGCTTAAACCAGGCGCATAGGGCCTTTTTTTACAGTCATCTTGCTTTTGGTGTCTAGAGGCTTCATATGATTTGCCATGGGCTCCTGCTCCCATTCTTTGGAATATCTGACAGCCTATACTTAAGCCTCCCTCTCACCTTCTCCTGCACTTCTCCCTTTTAACCCACACCCTGCCTTTCTTCCTTTTCTCCCTTGCTTTCCTCTCCCTCGTCTCCAGCCACACTAAACCTCACGAGTTCGTTTTCACCCTCAATCAATGTGTCTGAAGGCAGAGAACCAGTGGCTGAAGTCCTGCAGTCCTTATTCAGGCAGAGCTGCCCGCCCTGGGCGTTCCGCCTGCGCAAGGACTGGAGCGGCCGGGCCCTGCGACGCGGCCCTGTACACACACACCCCCCCGCAATGGGAGCAAGGATCGGTGGAAGGACGACATACATCCAGCCTGCACCTCAGTTGGGACTGGCATTCATATCTGTCGCTGTGTCTGTCTGTCTTTCTCTGCCTGTCTGGTTCTCTCCGCTTCCACGCCCTTTGCTGCTCAGATTTTGGCCACCAGCTGCCACTGGACACAAATCTTTGCAATTCCTAGAACTTGCAAGTTCGTTTGCCCAAACCTTCCGGAAGAGGCAGAAAACATCTCCCTCCCTCTCCTCTCTCTCTTTCTCAAATGCCACCTGGGTAGCAGGGGCCTCCAAATTACGTAGCAAAGGGCTGGAGAAGCACAGTGGCTTCTTTTGACATCTTGTGTTGTCATACCCTTACTGCTGCCACCCCAGAAGTTGTACGTAGTCCTGAGCTATCCCTGTGTGCGTGTATTTGTATGTATATATGACCTGTTTTCTTTTTGGAACAACTACTGATAAAATTGATGGGGAGGGGAGGGAGGATTTAGTTTGCTTTTTTTCTTCTTTTTTTTTCTTCTTTTTTTCCAATATCTGGTGGTGTTTTTATCACTAGAATAATTCAGGTAATGAACCACGGTGGCCCCAGCTTCTGTGTGTAGGAAGCCACGTTGAAGCATGGTTGTGAGCTGTAGCAGGGGCAAATCCTAGTGCTTTGTTCTGCCTTTGATGAACATCAGAAGAGCTGCCCTAAACAACTCCTAATCCAGATTATGCTTAGATTGATTTGAATTTGATCACCTCCCATGCTTATTCAACAACTCCAGTGCACATTTTTCACCCTGTGTTGGTGAGAAAGAAGTATGGCATGACTATCTGACCACAACCATGTTTGAACAGGGTTATTTTGGTTTTATTTATGTATGTATTTGTCATGAAGATGGGGCCTCTTTTCCTTTTTTTTTTTTTTTTCTCTTTTGTCTCTAAAATGTTGGTACTCTCAGTGCATTTCCAGAGTTCACAATGTGATTTGCCCATTCAAAGAGGTGATTTTTGGTAACTGCACAACTTTTTCTGTAAGAAAATCTGTATGAAATATGGACAATCAGAAAAAAAGTATGTATTTTTTTCCAGAAAAGGAGATAGTAAATGCAAATGACACCTTCCTAGGTTTACCTGAGTATTTGAGCTGTTACTAGCAATATTAACACCCTAAGAAGGAGGCAGGTAGTTCCCACTTTAAAAGACTCTTCATACTACCCAGTTTTGAGGAAATACCTCAGTACTGTGATTTCCACAAAACTACTTGTTAGACTTGGCTCCTGACATTGTTCCAGGTGCACGGAATAATCAGAACGTATTTTAATGCAGGGGAGACTTAAGAGTAGCATAAAAATAAATTTGCCTTGCTGGGAAAATTTAACCATTCACATTTTAATTAATTAAAATACAAGAAACAGAAGATAAAGAATCAAGGAGAACAAATTCTTAAAAGCTAAGTGTGAAAGCAGCAAAAAGAAGGTTAGGTAGTCCTACAGCTGTAAGACTTGATGCACAAACCTGTCTGGAGTCCTTCTGAATGAAAATGTTTAGAGTTCTCTCTAAAAGGGGGGGCCGCAGTGCCTTTGACTGCACTGCGGAGTGAATTGTGCTTTTAATTACTGCAGACTTTCATGTACCCAAAACCTTGGTGGGTTTCAAGGCCTTTAGAGAAGTCCTGTTTTCTTATTTGACCCAAAATTATTGTTACAATAACAATAATAGCTAGTAGTAGAAACACAAAGAACTACAGACCTTGTCCTGAGTTGGTTCAACAGTGAAATAAGTGTGTGAAGTGTACATTTCAGTAGAAACAGCTCTCTAAAAAGCCTACATCCAGATTTTCTCGCCAGTATTTAATTTTACTTGTCATTTTTTCTATCACATCTAGCACACTTCGAAGAAAAAAAACACTACAATATTCTGGCATCAACATTTGTGATATATTACAGCTATATTTCAGCTATATTTCATTTTCCTTTTAATTCCAACGTGTTTTTCCACAAAGCTAGTTAAAACACTCGAATTAAAAAACATTAGAGCTACCCCCAGCTAGTTATATTTTTCCATTGGCTTGCTAGCCAGGATAAATCATTCCTTTTGCCTAGCAAAAGTTTCTTTTAACTTTCCCTGAACTCTAATGGAGATTGTATCTCTATATGAACCACAGAAAAATCTCTGACTCTGATTCTTTAGATGGTCTCTGAATGTATTAATGTTAATTAATGATTGCTCCCTAAGCACCCTAAGTTAGGTGGTCAGAAAGGTGCTCGGTTGAGTTCAAAATTCATCTAGTTCTATCATCTCAGGCAATTCTTCAAAGCGGTGAAAGATGACTTTCGGCATTTAATTCTCCTTTTTCTAAGACCTACCTTGCCGAGAATGCCCAAGGAATTTTCCAGCATTGCTGTTCTCCAAATGCAGATTACAATCATAGAGAGAGCACAATCCCCTATATTTTGCTCATTCAGTTTTGCTGCAAAAGCTTCTGTTCTTCATGCAATGTTGGTTCTACAAGACCTCATTGCAGGCACCATCTTGTGCTCTTATTACACATATTCAGAGAAATGTGGTTCCCGACCGCACTGCCAGTTGCAATGGAAAAAGCAATGAAGTGATGGAATAAGGGAAGACACACAGAAGTATTTTACTTGTTTTCCTCTCCAGCTTGCTCTTCTCCCCCATCTTCTTCTCTCCAGTGACTTTCTCCAAATTTTGCTGAACTCTTGGGCAGCAGAGGTCATGTTTCCCATTCCCAGGAGCACTAGGGGTAGTTTTCAGCGAGACAGTAATAAGTTCCCATCTACCTAGTGTATCAGTGATGTTTTTTCTGTCTGTCTTCAGCCAAGACACCATCAGTCCAGGGGAAGGGCTGTTCCCCCTCGAGAGGCCTTTTGTGCCAGGCACTTGGCAGCAGGTCAGCATGGTGATGGGCACTAGCCTGCAAACCCAAATGCACAGGCTTCATGTTAAATACAGACCTGATTGTGGGGGTTTTGCTGGGAGGCAAGAGAATGTGGCCATCCAGGCAGATTTGTAATCAAAGGTAAACCCATATAAACTAATTTTACCCTTTCTAATATAGTCAATACAGCACCCTCATTAGGTCCTGTTCTGCTCCCCCTACACTTGTAGGCACCAGCCAGGCAAACATAAGAGCGTTGGTGGTTTTTTTATTTCTTGCCAGACATCTGTTTTTAAAATGACTGTGCTCTTACCTTTCCTCAATGGTCTGTTCTTACTGGAGACTGTCTGGCACAACATGCCAACAAAATGACTTTTGCTTCATATATCTTCCTAGACATCTGCTAAATGGGGCCCATTCCCTGCTGCATCCAGATGACCGAGCTGTAGGGACTGGATTGCTGCTTATGGTCAGCTGATTGATGGCCAAAAAATGTGACTGGCTCTAATTGCTGTTGCAGAGTAATGGGACATCCCAGCTGGTCACATCCCAGTTGTTCTCTCAAAATTCACTTTTAAGCTCAGAGAACACAGTCAGCAGTGGTGCCTGCTGAGCCTCGTCTGAGTGACTGGGAGAAAATCTCCTTCACCCAAAGCCAGATTAAGTGACATCTTTTCATAAGCTGAACAGACATGAAGGCAAAGATGCCTCAGCTGTAAAGAAATACTAGTTAATAGAAAGACATTAAAATAAATTGGTATTTAGAGATAGGGAATTTGAGGCTCAACTGTTTGACCAGACTTGAGCATAGTAAATCACACAGTTGAGCCTTACATATCATCTAAACTATCCCTACATTTTTTTTAACCAAAAAATTCATCAAATCAATGATAATTTATTCTTGGAAAGAACAAGCAGAACAAAAAAATGTTGCTCAGTAGCTTTGTAAGATCTATCCACATTCTCCGTTTGACCACCTCTAATGTTTTCCTGATAGCGCCTGTGATTGGCATTTCAAATCCCTGAATGGCTCATAGGCTTTATTGTATCCCATATTAACATCCAGAAATCCAATACAAGTCTGTAGGGTGTTTTGTTTTTTTTTTTTTCTAGGAAATGTTCTGCATCAATATTAAATAACTTTCTAATTCAAAAGGCAATGAAAAGACACAGTCTGGGAATTAAATACTAACTGCTACAAATGTCAAATGGCCCATAACAAATTCTCTCTTTGGGCTGCTGGTATCTCTGTATATCCTCCTCCGAGCAAAGACTGATTGTACAGAATTGACAGGGGCTGCTAGTTCACCTCTCTCTCCAGTGTCTTGCAACCCACAGTCCTGGTGCTTCTGAACGAAGGCAGATTGGGCTTTCACCTGTTTTTAACATCATGTGCAGTCTCTTTAAGCACCCTCATCAAAGCACAAGATGGCTCTTCCATCTTCACATTGTCCTAGAGCCTCTGGGCTTGCCAAAGGATGGGCCCTGGCAACGCTGCCCGCAGAATCTTTGAGCTGGTAGGTTACCGGCTTTTCTTCCTGGAAAAAATGCTCCTGGTCCAGTCTCCATCTGGCTCCACTGGTCCCCAGAAGAGTTACACTGAGGAGTGGGTATTTTGCTGCAGACCACAGGCCTCCTTCTGACCTTAACATCACCATTAAAATTCCCCATCAGCTACATAGGAGTTGCAAAGATGCTACTGAAGTTTCCTTCTGGATCAGTGCACTCCTGACAACCACGTCACAGTAAACCCCCCTCATACTGAGCCTCCAGGAGACCTCTTCACAGATGGAGCCCTAAAAATCCAAAGGTTTCCAGCCTCCTTTAAGGCTGCCCAGAAAAGCCCCAGTAACATCAACATGCAGAGAGCACCAAGTTTCGCTCTGTTCATCTTTTTTTCCTTCTTCCTTATGCTTTTCCCATACCATGGAATCCTGTAAGTTAAATCAGAAGTAATTAACAAGTGGCTGTAGAGGTACTCAAATGTTCAGTGCACTGAAGACAAGCACAGCCAGGGCAGAAGAAGGAGATGCCTCTGTGAGTTTGTTTAATTTCTCAAATCGCCAGTGTTCAGAGAAGATGAAGCCAGTAGATCATCCTCTCAGTACCAATGGAGTATTGCAAGGTGTTGGAGGCAAAGAAAGCTCCTGCCTATCTGTGGCTCAGGATGTTCATCTTAGAGAAGATCTCTGCTGCCATTATCATTTCCAAGGCAGGCTGTGGGATGTTACAAGAAATGGAAAAATCAATGCCTTATACAGTGCACAACATCGTGTCTTAAAAGTAATTAAGACTGGTATGAATGCTTTGAACAGCCTTTTTCTTCTTTTTTATTTCAAGATCAAAATCAGTGGCGTCGTCTGAGCACACAGGATCCTTAGCAGGCCAAGTATGTCAGAGAACACCTCTCTGTTTGCAGCCTTCCAGAGCATCTGTGCTTTCACAGCACTACTACAGATAAGAAGTTAAGATGATGTATTTTTTCAGTGTTTGGAGTGGGAGAACCTGGATATGAAAATAACTGCTATTTAGAGTGAGTCAAAACCAGATAAAGGCTGTGCTCCTTTGGGAAAACCAGTCCCACAGATTTCCCTCCCAGACAATGAGGAAAAAAAAAAAGAGAATAATGATCAATATAATATGGAACAAAAATCCTTCTAAAGAGGTAGAGGAAAAGAAGACTGCCCTTTTCAGCAGAGTGATAAATACACTGCTGGGTTTGATGCTTAAAAGCCATGTTAACTTTGCCACAGGAAAGGCAGTGAGGCACACTGGACTGCTTAGGGACAGCAATGAGGACACCGTTGGCATGGATGGTAATAAATCTGAAGAAGGCTGGGGAGATGTGAGAACTCTAAATCCTCGCACTTGCACTCTCTCCATCTTGCTCAGTGGTGTGTTCTGTTCCCAGGGTTGTCCTCCTCAGTCTGCTCTGAGCTGGGACAACCTGATCATCTCCTCTGGCAGCCACTGCCCTGTGAATCAAGAATTGGTCAAGTGAAAAGGCAAGTTTAAAGGAAAAAAGTCCACTCTGTCACACATGGCTTCTGGCAGAGGTGTTCAGATCAGCAAAACGTCTCCTCAGCTGTTACTCAAATGGAAAATCCTCAAAGTCACTCTACCTGTAAAGCAAAAGTAAGAGGTCCTGCACGCAAGTAGCCTTTCAACATTTATTTTTGTGGTTCAATTTCTCTTCAGTGTCTTCCCATCCAGATGTTCTAGGGCTTTTTTTGGCTACCTGTCCCACAAAACACGAATAATGAAATGCAGGTAAGATGCACATGCCTCTCTGAGTCAGATCAGTGCTTGTACCTGAAGATGAGCGCTGCATCTCTCACAGTGTTTAGTATCTACTTCTTTCTCAGGAGTCCCCCAGGCTTGATAACCATAAGACTTGATTACCCAGGGCTAATGAGAAGGATTATTAAAACATCCTGAAAATTAAGAATAATTTGCATAGATATACTTTACCAATTGTTCTGCTTTTCTGCAAGTCATGGGAAAAAATAGAGCTTTCAGCTGTGTGAAAAAGTGGCTCTTTCATTACTTGTCCAGTAATTGTCAATCTAGGGTAATCTGCATAACCAAATTAAAGCAATTGACTTCCCTTGTATTTACCTTAAGCACTTGGAACCATAAAGATTACCGTCTGACAATTTCATGGATATATATATATATATGAAATTAATTAATAAGCTATTCAAATTGATAGGATTTGCATATTTGAAGCTAATTAGAAAAGCAAGCTCCAGAATTTCAAAATCTTAGAATACATAGGAAATGAAGAGAAAAAAACTGATAGCTGCAGGACTCATTTGCCTAAAAAGTTACCTTGACCTTATTAACTGTATTCCAAATAGGCTTTTGTTGCATATGGATATGCAAATATTTCCCCTGAGGTCTCAGATCATGTGGAATCAGTGAAGTATAAATGCATATATATTGCATTTGTATGAGCTGACACGTGATGTCTGTTGGCCCACATGAGTTCGTGGAGGCAGAAATGTAATGGCAAACTTCATTGCAGATGTCACATTTCTCCTGATTCCCCTTATTGCATCAAATAAAATTTTAATTCCCTGCTGCAAGAGATTTTAGCCTCCTCTGCAGAGCTGGGTATCACATGTTACGTTGCTCTGGGACAAAGCTCAGGGCTTTTGCCAGGGAAATCAACAAGGTGTTCACCACTTGCCCCAGTAAAGGCAGCATCAGACAGCTCAAATCCCTATTTTCCTGTAAGATTGTGCCCTTTTCTAATAGGCATTAAATGATCCAAAAAGCCTCTAGTGCTTCACCCAGATTAGAGCTATAGGTAGGCTTGATTTTTTCATTTCTGAAAGTCCCTTGTAACATTTTTTTTCTGTTTGAAAATAAAAATTTAAAGTTGAAACACTTCCAGTAAAAGATCATTTCCACAGAAATAATTGAGGAGAATCAAAACATATCCTTACGGAAATTAAAAGCAGTTTAATATATAACTAAGATTTTTTTCTTAGTTATATATGATTTCTACAGGAAATTAAAACAAACTAAAATGTGTGAGAACAAAATGTGAGATTTCAATCTTACATTTCTGAAATGCCTTTTTCAAAATTGACATGTTTTTACAGAACATTTCACTTTCATCAGCAGCATTCTTCTAACAGAAAATATTTTGTAGGGAAAAAAAAATCAAAAGAATTCTGGCTAGTTTTATTCACAATATTCCTAGAACTTCTCAAAGAGCTGCCCACTTAATGGAAGAATGCACAATTTGAGAAGCTTTTCTGGCTTTTTTTTTTTTTTTCCTGTTAATAATTTGGTTTCACTGTAAGGTTGTGGGAATTGAGAATTATGCCATCTGCAATCCAGTAGTATTCCCTGTCAGAGAAATACCAGATACATTTCTGCCTGGTTTTATAATAACTTCACAGACTGTGGTGGCTGGTGGGTTATCTCTGGGGTTCTTGTGATTAAAACCACAGACAGCAGCAGCAGACAGATGGCTCTGGAAGGGGCTGTGGTAACTCCCCAGTGCGAGGGCAGGCTAATACCTGCCAGCAGCCAGGTTGATTTGAAACCCTGACTTTCTCCAGCTCTCCACAAAGACTTGTGTTACTCAGCCTCCTGAGGTCACTTCAGATTTTTGACACTACAAACACAAGAGGAAATCTTGTGTCTTCTTTTATCGTGTCTCCATGGCAATGATAAATTATAAATCTGTTTTTCTGCCATACTCTGGTAAATTCTTGCTCTTCTTGAAACTCAGGTGCTGGCAATCCCATCTCAGTGTGAACTACATGTGAAAGAAAAAAAACTCCGGAACAGTAGCATTGTTTGCTTGCCATTGCCCTATTTGTGCTTTTAATTCCCCTCCAAATCTTATCTGTGTTTGTATGATGAGTTCATTTCCCCAGAATGTCCCTTTCCACCCTTCGTTTTGGGTCCAAGCAGGTCACAGAGGCAGTGTGGCTAAAGTAGGCAGGGCTCTTGGAGAAGACCTCGACATACAAAGAATGTGAGCTGGAAAAGACTGATATCCTATAACTGCAAGAGAACTGCACAGCCCTGCAGTCTGCTCAGGTGAACTCTACAGTGTGGATTCTCAAGGGCATCCCTCCTGCAGTGAGTAGAAAAAGGCAAGAAGTGAACATCTATCACCCCCTCTTTCTCATGGGACAGACCAATGGACAGTCTTCAGGTGTAACTTTTCATTCTCCAAACATCAACAGCAATCATGGAAACATCTTAGCAGGCATCCATCGTCAGCCAACTGCTGTGAGTGGTCTCCTAAGACCTGCATCCCCAAGCCATATTTTCCTCAGTGGAGAAATACCATTATAGATTGTTTATCACAAAAGGCAGCATGAGCATCTGACCATTTGTTTCATTGAAAAATATGAATTTACTCTGTCATATCCTGGTGCCAACATCTCAAACACAGATTTCCTCTCATCTCTTCTAACCTTGGGCTATCAGACAAGACTAGAAGGCTGCAGTTGTGTCACTGAGACAACTCATTCACTGAGACAACTCTGACTAGCAAAGCAATAATAACACTTTGCATTCAGCTACAGAAATGCTCCCCACATCGAGCCAGGCTGAAGTTTTCCATGACATAAATGAGATTCCTCCCTGTGAATGAAATTAAACGAAGTTTTACTCTTCAAACAGGGAAAATCAATTTGAACTTCCTAGCAAAGACTGGATCCTCCAAGGGAGCTGAACTCATCCTCAGTCTTCAGTGCGTTCTGTGGTGTAAAAAAATTACTACCATCAGCAGTGGTGGAAATGGGAATGCTGCCTGCCTCTCCTGTCATCTTGGTGGCAATCAAGCTTCTACAGCTACTGAAACTTACCCAGCAGTCAAGGAGCCTCCCTGGATATATTGATTAAACGTATGCTGCACAGACCTGATGAACCTCCCCTTCAGGCATTTCTGGGTGCTGCTTCTCTGCACAGCCATTACAGCTGTCAGCAAAGCAGCCAAAACCCCCAGGGAACTCAAACCTCTCAACATGGTCCTCCATCTCCAGTGTTCCACAGGGATGAGGTAGGATTAACATATCTCTTCTCAAGAATTTTCTACTTAAACTTTCATTTGAATCTGTTTGTTAACACATCTTACTGTTTTCTTCCAAATCTTTATCCAGGAGGTTTTCTAAGCCATGGGTATTTCACAGGGCTTTGATACTATCAGGACTATACAAAGTGTTCAGTCTTTTTGTTTCCATCTTTACAGCTCTGAAAAGCCACATCATCCCTTCTCTGAACTTCAGCACGGATTGCATAACAGCACAAATATCATACAATATTGACTGTTACATATTGCCCTTGAAAGACAGAGACTGGTTCTCCTGGAGTGCAAATTTTATCCTCTCCTGGCTTCCAAAGCACAACCTGTTACAAAACTAATTCCTTGACTTGATGGCAGTATCAGACACCAAGTTTAACATGTGGGACAGTATGGAAGTCCAACAGGACTTGGGAGGGTTATGATCTTCGTAAATAGCCACCAGTAAACCTTACTCCCACCTACCCAGGCAGAGCATGATGAATAGGAACACAAGTTACCTTCTGCTGTGCTCTCTTGAGATTTTAAGTATCTCTCCATTGAATAAACCTGTCTTCTTTCCCAGACACTTCCTTCCCTGGGATCCTGACTTCATACTGGGCATAAGCTGTGCCTTTCTCGTGTGTGCCTGTAGGGGCTTTAAGGAAGCTCACAGGTTTGCAGCAGGTCAAGCAGTGTATCTGTTTAAAATTCCCTGTTCTGGTACACACCGAGCATAGTTAAAATGAGATACATGCAGGAAGCAGCATCCTGAGGAGCTTTTCAGACACCCTTCAGAGATCACTCAGTCTTTATCCTACTGAATCTTTACTTGGACTTCTAGAACATGCTCTTCTCTTTCTTGACCTCTTCTGCTCCTTAGCATCTCTATTACCTTTTTAAACATAGTGACATCAAAAGGAATAAAAAAATATTACCCAAACAGTTTCAGTGCAGTCATCCTCTTGAGAGTCTTTACACCGACATATCCTGCCTCAGATATTTCTCTCCCCACTCTTGGGCTGCAGGTTCCCTTCTACATCACTATAAATACAGCCCTGGACTTGTTTGTGATTTATACTTCAGATCCCTTTTCCATATGATGGAAGCTGCACAGAACATCATCTCTGGCTGATGTTCTGACTGTTTTGGACCTTTCTCATTCTGTATGTGCATCCTACTTGTGTCCCAAATGACAAGAGCAGGGGTAGAAGGCTGGAAGTTCCTTTGCAGGTTAGGCCACACGTAGGAGAAGAGACTGCACGTCTCTTCTTTAATTAAGCACTACAGCCAAGGGTGCTTTCTCTTAGGTGGTTCTTCTCCAAAAGCTCTTTGAATGACATTAAACGGAAGAGGATTTGTTCTTCTACGTTATTCTGAGATTTGTAGAAATGAAATCCTGTCCACTTCACGTGGGCAAGAGACACTGGCTTTAATTCCAAGTACCTGTCACCATGCCTCCATCCCTGGGAACTTATGTGACTACTGCATTCTCAGGTGTCAGTTGCCTGTCCTTGTCCTAAAATTGGCATACCCACATCACTTGCAAGGTTGAAGATTTCTCAGGAAATCTGGCAGTAGCTCTTTTGGCTTTTTAGTTAGGAACGGCCACACTTGAAAGTTCCACTAATGGGTTCTCACATATCTGTGCTTGAGTCCATGTAGTGAGTTTTTGGCAAAGGTGGAAAATGGTAGGACTTAGTTCCTTTCTGATACCTTTGTGGATATCAGAAAATGTATTCATGTATCAGAAAATGTATTCAGCCCTTGGCTGTTGGTTGATTTCCCCCTCATAAGCTCACGCACTATGCACAAGCATTTCAGGAACCTCAGCCCACAGTGCCACAGTTCGTACAAATACCACCAGCCAGCATTAGCAGAAACTTCCCCATGCTGCTTTTGAGCCTCTACCACAGGCAGTGATATAATTTGCTCTGTATTTGACCCAACTCAAAACGCAGGCCAGGGAGTAAGAGAGGAATAAGTCAACTTCTGCTTCCCTTTCTTAGCAGTGCCAAAGTTACTCAGAAACTTCGGGTTTACCACATGATGCCAGTGCCTCCAAATTGAGCAACCCATATCAACCTTATAAAGTCATATCCTCTTATACATATTTTTTTTACTCACTATTGCTATTGTCTGCACTTTGTGATGCAATACTCACAAATATCAAAGTGACAATTAAGGCGTGATATTCTACAGTAACTCAAAAGGCTTGTTCAGCCTGTCAGTCACAGATGCACCAACACTGCCAGCCAGGAAGGATGGAGAATCCTGAAAGGTGCTGGAAATTTTTAGGCTTCCTTCCGTTATTTTGAAGGGCCTTTGTGCCTTCTAAGAGGAATGTAGGAACTAGCAGATTAAGGTTCCTTCCACTATTAGAAAAGATGACTTGCAAAACTAGAAAGAGGAAGGGGGATGGGACAGAGAAAGTCTTTGCTGGAAAGATGTTTGCCTAGCAACACAAAATCAAAATCTATGCCTGACCTGTAAGAAATGTCTCTATGGGCACTGCTCCTTTCTTTGGTATTCAAGCCAACTTTTGCTTGTATGTGATTTCAAAACACAAGAGCTAACAGGTGAAAGAGGAGAATAAAAGCAATGAAAGCTGTCATTACCAAACCAATGAGTTAACCCAAAAGGCTATTACATGATTAGGTGTGCCTTGGGTTTTTAATTGTTCCTTTTTGCCTATATCACCAAATAGACTGTGCAGCTAAACCACAATGTTATTTAGGTAAAACAGTGCCAGTTGGTTACTGCAGCATCCTTGGAGAGCAGGAGCATGCTGCAGGAGTCCTGCATGGCACTGGAGGGGAATTCTGCCATTGGCAGAAGAAGAAATACATCAGTTTCCACTTTGCTAATGTAGTCATGGAAAGCGATGACAGACAGGTTTGGCATATGGGGCATATGGTAGAGTTAGGCCTGAAGGATTATGTTACTACTGAACTGAAGGATTCCTGATAAAGATGGGTTTATTTAATTTTCAATTTGCTTCTTACTCCTAAGGATATTTGCAGGCTTGGGTGTATTTTAGAATTGCTCTCAGTATTGGAAATGGCCCCAGAGGTTAATCAAGGAATGTCAGGCAGAGTGTTTGCAACAACTAGACTCTTCCAGGCATGACTGGGGCTCAGCTCAGCTCAGCCTGGCCTCCAAGAACACAGCTTTGCTGTGAGGTGAATGAAGGTACAGCAAGCTAATTAGCTATACCAACCCACTTTCCACAGCTGGTGGTGGGTGTTTCAGGGTTGCCAAGAGCCAGTTAGACTCTCCCAACCCATTGTCTCACCCAGAACTACGTGCAAGGGAAGGGGGATATATAAATAGGAAAGTGTTGCTTTAGCACTGGGATGTTATGGGTTTACAAATCAGATGGATGCACTAGAAGCTGGCTGGTCCCTGCACAGACGTGGCCTGGATCTGAGTTGGAGAGCTAAATCAGCCCCTGTATTGAACTTGATAGCAGTGATTAAAGAAACATTTTAACAATATCGGTACCTCCACTGCCTGGATGCCAGGATATCCAGCACTCAGGAGATCCTGGGTGTGATTCACATGTGGTGGTAGTGGATAGAGCTCACATCAAATTTGATGGCAGTTGTACCTACCTCTGCCATGGCCAGCGTTGATCCTGGGCATCCTAGGGAATAAGCCCAGCCTCTTGTGCATTTCTTTCAAATTCCCTTTTGCCCTCTTCTGCCATTTTGTTGCTCCTGTGTTAGCCAAGACCTAGTTTACTAGGGCTCTTGATTGGAGACTTATTACAGCTTATTTCTGTCTGCCTTTCTTTAAAGCCAGCTGAACATACCCAATGCTCTTCCTCTATGGTAAGACCGAAAATACAGACCACCCTCCCAGCTTCTGTGACACTCTTTCTAACACACTCCTTTTTTCTCTTCTTCGTGATCACAAGTTCTCTCTCCAAGCCCAGCCTAGTTATTTGTGCATGAAGCTGCCATGTCGTGTATTGCTGTGAGTCTGGTGTTCACATGAGCTGTGAATATGCTGCACATGTGTATTTCTTGTGCATCCTGAGCTTCCCTTTGGTCAAGTTAACTGTCGTTCTGCCTTCTAATGAACCACCAAGAGAGAACCAGACCTGGTAAGATTTCTTGTTAGCCACAAAGTGTGCCTCTACCCACGTGACACTGAAGGAGTTTGCAGTGTGACTTCATGTCCAGCCCTCTGGACAAGAAGGGAATTGGGACTCTGAAGGTCCTCTTCAGTGAGGTGATTCACTTTAACACTTGAGTTTGTACTTTGCACAAAAAAGAGTAAGTCATGCACACAAAACTCCTCTGCCTTGGTGTGCAAGGCAGTTCCCACACCACCCCAACAGAGTTGCAGTAAATCCAGTCTCTTGATTGCCACTTTGCAGAACCTCACCCCTCTGGCAAGGATGTGCCTTCAAAAAGATGGATGAAAGCTAGGAGAAAGCAAGCAAGGCTACTCATGCACCAGCTAATCTGTAGCCATCTAGTCTTAAAATTACTGTAATCTTCTGAGGCATCACTGAGCTTTTGGCTAAGTGGTTTGATGCCAGTAAGTTGCAGATTTGCATTGGGGAGGAATTTGTTCTGTTTTATCTGCTGCTTAGATTTTGCCTGCTCCAGAGTCCTAGGGACAGGAATCATTTTCTGGCTACAGCAGCTGTCTCCACTCAGCAGGGAAAGACATAACAATGCTAAAACCTCAGTCCACACCCATGTCCCAACTTGCTACCACCCAAAGGGCCAAGATGACAAGAGGAGTAGCAGGTAGAATAAGAAAACACTTTTTGGTCACAGCCACAGCAGTATTGCTGGCCACACAACTTTCAAATTTGGACTTCAGCTCTCTTTTAAGTAGTATTGGAGTTTGGCTCCTCAGAGGAAGTGAAAGGGAGGCCATAGGACTTCTGTAGGGTTGGGACAGGTGTGTGACATTAGAGTTAGCCCTCAGGAACCATAGTGCTGAGAGTATGGGATGCCATGAGTTTTGATTTCTTGGAGGCCACATTCCTTCCTTCACCTCAGAGCAAGTCCCTCTGAATCACTGACGCTCACAGTTTGTTGTCCAAGTAATAAAATGAGAACGATGTGAGATGTAGGGGTCACTCAGGCTTATCCTTGACACAGCCTGTTCCCTTAATCTTCTTCACCTGCTTACTCCATAGGCAGTGAGCTTCAGCCTTTGCTACAGACTGGAGGAAGCTATCCAAACTGTCCACTGGTGATAGATAGACCACAGACAGACAGACAAACTGCAGCTGGGGTGCAATCCTGAACTGTTGTACGTGGTGCTGAGCTCTTTGTACAAGCAGGATTCACACATCCAGCACACAGCTCCGGCCCCTGCGTGCCCCCGTGGCTGCTCCGCAGGAGCTGGGACGTGAACAGAGCTGAGCACCAATCTGCTCATCCCGGGTAGAAACAGGAGCACACAGAGCACACAGGTACACATCTGCATCGGGACAGTCCCAGAAACATCCATCTGGGCTGTTCCTGGGACTTGGGTTTTATCAGGAGCAGACAGGCAAGCAGCTGCTGTTTTCACTGCCCAGTGACAGGAAATCCAAAGGGTCTGTTCTCTCTTGGTTTACACAGTGGTGAGTAGTTAACAGCAGGGGTGATCTGCACTGTTTCTTCCTCCTAAATGTTGCTCTTTTGGTAGCGTTTAGACTCAAACTGCAGTCTTTGTGGCCTGGGTGGGGACAGAGACGGGGGTTTCCATGCACTTTGCTCCACAGCAGGTCAAGTGGCAGGGTGACAGTGTTATCTCCCCCCTGTGACGGGAGGTCACATTCCCACAGTGCTGCTACCGGAAACCACCAGTTCCACAGGCTTCACACAGGATTTTAGAGGGTTAAGAAACTGGGAAACATGGCATTTGCTGTGCCCTTGAGCTAGACAGCAGGTCCTCTGCCAAGGCCAGGTGAGCCTGCTGCTGCAGCAGCCCTCAGATGGATGTTGCCTTCACACATGTGAAGGCTGAGGGACGTCAGAGATGGTTACAGCCCCAGGGGAAAACGCTTAGGGACAAAGCAGATGCTGTGAGAAAAAAAAAAAAAACAGGCCAGAAGAAGGACTATTTTAAAATACTGCACGCTTGAACAGTAGCGGTGAAGCCAAAATTAAATGTTTTTAGAAAAGCAAAAGTCAGTGCGCAGACTGTGGGAAATACAAAGGGGTCATGAGAAATGCAGAAGGCCCGAGCACAGAGCAGTGGGAGCGAGAGATCCCGGCCCAGCCCCCAGAAGCATGGCCAGAGCAGTGTAGGGGCAGCCAGGCTGACAGTGGTGCCAGTGACTCCAGCAGCTGGGCAGGGGTCAGCACACACTGTGCCCCTGTGGGGTTTTGTGCCCCAGACCTGCTACTGTTTCCCAGCAGAGCAAGCAGCACATGGCTGGTGCCCTATACCAGATTCACCAGAACTGCTGGCTGAGGCACTCACTGGGGTAAAACACCCGAGACAGGTCAAAAGAGAAGGTGTCCTTCTCCTCCAGTGCAATGTCAAAGGGGATTTGCATCTTCCCAGTGTAAGGAGGAGATGCAGCAGAGGGGTTTACAGCATAATGTATCCCTAAACCCCAAAAGCCCAGGCAACCTGAAGGGAGAGGCTCATGGCCTTGAGAGTCCCTGTAGAGTAGCTTCACCACCATGGGAGACAGGGCAGGCTTGACCACTTCAGCCCATCCCTGGGGTGCTGGGACACTGGAAGCCCAGGGAGCAGTACCAGGACAAGGAACAGTGCAGTGAACTCTCGACGTAGCATCCTCTGTGGCCCAGGGCCCCCCGTTCCTCTCGTGCTGTTGTAACTCCTGCCTCTGTGCCAATGGCTTCCAGAACGCAGAGGAAAACTCTCGCATCTCAATCACCTTCTTCCGACTCTTCCGCGTGATGCGTCTCGTGAAGCTCCTGAGCCGAGGGGAGGGCATCCGGACTCTGCTTTGGACCTTCATCAAATCCTTCCAGGTACTCCTCCACTTATCTCTAAGTAAGACCTAACTCCTTTTTATTTCCCCTTGGTGGCCTCTCGTGGAGGGGTTTCACCCAGATGCCTGAGCTCAAAGGCAGAGCTGGGCACACCAGGGACACGTGGCACAAATGAGAGTCGAGCAAATGTGACTCACAGGGAGTGACTGCCTGTGTACAGGTTTCATCTTTAAAGCCTGAGTAATTGCTTGAGACCTTCCTGAACAGCCCTGATAGTTCAGTTCAACTCAATTGCTGCCTGTCTGTAACCCTTCAATCTCCTCTTTTTTTTTTTTTTTTCCCTATTTCAGCTGTATTTTATATGTGTTGCTTTAACTGAAATACACAGCTATGGGGAAGGCCTGGGTCTCCATTAAGTTTCCTTTAAGCCTTGTTTTGAGAATTTCCAGTGAGTATTAGAGGTGTGAGGCCTCCATACTTTCATCCAGGAAAAGTTCACCTTTTTGGCCCCACACGTTGCCAACTTATTAAATTGCTGCTGCTTTTGCCTCTAGAGACAGGTTGCATTTCAGTGGTAGATAAAGTACCAGAGTAGAAAGGGGAAGGTGAAGAAGACCAGATCGGATAAGAATCATCACCTTTGGGGAAAAATAAACACCCCAGCTATTTGCTAGAAAAACCTAGCCACATATAGTAAAATGATAGAGATAAGTATAGCATATTCCTGCATTTTAAAAGTACTTGACCTGGTTTTATTGGACAAGCACAACCTGGATGTTAGCTGGGGCATAACCAAAGGAAGTGTCAGGGAATGACAGCACAGGAATACAAATGGTGGTCTAAACATGAGAAAAGATGCAGAACACACCACTGGACAAAAGCATGAAAGAGTAACTTGCACAACACACAAGTCTTGAAACAGCAACTACATGTCCTTCACACGGAGCCTTTAAATGGCTGATAGCTTTTGTGTTGGCTCTAATGGAAAAGGAGCAGATCCACACTTTTAAAACTTAAACCTCACCAGCAGCAACACAAGCTGGGACCAAAGCCTGCAGTGCTGTGGATCATTGCAACTTCTGTCAGCAGAATTAGCACATGTGTACACTGGGGATCAGCCTGGTCTTTTTCCAGTGCAGCTCTCCATGGTCTCGGTAGCCAGATCACCAGGCTTACGCAAAGGGCTCTCATTTTGCACACTCCTTGACTGCCAGAGGATCTAATATTGCACAGCATTCTTCTGGCACATCCGTACCACAAGTGACTTTTTCCATTGCTTACATGGTTGCTAACTTCCAGGTTGTTATTTGAGCAGCTCCAGTGGGAACCATTTTGTCTGCGTGCTTAGGAATGAAATTCCCTTGGCACAGCTCAGCTATCCTTGATGCAGGGGACAGAGTCACACTTTCCAGTTCCTGCTTCTCCTCCCCTTGCCCCTGTGCTCCTCCAGCCTCTTTAGCAATGGCTCAATCTTACCCTGAGCTCAGCTTGCCATGGCTTTTGGCTGAAGAGGATGAGATAGATGGGAAAAGGAGTGCCTGGTACTTCTCTCCAGTGACCTTCAGACCTCTTAGATTCTAAGAGTCACTTTTGGGCAGGGCTGTAGGGTGGTGGGAGAAAGTACGAAGGGAGGGATCTTCCACAGCAGGGGAGATAAAAAAGAAAAAAAAAGATCACTTCAAGCATCTTTTCCCTTGAAAGCCTTTAGCCATTTATAACATGGTATTCCAAGCTCTTTCTCTTGCAACTACTGGGAGGCTCCTTTGGTAGCTAAGAATAACCTCTGTGCCGCTCTGAATTCAGCCCCTCCCACTGTCAGAGTGTGGGATCCCTGCAGACTTTGGCACAAGCTCCTCTCTGTGTCCCCACATGCTTCCAGGAAGTGTCTCTGCTCACACAGGGCAGACTAATAAGCAAGGAACTTGTGCTGGAGTTAGATCCCATCGTAACTACCACGTGCCCTGGGCATGGCACAAAGCGCTGACGTACAAGCTGGGGCACTGGCGAGAGGAGTGTGTGGTGGGAAAATGCTCAGCGGGCTTTCCGTCTGCAGAGACAGCAGCAGAGATCAGGCTGGTGAGTGGGAGGAGGAGGAAGTGAGAGGGGTGCTGAGGGCACGGCAAGGCCATGGGAATCACAAGGACAAAGTGGTAAAGCCAGGGAAGGACAGAGTAAGAGAGAGCCCGAGGAGTAGAATATGGGAGATGGGGAGCTGAAGGAGCCGTGGGGAATAAGGGGCAGAGATAAGTAGGAAGGTGCATTAGTGGCAAGGAGTGGGCTGAGCAGAAGAACATGAAAAGGAAGGGGAGGGCCAGACAACCAGGACAGAAGATATTTTCCCACCCCCATTTAGAAGACAGAAGAACTGTTATGGTTTTGCACCTCAGACCCTGTCTGGACACTGTCTCAGGAGCTCTTAGGTTTTGAGGATATAAAGTCCCAAGTAGATCATCACAAAAGGTTAAAAGCCCAGTTCTGAGCTGGTGTCTCTCCAGTGACATTGTGAGGTAACCATACAGATTTGTCTGACCCCAAAAAACACAGAGGAATCTGCCCCAAACCTCAAGATGACGATTACAGGCATTGTCTAAAGGTTTTATTTTTTTTCTGTTTTAATGTTCAGATCTCTTTGAGATGATTTATGCTGACCGTAGTCAAATCTCCATGGTGGGCAGTGAAAACTTTTCTGAGACTCTTCTTATGGGATTTAGCTGTGTTGAATTTAGGATCACAGAAGGATTCGGGTTGGAAGGGACCTTAAAGGTCATCTAGTTCCAACGCCCCTGCCATGGACAGGGGCACCTTCCACTAGACCAGGTTGCTCAAAGTCCCATCCAGTCTGGCCTTGATCACAATCACAAAGTGTGTATCCACAGCTTCTCTGGGCAACCTGTTCATGTCTTGCCACCCACACAATATAGAATTTCTTCCTAAATTTTAATCTAAACTTCTTTTAGTTTAAAATCATCATCCCTTGTCCCTATGCCCTTGAAAAAATTCCTCTATTGCTTTATGTAGGCCCCCTTTAGGTACTGGAAGGTGCTCTAAGGACCCTTCTCTTCTCCAGGCTGAACAAACCCAACTCTCTCAGCCTTTCTCCGTAGGAGAGGTGCTCCAGCCCTCTGGTAATGTTGTAGTCTTGTTATATTCCATGAAATTGAGTGGTCAAAGTCCAGATCAGGGACTGTGCTCACATATTCAGGATGAACATGTTCACCCATTGCCTCTGAAGGAAAGTCTGGAAATCCCTGGTCTGAGCACTCTATATTTCAAAAGCAGCAGAGTAGAAAATTCTTCCTCAAACGCCTGAGCTTGTGAGGTCCCGAGCTGTGCCCTTGATTCATGTTAGTGGAGGAGGAAACCGGTAGCACTCAGCACTTTGCTGATTGTACTGGTGTCTTCCTTAGGCAGTAGCTCTGCATATCAGGGCTCTGCATTTCCTCTTCAGCAGCTGATCACAGACACTTAGTGCGTTGCAGACACCGTCAGGGACACCTAGCTCGGAACAGGGAAGACGTTGATGCTGCCTTAGGTACTTAGGATGGTACCAGCCATTGTAGCAAAAGGTACATTTTGGATTTCAGCAGCTGTTGCGTTTTTTTATTTCACCAGACTGGATCCAGGAAAAAAAAAAAAAAATCACATTGCTGTTAGTGCCAGAATAATGCTGGTAATGAGAGCTCTCTCCTCCTGGTAAGCAGCTGTAGACACCGGTTTTGCCCTCGCTTTCCTCGCTCCGTCAAGGTCAGGGCTGACGCGCAGGCAGCGCAGCTCCACCACCACGAGTGGGAGCAGAGCGGAGCCTGCCTGAGCTGGGTGGTGGCGGGGAGGGCAACAAAGTGTGGGCTTGCAGAGGCATCTAGTGGCCGCCTGCCCAAATTACAGACTCCAGGTTTGGGGCCAGCCTCCTCCCGGTTTCCCAAAGCCAGGAACATGAACTGGGCTCGAGGGAGACACAGTGCTCTCTTTCTTTCTTTCTTTCTTTCATTTCTAGGCTCTCCCCTACGTGGCTCTTTTAATAGTGATGTTGTTCTTCATCTACGCTGTGATTGGGATGCAGGTAAGATGCTTGAAAGAGTTCAGCTGTGTCTGTCTTCTCCTGTTAGACCTTGGGTGCTGACTTATAGAGTAACTAGATCAATGTGTGGTTGTAAGGGCTTACAAGAATGTTTTCACCCAGTGAAGTAAAATGGCAGCTAGCCTTGGCTAGAAAACATCATCTGCCTATGCTCTTCCAATGGGAGCACAGAACACTCCAGGAAAAAAAAAAAACAACAACAAAACAACCAAACAAAAATATTGACCCATTTAATGGCAGAACACAATATGCAAACAGTAAAAGGACTGGGCCTGCTTTTCCACACTCTCAAAGGAATACTCATAAATGAGATTTACTGCCTTGCTTGTTGGTTCAAAATAGTTTTTTCAGTGGGTTTATGGCCATGCTGCACTGAAAAAAAAAACCAGGTTTTCTCTCCCATCACTTTCACACTGGTGTAACTTCCACTGAGTTGTAAAAAACAGCTTTTGATCTACATCCTTGAAGGTAAATATGGGATCAGACCCAACGTACCAACATTGTGCCAGTTCTTCAGGAAGCTGCATCAATACAACATCCTATTCAATCTGCAAAATGAACCTGGAACCATCCTGAGCATTCACCTGTGCAAGGAATGATGTTGCATATAGACCACTGAAGAAAGCACGTGATATAGGTACAGTCTGTGACAGTCCCAGCCTCATCTGTTGTGCTGCTTTTCAAGCTAAACTTTGTTTTCCACTTCAGTGTTAATCAAAGTTCTCAGACAAGTCAGCCATCTGGGACCAGAGACCACAGTATAGAAAGGCATGGCATAATTGCTTCCAGAGGTCTTCAAACATGACAGGCTTTTTGGTTTCACAATGCCAGCAGAATTTGTAATGAAATTCATCTGACCTCTGTGACCTTTTTTGAATTCGTTTCCTGTTATTATAATCACATGTTTTCAGGAACTCCATCTACCCTGCCCCACTTTGAAAAATAAAACTAATTTTTTCTTGAATTATCACAGGTTATCTCAATGGCCCCAGGAATTAGAGCTGCCATTTAGTCTACTAGGCTCATACTGCCACTTTTGCCTTTAATACCTAACTGGCTGAAATGATCAAGATCTTACAGAATTACCTGTGCTATACAGAAAATCACTTCAGAGTATTAAGCTAGTGTTACATTGCTATACAAAGCATTAAAAGTGGCTTCAAGCACCCACACAGACAGGGTTTGCAATGATCAGGGCACTGCCAGGGCTAAATACTTTATTCTGTAATTCTATTGCTTTTTCTGTCAGCTAGTTCTAAGTTATCCATTTAAGCCTTGGCTTGAATTCAAGCCTCTGTTTAAATCATCTCAGCAGCCTGAAGATCATGCATCTGTCTTTCACATTGATCTGGTTTACTAGATCCCTTCCTGCCCTCCTGCCTTCCAATGAGAAAACCAGCTTTTCTCATTTTCCGTCTTTGCTTAGAGCCCACAGACCTGTTATCATCACTTTTTGTCCAAGTGGCATCTCAGACATTCTGTGTGCTGCTCTCTTGAACCTGCTGACACGTGGAGTTCCCTCACACACAGGAACACACAGGAAAGAAAATCATTCCTCACTCCATTAAGCAGCTACCATGCAAGACTAGACGTACAAGATCTGATGAAAATATCAGAATTTGCCATATAAAGGAGACCTACCACTTTATCTGAGCTGCTGCCATGACTTGGAGCGTAACAACATTCAAGCCTCACTACCTAATGTGCTCAAGTGGAAAATCCAAGTTGATGCTGATGGATGAAGCCACTCATATGATGTCCCAAGAGGCACAGATTGGAAGGGCTGTAAGAGAGGGACCACTACCTATAGCTCCTCCTCAGTACCTAATGCAAAGCACTCATAGCAGCTGCCACCAGTACCTCATGTGGGAGGGAAGCTGCAGGTTTGAAAGGAAGATCAGATTTCCAGCATGGGAAGCTCCCTTGCCTATGTTTGCCTGAAATGAAAAATATGGGTTGTCTCGGCTCAAACTGCCTCTGGGCATTAACCTGTCCTCCTGCTCCCCTTCAGTGCAGCTGGGGGCAGTTAGGGCTGGGAAAGGCCCACGCATCCATGAGGAACCCCTGAGGGAACCTGCCATGTGCAGACCCTCCCTGCCCTTGTCCCCGCACTTCTCTCCGCATCATTGTTTCTCTCGGGGTGCTAATTATCGGTGACATTTCCTTGAAAAGAAGCTCCATGTTCTCCCAGAGCTGCTCTGTTCCTGCTGCTTGTTTTGGCTGTGAGATTACAGCTCTCAGTCCTTGACATCTCTGCCACGTTGCTATCGATGGGGAATAAATAGTCCCGACTATGCTGTGCAGAGACCTTTCTGCCAGGCGAGGTTTGTTAAGCTCTCGGTCCCACTGCCCAAAAACTTAGACAAAGCTGTCTAAGATTTTTTTTTCAAAGAAACCTGAAAACTCTCCCGCACTGAGGACTTCACATCTGAGGACAGGCCACTAAAAAGGTTTGCTGATGGTTGCAGACTCCGTGCCGTGACTGGATGAACTAGTTGGTGCGGCAAAAGTTGGTTGGGCATGGGGGGAAGCTGAAAGTCATCCTTGTCTGGGTAAATCTAGTCACCATCTTCATGCTGCTGCACTCTGGGAGGTCCCCTGAAACACCTGCTGGTGACAAGCATGACTGTCAGAAGGGCAGGCATTCGAGCAGTCTCCAGATCGAAGGCAATGTACTTTACATTGTTTTGGGAAGATCCAAGGCACCCCACAGAGTTGGAAGCTCAAGGCTTTGCAGCTGCTGGTCTTTTGCTATCGTTTCCTCCCGGTGAAGACAGATAAGCAATGAAGGAAGCAGCCTTTCTTCTGTGTTATTGATTTCTTTCAGCTGGGACTCCCCATATGAATGCCTGTTAAAATAAGGTCCTATATTGTGTATTCACAGTGTATGAGTAAGGAAGGATGTCTTGTTTTAACATAAGATGCCTCTTGTTACAAAATTAGTGCTTTTCTGGTAATAAAGCACAAGCCAGGGAAGCAACAACAAATATGAAAGGCACATGGAAACATTCTTTTAATAGAAGAGCAGATTCCATTAAATATCAGAATAAGAGTGAGGCCAAGAGCTACAGGTGAAAAGAGCTGTGGGGGTTTTGCAGGGCTAATCTGAAAAGGCTTCTGCTTTCTGCCAGGTGTTTGGTAAAATTGCGCTGAATGATACCACAGAAATCAACCGCAACAACAACTTCCAGACCTTCCCCCAGGCAGTGCTGCTGCTTTTCAGGTGGGTGTATGACAGCTCTGGATTGTGTCAGTCTGGGAGCACGATTCCCCTGCTCTCAGGCACAGCTTATCTCCTTCTACTGTGTCATGCTCACGAGGGGCATAGAATCATGTTGTCCTTTAGCAGGGAAACCCGGGGGTTATGTCAGATGGAATGGCCAGTCTCAAGCCTTGTAGCCCACCAGCTGACACTGGCCAACACTTAGTGCTGGAGAGGGAGGCAGGTGCTCCTACTTGGAAGGAAAATAGCCAGTTTTCAGTGCTCTCAAATGTTGATATGCATCTAAAACTCCTTTCATTCAAATCTAGACAGTGTGACTTGTAGCAGGGAGAGGGACATGATGGACTCATGCTTAGGCATTGCCATGCCCAGCTCAGCTTAGCACATCATCCTACTCCAGCTGAGGCCAGCTGGACTGTGGCCAGGTGTTGAAGGGGTGGGAAGTTCAACACACTTAATTTTGAAGGACTTCTTGCATGCAATCTATAGGAGATGCAATCCATATTGAGATGTGTCACACACATCTCAGTGACTGTCTGGTTGGAACATGAGAGCCCTATACCCACATTAGGCCAAAGCCAGTCAGGAATGAAGACTGATCATGGCAACAAATCCAAACAGAGGAGCAGGGTATGCCAGTGAGCCAAAGCCCAGCCATCAGCCTAACTTCCTCCTAATTGACCTCAGTGGCAAAATTCCCATTAATGTTCATAGGAGCAGGAGCAGGTTGCTAATTTGCCAGTCCCTCTCACATCAAAGGTCAGTGATGTCTTCTCTTGCCCTTTGCCATGCCCAGGTGTGCAACTGGTGAGGCCTGGCAGGAAATCATGCTGGCGTGTCTCCCGGACAAGAAGTGCGACCCGGAGTCGGAGCCGGCCAACTCCACCGAAGCCGATCACTCCTGTGGCAGCAGCTTCGCCGTCTTCTATTTCATCAGCTTCTACATGCTCTGTGCCTTCCTGGTGAGTCCACCCCAGCAAACAAAACCTTCCCTCTGACAGGCTGAGCCTCTGCTTTCCCAGACATCAGCACTGCGCAGGAGAAGAATGATCTCAAATAGAGGAAATCTCCCCATGAGGTCTTTCCCAGCAGCACCCTTTCGGTGACAACACCCCTTCCTGCCTCCCACCAGCTCTGGGAGATGCTCTGCTCCCATCCCAATCCTTTGTGCACAGCAAAGGAGTGTTCTTCCCCCCCTCCCCCTCAATGAGAAAACCAAATTAGCGTGTTGTGGGCTGTGCTGAGGCTAGCAACGCCTCAGCCACACTTCCCACCTTCCCTCCTACCTTCCTTCTGGATGCTGAGCAGCTCTTCTCCTCCCCTGCCAGCAGCAATGACTGTGAGAATACACATATCCCACTTGCATCTGCTCCGTGTTGGCAGTGCAGCGTTGCTCAGAGCGACAGCACATGCTCTGCAGCTGGCACCAGTGCCCAAAACTCTCCCAGTGAACAGCAGCAACATTTGGAAAGTTTTGGTCTTGGGCCAGAAGAAGGGACTTTCATCTCAGCCCCACTGCCTATGAAAGATAAGTCCCAGCTTCTCCCACCCCATTATGCCAGGCTAATAAGAGCCAGGTTAATAAAAAGCCACCACAGCACGTGAAAGCATTTGGCAAACTTGTGCCTCATCCATTTAGTAGGGAAGGGAAAAGCATAACCATCTGAGAATATTCCACCTCTGGGCTCTTCCCATTTAAACTGGGGGCCTGGCATGGGGGAACAGAGAACCTACCCCCCATAGCTCCTAGTTTTATGAGTCCAAATCAAGACCTTAAATGGAGAACTCAGTAAAATCTACTGTTACTTGCCTCTTCCATCGCGTCATCTCTGTCCTTGTTTGCAGATCATCAATCTTTTTGTAGCTGTTATAATGGATAACTTCGATTACCTGACACGGGACTGGTCCATTTTAGGACCACACCACCTGGATGAGTTTAAAAGGATCTGGGCAGAGTATGACCCTGAAGCTAAGTAAGTAACCCAGCCTGGATATCAGAGCTCCTCGGGAGAGCAGGCCCATTATTTTCTGTTCTCTAAACCCAGTGCAGTAAGTGCCATGTTCCTCCTGCAGGAACACTTTTTTTTTTTTTCTTTTTTTTTGCAAAACTCCTAAAATAGGCATCTCCACAAGGTACTGCTGGTTAATCTGTAAGCCTGAAGTACAAGGATACTCACAAAAATCTCAGCATTTAGGCTGCACTGTTACTTGGCGGGACATTGCTTCACTTTCAGCTGTGGGGAGATACAGACTTCTTAGGGAGGGACAACAGGAGACTCAGAAAAGGAGATTAGAGTGTTGGTTTATTGTTGCATGTGTTTTGGGATATTGACTCTTCTGCTTGACTTTGTACTCACAGCAGAGCTGCTGTGCTGAGATCTCCATGTGTCGTATAGGCCCATCACAACCTGCACATTCACATGGCTGCATTACATTGTCTGCAGGGTTACTCACATCAGCAGACTTGCAGGGATTTTAAAGTTACACTGGAACAACTCACATGAGGGCTTAACTGACATTCAGTATTATATGCTCTGTTTGGCACATGCTTAGGCTTAAAGTGTATTTAGATCCCTGTGGCATTACAGTACAGTTGACAATTTTAATTGCAAAACCCCCTTCATAATGCAGAAACTGTGGAAAGAGATTTTGGTGTAAACTAAAAGCAGATCTCTTTAGGAGACATAGTGTCAAGTTTAATTTGGGCTCAGGTTCTGCCATGTGTGAGGCTGTGTTACATTATGAGAGTGATATGTGAATTTAAATACTTCTTCCCATCCACGGTGACTTCCCAGGGGGACTTTTAATATGGATGGGGAATAAGCCCAGAATTCTAATAAATACACTGTTTGTTAACAAAACAGGTGCTACTATTTGTGCTTGCTTGGAGGCAAAACTGCAGTGGCTGAAGCCATACAATAGATAGCCACTTAGTTCAGATGACGTTCTGTTCATCCCTATCTATAAATGGGAAGCTCTTTTATTCCTCTTCTCCATCAGTATCCCATGCCCCACTGCTGGCTCTGGTAGCTTTCCTCCCTCCATGAGAGAATTCTTCTTTTGAGATGCCATTTACAGAACTTAAGAGAAACCCAACTGCTACTGTGAAGGAAGTTCAGCACTTTGTTTTGTGCTGGCTCCAGAGACAGCCTAAAGCATAAACAAGTATCAAAAGGCCTGGGGCTATTTATGTGGGTCAAAAGTGGGTAAAGCAAAAGGAAGAAAAAAGACTCTTTGCACCACTGTGCCTCCTATAGCCCTAAGTAAGTAAATAAGCAGATACTTATTTTTAGCAGGTCAGTGGTGGTGGGACAACCCCAAATTGTCAGTTCATGCACTAAGAAACTACAACAGTCAAACACTGAGATCAATGCTTGCAAGTACTGGCTTGTGTACGACTGACAGACGAGTTTTCTGTACTAGTAGAAGTTATATGAGTGCTGGGCAAATCCTGAGGAATGAAACAAATGCAAGAGGCCTGGAATAATGCTTTAATCTCTGCCTGGGCTACAGGGAGCAGCAGCGTGGGGCTGGAGAGATCTCAGTGACACCTCCAGCTGCATCTGCACTCTGCAGGTGGATCAGCAGCTCACCCCGTGGTCGGGATGCAATGCTCACTGTGCCTTCTTCTTTAGGGGACGGATCAAACACCTGGATGTGGTGACGCTGCTCCGGCGGATTCAGCCCCCCCTGGGCTTCGGGAAGCTCTGCCCTCACCGGGTCGCTTGCAAAGTAAGGCACCCTGCGGTTCACGGCGGCTAAATCATAGATTAATCACACCATCACAGAACGGTTTGGGTTGAAAGGCACCTGAAAGATCATCGAATTCCAACCTGCGTGCTGTGGGCAGGGACACCTTCCACCAGGCCAGGTTGCTCTACACTAACTAGCCTGCTGTGGCATTTTCCAGCTGGCCCTGCCACACCGACCGGACACCTTCCAGCTCACTGCCTGCCAGGCACAGCTGCAACAGCACGTCTGAACCACCCCCTGGCTGTCCTGCACCACTCAGCAGCTCCTCTGGGCTGCAGTCACCCAGGGCTGGAGGGTCACTGGCAGGCAGGTTGTCCACTAGCCAGGGGCATCAGTGCACTGCCAGCCCTCTCTGGAGAGTGCATCCATGCCAACTACAGCTCTCATGTACCAAGAGCCACACACCTGCTTAAACACACGTCCTGAGACAGATTGGGACACAGAGAAATAACACGGAAAGTAAAAAATATCTCTAAAAGGTTTTCTTTGGACTAAGCAGTGCACCATAAACCTGGTGTTTTCTCTCATTCATTCCTGCTCAAATAACTGACAAATAATAAACAGCAAGGTGAGCATGGAGTTAAAATACACAAAGGGCAAGGACAAATTTTCTGTGAAAATCTCTCACTCATTTCTTTGGTTGTGAGACTTTGGCTATAAAAAAGGACTCTCTCTCGTGAATAATTACGTGTTTATAACCTCTGTGCTTTCTTCACTTGAAGTTCTTTGTTCATCTCCTTGCAAGTCCCAGAGTTTGTATGTGACACTTGTAGTTGTCTTTTTATATAAGTCTCAGAGAAAAATACAAACCCTGAGGCCTGTACAAAGAAATATGTGACTCCTGTGGCCTACTGCTGATCCCTTTCAGTCTGCCAGCTAGCTATTCCTTGCTGCCTCAGTCGGGTTCAGACCCCAAAGGCTACGATTGCGGTGGTAGTGAAGGGGGATGACACTCTTTCTTTCAGTTTGGTTCTGAACCAGACCTGTTGCATGAAAGTTGCAGAAGGCAGAGCTCAAAGAAAATCAGGTCCTGAAAGCATAAGAGTTCAAGCCAAGTCTCTGGTATCTCTTACCTCTTGGGACAGAAGATCTGGTGACTCTGTGACATCTGTCTCAGACACATGTTGTTGGTCTTACTGAAGTTCACCCTGCAGCAGCAAAGTACTCATTACTCACTTCTCTGTCCTATATGACTTTACAGAATTACTGCAGGCAGACACAGCCTTGTTTTACAAGGGAGATGGGGAATAGTTGGATAAAGCAGACCAGCTTTTAGATTCAGCTAATCCCCTTTCTTCAAGCCTGTCACCTAAATGAAAGATTCTGTCTCTTTGTGTATATGCATTTGACCAGGTACAGCTTTAATGAAGGTGAGTTTGCAAGTGCCTCATAAGGTGTGAAGAAAGCGGTTCACTCCTGATAGGAAAAAAAGTCAAAAGTTTTGAAAAAAATCACTGTCCACGTAAGACATTGTCAGCAAGTCCCCACTCACCACTGGGAAAAACAAAGATGAGAAGGTGATAGCCAAAACTGAAGAAAACCGAGTAGTAATGAAAAAGAGACCCCAGGGCAAACACACCATGATTGGGGCCATCAGTGGAATCATAGAATGTTTGAATATCCTGAGTTGGAAGGGAGCCACAAGGATCATCAAAGTCTGACTCTTGTCCCTGCATAGGACAACCCCAAGAACCTCACCACGTGCCTGGAGAGCATTGTCCAAATGCTTCTTGAACTCTGTCAGGCCTGGTGCTATGGCCACCTCCCTGGTGGAATCCAGTGCCCAACCACCCTCTGGGGGAAGAACCTTTTTCTTATATCCAACCTAAGCCTACCCTGACACAACTTCAGGCCATTCCCTGGGGTCCTGTCACTGGTCACCACAGAGAGGAGGTGAGGGCCTGCCCCTCCACTTCGCCTGGTGAGGAAGCTGTAGACTGCAATGAGGTCTCTCCTCTCAGTCTCCTCCAGTCTGAACAGACCAAGTGCCTTCAGCCACTCCTCACACGGCTTTCCCTCTAGACCCTTCACCATCTTCATTGCTCTCCTTTGGACCCTCTTTAATGGCTTTATACCTTTCCTATATTGTGGTGCCCAAAACTGCACACAGTTGGTGGATATGAAAAGTACTTTTATCATTGTCTAACTAAATCCATAGGAGTGGCAGGTCTGGAGGGTGTCATGAGGACATAAGTAAGAGTGTACTTCAGTTCATGTGCTGGCAGTATGATTGTTTTCTTTCTTCTCTTTATTCCACAGCGCCTTGTCTCCATGAACATGCCACTGAACAGTGATGGGACTGTCATGTTCAATGCCACTCTCTTTGCTTTGGTCAGAACAGCACTGAGGATCAAGACAGAAGGTAAGAAGCCTGCTGACTGCAAGGGTACTGAGGGGTGTTCCCACCAAAGTGTGCTGAGCTGGAATAAACCAGTAAGGATACCTTGTGCAAAACGGTCCAAATTACTCACGTGCAGCACATGGGACAAAAAGCAACGTAAAGAGGTTTGGAGGAGTAGTATCTTCTAGGAAAGCACAGTGTTTCCCGTTACCTAGGAAGCTGGTGCTTCCCATGGTATCATCTCATATTATTGCTCTCATTCTTCACAACGGTCTGAAGGTTCAAAGTTTTAGATCAGTGTCTGCTCAAACAGCCACCAGGGGAAGGAAGAAGGGCAAAGCAGGCCTCCTCCTTTGTACACTGTCTGCAGAGCCGGGCTGCTTTTCAACTGTTGCCACCACTGATCTTCCAGCCTAAGGGAGGCAAAAGAGCTTGGACTCAGGGGTCTCATCTCACTAAAACTCCTCCTGTGCTTCCATTAGTTAACATTAAATTGTAGGAACAGTGGTGTTGTAAAGACAGATGAGAAGCAAAGGGACTGTGAATAGCTTTGCATATACAGCAGGTATAGTTGAGGAAAGCAGACAAGATTTTGAGCTCAGCTTGTTGTCTTTGTTGCACTCGGGACCAGCATCTTTCATTACAGCAGGTACAGAGTCAATACTTGGTTTCAAGTATTAATGAGATGCTTTAGAAGAGTGTGTAGGTCTGTGATTCACACCTCTGCCTCAGTAATGGCTGCATTACATCTCAGGTATGGGAAAGCAGAGACCAGCAGAACCCTAGCTTACTGTGCCAGGATTATACACAGCTGAGACAAAAAAACAGTGATAAAATTAAAAAACTGTATTAAGGCTTTGAATACTGTGCTAAACAGAATTTGACTGTAGCAAAAGAGGCTCTCCTGAAGAAAAGCCACCTGCAACCCCTGTAAGATATCTCAGGTCTAACAAAACAGACACCCAAAAAGGGCTTGGTTTTCTTGCCTGAGCCTCAGACTCTTGGAGTCGTTGCCAGTGAACTCCTGGTAAACCCCCTAAAGCCTCATCTGCTTTCTTTCTTGCCTTGGCAGGATCTTTTGAGTGGTTAGGGCAGGAGTTTGGAATTTGCCCTCCTAACTCAGATTTCTGCCTTTGATACTGTCCCTCTGTTGCATCCTCTGCAAGCTACTCGGTGTCCCTCTCTTCACTGCATCCTGTTAAGAGAGCTACTGCCCCATGCAGCACACTGAGGAGCCTTAATGCTGGGGAGCAATAAGAAAAACTGCAGGAGCAGCACCTTTAGGAGGACAAGATACTAGCTTTGTACACCTAGAGAGGGAACAGACCTTCAATTATAAGGCATTTGAATGTACATGAATCAAGAAATAAAATTAAAGGTGACTCATTTGGAAGAAAACAGATATATAGAAGGAAAGGATATAAACCAAATCTACTTCACTCACTCTCATGGGAGTAATGTGGCTTAATTAACGTCTCATTTAACTCAGAGCCCCCTGGAGGAACACGTAAAGTCTAAGTTCAGACAGTGTCATACAAGGCTTGTTATAACCTCTGCTGTTCTTCAGAGAATGAACATCCTGGGGCAATCCTCTGAGTCAAACTGCAAGCCTTGAACTTGCCTCCAGAGCACTGTGCACACCCTCCAAGGCACACTCTTGGTATGATGTGCAGGAGCTTGGTATCTGCTGGGAGGCAGGAATTGCAGTAGGTAGTTCTTGAGAAGTGCTGCAAGCAGCCACAGGTCTTCAGATTGCCAGCTGCATCTTTACCACCAGTTATTTGTGTTCCCCAAGCTGTAGTTTCCCATTAATTGACCTCTATTCTCATTATATTTGACCTTCACTGGATCTCAATTAAAAAAGTGTTAGATGCAATTGTTGCTTTTTTGGGATGAGGTAGCACCATGGATCTGTTGTTTCTGGCTGTTGCCCACTATCAGTCAGTAACTGTCACCTTCCTACCCAGGGATGACTATGCATGTTTAGGAAGAAGAGCTCTTGCTGTGAGGGGGCTGCAGCAACAGTCAGAGCATCTCTTGGCCCAAAACTTTCCACTACTGAAAAAGCCCTGATATTTTCCTCCTGAGATTCCTCCATGCCAGACATGAAATTGCTCCTCTGCAGGGTCTGCTTAGTTCCTGTCTCTGATGATTTTCACCCTGCAGGTAACCTGGAGCAAGCCAACGAAGAGCTGAGAGCAATAATTAAGAAAATCTGGAAGCGCACCAGCATGAAGCTGCTGGACCAGGTGGTGCCTCCCGCAGGTGGTGAGTGCAGGATCTCGTCCCAGTCTCTGAATCTCTCTGCCTTTTTCTCCCACTTGTCATGTCCTACTGCACCTGGTGATCATCAGGTGGAATATGGGGGGACAGGCTTTCTTCTACAAGCTGTCAACTGTATTTCATCAGGCTAAAATCTTTTCTGCCTATGCTACCATGAATATCACGTTCTTATTGCTGAGAAATCAGGGAAAGAAGAAAATGTGCATCAATAGGAGTTAGTGCATGGGCATCTAGTGAGGCCTTTACTGACCTTCCAGGTGGTTCCATGGGCTATAGCACAAAACAGCACTCGGCAGTCAGTCAACAGAAGCAGCCAGGTCCTGAACCTTGCTCGGCCTGCCCTGAAGTCAGTGGACCGTGTTTTATAAAATTCCCAGTGGGTTTGGAGAAGGGAGGAGAGTTACCTGGAGAAAAACATTTTGGCTGACTGATAGTTTTTATTGAGTGAGAATACAGCAATGGCTGCATTTCAGGGTAGATAGAGGTGATAGTTTCTGTTCGCTCACACCCGTGTGCAGCACAAGCAGACAGAATTTCAGTGCAGAGAAGGGCCGGGTCAGGTTGAGGATGAACGATCAGTCAGCTGCTGTTGGTGACCCCAGACTCTGAGCATGTATTACCCCATGCTGTCACAAGACAGCAGCATGCTTTGACCTAGAGTGGGAGGCTGCTGCTATAACGAGATCCTTTGTGGTTAGCCAATACCAGAGACTGCAGAGGTTGGATGAACTTCCCTGTAAAAAACGTACATCCAGACGTGCGTAGCTATAGGGGTTCTCTGCCAGCAGAGACGCAAATGCCACATGCACCTCTCCTGCTGACTACTCAGAGCAAGCTCTGGTTGTGGAGCAGTCCCTTCCTTCAGCTCTGTATCCTGGTGCCATAGAAAGCAGACACACGCTGTGGTGCCCAGTGTTCCTGCTGTGGATCCCGAGGCTCACGGTAGCACACGCACCGTTAAAATCAGTCTCTCGTTTGATTCACTTTTTAACTCACCTTTGCAGACGACGAGGTGACCGTCGGGAAGTTCTACGCCACTTTCCTGATTCAGGAGTATTTCCGGAAGTTCAAGAAACGTAAAGAGCAGGGGCTGGTGGGAAAGCCCTCCCAGCGCAACGCACTCTCCTTACAGGTGACAAGCGGGCACAGAACGGACAGGGGTGGTACACTAGAGGCAGGTGACCCCATTTCCCTCTTGACCATTCTGGGGGCTGCATTGGGCTGTCCCTACTGGAAAGGAGTTTGTAGACCCCTTGAATTATCACGCCACTCCTTTTGGGTAAATATGTATGTGCCATGGGCCCACATCCCTTAGCTCTGGAAATGGGAGGCACATGTGAGCTATAACCACAGGTTATCAGTCTGCTGGGAATACTGGAAATTTGGGATCCTTTCAGAGAACTGATATGAAGTGTCCTACAGACGTTTGCTTTTTCCCATGTATGTTCTACCCTTTCTGAGGGTAGCCACTGTAACAGAGTCAGGGAGAGCATGTTGCCAGGAGGCAAAATCAGTTAAAAAGCAAAAAGCACACCTGGATGCCAAGGCCATCTCATGGATAGGGCATCAGGCTCAAAGAACTGGGATCTGTTCACTTCTCTGCTCCATGTTAACTAGATGGACTGCCAGGCTGTGTGAAAGAACGAGAAAGCCCCACTGACTGTACCAGCAGCACCATTTATGTCTCTTGAGGGTAAAGTGAGCAAGAAGGGTGACTCTGGAGTTTCAGCAAGTTAAAAAGTGCTGTGATGTGGGGACAAAGACAGAATGAATATACCCACAGATTACTGCCCTGGATGGACTCCTTGGAACAGATTCCAGTCAGTGAGGAGTTTGAGGACTGTCCAGGTCCAGATGCCAGAAGTTTAGCTACTAAATCCATATTTAAGCTGCTAATTAAAAAGAAGAGATTTTCAGAGGTGCCATAGTACATGATTCAGCTGGAACTGTGACTGCTCAAGGGCTTCTAGTTGTGGAGTTGAAAGCACACAGACCTGCTTAGTCAAGCCTGTGGATTTATGCCTGTGCCCTGTTGTGATGAAGCCAGGGGACTAGCAACAAACATTCCTGGCTCATATTGCTAAGAGTTTCTCCCTCTCTAAGCTGGAGATGAAAGAACAGAATTTGTTGGTGTTTTTCTAGGAGCTGGGGATGTTGTGTTAAGTAAAAGGGCTTCACAGAGCGTAGGAAGAAATGGCAATGCAGTTATTTCTCCCATATCCACTCGGAGATATGAAGCTCTATAGTTTGCTGTTTTGCAGGCTGGTCTGCGCACACTCCACGACATCGGGCCAGAGATCCGGCGAGCAATTTCTGGAGACCTGACAGCTGAAGAAGAGTTAGATAAGGCCATGAAAGAAGCTGTCTCTGCTGCCTCTGAAGATGATATCTTCCGGGTAGGTGCTGAACAAGTTTGTGAGTTGAGACTATACCAGTAGCTGAGCTCAGAGTGCTACGTTCTCTTTTACGCGTTCTGCATTTCAGCTGGATCCTCCTCCTTGTTTTGTAGGTCCTACTAGAAAACAGCATAGTGAACCTAGGAGGCCAGGTCCTGAGATGTTTGCACAGTTTTACCCCAATTTCTTCTCTCTTTGTCTCAAAGGAAACTCCTCAGTGGAAGTTCCCCTCACAAAATCTAAATTAAAGAACAGCTCCATTAAACCATCTCAGTCTGCAGAGCAGCAGCCAGGCACACCTAAGTGTTTTGTCCACTCTTTTCTGTGGCACAAGTAGCATCCTTCCAAAAAGTACACCAGAACCCAACAGAGCTCCTATAGAAGGAGAAAATTTTCTGATCAAGTTACCTAGATCTTTTCTTTCTTATTTCATTCCTATTTCTTGTAATTGTCTCCTCTGGTAATTTTTCCTCTCTTTTGGTGTTTTCCTCCTTTCCTTACAAAAGATGCTGCCAGTTCTTTACTCGCCATCTAAACATACATAACTGGCTCCCTAAATATTTCATCATTTCTTCCTCCGTGTGATTAATAGTTTCTGGTGCTCTTCTCAAATTCCCTCTCATGTCTAAATGTTCCTTTGCAACTGCACTAGGAAAACTAGACAGCAGTTACATGGTTCTTGCATCCTTACCCAGTCCTGCGCTTCCAGGACTGGTGGGAGGTGTAGAGACACCTTTGCCTCACCTATACACTTGGCCAGTCCTCTGAAATATCATAGAAAGCTAAAATATTCACAGCCTGTGGGTACCTAATCTCTGTGACAGAGAAATCCACACACTACCTTCTGGAAGAGAGAACACCAGTGCCATGAACACTTCGGTTCTCGCTTTTTTTTTTCTCTAGAACAGGCTAAGCAGGAAACACCAGGGCCCTCGCACAACTTCTCACTCACAAAGGGAAAATCATTTCTGTTTTTCTGACAGAGAGCTGGAGGCTTGTTTGGAAACCATGTCAGCTATTACCAAAGTGATGGCAGGAGCGCATTTCCCCAGACATTTACCACTCAGCGACCTCTACACATCAATAAGTCTGGCAACAACCACGGAGATACCGAGTCTCCATCTCACGAGAAGCTGGTGGACTCCACCTTCACTCCCAGCAGCTACTCATCTTCAGGCTCCAATGCCAACATCAACAATGCCAACAACACTGCCCTGTGCCGCTTCCCCAGCCCACCCACCTACCCCAGCACTGTCAGCACAGTGGAAGGCCATGGGACCCCCTTGTCACCCACGATATGTGTGCAGGAGGCTCCTTGGAAACTACCATCCAAAAGGTAAGTTTCACATCAGAGTAAGTCAAGGGACTTGGCTTCATAGGAATGTACATGAGAACACCAGAGCACTGCTGCCTAGCTGAAGTCACTCCCAGACATTGCCCAGCCTGCAGCCTGGATTGAGCCTTCTGGTTCTCCACTTGTGCCAAAGCCCACGGTGCAACAGATGTGCATCAGTCGAGCACTGCAAGGCAGCAGCACTCTTACTGGTCAACTCACTTGATTTCTTTGGGCTTTATCATGAAGAAACCTCTCTAAGAACCCAAAGGAGCCTTATTTATCCCTCCTTCACCACAGGGAGGGATTTTGTCAACTGATAACTGAAGGAGACTGCAGTTCATTTCTTAATCACCCAGTAGGAAGCTCTGTGGAAGTCAGTGGTTTTTCATTCAGTGGGTCACATCCCTGCAGAATCACCAAAGCATTCTGGGGGGAGGGAGGCAAGGTTTTCAGAAATGCAGTACTGTGCAACACGAAGAAAACCCCCTTCTCTGGACAGTTCTCAGGCTCTCTACACACAGATGACTAGTACTAAAGAAGTATAATTTTTATCAGTGGGGGATTTCAGAAACAGCAGGAATTTTTTTTTCAGTTCAGAGAGTGGGCAGTGTGAAAAGGTGGACAATGCTGCCCCTGGAAAGGATGGAATAGAACAATAAAAGACAGAGGAAATTCAGTGCATGCAGAATTGCCCAAGTAAAGAGTCCCAGGGTTTTTCTATTTCGTGCCTTCCCGAGGGAGGCCACAGGAGCTGCACAACACGTGTTACCATGTGCCCTCCTCCTTTGCTGACTTGTGCTGATGTGACACTGCTAACGTGGTGTTCTTTTCTCTCCTTGCTTCCTTGGGCACCCTCCCTGAATTAGGACACATTACTACGAAACACTGGGACGGTATGTGCTCTCCATAACATCTAACGCTGTCCGGGTGTTAGACTCATTGCTCATCCTATGCCAAAGTCCAAATTCCCATTAATGCTGAATACAGGCTCTTCTTTTTGGTGTCAGTAGGGCTGAAAGAGAGGCAACGGTAGGCATGACAGCTCCAGAAAATGCTCCTAACGCAGGGCAGGTAGTGATTCATGGGCAGTTTCTAGCTGTTTTCTGGATTTGGAGTTTTTTTTAGAGTTTCAAGCTGGGCTCACACATCTATGCACTCTCTGATCACAGCATAGTGAAGTGCACTCTGGCATGTTCATACAAAAAATTCTGTATGGTTTTGGCTAAACACAGACTGTTGAGCAGGAGGAGATGCCATGTACTGATTTTTTCCCTTCTGCACCTTAGCAGTTTTACTTGTCTCCCATTTAAGGAGGAAGGTCACTCCAGCACAGTCCCACAGACTCTCTAAGCCTACAGGCTCCCTTATACCATGCATGCACACGTTTTTTCCAATACTTTTTGCTAAAACCAGATGACAAAATAATGTTTCCTCTCTGGACCCTGAAAGATGAAAAAAAAAACCTACCACACTGCTCTTTTCTGCAATTGCTAGAAATAAACTGAGATTGTTTCCAATACCCCCATGTTTGGTACCTCAAAAATTCGAGCTACCTTCAGAGTTGAGTTTACTCCTCAGAAAACACAAAGTCCAAATGAAGTGAAATGTGAGTGCCCAAATGTGAAGCAGAGGGACAGAGAGGAGGCAAGCAGGGAATTAAGGGCTGTTACACCTGAAGTTCTGAACAGATCCTACTGAATTTAGTAGAAGCACTCTGCAGTTAGTGATGAGAAAAAAGGCACCAAAGGTGGAAAAGACAGCGGGGAACGAGAGTGTGAACAGGAGGCAGAGGGCAGAGATGGTGCAGAGTAAGGGATTTGGGAGGCAGAGACCAGACATCACAGAGCTGAGAGGGTTACTGTGAGTGTCTAGGAGGCTTCTCTGAAATCCATAATCACGGCTTTTGTAACAAGAGCCCACCTCAGATTTTGCTTTGAATTCAGTGAGGTGTATCTTTGTAAATGTGGTCAGTGTGATGTGCACACTAATAGAGTTCGTGTAGTCACAGATTACAATAATACTTTTACAGTATTGTTCAGCATTGATTTAAGAAACTCATCCTCTGACAGAGGACACTGACAAAGGTTGCTGCTTTGTATTTGTGAACTCTGTGGCTCTGTTCAGTCATTGATTTTTCTATGATGGCTCTTCAGCATTATAATAAACTGAGACAGATGGAGCCTGTCATTCTCGTCTTTGTAACAGGTTGTCTTTACCATCTCCATATCTTGACTTGTCTTTTTTGCTCATTAGCTCCAGTTCCAGAGACAGCCAGCTGGCAATTGTTTGCCAAGAGGAAGTGTCTCAGGATGAGACTTATGATGAAAATTTGAATGAAGACATTGAGTACTGTAGCGAACCAAGTCTGCTCTCTACCGAAATGTGAGCTTTGCAGCTTTAGTCAAGGTGTTTGGGTGGTTCTTTGATTAAGGGGGAGAGGTGGGAAGAGGTGACCTTTTTCAATTTATGGGATAAGGTCAGAACTGGCAGTTCAGCCCTAGAAGTAACATTGAAAATAGTATCTTTCACCTAGGATTTTCTTTCTCTGAATGAGACATCTGGATCTGCAGGGCCTTCCTCCACATTCCATTCTACCACCTGATGTTCCCAAATCTCATTTTTAGAGGGGTTCTCTGTCTCATGGTTGTTACTGCTCCTGGACCAGTTATAGCTTGAAGCTAGCTCACTATTGCATCCTTCTGCTAGCATGATCTTCCTGGCTTCCTTGCTGGAAGAGGGGTTATTCTGTCCAATATCAGCTGCTTCTCTAAGTCCCTCTGTTCTCCTTTCCAGGCTTGCATACCAAGATGATGAAAACAGACAACTCACTCCACCAGAAAACAGCAAAGGAGAGGACACACGGCACTCTCCGAAGAAAGGGTTTCTGTGCTCCTCAGCACTAGGTAACCTCCCAGCAGGACACGGGGGCTGTGCTCTCCTCTGCCTTGGTGGAGTTCTCACATCTCGCTGGGGGAATCCCAGCCTGTGTGGGCACAGGGGTTGCTGTTTGCTGCCTTTGGCTTGTTAGAGCAGGAATCCCCCGGCGAGCAGATGATCCCGATCACGCACGTGACTCTGCTGACTTTATGCTCTCCGTCAGTAGATGAACCTGTGGCTGTTTGGACAGTCCATGTGATCTGTTTGACAAAGCCTGCCTGTGAATTAGAGGGGTTTATGTGAGTACTGTGGGCTCTCCAAACAGTCACCAGGGAGTCACTGAATGGGTTAGCCTTGAATATACAGAGTTCTGGTCTGTGTGTATTCAGCAAGGTGAGGTTGTCTCTGTTGTTTGCTACCAGGAACACAGTGAATTTCAGATTAATCTAACAAAACACAAATTTATTACCTGCTCTGATTGTACCTGGAGATTTTCAAGGGCTTGAGCCTGTAGACTACACAGTCAGGTGAAATCCATGAACCACAAGATTTTCTGAAAGTATTAAGACAAATGTAAGAGTCTGTGAGAAAATATTTTTCAGCCTTTTTCCTGAAGAACAAGAACATTGCTGGGAGAAACCAAAAAGAATCATGTATATAAAATATATTCCATAAAATAACAGTGACAGACTAGGCAGTGTAATGGTTAAAGTGAGGCTACTGAGTCTTCACTCAAACCCTTCAAGATGCTTGTACAATTGAGTGTTCTAAAAGCATTTATTTTATTTCAAATCTTAAAATATTAGGCAACAACAGTTCCTGTCTGTAAGGCAGTCAGTCCTTGATACAGTGCTTCATTAATGACATCCTAGTGAATATTTACACAGTAATGTCAAACTGATTTTACTTCTTTTTTTTTTTTTTTTTGTAGAAAGAGAAAATGCTTTTAACCTGCATTGTAACATTCATTCTCTGGGTTATAATGCAGCCCCTCCCAACCAATGTCCTCTCCAACCTCTGAGAGGACTTTTTCTCAACAAATCAAAATTATAGATACATACTAATTTCAGAATTCTAATTTTCTTTCATTCTTTAGAAAAATGTCAACAGGACCAAGAAGCCCCCAAAATATTTCAATGTGCCATGCAGTGTGTCATGCATTAAATCTTTAATATTGGATTTATTTGCTGTTTTCCAGAAATAAAGCCCTTGCGCTTTTTCATAAACATACTTTGCAGTACTTTTAAATTCTTAATAGGGAGAAGAATTTCTCTTATTTAGAGAAATAAAGTTTAATTTTATGGCAAGTAAATAATGCAACTGTTTCCACAGTTTCTCCTAAAATCTTTTTTCTCTTCCCCTCTTTCCAAACTTTGAAAATGCTTTATGTCTAAGTCACCTTCCATTCACCAGTAAATTCATCATTGATTAATTCACTTCCACTTGACCTTGCTATAGACACAGTCTCATAAACCGTGGTGTGTCTGGCAGCTAAGGGACACGGATCACATGCAAGCAGGAGGCCAATGTCACCTGAGCAGCCTGACATCCCCTTCTGCATGTTGTGGACAGCCAGGCATAGCTGGGCCTCAGCTGCCACCATCAGTCCTGACAGGGGCTTTGTCTGAACCAGAGAGGTCTGAGAACTCTTCCACTGTTCAAGAGGGAAGTGTTTTTTGAAAGAGGAAAAATAAAAATCATTGTTTCAAATTTTATCTTAAGGTAGTGTTGGTTGGTTCACGATACCTCGCTGATTTTTGCAAATACATGTGCTCTGGAAAGGTGTCGAGGGAAAATGGACAGAGCTGAAAATGAGGGTGCCTTTGCTGTATCTCCAATGGGACTGCACTAAGGGAAATGGAAAACAGATTACCTGTAGTGTGTTATGAGTGATGGACACAGTTGTGTGTGATTGCTCTTTCAGGTCGAAGGGCATCTTTTCACTTAGAGTGTTTGAAAAGACAGAAGAACCAGGGCGTGGACGTCTCGCAGAAGACAGTTCTGCCTTTGCATCTGGTACATCATCAGGTAAACTGAAACCCTACTCTCTGCAGTGCCTCCCCAGTGCCTCCCAAACAACTTTTTAAAAGCCAGCTGGGGTAGTTTCTAGACACACATCAAGGGTCCAATTTTTAGAAATCAGATTTGCCATCATGCTCATTCCTGCTTTCAGGATTTTTATCGTTCCCAGAAGAATGCTACAGGAATATGTCCTTTGCAGTCAGCAGAGTTATCATTTTCTGATGTCAGTAAAAGAATAAAATAAAATACCAGCTAAAAGATAAAAATAACTACCCAAATTGCATGCTGCAGTGCAATTACACTGGCTTTGATGGTAGTGTGCATATGAACAGAATGCACGGAGTCTACTTTCATATTAATTAAAGGTAACCAGTAAATGTAATTATTCATTTTAAACCATAATCTGATTACATGTCATTAATCAGCTTCTCAAGCCCTTTGTAACTGTGTTCAGCAGCCTATCAAATGTATGCTTAGGCACGTACCTAGATGATTAGCCAGCTGTCATACTCCAAAGCAGATTTGTGTCTTTTATTTTGATGATGCCACTTTTTGTCACCGTAGAAGGAACAGGTGCAGATGGTAGTGCCAGCCTTGCAAGGGTGGGGTCCTGCTCCATGCATTTCCCCGGGGCAGGGCAGAATGGCCTTGTCACCTCCTCTGCTGCCACAGGGGTACAAAATGCTACACAGCAGGGCTGGGAGAAGCGACAAGTCAGAGCAGAGGAGCGAGAGGGGAGCATGTTTGAGGCTCCCTGGCTTTTCTCACCTCCACTCCCAGAGAGTTATCCTTCAGTACTCAAGTTCCAGAAAGCCGTAGTCTGCAGAGACTTACAGCTGTGGCAGGGACAACCAGAACATGGCTTGGAGCAGGGAGGAGTGGGCAGGAAACAGCTTCTCACACTCAACACAGCAGTAACAGCCCTCCTGAGAATTCCTGCCCGCCCATGGCAGGCCAGGCAGAGGGAACACGTGCCTCCCACCCTCTCAGCCCGCCCAGCTGGCAGAATCAGCTCCCTCCAACCCATACAGATAGGATGGAGCTATTTCATCCCTCCTCGTCCCGCCACAAAAACCTAGAGGGAAGAGGCTCTGTCCACCCAAGTGTCACTTAGCCAGACTGAAGGGCTACCCTGCAGTGGGCATCTGGCCTTCAGCTGACAACACTGAAGACCTGGCAGTTTAAGGGATGTGCTGAGGCCATCACAGCCTGCAGGGCATGACTTATACTGAGGGATTTTTAAGGGCTTTCTTCTTCATTGAAATCTGATAGAAGCCTGACATCTAATTCCTGGGAAAATCTTGGTGAACTCTGTAGGTGACTTATAATTAATTCTTTTGTTCATCTGTCACTGAAGTCATCAGCACAGCATAGTTATCAGTTCCCAAGGATTTCAGTGGCAGATGGGCTGAGCTTCACTTAACATTAGATAGCTTAAAGTTAGCTCTCTAGTTTAAATTGGTCATTTCAGGCCCACTGTAGTCAACAGCAGGAAGGAGCATCTCCAAAGGGCGGGTTTAAGTCTTGTTTAAGTCATAGAGAGCATTTTCAGAGAGAGCATTTTCAGGCAGGGATTGAAAAGACAGGAGGCTTGCCAGTGTCTCTCTACACAGTTAGCTTAGACTACACATGGAGCCTTCAGATAGCTGAAGCTGGGTGAGACTAACCCCAGCCTGAACAAAGGGATTTTCTGCAACACAATCCACATACTCTTGTATTTTCTGTCCGTTTATTCTATTGCTCATACTGGGCTGCAGTGAGCTCTGTGAGATGATCTTACAGCTCTGACAGTATTGCTTATAGAACAAGGAGGCAGTCACCATGAATAAGGCATCAGATCAGCCCTGTGCAACATGGGGCTTCTTGAGAAATTTGTTATAAAAGGAGGCTGGATGACTCAGAGGTGGTGTAAATGATTACAGGAAGGACTTGGATGGCTGACAGTATAATCATCAGATATTGATCCTCCCACCAACAGCAGATGCCTTAAAATCCAGTGGTGGATTTAAAGTTATTGCCAACTGCAGACATATGTAAAATTCACATCTGGTATCTGTTCAGGTTCCTCAGTAGACACTTAGAGAAAACACAGCAACTGGCAATAGAAGCTCACGGTATATGTGGGGGCAGTGGTGGGAAAATGAATTGCTGTATCACCCCCTGGAGAAGAGGTGGTTTTTGGCAAGGCTGTGGGGAGCAGGGCTGCATCCCTCCTGTCAATGCCATGGCTCCAAGGCCACAGAACTGCAGCTGTGAAAGTTTTCAGTCTGGTGCTTGGCACTAATACAGGGCACACCATTTAAAGGAAAACGAGTTTGCAGCAAACATCCAAACCCATCAAGGAGCTGGTGGCTGTTTTCACAAGCCTCGAGACTCTCTCCAGGCCTTTCTCGGGGGTTTCTCCAGAACCAACTCCTTCCAGCCCTGCTGCCAAGTGCAAGCTCTCACTCATCTTGCTCCTCCTCTGTCCGCAGGCATTAGCGGTGGCCGGCCTGAGTCCCCTGCTCCAGCGAAGCCATTCCCCCACCACGTTCTCCCGGCTGTGTGCTACGCCCCCCGCCACCCCCTGCAACCGTGGCTGGCCGCAGCAGACCATCCCGACCCTGCGCCTCGACGGGGCGGAGTCCACTGAGAAGCTCAACAGCAGCTTCCCGTCGGTGCACTGCGGCTCCCGGTTCCCCGACAGCACCGGCTGCAGCAGCCCCAGGAGAGCCAGGCCGGTGTCCCTCACCGTCCCCAGCCCGAGCGCCGGGAGCAGCAGGCAGTTCCACGGCAGCGCCAGCAGCCTGGTGGAAGCGGTAAGACCGCAGAGTCACACAGGGCACTGTTGTCAAGGCCGACTAGAAACAGGGCCCGTGGAAGGGCAGGGCAACACATACGTTGCTGCCCGCGATGCCAAGAGTAGGAGAGCCCATCTCCAAGCGGCCTAAATGGGAGATGGACCTCTGGGGAAAACACAGCAGCGAAGAGGGTTGTGTTAGAGGCGTGACAGGGTTGACGGCGCAGAGTACTAACGTGTGTCTTTGTTTCTGGTTCCCTGCCTGCTTTTGAAGGTCTTGATCTCGGAAGGACTGATGCAGTTTGCTCAAGATCCAAAGTTCATTGAGGTCACAACCCAGGAGCTCGCAGACGCCTGCGACATGACGATAGAAGAGATGGAAAATGCAGCAGACAACATTCTCAATGGTAACAGCAAGCAGAGCCCCAATGGCAACCTCTTGCCTTTTGCTAACTGCAGGGACCCAGGGCAGGACAGTGCAGGAGAGGAAGAGGAAGAGGTGCAGAACCCGGATTGTAGAATAAGTCAGGAGGAGCTCAAGGACAGCAGGATTTATATCAGCAGCCTGTAGTTGCCAGGGCTGGAAGCGATGCTGGTTTTTTATTTGTTTCAATGTTCCTAATGGGTTTGTTTCAGAAGTGCCTCACTGTTCTCGTGACCTGGAGTAACCGGAACAGCGTTCTTCATTCATTTCTGTTGGGACGAGTCGCAGAGTTGGGTGGTGTAAGAAAGCTTTTCAGGAGCGGATATAACCCCAGCACGTGTCCATGAAGGAAGAGTGAGGAGGAGGAGGAAGAAGAGGAGGAGAGCCAGCTCCCTCTTTTTTTCAGTCCCTGCACAAGGAACGACAACTGCCTCCGGAGCACGAAGGGGAACCTCAGCTTCCTGTGGATGGCCCTAGCCAAAAGGACCCTGCGCCAAACGGGTGTCTTTCGACTTTGCTTGTAAAAATCATTTTGCACATATTCTGTATGAGCCTCACCGTCTCCATAAAGCCAAGGCCCTTTGATTCGGAAGGAGAGGAAGACTTCTGCTGTGGATTCCCACGCCACGAGGGGGAGGAGGAAGCAGGAGAAGCGCAGGGGTGCCCGAGGGGCAAGCAGCGGAGCTGCCCAGCCCCGCCGAGACTCCCAGGCAGCGGTCCCTGCCAACCAATCCGAGTGCAGGCAGCCACTCCTGCCGACCAATCAGAGCTCGGGCAGTCACCTGCCAGCCAATCCGAGCTCAGGCAGCCTCCTGCCGGCCAATCAGAGCTCAGACAGCCAGCTATGCCAGCCAATGGGAGCACTGGCTCTGCGGTGGGGCAGAGCCAACCCGCCCCGCCCGTGTTGAGGTGGTGGTGGGCTCGTGTAGATCTCTTCTTGTTTTGCAGTTTGATATTTCCTTGAAAGCATGTTGCAGTTTTTATTTTGACTTTTTTTTTTTTTTTTTTTTTTTTCCTTTTTTTTTTTTTTTTTGAGGGAGGAGGGAGTGTTTACAGCGTTTTGTAATCACCTACCTTTTTTGGTTTGGTTTATTTTCACCTTTGCAAATGTTAAATTGGTTTGATCATGTTGTATTATTTAAACTGGGGGGGGGGGCGATTTCTCCATTGAAATTTGGTAGAAGTATAACGATAATAGACGAGTTTTACCAACCATTATGTACACCAAGAATTTGTAATTTTATTTACTAGTAACTGAAACCATTTTTTGTTGTTGTTTTATAATTTAAAGATAGTAGGCAATGCACTTGATATAGTCTTGCACATTTGAGTGATTGATTTGGGTTCTTTTTAGTGCTAAGTATATCTGTGAGTGTGGGAGCAATACGGGGTGAGTGTGCGTGCGCGCGCGCGTGTGTGTGTAAGTGCATGCAGCTCTCCACATCCTGGTTTGAGCTGCAGGAGTTCTGTATCTGGGGCCATTTGAATGCAAAAGCGAACCACTGTCTCTGCTTTGGAAAAGGGAATCAGTAACTTTGCATTTTCTGTTCCACAAGATATGCAAAAACAATGCAATAATATTAATTTTGAAAATAAAATTGTAAGTTGTGTTGGCATTAAAACTGTATAGAAAAAAAAAATTGCGGGGGTGGGGGGAAACTAAAAAGAAAAAAACCCCAGAAGGCGTTACGCTTCGATATATTCCGTGTGATGTTTTATTGCATTGACAATGTTTCTGTTGAAGAAACCGTTATACTTGAATTCAGGTCAGTTTCAGTATTTTTCAAATATTTTTTTAAAATGAATTGCAATTGTGCCAAGCAAAGATAATGAATCGAATTAAGTTTGTTTAAAAAAAAAAAGAAAAAAAAGAATCACTTCTTGTATATTTTGCTGCATGTCAAGTGAATCATTTCGTATTTGGAATGTGCCAAGCTTTACCTTTGAACTTTTAAGTGCTTTTCTACGTGTGGTTGGGGAAAGGGGTACTGTTTTTTTTTTTTTTCCTTTTTTAATTTGTACAATGAACAAAGTGTACCTGGTGTAAGTAACTATTCTGCAATCCACTGACAGGTTGAACGTTACTGATTTTGCATATCTTGTGTTCATTTTCCTTCTTCCTCACTCCCTTTTAACATGCACGATGACTTTATTGGTAGAGAATCTTTCTTCCCTAGACTGGGACATTTTATTCAGGCTTCATTTTCTTTTGGTTTTGCACAGTTTCTCTAAAGGTCTCGTCCCACTCAAGGGTGGCAAGACCCCCAAGCTCATTTGGCAGATCCATCCTACACATTCAGCTGGCACCAGCAATTCAAGGAGCGAGGGAAAAAAATCTGCTTTCAAAATTATTTAATTAGATAGCTGACCCTGCTCAGTTATAGCAGTGTGCTGGGATAAGAAATGCAAGAATCAGAATAATTAGCAAAGTACAGTTATCTAACTCTGGCCTGGACTGAAAGCAGAGGGTAAGTAAGTGAGGGAGGGAGCTCTGTTGCAGTTTGGTCAAGATGCAGATGCTGAGTGACTTTTGGGTGTTCCTATGCATAGCATAGTCTCAGTCCTTTTCCCAGACTTTAGTGGATGGGTCAGATTCTAAGCCACAAAACATCTGACAGCATAGCTTGTCCCAGCCAGATTTCCTGACTAGTGCATATGAAACTGTCTTTTGTCACATTGATACTCAGCCCTAACCCATGAGAGAGGCTGAAAAAAACAGGCATGTATTGTTAGATTTTATGCAACTGATTTTTGTCCAGGCTATTGCTGTTTTTCCTCCCTTCTCAAGATGGTTCACAAATTTGCAGATCAGTGCTGAGTTGGGTGGTGTGATCTGACTCAGATCTAAACTTCCATTCAAATCTTGAGCTTCTGCAGATGTCCCAGAACACCACTTATTGCATACTTTGATTGCATTGTTTTTGTAATGCTCTTGTTTTTCTTCTTGATTCTCTGGGGCATAAAGGAGAAATAGCAAAGGGTGGTTTTGACAGTACATTTTTTGAACCAGCCAGTATCAGCTCAAGATACCTTCACAAAAACCCCAAGTACGTTTAAACTAGAGAAATACAAATCCATTTGTACAACCGTCTGTCATCAAAGTCATAATTCAAGACTTCTCTGGAGAAAGTATCCAGCTGATGTCAGTCAGTCTCACCCTTTCCATCCCTTGTGCCTGTATCAAGATGGGCACACAAGTGTGTCTCCCTTTGAGGTTGCTGCTGCTAGTGCTGATATGCTCCAAAGGTACTTGAAAGGAAAGAATGCTGTGCCTGGCAATGTAAGGGCTCCCTGTCTCATTTTCTTCCACTAGAAAGTCCATCTGACTCTCCCAGGGGGAGACAGAAGGTCTTCTCCAGTCCTGACAAAAAGAACACTTAATCTAAATTAGTGGTGACAAAGGGCATTTTGGATGTTTGGCAATCCGTGTCATCCCTGAGGACTTCTTGATGGGAAGGAAAATGGCAGAAATTATTATGCCCCACACACATTCCTGGTGAAAGCTGCGACTTCCTCGGGGGTCAGAGCCTACAATGTCCTGGGGAAACTCTGCTCTGTCCTAGGTCCTGCAGAGTGGAAAATGTATGGCTAGCAGAGAATGCACATGACTTTTGCAGTTTCAGGGGCAGATACTCAATTTAGCAATTGCTGGTGCCAGCTGTGCAAATTTCTCTTTCTGGGGAGGGCGGCATTTTTATTTATTTGTTTTTCATTTGAGGTACTTCCAATGTGCACATTGTGACAGGCCTGAGCAGAGAGCTACTGCCTCCTTCAAGTGAGGCAGAGTCTGGGGGACAGTGGGAAGGAGGAGGCAGGTTTAGTTCCTGGAGTGTTTCCCTGTGTATGGGAGTGGATGGTGGGTATGTACAATCACTGTGCTGTGGATGGAAGCTTTGAGGGAACTGATGGCTGAGGAGTGGCATGGAAGGAAAGGAAAGAACGGGGAAAAGAAAACAATCTGCTGTTTGCCTGAGCCTCTCTGACTTGCAAGAGTACACTGCAGACTAAAGACATTTCTTCTAAAACAACAAACCTCTTCCCTGTATCACTCCTGCTCATTAGTCCAGACACTACTGGGCCAGCCACACCGGGTGCATTTCTTTTTTTTTCTTCCTTATTTCTGTGTGGCTGACTTGATGGGAAAGAAAGCGGAACTCATGATCCAGAGCTGGAGTTTCGATATCCACAAACCTTTTGTGCATCATCTGCCTCTTCAGCTGGACATGTGGACGATGATGGTGTAGATGCTGCTGCTACTGCAGGGGTCCCGCCTGGTTTATTACCCTGCCCACCACACCCCAGCACGGAGGGACAGCCAGAGAGGCGCCATGTACAGAATCGCATCTATTTCTGCTTTGTTTTCTGACTCAGAACCCTGCCCCGATGACTACGACAACAACGACAACAACAACAACAACAAAGAAAGGGCAAATGCATTTTTTACATTTCTTGATAATTTCCAAAGCAATGTATCATTGCTTTCTTTAGACTGACGCCAATATAACAGTTGTATGGGTCTCAGCCAGGCTCCTGTGTCTTTTCTGCCTGATAGTTTCAGATTGCTGTATGGAATGTATGCGCGTTTGCACACAGACACGATCACACGGGGTGGCGGCACCACGGGCCCGTGGGGTTGCTCACCTGTGTCACAGATGAAGTTGGAGGCCTTGCTTCGTACGTGTAGATGAGAAACCCCGACCCACTGGTCCAGTGAGCTGAAGTGAAGCAGCCCTGCTGGAACAGAACTGAGTATCCTAAGATATATGCATGGTCCTGTTGTGACTGTCCCCATGGCAGGGGCAGGGTGGGGGAGAGGAACACTGAATGGGGAATTTGGAGCACAACAAAGTGGATATAAATGAAGTAGAATCCAGTTGGGGGTTTCTGGTAGCGGTGAGATTTTATCAGTTCTCATAATGAAAACTGTAGTGCATATAAAGAAAACATTCCAGGCCATCAGAAGCCCCAGTTCCCATCTTGCTAACATGAGGCTGGAGAGCACTAGAGGCCACAGAGGTTGTATTGATGCAAAGAATGTGGAAAACAGAACTGGGCCCTGAAAAATTTAATTATATTTTCCCCCCATTTATTTTCTTCTTGAAAGAAGTCTAAGAAATATAATTCTCAGTAGCTGCACAGGGTTTCTTTTTTTCTTCTTCTAAATGCTGCAAAGTTTTTAAAGTTTTATTTTGGGTGAGCAAGCCCAGGGATCCAGAAGGTTTCCAGAGGGATCTCATGTCTGTGGAGCTTTTAATCCCTCTTCCTGCTTTGTTTCTGGACAGCTGAAACCACTATGGCCTTGCTGCTAGAGCACCCTGAGGTGGGGTGGGTGAGGGCAGAAGCACAACAAGAGACTCGCCCTGGACTGAAAACAGATTGGGCTCCAATTGCTCTCAGAGAAGTCAGTAGCATCACACTGGAATGGAAATAAAAACAAACAAACAAACAAACAAAACCAAAAAATAACAAACAAAAAAACCCCCACAAACCTCTTCTGATACAAACTTTAGTGTTCTAGTTAAATCCTCCATTCTTCCTCTGCCCCTTATGGGGAGCTTAGCTGTAAGCACTTGAGCATAAAAACCAGGCCTTCTTTAGGGGCATAGGGCTTGACTCAGTTGTCTAAATGTGGGAGTCTCCTGTCACCTGAGATACCCTACAGTACCCTGCTGGGTCTGCAGCAGCTCATTCAGAAAGGCACAACTCTGCCCCAGGCAGGGCTGGTGTCACAGCCATCAGCCCCAGTAGATTGCAGAGACCTCAGGTGGCCAGAGACAATTAGGCAACTTAATCAAGTCCCTTTCTAAAGGGCTAACTGAGAGGAGCAGCACCTGTGACTGACGTAATGAGGGAATCTTCATTAGCATTACCAAGGGCTTAGTTAGGCAGGATCAGGAGCTTGTCTGCACACTCCCATGCTGTTGTTTTTCTACCCCAAGTCAGGCACACAGCCTCCACTCTGCTGAAGTTAGGCCAGGTTTAGCAGCCCAGTAGAGCAGGGGCAAGCCCAGGCGAGAGCAGGCATCACCTCCACCCAACAACGACTTTTCCTGCCAGCGTTCAAGCAGCCCCTTTCCAAAGCTTTATCCTATTCAAGACAGACCCACAGACACCATTTGCTAGCCTCTTAATTTGGATGAAGAAATACCTGTGTTTTTCTGTTAGCTCTTTCCCAAACAGGCTTTTAGTATTTTAAGCATCCTGAGTCAGTCTGCTCCCATCTCAAGCACCTAGGTAGACTGGCAGCCAATACTATCTAAATATCATCAACTTTATGATTGCTCATAGAAATGATTGTTTCAAGCTTATTTAGTCTTGACAGTTTGAATGTGGGAAGATTTTGGAGGAGGAGGAGTGAGGTTGTAAATATCTCTTTGACAAACATTGCTGCATCACACACAAAAAAATAAAAGGGGGAGATACTTATAAAACTGCCTTAAAAATCAATTCTGAATGATGGCATCTCCCTCCAAACAATTGCCACTTGACAGAGCAAGGGATGAGTCACTTTGGGTGAATTCTGGCAAGAAGCAGTTGGAATCTAGTCCAGTTTCAGGAGTGAAAGTGTAATTTAGGAGCTGATCTCTCACTCAGTCTGAATTCACATCAGCACCGATGACTGAGCACTGCAGGATCAAACCAGTTTAAGGTCTGGGGATGCTGTATCTGGCCTGCACCTTCGTGGTTTGGGTGTGGCCCAGCAAGGTACCGGTGTTTCCCAGTGACTTCAGGGAAGATGGGGTTCCTCAGCACCTCTTAAGTTCAGGCCCTGGAGCACCATTTCCTGCTCTGATCATCAGCTATAAATGTTGATAAATATAAGTGTTTTGCCTTCATTTGAATTGCCCAGAGCTGTAAAATGACCTCTCTCAAGTATAAATCAGCCCAGATATAAACCTCCTCTCCTGCTCTTCCCTACACTCCTTGCCCACCTTCCCAGCCCTCCCTTGCACCTCCACCCAAGCCCTTCCCTGTCTCAATTCTTTACCTCCTTCCACAATTTTATATCTAGTTTTCATGAACCCACAGAAATGCTTTTGTAAATAATGCTGTACAGTTTGTAATCGTCATGTAAGCCTGTCATCAGTGCCAGAGTCCGTCTTGCCCTCTCGCACGTTTTAAAATCAACAGAGGAAAGTTAGAGTGAGTGGCCCACCAGTGAGCTATAGGGTCATCTCTGTGTGGGACAAATGTATATTCCTGTAAGATTGCATTTTTATCTAAGGAATGATGTTATTTTAAAATTGCTAATAAATTTCTAAACAATGTCCAGATTTGTTTAATATCGTAAATGTTATCAAAACTCCTTTTGACGTTGCTCCCTTCTCCCAGCAGTGGCTGAAAAATAAGACAGGTTCCTGCAGCCCTTTGTTTCCCATCGGCAGCCCTGCTGCCAATCACGGGCTCCCACCTGTATTTAAGGGGCTGCAGAACAGTCTTGACAGTCACAGCCTGCCTTGATAAACAGTAACTTAGGAAATCCAACCCCTCTCTCTGCTGTTGTCACCACAGAAATCCTGCTGTGTCATGATGTCCAACGTGTGACTCATGCGTAATCACACACTTAACGTTTTCTCCACTGGGTTCCTTTTTTACCAAGCACATGCAACTAAAAAAACGAATGCCCGCAGCTTAAATACGGTGTAATCAGTATATACATAAGCCATGAAGCTAATGGGATGATAACAAGTAACATACCACGCATTTACTTTTCGATTGAACAAACGTGTTCTACCACGGTTATCAAGCAATTACGCCGCAGTGCCAGCTGAGCACTGCCTTTCTGTCACAGCACTGTAAATCACAGTGTACTCAGCCCAAGTACAGCATTTTAAGATTGAGTAAAATAATGCCTAAAGAAAAAAATAATGGGTTTTTTTTGTTGTTTTTTTCAGTTATGTGTATATATATATTATTTTTCCCCCGACTCACACACAACTGTAAGAACTGCAGGCTTTGCTGCTACTATTAATTAGTGGTGGCACAAAATGCTAAAACTCAGGAGTCGATGAAAACCTGTGGATGTCATCAGTGCTGGGTGTTGGAATGGCAGAACGATCACCAACAGAAATCTCGTTATCTGCAGGCTCAGACTGGCCATCAGTCAGACATTTGCCAACGCAAAACCATACGAAAGTGCTGCGGCTGGTGGTCAAAGCCCAGCATACGGTTCAGCTTTGCTAAGAAACACCCTGAGCTGGAAACTCGGCGGAGCTCCCTGGGGCTGGGCTACGGCTCTGTGTGACACCATGAGGTGAAAACCGTGGCAAAGCGGCTCGTGGGCGTGTTGCAGTGTGAAGAACAGCGCGAAACCTCGAGTGAAACCTGTAAGGCAGCTGAAAAGGGGGGAGAATCAGGAACGAGTAGCAGGTTTCACAGCCCCGTGCGAAGTGGTCGCATTTAGAACAGCCCCTCAACAGGAAAAGCAAAGCACACACCTATACTGCGTTTTATTCAGCAGCTGCACACTGCTGCTGGTGTCAGCTTTCAATGCTCACGGCATCTACCTGAAGCCAGAGGCGCGCACCGGGAGTTTCACCTCAGAGTGAGGAAGAACTTCTTGAGGGGGCAGCGCCCTGGCACAGGCTGCCCTGGCACAGGCTGCCCTGGCAGGGTGCGGAGTCTCCCTGTCCGGAGACATTCCCAACCCTCCCGGACGCGGTCCTGTGTCACCTGCTCCGGGTGACCCTGCCTTGGCAGGGGGGGGTTGGACTGGGTGATCTCCGGCCCTGACGAGTCTGCGACGATCCCGCAGACCTCGGGACCCCTCGCGAACGCGAAGCCAAACCTCCCGGGCAGAACCAGGTTTGGCTGCCTTGGGGGAAGCGATGTGCCTGGAGGGGCGGAGCCGCTCGGGACTCGCCCAGCCCGGCCCGGCCCATCCCGAACACCCGGCCCCACATGGCGGGCGGGGCTGGGGCCCCGCGGTCCCGCCTCAGCACCGCCCCGGCCCCTCCTCAGGTGCGGCCGGCGCCGCCCCGCGCAGGTCGGGGCCCGGAAGGCCCGGGGCAGCGGCGGCGGCGGGAGGCGATGGCGGGCGCGGGGTCGCGGCGGCTCCCGCTGGGGCCGCTGCTCCTGCTGCTGCCGCCCCTCCTGGTGCTGCCCCCCGGCGCGGCCCTGCGGCTGCTGCTGGACGCCGCGCCGCCCTTCACCTGCTCCCAGCCGGTAAGCGCGGGCAGCGCCCGGGAGCGCCGCGGCCCGGGCGGGGGCGACGAGCCGGGAAGTTGGGATGGGGGAAGCGGCGGCCGGCGCGGTGCCGCTGTGCCCGGGAGCGCCGGAGCGGAGCGGAGCCTGGGAGCGGGGCAGCATTCCAAGCCCCGCAGGATCCGCCTGGCCCTGCGATGGCCGCCGGGAAGCGCCGGTCACTGACATCTCCGGGGGGGCCGGGACGGGCTAAAGGCGCCCGGAGTCACTTGGGCAGGATGTGAGTCTTTGCTAATCGCTGGCGTTGCTTCACGTCCTAAAACGTTTTAAAGCTGTTCCTTGCAGCTGAGGGTTGGTTTTTTTGTTGTTTTTTTTTTTTTTTTCTTTTAGGAGAAAGCAGGGAATCTCTTGTGGAAGCAGTAAGGAAACAAACATTACATGTGCTTGAGAGTTTTGAACGGGCAGGTTTTGGTTGCGTTTTTTTTCTCGCTGTTGAACCCAGGCAGAGAGGAGATGCAGATTTGGGGTCCGTATTAAAAGTGAACTAACCAACTTGAGCTAACTTGGGCACCCCAGAGTATGAACTCTGAGCTGGTCGCTCTCTCTCCTGGTTTTGGGGGTTGATTTGGATTTGTTTTGTCAGTGGTCATTGTTGGGTTTTTTCTGCCTAAGATACATGTAAAGAGTGGGTAGAATGAGGGAGGGAGCTGCTTTTGCTTTTTATTTCTGACAACGATAGCGGTTCGTGCATAAGCAGGAAAAAGGGCAGTTCTCTTCTAACCTAGACGGGTTTATATGTCATGGTGCACTTTCAGCAGTCTAGCGAAGGCAGCTGGTCAGGTGCAGCTATAAACATATGTAAAACAAAATCTGTCCTTTTGGGAGGAGAGCCTCTGTAATCTTTTCCTGTACATGTTTCCTGTTTTTTTGTCTAGTCTAACTTTCTGACTCCTTTCCTAATGTTTGACTCTATCCGTTCCTCTCTTTTACGTGACCTCCAGTCTGCTGCCTTCACTCCTATGTAAAAAGACCCCAAGAAAACAGACCTCTTCTGCAATTTTACTTTAGGCTGGGCATTGTGGAGTTATGAAATCCTAAATCTTGGAAAAGTGGAAAGAGGACATTACAATATTGCTTAGGCATCCTGCATAACCACGATATCCCAAACGTTAGTCACGTGGAGATTGAGAGAAATTATTAGAGAGTTTCTGTGAGTCCTTGAATGCTTGGGCTTTGCCTGACTGTGTCTTGCTGTCTTGTACCTCCTTTCTTAAGGAAATGCAAACCACAGTAACTTGTTGAGGGCTTCACCAATGCATCCCCAGCTTTCACTGAGGAGCTGTTTTGCCCCACGCTCTGGATGTGCTCACAGATCACTGAATGTGCAAGGCTGCTACTTTGGCCTTTTCTATCAAAAAGCAAGTTTCTGAAATGCAGATGCACTTATGAAAAAGGCATTGCCTTAAACCTACGAGGAGCCTCTTTAGAAGCAGTTATGAAGCTGCTGGCACAAACAGGAAAAACTACCATCAGCTGAAGTTTTGACAGTTGAAAACAGTTTCCCCTTCCCTTTCTGCTGGTTTCACTGTGCGGAGCGTGATTCAGTAACCCTCCCAACGTGTGACTGTGGTGTGGTTCAAAAGAGAAGCTGTTGCTGAGCACAGTGGGGGAAACACACTTCCTTTTTCTAATCCACCCACTGCCATTGCTGAGTTTTGCAGCAGGTCAGGGTGAGCAACAGCAGCTTTTTCAGCGGAACTCTCATGCGGCAGAGGCCGCTTGGGAGATGAAGTGGCGGAGGGAAAGTGTCACTTCAGTGTCGGTGGGCACCTGTAAATTGTGAAAGTAGAACTAAATGCTTGTTAACAGCTCATCTCACTAAAATGCCAACAAATGCATTTAATGGGCGTTATTCACCACCGCTCCATCAAACCTGCTCAGCTGTAGGGCCGAATAGCATAGCTGGAAATCCAGTTCCTTCCTATTATTTGAATATGTCATCTGCAGAGGTTTCTTTTCCTGTGTGCAGGGGAAGAACATCCCACAGCTTAAATACCCATCTGGTTGTTCATCAAGTGTTAAGTCACTGTGTTCAGTCATTGGGCTGTAGCTGTTTCGAGACATGGCATGCCTTGGTGTCCTGGAGGAATGCAGTGTTTGTAACCCTGCCATCTTTGAGGGGCTGCATGGTTGGGTCTCTGAAATCTGTCTTACCAGCTTGGTGGATATTCACTAAAAGTCTCTGGAGAAGAACTGACGTAACATCTATCATGAAGACGAGCAATAGTGGTTCGTGTGAAGAAGGCTCTACAAATGTGTTCGTTTTGCCTTTGCTATTGACTGGCTTCTCTCATTCCCCTCTGTGGCATCTTTTTGCTGTGTAGAATGTTGACATAAACTGTGGTCCACTTTGTGCTGCTTTCGAATTTGGATTTGATTTTGCTGAGAATTTATGTGAGGATGAGAGGAAAACGTAGAAACTATAGAGAAAAAATGCTTTAAAAAATCAAAACAATTTTGTAAAAGATGGTTGTTTCCTACCAGCCTTAAGCAAATTGCCCTTCAGCAGTTATATTCCTATAGTGTGATCATGTCCAATTGGTCTTTATTTCTTTTTACTGAGGAATAAGGAAAGAGAAACTGCAATAAACTTCAAATCATCCAAGCCTCAGTAGATACATAGAATGGCTCATTGGCAAGAGGAGGATTTCAGAAAGCTGGAGACCTTCCCATTCAGCAGCTACTCTTTAAAGGAAAACTGGACACTTGCCCAGCTCAACAGTGGTTTCTTGATAGTTACCACAGCATCCTGCTGGGAAATCTTGGCCTCGTGTTACTTTAATTGAATTGCTGTGGGATGATGCTGTTAATCAGTTTCTCTCTCTTTTTTTTTTTTTCCCAAATTCTTCTGATTCTCTGGGGCATATGGTCTGTTTGGTTTTGGTTGTTTTTTTTTTTTAATGTCAAGAGCAAAACAAAAATCATTTTAAAAAGAGTGAAGGAAACAGTTGCTTATCTTTCTGTGAAAATATGGCAAGTAAACGTGAAGACTTGACTGTGCCTGGCTTCTTCTGCTGATCGTAGTTTCAGCATCACCTCACAATCATCTGCTTCTCATATTGATGACCTCCCCTGTGTGTAGCCTTGCTTTTGGGGTCTGAAAGGCAATAGGAAGCTGATGAGAACATTTCAGTTAGAGCCCCTTCTGTACTAATGTGCAGAGCACGTTGCCTGGCTGTGAGCTCCATCTTCAGCTTTTCTGCAGAGCTCTGAAGTTTTGTTCCTTCCCCTCCTGTTTGTCTGCTTGTCTGTTGAACGCAGACTGACACATCTCTGTTCTGTCAATGCTTCTTACATGCTTCTAGCTCTGTGTGGGCAACCAGGAACAATCACTGCTGTAATTTTATTTCTACTGTATCATCTAAATATGTGCTTTTTCAGTGTAGTGGTTTAAGCCCAGCTGGCAATTAAGCACCATGCAGCTACTCGCTCACTCCCCCAGCAGGATGGGGGAGAGAACTGGAAGGGTAAAAGTGAGACAAAAAGTGTGTGTTTGGGATAAAAACAGCTAAGTCTTTATTATTAAGTCTTATTAAAAGTAAAGCAAAAGCTGTGCACACAAGCAGAGAAAAACAAGGAATTCGTTCACCACTTCCAATGGGTGGGCAGGTGTTCAGTCACCTCCAGGACAGCAGGGCTGCATCATGCTTAATAATGACTTTGGAAGACAAATACCAGCACTCCAAACATTCCTCCCCCCTTTCTCCTTCCCCCAGCTTTATACTCTAAGCATGTTGCCAGATGGTGTGGAATATCCCTTTGGCCAGTTGGGGTCATCTGTTCCAGCTGTGTCATTCCCTTAGTTTATGGGCCAGCCCTGCAAAGTCTCCACAAAATGTCCATTGAGTTCATTTAGTCCGTGACGTTGGGCTCCATCTGTGATGGTGGTCACTCAGGACAAGAGAGGTGGTGTGTTGGAGGACTAACCGGGCACCAGCTCCAGCCAGTCAGGTCACTGCTGCATTTGCACTGTTTCCTGTAAGGCTTGTCCTCCTGAGGTTCAGGTGGTTCCTTTTACAGTAATTCCTATAATATGTGATTCTAATAACGAGTTGGAACACTTTAAAGGTATTTCCATTACAGTCTCCACTTCTGGTGCTTTTGGGCCATCTTATATGGTTTAACACTGCGATGAACTCCTCCCCTTGTTCCCAGCCTGGCTGCAGTACGGGATTCCTGCTATAGCTCTACCAGGGGCTACCAGGGGCTGCCAGGGGGCTACCAGGGGCTGCCTGCTTCACCATGGTCTTCACCACAGGATGCCAGAGGGATCTTGTACTCTCCCTGCTCCAGCGTGGGATCCCACCCATGGGAGACAGTTCTCTGTGAAGTTCTCTGACATGAGTCCTTCACAAACTGCTCCAGCATGCATCCCTTCCACAGGGTGCAGTCCTTCAGGAACTGGCTGCTCCAGCGTGGGTGCCCCACAGGGTCACAAGTCCTGCCAGTAAACCTGTTCCAGCATGGGCTCGTCTCTCCATGGTCCACAGGTCCTGCCAGGAGCCTGCTCTAGCACGGGGTCCCTCCATGGGCTGCAGGTGGATCTCTGCTCCACCATGGACTCATCCACAAGTCACAGTCCTTTTGACTCTGGTTCACACTGGAGTTCTGGCCTGTCCAGCACAGCAGTGATGCCCTGACTGTTTGCCAGTGCAGACACTTTGCCACTGCTGTTATCAGAGTGTTCTCAGGCACAGCAGAGTGAGGGATGATGAGCAGCACTGCAAAGCAGGGAGAGCAAAAATTGGCCACTAATGAGCCTTAGGCTTCTATTTACAGTCAGGAGAGCGAGCCCCATGGCAGGCACAGAAGCCTGCCAGTTAACAGCTGAACAGCAATAACAGCTATAAATTTGTTCTAGCACATTCCAGTCGAATCTGTTATCTCAAACCCTCTGAGCCGCCTGTTGGGTGCCAAAAAGGACTGTTGTGGTTTAACTGCAGCCAGTAACTAAGCACCCCACATCTGCTTACTCACTTCCCTACCAGCGGGATGGGGGAGAGAATAGGAAGGGTAAAAGTGAGAAAAATTGTGGTTAGAGACGGTTTAATAAGTGAAGCAAAAGCCATGCGCACAAGCAAAGGCTTATTTTGCTGCAAAACCAACTTTTTTCTTTCATTGCTTCCTGGCTTTTGGATGTCATTCTCTGGAGTTACACTTTTTGGTAAAAAAGTGCACCCTCAGCTTCAGCCCAGTCTGGTTTACCTGGGTAGGATACAAGAAGGACATGAGGATTTTCATTGTCATTCTTTTCCAGGTATCCTTTGGAATCATTATACCTCTGCCTGCATTGTGGCTTTATCTTCACTTATCTTTCTTACTTATGCCTATTTTGAGGACTTCCTGATTGGATGAATTGTTCTTCTGGATATTTTCAGCTGTTGTGTCATCCCTGTAGTGCTTTGGGGACTGGGAAGGGAGTGGACCATCAAGTGAGTTGGTGCAGGCTGCCGTGTGGTGGGAGAATCCTTCCCCTCTTCTTGTGTTAAACCTGATAAACTCTTGACTAAGTGATGGCACCTTAAAACACTTCAATATAGTCAGCTACAGGTAAAACAAGTTACTGGCACAGCAGGTAAACAGTCTAGTGTAGGGTAGGGAAAACACATGTAGGTGGACCTTGAAAATCCTGAGTGGGTTTGGGGAATGGTGACACACCAGGAAAACCACTGTTGTTTTTATCCCATAGAAACCCAGTGTTATAAGGGTAAGAGAGGTCTTCGTTGTCAAGTTTCAGTTCTGAATCCTCATCAGCAGACTGATGGCTCCTCATTAAGCTCTTGGTTTTTTAATGAATGTCAGAAAGGGCACAGCCTCATCAACACTGGGAATATCATTGTGAACACTTCACCTGGGACGATAGACCTGGAGGAAGAGAGAATCCAATTATGTGCTGTGCTGATTCAATATTCATATTGATCATAAAAAAAGAGGAAATGCATAATTTTCTCGTTTAACCATGTCTTATCTACCAAGAAGTAGAAACACCAGCACTGCTGCTGTTCAGATTAATAATGCCTTAGAATTTATATAAGGGCTTTATCATGATGCAGTTGACAATAATTACGGATAATTGCAATAGAAAAAGGACAAAATGGCTGAATATTAAGTGATAGGTGTTAACAGAAGTCATTAAATTACAAAAAAAAAAAACAAACAAAAAAAAACAAACCTTGGTTAGTAGCCAGTTCTTATTGTTACCTGTTGGGGGTTCATCCCAGCTCAGCCCCACACAGCCTCTCACTCTTTCTCCTCAGTGGAAAGAACCATACTAGCTGCTCTGAAGAAAATCAATTCTGTCTCAGGTAAGAACCCCTGCCCCTTTTTACACAAAGGGCATTGTCAGGCTAAATAGTTTGCCTAAAAAAGTTCAGTAAAGTGTTTGAAGTGTTAAGAGTAATTTTTTTTTTTTTTTTCATAATTTTATCGACGTTTTCATACTGGCACTTATAATTTTTATTTCTCTCTTTTTTAAATGATTGTAGGTTAGCTATTTTTGGTTCGGTTTAATCAGCATTCACTTCCTTGCTATCTAGGTTTTTCCCCTTATCAAAGGATATAGGTTGCAGGTGCTATGCAGGAATGTCCTTCAGTGGCGTGGGGGGAGGGAAACCTGATCTGGGAGGTACAAAGTTTCAATAATATTTCTGTTATCTATAGTTGTACCCAGTTTTTCTTAAGTCCAACAGGATCTAAATAGTCAGTGAAGGATTTATCCATACATTTGTCTGCAATAATTGGATGCAGTATAATTGGAAAAGTACAGTTCAGACTAAATTGGTATTTATATTGACATTAAGTTCAGATTTGTTTTGTTCTCAGTTATGTTAGAGCAACTCTGCCCCAACAGGGCATGGCTGCACAGCTTTTGGGGCTGCTTATACCAGGATCCCATCTAGCATCCTATGGGACTGTCCATCTTCAGGGGTTTCCAGAGTTAGTGCCACAACCTGGCAGTGAGGCTGGGAACCCAACACTGAGTTGAAAACTTCAAGAAGATCCAGAGCTAAGATAAGGGGGAAGGCAGACAGTTTCTGCAGGTAAGCTGCAAACACCTGAGGGCATGGGAAGAAAGGAAGGGAACAGAGTGGGAGGAGAGCAAGGAAAAGTTAAGTGTGTCACTGTTTATCCCCCTTCCCTCATTTATAAAAGAAACTTTGATTAAGAGTGAAGAGCAGTCAGAAATTTGTTCTGACTGTGGGATGTTGCCTTAGTCCTAACTTAGTGCACCAAAGATGATTTCATTTTGAAAAGTAGCCCGTAGCTAGCTGGCTGGTAGGAAAACAATTCTTCACCAAAGTTCAGTTCTCAGGCAAAGCGTTATATAGATTTGTGTATGCTTAAAAGTTCAGGGTGGCCCATAAGGCAGATTCCATCCTTTGGACTGAATTGAGATGTTTCTCTAAACAATGATAGAGTTGGTTAATATTACACAATTTGGGTGTTGCACTGAACCTCTTTCAATATACCTGTCTCTTTGAGTGCATTTGTGGTACAGCTCACTGGAGTGTGGGTGTGTTTCTTGTGCAGGGTACCTGAAGGCTGCATTTGTACCTCTGTGTTGTTTTGACTTGTGTAACAAAAGCCTGGAAGAGATTTTCAGGTTTTATTTTTTATATAAGCATGATGAGCTTAATGCCAAATTGTCCTGCTTTTGCTCGAGGTTTGCATGCACACAGATATATTGGCTGAAATGTGAGCATTAATCTTGAAGTGTTTTTCCACAGTCAGTAGAACTCTGCTCAGCATTGAAATCAGTTGCTCAGCACAGCTTGTGTGGTGCTTGATTTCATCAACAGCTTATACTTTTTGTTTCCTTCAAAAAATAGATAGCTTTTTCATTGGCTTGATGTTTTGCCTTCACTAGGACCACTTTAAAGGCAGGATGTGTTTCTCTCCTGTTCCAAGCAGACAAAAGCCAGCACAGCTATGAAAAAGCAGCACCCACCTTCCTCCTCAGAGCTGGCTGTTTGTTCCCAGCCTCTCCTGTAACAGCAGGAGCAGAAGGGCAGAAGTCTGGTTTGCAGATTCTGGGCCTTCCTTCCCTTGAGTGGCTTCCAGGCTGTAGCCAGGTGCCTGCGTGGTGCCAGCTCTGGGCAGGCTGCAGTGCTGGCAGGTGAGTGAAGGCAGGTTTAGGGCTGTGCCTCTGGCAGTGATGCTGTCAAATGCCAGCTTGGTGTCTGAAGCTTTAGCTTTTTGTGCCACCCTGGCAGGCATGTTCACTGCTGAAAAGGCACACTTGGCTTTTTCAGGCAGCCACCCCTGAAGTTTAAGTACAACCTTGGAAGCTAAGCCTCAAATGCATTTGGAGTTAACAAGTTTCAGAGAGGTTAAAAACCTGACTGCCCTGCCTCCTCCACAGGAGTGATTTATATGATGGCAACAGTGGGACAGTAATTTCCACCTTTATATGTCAAGGCATAGGAAATGAGTGGGGAGGAAACGTTGTTCTCATCTTGATTTACTGTGTCAGTGAAAGCTTCGGGCTTCCTTATCTCTAGGATTTTGCACCCTGGTGACCATGGGGTCTTCCAGGATAAACAAAACATAACTGGGGGAAACCAGGTAGAGCCCACATAACTTCGGTTGCTTCTTTATGATCAGGACATCTTTATTCTCAATAAGAAAGAGTCTAATTCTGATTTTTTGGTTTTTCCCCTTGATGGGTTGTTTTTTCAATTATATTGCTAGAAAATAAAATAACCATAAGTGTCAAGCCTAGATGCAGAGAGCTCCTGCTTCCAGGCGGATTGGCTTAGACCTTGCAAGTGTTAGGAGCAGGATCTCACTTATGGGTAGCAGTAACTTAAAGCAATGGCATTTACAAAACCCACCCACCTACTTCCAGCAGCCTTTCACATCACATTAGCTTCTGTTTTCACAGGCCTGGATTTTTTCTGATGAACCACTTTGTGCAGTGTTTCCATGATGGTTAATTCTTCCAGTTCGTGTGCGTCACTGAACTCACTGAATTGGTCTTTTCCTGCCCTTCTCCTGCCACCAAGCAAGAGGCAAATTACTGTCAATCCGGTTTCTATTCTGAGAGTAACATTCTTGTTTCTTTCTCCCCACAGGATTTAAACTGTCTCGTAAGAAATAGTAAGTATTTTTTTTTTCTTCATTGCTGTTTTCTCATCGGATCATGCTTTTCTGTTTTCTTTTTTTATTATTTTCTTTGTTTAACTGGGTTCATACAGCCTGTGTTTCCTGCTGGAATCACAGAGTTATAAAGTGAAGCACTGCTGTCATGCCTTGCTTCCAGTTTGATCCATTATAAGCTCTGCCTAGAAGAGGAATGGAAAGTTATGTCTTTTTTGGGATAGAGTTTGTGGAGGTGGGCAGTGGCATGGGTGGAACACAACCTAACTTATGTAGTTTCTATCTAAAGCTGGGATCATCGGGTTTTAAAGGAATGGGAATTTTAATACAAGTTTGCCAGTAAATGTTCATTACAAGTCATTCTGTCTATGATAGTACTTGATCAAAAATTAATATATGAACTAGAATTAAAAAAGAGGCATAGAGGTGTGCAGCTGAGAGCAATTAATGTAAATTATTGGGTGTAAGGAGTCAAGTCTTAGCAATGGCATGCATCTGAAGCACTTTGATGTAATTATGGGTAATATTATTAAAAAAGGGAGAATGTTCTGTAGTTGTCCACTTGGTACACAGAGGCAGCTGGACAGTGGTGCAGAACTCCTTGGCCTTTCCTTGCAGTCCTTGTTCTAAGCAGGTTCATTCCTGCCTCAGTGCCCAACCCTGTATTGGACTGGCACAAGTATTTTTGTAGCCAGTAGTACTTCTTGTAGTATTATTGCTTGGCTTGCCAGGTCAGTAGAGATGACTGTGCTGAAAATACCCAGGTTTTAAACTTTTTTTTGGCAGGAGAGGGATTGGGTGGGATCAAATTGGATCATATTTCTCACTGGCAGACAGCCATTGGAATACAGCTTGGCAACAGGGCTAAGCCAAACTGCAGCTCCACCATTAAAATGCTGCCTTATTTGAATATTTGGTTTAAATTCTGCCTTATGGCTCTTGTTATGTTTTTCTGCTCTAAGGGAAATATTTTTTTTTTAGTACCTAGCACACTCTTTTCTGAAAGGTACTTTATTCTTGTCAGGCTTTTTATAGATATTTTTTGGTAGAATGAGCATGTGAGGATTGTCTAATTACTTCCTAAGTATAAAACCATGCTGTTACATGAAGGGATGGTGCTCACTGTTCCCATCACTAACCCAGCAAAATAGACTGAAAGTGTACTTTGGGGGCCCTGATTGTGCTATTTTTAACATGCTCTCATAAGTCAAATGTCTTACAAAAGTCTGAGTAGATCATGTCCGTCTAATGCCTGTCATACCTGATTTCACTTTCTGAGGAGATGACAGCACCAGTTTTCCCTAACACTGTGTTGACTAGTGCAGTTTACTTTTCTGTCCAGAGAGCTCATTAATTTAGGTAAGGCATAACATTGTTGGAAGCTCAATTCAGATGTATATTCAAATTTGAGGTAAAGCAGGTTTTAGACACAAAGTAATTAACTGTTGGAAGAATCTCCCTGTGTATCTGACAGATTTCTGATGATTGGAAGGCTGGTAATTAGGACTAACGTGGGTTCATTTCAGCAGCAAGGAGATACTGAGCAAACTTCCTTGACCTGTTTAGCCTGAACACATTGATTGAGGTAATTACTAATGGATTTTCAGGAAAAGAGGAAGTATAAGCTCCTAGAACGAGTTCAGAATATTACAGGCAACTTATAAAGTAATTAATTCTATGCCAAAACCTGCCTTCTTGAACTGGGGAGCAGTCTGTCACCCAGTTTTCCTTCAGAATAACCCTGACTCAAAGGCAGAGCATAAGTGCAATTAAGCAGAGCTTCCTCAGGCCCCCTCTAAAAGGTGATTTTCATTTGCTGGACAGGTACCTGCATGGAGTCAAGCTGGCTGAAGATTCCGGATTGGACTCCTTCTGCTCCAAGCAGTCTTCATGTCTCTTCTCATGTTTTCCATCAGGTGGATGGAAAACTGCTCCCTGTGCTTCACATAGAATGGAAAGTGGCCACTGATGGTAAGTGGTGGTTGTTTAGTTTGAGCATGAAGCAGAGGAAATAGGTGTGGTCTAGTAAGGAGAATTAAGACTTCAAGTCTTTCACTGTCATGAAAGCAGACCTTTGAAATTTGGGAGTTTGGCTGCTTAATTTTGTTGGTTTGGAGGTTATAATCTCATCCTTGTAACTTAGGTTTCCTATATGAGCGTGTGTCTTCATAAAGGAATTATTGTCCCATTGCTGGAGCATAAGTTAGTACTAGTAAGTCGAGTTTTCTCACTCTCCCAAGTGTCTTTGTTTGTTTGTAAATGATACTTCCCTTGCATGCTCTTGTCCGAAGTTTTGCACTGATTTAAGATGGAATGAAATACATTAATTTCTTCCTTCTGCAGGGCCTGTGTCTGAGGGATATATAGAGTTGTGGTCTGTAGCTCTAGTAGTGTAGAAGCAGGTGGGACTCAGGTAACCCAAACCATTCTGTTCAGCTGTGGTTATAAACTTTCTCATTGGGACTGTGTGTACCAAAACAAAAGCATATTTGCTTTGGTGCCCAAACTGCACGAAGCAACTTTGAGGGGCATAGCTAAACACCACACTGAATCTATGGAACTGCCAGGGAGTGTGGAAGAATGCAGTTGCCTTCTCCTTTGCTCCTTCATCTGCCAAGATGTAGCTCTTGCCACGCAGGACAACCTTTCAGCTCAGAGTGCTGTCAGTCAACCCTGCACACTCACTTTTTGTGGCCAGTTATCTTTGTGTTGGGATCCCCAGCGCTTCAAGGGAGTAAGACTGTGACAAGTCTAGGCACAGTGGTGATCTCTGGGGGGGTTACCACCTCTGCACGTGCAGATGGCAGGAAAAGACAGGCATGTCTCTGTGTCCCTGTGCCTGCAGCCAGCATCCGCTATCTGGAAGGGGCAGAGCTCGCCGTGCTGCAGGTGAGCAACAACCAACAGATCTGTGCCCAGTTCGACTTCCAGAACAGTTTACCTCTTCAAGTCCGTCCGGATGGAGGCCGGGTGAGTGCAAAGGGCTTTAAACTACTTCTTCTAGTCCATGGCTTTGTTTTTGCTTTCACTGTCTTACAGCAAGGTTATTGATGAAAAAGGGCAGCCTGGTCAGAAGAGCTGGTGAAACAGTCAAGATATTGGACTTGAGATCTGGTTTCCATCCCTCGGGTTTTAAAATTATTGCTCTTGGTTGGTGCCTACCACAACCAAGTTCTGGATGTTGCTTAGTTGTAGAAGTTTTTGGATTTTGCTCAAGAGCCATGACATTTTATAGCTTTTTTACCTCAACCCTTCCTTTTATTTCCACTTCTTTCCTGTACTCTCTTGCTGTGGAGGAAAGTGCCAACCTTGGGGGTAGTCCTTCAGGTTACACTCCATCTGGGAAACTCATCAGAAAAATGCTGAGCATCCACAGCTCCCTTTATAAACAATAAGGAATCTGGAGTTTGTTCCTTACCAAACAGATTTTGGCCGTAGTTAGGTTATCATCTGGAGCTGGTGCCTCTTCCAGAATTTGCACAGCATTGCTGATGTGGAGAACAGTATAGACTTAGGATAATATGTATGGAATGGCCAGGTACAGAACTGCATATGTGTAAGTGCAATTCTAAATGCTTAGCAGTTGCACAGCACTGCAAGATTCATACTAGACTAAAATTTTAGTCCTGAAACTGTGTATTTTAACCTAATCTCATTTCAGTTTACAATGTAATTTAGTGGAAACCACACAGTTTTTTGGCATAAAACTGTTGCATCAGTTCAAAGATATAAACTCATTCCAAACAGAAGAATTGGGATAGACCAAGGGACTGGTACATTTAATACACTTAAGTTTCTTTATTTTACAGTGAAGCTGGAGTAAATGGGTTATATGGGATGAGGAACACAGTGGAACAGGGCCAAGTCACCTGTTAATTTCAGGGCTTTTAAAGAACATAATTCTCTTTTTAAGTCTGTGTGGATGTGTTTTGTTTTCAGTGGAATTTCACTTTTGACCGTTTTGAAGTGGAACCTGGCCAGACTTACCAAGTGACTGTCTACCACCTGCCCAAACTGGGTGTAAATGGAGACTACAACTGCAAGTCCACGTCTCTGACAGTGCCTGGTAAGAGATGCTCTAGTTCAATTAGGCCTTGAGCTTAGGACTGTGGAGGTTTGCAGACCCTGTGGGTTGGGTGTTTTTCCAGTCCAGTTCCAGTGAACCTTGAGTAAGTTTGGCAACAGTTTTAAAAAAACCTGTTGTCCTTTTTGAACATAGCTGTTCAGAAAATCCCTGGTGCTGGCCTTATCCCCAGTACCCTTGTGGTAAATATCCAAAATGTTTGTACCGTTTGTGCTACAAATCACCATCCTTATTTCTGGGATCCTGTGTCCAGAAGTTTGTCAAGTCTCTGCTTGGAATAAGGTGTGTGTGGAGAGACTATTCCATGAAGGACAGACCCTTTGATTCCAGTTGACTGTGGTTTCTGCATGGAAGACACTGCTATAAAAATTGTTACATGCTTTCTGGAAAGCTGGACAAAGCCTTTGACTTGGGCTGCTGATTTCTGAGAAAATACATTTGTAGCTTGTCCAGAATTCTGCTACAACTGTGGCTAAAGAGAAATTCATAGTTAAACCTGAAAAGGAATATAGGTGCCCCTCTGAGGGGCTAATTGAATGTAAGTTACACCTCCTAAATTTTGTTGCGGAAGTGTTCATCAGTTGAGCAAGCACAAAGAGATTTCACCTGCATAAATGGAGGGCTGTGGAGGAATCTTTCCTGCTCTCTGCAGAATATTGCTGCTACTTTAATTTAAAAGCTTTCAAAGTTTGCCCCTCTGCTAGTGGAAACTGGAAGTACAGGCCAGAATGTCAAAATTGGAAGGAGTAAACTTTGGCTTCTAGTATTAAATCTTAGACATGTGAAGTTCCATTTCAAAGGCAGAGTTAGGCATAATTTACCAAGAAACTTGGTAGTGCTGAGTGCCTGACCCTTTCTTGTGCATATGAAAATTTTCCTGTTGTTAAATGAATTTTTGTGGTTTTCCTTAGGGATGCTGAGCATCTGCAGTGCCCTCTGGCTGCACTGGCTAGTTTTTAAGTATTTGGCAACTGATTCCCTAATTTTTTTCCTTAACTTCTTATAATTGTCGACCTGACTTTGTAGTTATAAAATGGCAAAGTATGGAGAGTGTCAGTCAATGTGAGCTGGAAAAGGAGAGGGAGCACTTGATTCTCAGCCCTCTTATCCTTTGTTATACCTGGTTGCACTAAGAACTTCCTGGCTTTTATCCTCCGCTCTTCTTCAGAAACCTAGTGCATTCTTACACATGAATTACAGGAGCACTGTAAATCTTCCATCTTTGAAAGTTGGACATGTAGGATATGCAATGTTTTATTTCAACTGTCTAAGCAGGGAATTGTTCCTTGTCCTTTGTCCAAACCCTGGAGGAGAGGCATAGTTTAGGCCGAGACTTGTAAATCCCACAATGTAAAGTTGAATGTGTAATTCTGGATTTAACCCTGAAGATATTCCCAAAGAGCATGGACAATCTGCTAAATGAAGCAAATTGTGAATGTGGAAGAGTGCTTTGGAATCAAGAAAAATTCCAGCCTCCTATTTTTCCTGGGTCAGAATGCTTAAGGAGGAATGTATTGCTGTGGTGAAATCACAAGGTGTGGAGATCAGTATGAAGTTTTAATTCCACTATTATGACCCTTTCTGCACAAGTCTTATATTAGCAAGTGTTCTCAGATATTACTGTACTAACAAGTATGGTATGTTTTCAGTCATTTCTTATTCATTATCTCTGTTCTGAAAAGAAAAAGAAAAACCACACCATTACATCAGTGCGGGAGGCTATGTTTTATATACTGGAAACCAATACTATTCTTCTACAGAATTTTACTGCTGCTTTGCAACAAAGGTGTCCCCTCATTAAGGAGAGCTTGATTAGGTATCTGGCTTCTGATAAGAAAATGTGATTTTTTGCTAAATGGAAGTACAATGTTTCTGACTGCTCGCTTATGGTCTTTCTTGCAGACTGCAGCGACTCTCTGATGAAAAAAACCATCCCATGTATAAAGACAGGTAAAAATTTGAGTCTTGTAGGCATGGATGCTATGCTAAAATATTTCTGCCAGTTGAGAAAAGCAGGAGTATCTTCCCTACTTCCAGGCAGCTCGTGGGAACCCAGGATCCAGGGTAAAAGTCTCGATGATACAACTCTGCTTGTGAGCTTCAACCCATGGATGGAGCCAGCCCGATACCAAATTCATGTGGCCAGTTACCTGCATGAGAAGAAGTGCAAAATGATCACACATGATTTCACTGAGGTAATTCCCATCCCAAATTATACCTTCTGTGGTGATCTAGACAAGTGGTTGCTAAACCAGGACTGGGAGCTGTGATGGTAGGAGATGTAGCAACGTTCGAACAACAGTTTTCAAGGAATTGTTTACACAAATTTTTAGTTGCCTTTGGAAAGAGGAATTTTATGTCAGCAATTTGGTGGATAAAAGATCAAAAAAAAGAGGTTCTACAATTCATGGAGCAGTTTATAAACATCTGCAAAGTCAAATTTAATATTTGACTGGGGTTTACCTTTTGCAAGCCAATACCTGGGGAGACTAAATAAATCAACCAAAACTGAGGTGTGAAGTTTCAATAAATCATTGAAGTACTTTATCAAATATGATCACGGGAGGGCGTTAGTTAATTTTTTTAGATAAAGAACGAGTTTTTTAGTAACAGATGTTTCATTCAAGCTGAGAATCAATTTCCGTAGGTCTCACAGTCTGTGTTGCTGAGAAGCTCGAAGTGTCCAGAGTGTCTTCTGACACGAGAAATGTTTCCCTTCAGGCATCTGAGGGAGAAGAAATGCTGCATATTTGGTACCAGTCCCCACCCCCTCCCTGGGTGGAGGGCAGATATGATGGCATTCAGTTTGTTTAATCTTTCCATTCCTTAACACTTAAAACCCTTTGTACTGCATGCACTGGTGTGCATTAAGTTATTCCTGACAGGGGTTGTACACCTGTACGTGGATTTCCCTGGTAGAGGGGAATGTTCCTCATTCCGGAGTATTTGCTAATCACTGTAAAGAATATATTTAGATTGTCATGACATTGACTGTGTACAGCAGGTAACAAGGGCAACTTAATTTGTCTGTTCTAGTGTCAGAAGCAGCAGTGTTGACAGCTGCTTTTAATTAAACAAGGAAGCTTGTTAATGTTTGCACATTACATAACTGAAGACGTTTGATTGTTTAGAAACCATAAGTTTAACTCATTTGAAGATATACAATGTACATCCCTAGTTGTTTCCTGTTACCTGTGCAATCTTAACCTGCTGTCTTAATTGTGTTACCATGTCTGTCTCACAGGGCACCCACAGTGATGGTGGCCAGATCCCTTACTCGTTTTGTTCTCTGTGGACTTCTTGTTGCAAAGAAGGAAAATAGGAGCTTTTTGCTTCTTTGGACCATTCCATGTTCTCACATCAGCTTCTTTTCTTTTTTCCTACTTTCATTCAATTTTTTTCCTTCCCTTACAACTGATTTCTGCAGGGTGGTCTACAAGAACAAGTGAATGTCACAATCAAAATAGAGAAGAACATAAAAGCTTGCTGCAGCTACAAAATACAGGTAGGATATCGTGCCTGTGTCCTTTCTTCACAAACAAGGCAATGAACAACCTTAAGAATGTTACAGGGGTTTTGTATAGTATTTTGTTCTGAGATTGACTAATCTCTACCTCTATTAAGGAAGTAGTGATTATGGCTGAAAGAACAGGTTTTTTTATATAGATGGTCTCTGTAGTCTGTGGCTTTTCCTTAGTATAGGGCTGCCAAGTCAGAGACTGTGGAGTGGGAATGGCAAGTGTGCAGCCTCAGGAGCTCCCAGCCTTCTTAATGCCTAGTGTCAGAATTCTTGAGCAGTCTTGTTTGCTGAAGGGACATGGGAGTTATGAAATACAGGAAATGTTGAGGCAGGGGGAAAGTAAAGCAGGGAACAAAATTGCTTTTAAGAATAACTTCTGTTTTCTGAATTTATTTCAACTGCAGATTCAGCCATTCTTTGTGAACTGTGGCACAGACTGTCTGAGGCACTCTGCTTTCATCCCATGCCCACCAGCTCCAAGTGAGAACCACTTTTCTGTAATCTAGACTCACACTGGTTTACAGATGAGAGCTGAATTTTTAATGTAATTCTTGTCTTTTGCAGGTACAGGCCCATCAGGTAAGAAGTTCTTCCAATACCCTGAATTTTTTTTTGCTGCTCTTGATCCTCCCTGGGGATGGCCCAGTGAAATGTCCCTGTTGAAAATTTTATATTGTTTGAAGGTAGGTAAGTGCTTGTTTGACATAAGCAACCAGAATTACTGGGCTGCAAGTTGAACTTTTTCAGAATTATGTGGCTGTGTTGTGTAAGTGATCATAGTTGTGACAGATCATAGCGAAACCTGGAGCTAACAATGTGAGTGTTAGTTATAGTTAGAGTAGACAAAGCTGTGGCTTAAATATTACTTAAAAAATAATAGTTAGAGTAGACAGGTCATGGTATGTGAAATGTAGCAAAAATATTGTATCATGGACTATAGAACCCACCCAAGCCCCCACTGAAACCAACCTCAGAGGACGTGAAGATGAGCACGTGGCAACCACTTGGTAACAAAACACCAAACCAGTGAAGGCCGAGGAGACCCCAGACCCTAATCGTGCTGTTGGTCCAGACTGTTGTGTGAGGGATGGGGACTTTAGGTCATCAGGTATAATTGCCCAGGGATTTCTTTGTTGGGTGTCCCTCTTTTGAGGCACTGAGCTCAAACTACCAGATACCATAACTGAGCTGTGCCAGTAGATCTGTCTGATGGAGATGAGAACCTAGTGTCAAAAATTTCTCTAACAGTCCTCATGTAACACCAAGTTCAGAATTAATTGTGCTAAGAATTACTTCACCATGATTTAATGAGGCAAGTATTTGTATGCAGTGTGAACCTTAAAGAGCAATTTTTTTTAGATACACTTCACTTGCATAGAATTCTTTGAGAAGCAGTTTTGACAAGAAGAGTCTTAATATAAAATACTTTCTGTCACTTTGCTCAGTGTTAAAAAATTTGCATAATATAAAGCAGCTTTTGGAGAGAATAGCTTGCATATATTCATTTTTATGAATGTCAAGATAACTCGTGCATAATGATTTGACATCTTTTTTTTTTTTGGCTGCAACACCTGTAAGGAACCGGTTTGCCCGAGATTGTAAAAGAAAAAAAACACCTGTAGACTGAAAAAATACATGACCCAAAATGGTGAATTTTTTTTTTTTTTTTTTAAGATAGATTACATGAACAGGCAGGACATGGGCGGCATGCCTGTCAAAGCTGGGTAAACACTGCTATTTAGAGGAAGGTTGCTGATCTGTGTTCTCAGTGTGCTGCACATATGGTTCTTTGTGTGGAGCAAGTTGGTGGTGAAGAGCAGCATCATGAAAGCAGGAATTCATTTTGAGAAGTGACTGTACATTGTAAGAGGGAAGTGCTGGCATCTGCCCATGGTTTTGGGCACAACCAGGGTCCTCCTCCCCTGGCCCCCTCTGCTCAAGAAACTTCTGCTCTTTGGTGAAGCTCTGTTTGCGTAAGGCAATGTCTGAGGAGTGTTTTTGTACTGCAGGTGATATGTTTATATGGCTCTACTGGTGTGTCACTGGGATCTGTGTGTTACTGGTGGGATCAGTCATAGCAGGTGTGGTGTGTATGACTAAAAAACGAGCAGGTAAGACTCATACCAGCTAGGAGGAAAAAAATTCAATGCTAAAGCTCTATTTTTCCTACTTCTGTTGCTGTTTTGTTCCTTGCTGTTCTGATGGCTTACTGCTGAGATAATGCCTGTGTAAACCCCTTCTTCTATTTTGCATCATAGCACTTGTAACGTCCTAATACCCTCCACTAGATAAGTAAAGTCTTCCAAGGGTTATGCTGTCTGGTACTCCATGTTCTTCATGCACAAGTTCATAGCACTTCAGAGCTCACGAAGGGAAAAGGAACTTTGTAGTTCAGGCCCCATGCTTCAGAAATCTTTTCCATTTGTTTCTCTCCTGCGTTGCATCAGCATTTTCCAGAGCAGAAGCTTCCTGTCTGTCCACACTGTAGCCTTTCCCCTGATTCTGAAAGTCTCTACAAAATTCATTTCTGTACTATTTTGACCTTAAATTATGTTTTTCAATTGAAGTGGAAGGGAAAAAAACAGGACACAGAGGTTGCCATGAAGCAAGCTGGAAAATTTGGTACTTAAGGGCTAATTCCTAGGTTTTTTGTGAGGAAGTTACCACAGAGGAGCTGTGTAACTCACAGCTTAAATTTTTCATCTGAGAGGAATAATTGGTAATCTTTTGGAAAATTTCAAAACACATCAGACTTACAGTTAAGATGTAGCTGGGGACATTTTGGTCACCTCTTCAGAGAAGCCTCTTAAGGAAAAGCCATGTCTAAAAATGTCCCTTTTCCTTAAAGAGTGGTGGCAGAACAACAATTGGGTGTTCTGTACTTCTTGAGACTGAATGGATCTGGGGGGAGATAAAGTTCATTTTGAGTGCATTCTGTCTTCTCTCAAAGGAAAAATATAGCAAGGTACATAGCAAAGTATTTGTTCAGTATATTTTTTTCTCTATTAGGCTTTTTCCTCCCTATGGTTTTATCTCCCTGCACAGTTCAGGATTATTTATTTAACTTAATCTATGGAAGGTGTTGTGATTTTAAGCACTTAATCTTATTTCATGTGTTCAGAACTGACTGTGACTTTCTCTCTCTTCCAGGACGCCGACGAGGGAAATCCAACCACAACGATTTGCAAACTGGTAAGATGTCCCTCCTGTTTTATCAAGCTAGTGCTGTGTATTCTGGAAGTCTCACACAATTCTCACACAGAAGGGGTTTTCAAAGGGTCTGCTATTCTATAGGTGTTTCTGAAAACCAACAGGTAGTCTTAGGATCTTTGCTGATCTAGGCCATGGCAATAGGAAATTGGTTTGGGCTGGGTGCACTCAGCTTTCCACCAGAGAATGTAGCTACATCTGCAAACCTCTTGAAGCTGGTGTATTATTTTTGTGTGGTGAAATTCAGTGACTCATCTGGGCATTATTATAAGTCACAGCTCTCCTGTCTGTACTTTTGTATTAAATTTATGCAATGAGATGTTGTTCACATGCATTACCAAAATAGCATTAAAGCTGGTAGTCACTAGAACCTTTTGTTAATGTCTATGCTGATTACTGCTGACTTGCCCCATTACAAATTTGGGAATGTGGCTGGAATTAATATTTTTCTGTCTTTCATCAGCACCATATACCGACCTCTCCCTGCCGCCCTTGAAGCCCCGGAAGGTCTGGGTTGTGTACTCTGCTGACCACCTGCTGTACGTGGACGTGGTGCTGAAGTTTGCTGAGTTTCTGATGACGGTCTGTGGCACTGCCGTAGCCTTAGACCTGCTAGAAGATCATCAGATCTCGGAGTTAGGGCCGCTGCCCTGGCTTACTCGGCAGAAGAAAGAAATGGAAGACCTGTCTTCAAAGATCATCATCTTGTGTTCTCGGGGCACCCAGGCCAAATGGCAGGCCATGCTTGGGAGTGAGCCTGTGTGTCTCAAGCAAGATCAGCAGAAGCCGATGGGAGACCTGTTCACCCCAGCCTTGAATTTGATCCTGCCAGATTTCAAGAAGCCAGCCTGCTTTGGGATGTACATAGTCTGCTACTTTGAGGGAATAAGTAGTGAGAAAGATATACCTGATCTGTTCAATGTCACATCCAGGTACCAGCTGATGGACAAGTTTGAGGATATTTATTTTCGGATTCAGGATTTGGAGAAGTTTGAACCTGGGAGGATCCATCGAATCCAGGAAATCACGGCTGAAAATTATGTTGATACCCCCAGTGGGAGGAAGTTGAAAGAGGCCATACAGAAGTTCAAGAACTGGCAGACTGAGCACCCAGACTGGTTTGAGAGGGAAACCATCTGCTTGGATAATGATGAAGAGTTGCATTCCCTAAACAGAGAGAGCCAGGTAGATTCACTGCTGAGTGAATCAAGCGGGATTGTGAAACACCAGCTGCACCTACGTGAGCCTGACCCCAACTGCTGTTATGTCATCAACCTCCACATGCATGAAGGTGAAAACACAGGCTGTAAACTGCAGCCTCAGCTTAATCCCTGTGGGGATCCAGCTTCTCAGACTATGGTCCTTCCTGTGGATGAGGCTCCTCTAGTTCAGGTAGTGGAGCCAGTCTCTCCTGTGGAAGATAGAAATATACTTAGTCATCATGTGCTGAGTAATGAGGACTGTATGGAAGGAGTTCCTCTTCTGGAGACAAGCTTTCCAATGAGGAATAACATCATCCTCCATGATGACAGTGACGTTTCAGCAGTCGCTGACCACAGTCCTGCAAACCTCTCAGGTGAACTGAGGGACCAGCTGAATGGATTTATGTACCCTCTTTACCAACAGAGTGTCATTCCTTCAGAGCCGTATCTCTGCCAGGAGGAGGCTGACGGGCAGCACCAGTTGGTCTTCGATGACCAGTGCAAGGACCAAAGGCAGTCAGTGCAGTCGGACCAGGGCTACATCTCTAGATGTTCTCCTCTGCCTCCTGATGACCTTGTAGAGGAGGAGGAGGAGGAGGAGGAAGAGGAGGAGGAGGATCAGGAAAAACAGGTGGTCTTCCATGAACTCTCTCCAGAGGTCTTGGACAGTCTAAGGAGCCTCCAGAAGCAGCTGTTTTTCCAGGACATTCAGAGGAGCTCTAACTGGAGCTATCCAGCTGAGGTGGTGGACACTGGCCAGTCTCTGGAGGACTGTTAGGTTCTGTCTGGGACCTGCTCCATTTGAAATACGGGGATGGAAGGTGGTCCCGTGCAGAATACTGAAACTGCATTTCCAACACCATCCTTGTCCTTGCGTTGTAAATGACTTAGCAGTGGGATCTGCCTGCCTGCTGCTGGGATGCTGGGTTGCCCAGCAGTCTGGTGATGTTGCTTCCAGTCTCTGTGGAGAGAAGCAAAGAATATTGGCCACCTCTGTGAAAGAGCAGGCAGTAGCTCTGTTCCTTGGGGAAAGGCATTACGTTGAATCCTCACTGATGGATGGCAGAAAAATTACTGTGGCTCATCCACTCCTGCCTTCAAAATGCCCTCCAGCTGTACTGATTCTATTGCACTGGATAAAAGTCATGGCCAGGGTTTGGAAAATAGATTTAGGTAGCATGGGAAAATGTACATTGCCATTTCCATGCACATTTTAAATGTTTTGTTGTAAATACTGTGTTCAAGATGTGTGCCTTACATCTCAGCTGGGTTAGTGCTGTCTCTACCTGGTTGATACATGTGCCTGAAGACTTTCATTTTCCTACTTATCCATTAATCTGCAGCTGCATTTCCATGGTCATTCAGAAATCAAGTGGAGTAACTGAGCAGTAAGTGGGATAAACTTTTGAATTGTGAGTCTTCATAACTCTCCCTGCCTTCCTCCTGGGAGGTATGGGCTTGAAAACTAGCAATAGTAGGAAGGGGGAAAAGGGAGATAATGGACCAAAAAATGGAATTTGGAGTTGTTGCACAATTTTAAGAAAAATCTGGGTCTAAATAGAGAATCACTGAATCAGGAATCTGATGTATCCTCCAACACAGTGCTGCAGTGCTGTTTGCTTTTGGGTATCTTGACACCAGGGAGATGTGAACAGAAGATGTAGAGAGTGACACACAATTAAAGAAATGACTGTTCTGGAGGAGAAAAAAGTGCAGCTTCAGCAGATGCTGTTTTAGAGCAGAGGTTATATCTGAGTTAGGGGAGGTTGAGTGAAAATGACTGTAACATGTACTTGTGTGGGTATAAACTCAAACACAGTAGTTCAGGTTAATCCTAGTGAAATACTGAATAGACCAAGGGGTTCATCCTCCAGGAGCTGGGATGGTAACTGTCAATTCCAGTGGTTTTTAAAAATTAGGCTGGATGCACTAGAAAAATTATTCCCTGTGAGTGATGGCCTGTTGGCCCTTGTAGCACTGGCTGGGTAGCAGACTAGCTGAGGTTGGCATTTGCCCTGTTTCTTATCACTGTTTCTGCAGCCCGCTGGATAACAGCCTGTGAGATGTAAATACAGCCAGGTCTTTCTCCTGTGCCTTCAGACGAGCTTGTCGTCTTCCTGTCCTTCAAAGTTTACTCGTCAAAAAATCTTAGGACAATTTTATTTCAGCTTTTTAAAAGTCTGATGTATCAGAGAATAATCTGGGTTTTTTGACTTGCAATGAATATTTTATGATGTATGTTTTATAATTTTGTAAATTGTGGGAGTTTTTCTTAAATTAAAAACCAATAATACCTTTGGAATATATTTACTTAAAGAGTTTTGTGTCCTCCATTCTGCCTAACTCCTTATGTTAGTATGTGTTATAGAAATCTGAGGCAAAGCTGAGCCAGAACTGAACTGGCTCCCAAATGGCAAAATGTTCCTGCAAAGCATGGCAGCTGTACTGAGTCGAGCTGGATACAACTGAGGGCCCTCACCTGTGGGAAGGGCACATCCCTTCAAGAGGAGTGTTAAAGGAACTGTTAGTAATTCCTGGGCAGGACTGCTCCATGAGGCAGGACTGCTACGACAGCTGCTTTCTCTGCAGCCAGATAACAAAGGGACAGTCCCTGCAGAGATCCAGACTTGAGACTGGGAGCCTTCCTGTGTGTGCAGGATCTAACCCAGCAGGAGCTCAGCAAGAGGCAGCTGTGATCTCAATGCTTCTCCAGTGAGAACCCATTTCCCAGATTATGTGAGTAATTGCCATCTTGATGATCCCACTTCTACAAGTTTCTTTTATCTTACAGCAATTAACATGTAAATCTGATTTTTTTTTTCCCATGAGTCTTTTTCAAGTGGTATGAATTCCTATAAATCACTTAAATAGGAAGCTCAGAAGTGTCATCTGGATTTTCTTGCCTTAGTCATTCCCTTCTCAAATAACTCCCTTGGTGTTACAGCTTTTAGAATATGCTTTCACTTACAAAAAGTTTGTTTCAAGGGAAAATCCAGATGCTATTTTAGCAATCCAATACAAGGAAAACAAGTAACTTTAATATATCTGCTTGTCCCTGAATACAAAATTGAATGGCCCAGCAAGATTCAAAGGAGAGGAAAAAAAAAAAAAATCAAAATCAGTCACAAGTTTCTAACTTTATTTTAACAATCTTGCTTTTTAAAAAATACAAGTTCTAATTAATGCCAGGGGGATGCCAAGTGTCCATCGGCCACAGGCCTTATCTCTCACTTCAGTTTCCCCTCCTGGGAGCAGTCAACTCCTTTGTCAGGATAGCAGACAAAGAGCAATAAAATTCTAAATAACTGAGTAGTGTTACAAGGCTTGTGACAGAATCCCAAGGGACCTGTGTCTCAGTATGGCACAATTTTGTTTAGCAAAGTGTTACTGACCTGGACCAGTAATTCAGTGTTGGGAGAATGTGCAGGAGGTGTGCAAGGTGCATCAAGAGAGGTATTGCTTGCACTTGAATAGTACCACTGTCTCTCTCTTCTGCAAACGGAACAGTTATGTGGCAGAAGGGTTTAAATGGAAGAGTAAGCTCAATTACCAGAGAGAAAGAAATTCAAAAGGTGGAGCAGGCTTATAAAGAAGACACTGAAGAGCTTTGAATGGTTTTCTGTAGGAAGTAATTGCAGTAGCAGCAGAGGTGCCCTTTTAGTTGTGAGGAGGCTTCTGTGTAGCCAACTACTACAAGAGCTTTATACTCTCCAAACAGCACATCTAATACCAGACTAGAAACCATGGCACCACAAAGAACAACCTTTTCTACCAAGGAATTCTATACAACAGAAACATCATTTATAGGGTCGTCTGTCCCAGGCAACCTTTTCATCCATGGACAAATTTGAACTGCGATTTCACTGCCAATGGTTTAAGTATGCCATGGCTGGATAAATTTCAAATATGCCATTTTTCTCCATAATGTCCTAACTGGAAAAAGGCACTCACTGTTGAAACAGCAACTTCATGTGCTATGAAGGGGTACTGAAGTCAGACTTGTTAATAATTCTGCTGTGATTCTTCTATTGTCTCAACTATGTTCACACTTCAGTGTATTAGGGGTTAGCACTTCGGTGCTATCGTGAAGTTGGCCATAGGAGCAGCAAAACATAGTTGGTGAATAGCTTTTTTCCTTCACCTTGTGTTTGGCAATGTTGGTTGTTTTGGGATTTATTTTTTATTTCTTTAGCTGTTCGACTGAAACATGGAGTAGTCCTAGGTTCAGGTATCACCTCAGTCTCTCTTGAGTAATTATTTCTGAGATTTTACTGTCTACTTAATGCTGAAAAAGGAAGGTGCAAGGAAACAAATATCTGTACAAGCGTAATACACCTGCAATCACACCTCCTTTGGCCAGGAACTTTGCATCCCCTCGACACATTTCACATCACACAGGAAAAGTTCACAGTACCAAGTTTTACAATCACAGTCACTCACAGCACCAAGATTGTCCAGACAAGAAGAAGTTACCGAAGAGAAAGGCCACTGGCCAAAATTCACACAATTGCCCATGTAAGGGCTCAGGTAATAAAGCACTGGTGGGAAAATTAAGCCTAGCTTTTGCCAGCTCTCCATTGGGCGTGAGGAGAGCAGCAAGTCCCCCATCCAAGCTGCACTTCTGAACAGAACAGCACTATTGACCCATCTTTTCCAGGGGCTTTTCTAGCCCCTCAAAACCCACCAGCCACTGAGAGCTGGGCAAGAAGAGCCCCAGGGCATCCCTGCTTCTGCCTCTGGGAGCTGGAAGTTCTCAGACTGTAAACATTTTGTTGTAGCAGTCCACTGGAGCAGGCAGTTGATCCCACTCTGTGAAAAGGAAGGTGGGACAGAGGCTCAGTCCCACTGAAGCCCAAGCCCTGAAGGAGAGAATGAATGTGTGTGCGGAAGAAGTCTGGGCTGTGCCTGCAGTCCTGCTCTGGGTAGCAGTTGGTTGTGCTTTATTTCTCCTTCCCATCAGGACAGCTTGAAAAAAAAAATTTGGGACAGGAAACTGTCGTTTTTCATAATTATTGCAGCCTTGCCCAGATAACAAAACATAAGCCTGGGAGGGGCAAAGTCCTTCCTCGGAACGTGGCCTCTGTGCTCCTGCTCCCATGGGGCTGGTTTCAGGAGCAGCTGCAGCCAGGCAGAAGAGCAGGCCTTAACCCCACCCAACATTCATGGAGCTTAAAACCAAAGAAAACTGTGTTTCTATGAGAGGTTACTAACATTTAGCCTTTTCCCCTGCCTACCCTAAACCACATGCACAAGGAGGACAGGATGCCGATACGTGGGCTTCCACCAAAGCTCGAGGAACCCCTCTGCCTCGAGGGCTCCTGCAGCACTTTGCTTTCTGTGCTGAAAAGTGAGGTTCTCTGAGCATGGGGCCCACGCAGAGCAGCGCCAACATCCTCTGCTTTGCTGTTTGAGAGGGAGCAGCTTGCAGGCTTAACCCTGTCTCTGCTCTCTCAAGCAGGCAGGGAGGGGGGCCAGAGGAAATCTTTCCAGCCTTTCTGGCTGTGTAAAGGAAGACCCTATGCTTTGTGTAAAAAGAAAACCAATGCTGATCCCATAAACATGCATATTAACAGAGAAATGAGAGCCCCAGCACCTGGGGATGCAAGCAGTAGGCTGCTGTAAACCCTGTTCTCACCAGAAATAAATGTCTCGGTGGTTATGAAATGGGGCCTAAGCCCCGCTTCATGTCCATGCTGGATTCGTGTTTCTTCAGCATGTAAAGTCAATGTAAGATGCAAAAGGTTGAAGCACAGAGGTAGACATTTTTGGCTAGGAGAAGGTGGCTCATGGGCTTGAAGCGACCAGTTGGCCAGCGTGCTTCCAGAGGTTCCCCAGCTGGGATGCAAAGGCCTAGGAAATGGAGGCAGCAGCTTTGCAAGACCTAGGGAAACCAAAGCGTGCTTCCTTCTGTCCTTCCTCCATCCCAGAGAAACGTCTCTGCTGGTCAGGCCCCTCTTGCATCTCATTGTGGGCAGCAGGAGTTCTCAAAAGAGAGGACAAAATGCACTGGTCCCTGTTGTTTAGGAGGAAAAGGAAAAACTGTACTTTTATGGTCACAATGCAACACAATGTCCTGGCAGGGAACGGGAGGGGAAGAGTGGGACCCTCCAGACAGGGGAGAGACAGAAGCACTCGAAGAAGTCCTGTCGTGAAGGGCAGGTGTGTTTTCCGGGGACAAGTGTCATCTGTAGGCTCCTGCAGGTAGTCGGGTTTGTGCGGAGCTTCCGCTGCTGGATTCGTCCATGACAAAGGGAGGAGGGGAGTGGGAGTCTGGCAGGGAAGCCCACGTCCCCTTCCCCTGCTCGGCCACGGAGGTGGGAACCTGAGCAGAAAGGCAGAGAGACTCTGCCGGGAGCGGACCCAGAGGCGGCGGGAGCCCCTCTGGGGGCGGCGGCCAGGAGGGCTCAGCCCTGGGCGGTGACCGCCAAGGCGTTCACGTACCCGTGGGGTCCCACGTCCACGTCGGAGAGCCCGTGGGCCAGCGGGGCTGCGGCGGGGGCGGCGGCGGCGGGGCCGTACTTGGCGGGCGGCGGGGCGGCGGCGGGGCGGAGGAGGCAGCAGGTCTCCAGCGCCTCCAGCCCGCGGCAGGTCAGGAAGAAGAGGTTCTTCAGCATGAAGAGGGAGAGCGGCTGCTGGTAGCGCAGGAGCAGGAGGCAGCGGAGCGCCAGGAGCGGCGCGTCCAGCAGCCCGGCGGGCAGCAGGAGGTGCAGGGCGAGGCGGGCGGCCCCGGGCGGGCGGGCGGCGCTGAGCTCGTAGAGCCACAGCACGGGCGAGGCCAGGCAGAGGAAGTAGACGGCGATGAGCAGGTAGCGCAGCGGGGCGGGCAGCGGCGCCGGCCGCCCGGGCTGCAGCACCAGCTCCAGCAGGGAGAAGCTGTCGAGCAGGTCGAGGCAGGTGGCGAGGAAGGCGGCGGCGGCGCGGTGCTGCGGCGGCGGCTGCGGCGGCAGGAGCAGCTGCCCGGCGCCCTCGGTGCCGATGGCCCGCAGCAGGCAGTACAGCAGCGGCGCGGACAGCGCCAGGGTGATGCGGAAGCCGGTGGTGCCCAGCGGCAGGCGCAGCTCGATCAGCTCCAGGATAGAGGTGCCCAGGATCAGCGCCGCCTTGGGCGTGAAGGCGATGGAGTAGATGAGCCAGGCGAGGTGCGCGTAGGCGAAGTCGCCGCCGCGGGGGGGGACCCCGGCCCCTCGGCCCCCGGCCCCGCGGCCGCCGGGGGGTCCGTGCAGCAGCAGCGGGTGCGGCGGCGGCGGCCCGGGGGGCGGCGGGGGCCGCTCCCGGCGGCGCGCCCGGCTGTTGCGGCAGAAGAAGATGCCCCAGCCGGCCGCCAGCACCAGGTCGGTGGCGATCCAGCTGCACCAGTACAGGTCGGTGACGGCGATCAGGTAGAGGTCCAGCAGCGCGCCCTGCCCCAGCAGCAGCACCAGGGACAGCGCCTGGAAGCCCCAGCGCCGCCCGCCCCCTGCCCCGCCGGGCCCCAGCAGTGACCCCGCCGCCGCCCCGCCGCCCCCGCCCCGCCGCCCGCCGCCGCCGCCCCGTACAGCTCCGCCGCCGTCATGCTGCGGCCCGGGCTCCCGCCGCCGCCGCCGCCGCCGCCGCTGCTGCTGCTGCTGCTGGGGAGCGGCGAGGCGGCGGCGGGCAGCGGGTGGCGGGCGGCGGCACCAGGGGCTTGCTGATGCTGATGCTGTCCTCCTCCTCCTCCTCCTCTTCCTCCTCCTCTTCCTCGGTGCTGCTGCGGGGGCTGCGGGGGCGGGGGGCCCGCGCCGAGCCCGAGCTGGACCCCGAGCCCCGCCGGCTGCCGCCGCTGCTGGAGCCCCGGGAAGAGGGGCTGCCGATCGGCGGCGTGCGGCGGCAGCGGCGGCGGTGGCGGCGGCGGCGGCGGCTGGAAGGAGCCCGAGGAGGAGGAGACCGAGCGCTGGTTGGAGGCAGCGCGGTGCATGGTCCTCCCCGGCCCCCGAGCCGGCGCGCCGGGCCCGACGGCCGCGCCGCGGCCCCGGCCCGCCCCGGCCCGCCCCCGCGCCCCGCGCCGCCGCACCGGGCCCGGCAGCGGCAGCGGCAGCGGTGCCGAGAGCCCGAGCGGCGGCAGCCGGGGGAGCCTGGGGCGGCGCCGCGCTGCAGCAGCAGCAGCTGCCGGAGCCGGGGCGGGCGGAGGGGGTGGGCTGGGGATGGGGATGGGGATGGGGCCGGGGAGCGGCTGCGCGGCCGGGGAGGGGAGGAGGGGGGCGAGCAGGGGAGGGGGAGGAAGGCGCCCCTGCCCTTGTCCCCGGGGCTGCCATAGAGCCACATCTCGGGGAGCGTGGCCCCGCTGCCTCCTGCCCCGCAGAACCCCCGTGGATGGAGCTGGCCGGGCTTGGGCGAGTCGCCCATGGACATGCCACAGCATCCAGGCAGCCACTCCATAAATGCTCCTCTTCCATAAAATCGGGATTATTTCCTCTCTCCTGGTCTTTCTAGGCTGACCAAGACAAAGGCCAGTTGGCCTGGTACAGAGCCTACAGTGAAGCACTTGCAGCTCCTCATCTGTGCTGCTGGACACTCATCTGCCCCTGCCTTCAGTCTGTTGTAAGTATTTGTTCATCAGAGGAAGCATCTTTGACCTCACCAGTTTCCTGGGTTGAGCCAATCCACATGCTGAGGTCCCTGCCCATCTTGCCATGACGGCTTTAAGTTGATGTGAATAGCCCTAAAGTTCCTACTTCTGCTGATAGCACCAATTGGGACCTTTATTGACTCACAAATAATGGCCTTGAATTGAGCTTGGCTGGCTGGATCTCCCCACCACCAGCGCCAATGACTTGGTACATCATGTTTCAAAGTGGCTTGACACTCAGCATGACTAGTCCCTCATTCCTACCTGTGCCTGCCAGTGATGAGCCAGGTGTTACCTGTCAATGATGTGATGCCCATCAAATAAACTGTACCCCCAACTGTTTGTATTAGCTACACTTTGTGATAAAGATCCAGAATAACTTGATTTTTGAACATGTTGCTAAATCAACACATGGAGCTGAGCAAAACACAGATGCTTAGTACTGGGAAAGGGCATCCAGGACAGCAGTGACAATCATCTAAGACATGTTGGTGCAGGCTCCCTGAGGAGCTCTACTCCAGTCACCGTCCCTGGATTTCTGCTCTTGACAACAAGGAGAAATCAGTCTGGGGTACTAGGAGAATTCATGCTTAAATTTGAAACAAAGAAATAATTGAGAAAGGGAGGGAGAGAACTTGAGCTGTGTTGACACAAAGATTTCTTTAGACACACAGCAATGGTCAGGAGGAAAAGCAGAGTAAGAAGAAGAGTCACAGCAAAAGCATTGCTGCCAATGGAGCTTTGAGCAAGGGGGCACAGACAAATCAGTTTTATAAAAGCATGGTCAAAACAGAGAGAAAAGGAGAAGGTAACTGGAGGCTGTGCAAGCTTTAACATAGTTACTTGGGCAGCACAGTACTGAAACAGTACCACCTCTAAACTGAGGTAGCAACACCCAGGTGTTCCCACAGTCTCCCACACTGTTTGCTATCCTGCTTCTTTGTCCAGGCTGCTGCATCCCTGCTGCCGTAACCTGCATGGCTGGGTTGCAGTCAGGATGGGGGACATCTATTTTCTGCTACACTCACATTATGTTTTCTATGCTTGGATACACTTGCCAAGGATCAGCCTTGCATCAGCGCTACTCCTGTCATTGCCTTCCTCTAACTCACCTTGTCATCGTGCCTCACATCAGAGGACACTGAACATGCATGTGCTCTCTTCCTAAGGGCTTTCTCACTAACTCCACGTTTCCATTAGCAAATAAAAGTAGTTCATTCTAAGGTCAGTAATTACAGCATATCATAAAGACCATGAGCATCCAAAAGAACAGTCTAGCCTGGAGGGTGGTGAATGGGCTGGTGCATCCAAGCCTGGTGCCAGGATTCACCCCAGGGCAGAACAGGCAGGACACCTACACAGATGCTCATGGAAGGGCCCAGGATGCAGCAGGCAGTACCAGGAGCTCTGTAACTCCGAGAAGCACCACTGGCATTTGCAAGTTTAAGATCAAGTGAGTCCAAGGAGTGCTGTTGCCCTTTATTTTCCCAGCAGGTGACTGAGTGGCAGCCTGAGGCCAAGGACCTCTCACAGCAGGCTCCCAACAGCACTGTATTTAGTCCGGGCACCTTGTGGGTCTCTGCCAAGGTCCTCGGCCCAGGCATCACACCTCTGGTACTCCCTTTGCCACACAGAGCCACAGGGCTGCCCTTCCCCAGGGGCTGCTCCCCATGATTCACATCCCACGTCAGATGCCTGGGAGGCGCTGCCATGTTGCTGCCTCCACGGTGACACAGGTGACACTAGTCCCTCTGCATTGTGGCGGCCCACAGCAACCCATCGCGGGAAAATGGCAAGATTTTGTGTGATGGAAGCAAGACAGCACCGCCCTCAGCCGAGCAGCTTAGTCTGAGCTCATTCCAGATGCAAAAAGACAGTGAACAGTGAGCTCCCCCCACTTCTTTTCCAGACACGCTCACGTTGTACTGGCTTTGCTCTCCAGCCTCTCAGGGTGTGTGGACTGTGTCAGGATGAAAGCACTGCACCTGGGCTCTGCTGCCGAGCACTGTGTGTTTTGCTGGCAAGGCTTTGTCTCTTTGACAGACTTCGCTGCCAAAGACAAATCCCTGACCAAACAATTGCTTGGACTGCAATTCTTGTACAACCCCGCTAACACTTCCCTTAGGGCTCCACGGATGGTCTCTGTTTTCTGGGCAGCAGGAGGCTCGAGGCCAGGCCAAGGAGGATGATTGCTGCCTGTGTCACTCTTTCATGTTTGAGCAGGGCCCAGTGCTCCTTGACAGATGTCCGGAGTTGCCCAGTTCAGGATGGTTCAGAGTGGCAGGGGCGTTGTGAACAACACCAACTGTGCCTCCCGATTTGGTTTCCACCAAAAGGCTGTGTTAGATGGCAGTGAAAGTGTGTCTGGTCCAGGTTAGAGGGCATAACCACTTTCTTATGTTCTGGATCCTGGCCTTTATCTAAAGTGGGTGCATTCACCTGACACTTCTCAGGGTATGCCAGTACTTGTGCCACTGGCACGATTCATGTGTGGTCAGTCCTGAGAATTAACTAGACTGGTATTGCTCCTACCACGTTTACCTGTTCCACTGGAAGAAGAGTTTTCCATTGCTATGAGAGGACGTGGAGTGAAAACCAAGCATCCCTCTGGGCTGCTCAGTGCAACAGCCCTCACGCTGGGAGGGCTGGTCCTGCCCTACCTGGGCAGCAGACGGTGACAGCTCTGCCTCGTTGGCTCTCATCCGCTGGGTTTCCTGGGCAATGCTATTCCCTGTGTGCCACAGGCTGGGCGTGCTCAACTTAGCCTGGCCCTGGCAGCCTGCCAAAGACACTCACATCTCCTCTGCTTTCGGTGGAGAAGCTTTGTTTCACAAAGGCTGTCTGGTGTCTGTCCCACCTGCCTGGCTAAGTGCAATTGGGTGGCGATCCCTGGGCTTTGGGAGGGATGGGCTCTTACCCACAGCTGGGCTGCTGATCTGGGGAAATGGGCTCTGACCTGGCAAGCAGGTGGTGTGGTGAGCCCAGCCCAGGGGAGCCGGGGTGGAGCTCTGTGCTAAGTGAAAGGGCACCTCCTGCACTCCAGGATCACAGTCCTGCTGGGCTGAGGCTGAGCAGGACAAGAGGAGGCTTTTGGAAACAGCTCTCCAGAGCCCAAAGGAGACCTGTTGGGGCTGTGAAGGTCCCTGTGTCCAAGGTGGGCAGGTGGGAACAGGGACCTGCAGCTATGGGCAGCTCTGAGCAGGGATGAGGGAGCACCAGGATGCAGGGTGGGAGCTCAAGGGCTTCCTTGGGCTGACCACAGGCTCCAGCACTGCAAAACCAACCCAAACAAACAGGTGAGAATAAGAAAAGAGCTTGTATGTGGGAAAGGAAGCAGAAACTGAGCCTGTGCCTTAAAATGGGAGTGAGGGGAGAAATTTCTTCTACTCGAGAAGGCACTGAAGAGCTTTTTGTAGCACACTGTAGGATGAGATGTGACAAGTTGATGCTTCCCATGTGATCTGGTTATTTAATGCAATGTGCAGTCCTTGGAAGTGTTAGTGCTTAACTATTACTGTTAAAACATTAAAAAGCTAAGCTATAAATAGCTTCTTCTCTTCAGCAGCTCCCAAGCTATGTTTCTGGGTTCTTTATGTATTGATGTGTATGCACAGTGATGTGTGTTTATACATATATTTAAAGGTAAGCAGCAGACAACAGAGTTTTATGAAATAGTCATACTGAAATGCTACCATTTCTAGTTTACACTACTAGTGGAAACAAGTAGTGTGCCCTCATATATACTCCTGCTGGGGAAAGGCAAAACTTTCTTGAGGACCGAACTTGGGAGGAAACAAAATAATGACTCAAGTTCTTGGGGGAACGGAAAGAAAAAAAGAAAAAAAAAAAAAAAAAAAAAAAAAAAAAAAAAAAGAGGCAGATATATGCCTGAAAGAAAGACCAGAAACTAAATACCTAATTATACCCTGCAGTAAGCTGTCAGAAACTGGCAGCAGTGGGAGGGAAGGAGGCAAAGCTGATCTCAGTGAGTTTGAGCATAATCTGCTCTTACCATACTTAAAATGCCTTTTGTGTGGGAATGGAAGGTTCTGGGATTCTCTGACACATGCTTTGTCCTGCACTTATCTAATCCATTCAAACGGTCAGGGCTGAAGTTACAGACAAGTGTAAAAGAGTCTCACCTGGCCAGCACCAAAATTCAGCAATTGCCTCAGCTTCTGAATGCAGTCTTTGTAACTAAACTGCTGATCCAGTATTACAGTTCAGGGAACACAGATACTCTTCAAAAGGATATACAAGTGTAACAGGCTATTGCTTGTAATTACATTTTGGTTCAAAGAGTTTTCGATGCCAGCATAAAACATCAAGACATTTCTTCCCATGCTTGTAGCAGGGTAGGGGTTTGGAGAGTGGATCTGGGGTTTGATCCTGTTATTTTGTACCTCCTCAGTCTTAGCATACAGTGTGTATTGAACTGACCCTGAGGAGAAAGTTCTTAGCAGTTGAACTGAGTGAGAGGGAAAAGTGGGTTTGTTATGGTGAGCTAAGAGACAAGTGTTTTCTTGCTGGAAGTTTGGTTCCTGGAGAACGTGTAGCTGCCTTGCTGATGTGGGGTTTTAAACTGTTGCAGACTGCATCTGTAAAGGTCCTGAAGTGCATACTTTTCATCAAATTGACTGTGACAGTAAAAAACATATAAAGACTTGTGCTTTTACAATTGGGGTTAGGAATATTCAGTAATGGAAGGGTTTGGGCAGGCCCCCAAAGGCAACACAGTTACCAGGGCGAGCAGGTAACTGGGTAGCTTGTGTTCAAGCCCCACCAGTACCCAGACACTAAGCAGTTTCCAGAGGCTGCCCTGTTAGGCACTTCTCCCAGCATTCAGCTGGGAACAAACTCCAATTTAAATAGAGATCTCAATCCTTTTGCTCAAGTTGGTTTCTTCTTCAGTGTTTCACAGTGCTGGTGTTTAACTGTGCACCTTAAATTGGTTAAGGATTTCTGTGGGACTCTACCTTCCAGCTACAGCCGCCTCCAAGGGGCACCTTAACCCCAAGGCTGCCCTTTTGCTTGGACAACAGTGGAATCAGTAGTGATTAAAAGCATTCATCTGAGAGGATCTGCTTAACTAAATCTTGATATGACCTATCTTGGGTGTGTGCTCCATCTACCAGAGTACTTCGTAAAAGGAGGATGCTGGTCAACACTTTTTATTATTACAGGTCAGGGCCAGAGGTCACTTCTCCAGGATGTAGAATATAATTCTATTCCTCTCCCTGATAAGAACGGGAATCCTTGCCCAGTCCGTCCAAAACCGCTTTACTCATCATTGCTTTCAACACCAAGATCTCAGGACTCTGCATCACGCTTGCTTTGCTGTCCAACGTGCCTCCTGTGAGCTGTGAACTCTGTAGATGGAAAACTTTCTGATGGAATATGCTGTAAGAACAATGCAAGTGAATTGGCTATTTATAGATCATTAAAAATTACTGTTTCAACCTGGAATCTTTAATTTTCCATTTGCTGAAGTCTTTTGGCTTTAATCTGAAAGTTTGCCAGTTAATACACGTCTCCCTAATTCCTCACCTCTTTTAAAAGGTGCCAAAGCACGGCTCCTGTCAAACAAGTTGGGTTTCTTTTAAGATCACAAAGGATTTAACATTGAGTCAAGTAAGCTTCCAGTGATAAGGATGGCTTTCCCTAAATCCTTAGGCTTGTTGTTCATCTGCAATAGCAGATTAGGTTGGTGGCATCAAGCTTGTGGCTTCCCCACACAGTAGACTTAATCATTACAAACAACTGCTTAGGTCAGGTCACAACTAAATGCCTACCCTGAAAGTATCTCACATATAGGTGGCATCCCAAAATTCATCTTGACTGTGAACAGTCAGAACATAGCTTGTGATGTGTCCTTTCCCCACCTCTACAAAGTAAGTTGCACTCATCTCACCTGACTGTGGCAGATGTAGAGTTCACAGGAAATTATGGTTTGGCTCAGTCAAAAGAATTGCTGGAGAGGTGTCTTTCAGGGTAGTCCCCTCAAGAAAATCTGGTAACAGCTTGATGAACAGACAAAAAAACCCCAGCATTTGCCCCAATAATCTTCTGGGGCAAAGATGTGAAAGAGACCAGGATAATAATCATTAAATGTACACACAGCAAGTTAAAATGTATTTCAAAGAAAACATCTTTTATTATTTTATATATGTGCTAGATCAAAGTAGCAACTCTGGAACTGCATTGAAATTAACAGGAAATCTAAAATAATCACAGCTTCTGATTTCTCTGAATGATATGTAATCACTCTGCTACAGTGCACAGGACACAATCTGAAACATTAGCCATTTATTAAAGGGACAAAGACATGGCAGGATTAAGAGTGGAAGAAAGGGGACAGTAGTGTTACATGACTCCCTGAATGCCATGTTAGTAGTTGCACGTCTCCTGTGGAATAAAGGAATTGACTTCTCTGGCCACAGTGTTATTGCATGACATATAAGCTCTCTATTTCAGATCCAAAACAAGGTCTGTCCCTTGGTTCCCTCCTGCTGTTCTCAGATGTATACTCCCTTTAGGCTTGACTTATAGCTGTTCATCTTTGGAAGATGGAGTTATGATCAGGCCTTCACCCTGTCTGTTGCATAGGGCAGTGCACCACATAAATATTAAGGTATTGGATCAGAAGTGAAGTCCCCTCTCCAGCCTGGTCCCATAATCTGCACAGAAGTGCAGATTGATCGCTCCAAATAGAGAAATACGGCCTCAGAAATACCACTTATGAGCAACACATGAGACAAAGGAAGAGTTTTGTTCCTGCCACACTCAAAGCTGATTCCAGGAAGCTGCAGTTCCAAGGAAGAAAGGATTTCACTGAATTCTAGCAGTAACAGATGTCCATAAATGAACTGCAGGTAAGCTGAATGCCTGCGCAGCACTCTAGCACAAAACTCGTGGAACAGAAGAGACCTGGCCAACACTTTCATTAATAGAGACCTTCCAGAATCAAGTCGGTGTCTAACAGCAGCTGGAGAAGCCAGATTTCTTACTCCATCCACTGGGTCCATGCAATTCCTAGGCAGGGACTTGGACAAAGTGCACTGTTTCAAGGAGCTGAGAAAAGGAAGGGGGGAAAGGTCTTCGTGTTGCTCAGACCAAGGGTTTGGCTAATTAGTGCACAGAGCAACAAGCAAAGTCTTTTATGAAACCTTACTTGGTAAAAACTGGGGAAAGGGTACGAGATTCTTCTAGATTCCCTCTCCTCCCTTCTGTCCAATTTCAACTCGCAAGCAAAGCATTTCTTAAATTCCTTATCACTGAAGTTCCTCCTACGCGTTTTTAAGGCTCCCAGAAGACTGTTTCAACACTAACATGGTGAAAAAAAAACAAATCCAGAGCTAAAAGCAGATTTGGAATCTGAAGCAGATTCACATCAGTCAGCTCACCTCCACTGCTGTTCCAAAGATGGAGATGCCTGGCTCACTCTCTGTGCAAATGCAAACCCCTTCCTATCTTGAAAGAGGTGCTACCTCCCTCCTCTTGCTACCTACCTCACTTCTGGCTGGGGTGTGCCATGCATGCTGATAGGAAATTACTGCTTGGGATTTCTCACCCCTGAGGGAAGGCTGGTTCAGCAGCACCTGGTCTTTGAGTAACCAGCACCACAGTTTTTACAAGTAACGAGACAGAGCTCTGCCAAAGGCTGCTGCGCACACAGGTGGACAGACCTCAGTATTTCTGCAGGTAAGTTCCTGCCACGCCCCAGGTGTGGCTCACATTTACTGCCAGCAACCAGCCCAATGAGGTCTATGAAATCATGGCCTAGAGGACCATTCCCAACTAATCCTATGAAAGTGACCACCCAAGTCAGCTAATACTGCAAGCAAAGGGAGCATTCCTGTTTCTGCACTGGATGGCACCTCTGAAAAGCAAGGCTGAGGGACACTGCAGCTAGTTTATGAATAAATGTGTTTTGGACCTCCAGTTCCAGGCCTTGCACTCCAGGCCTACAGCACAACTGTGGCTGTGGAGATGCAATGAAAGAAAAGGACCTTCCCTATGCTGTATGTGAAGCCCTTCCCTGTGCTTACTCTGGATACTGGAGACAAGCCCTTGTCTTGTGCAACTGGATGAAATGGTAATTTTTCTCTCCAGTGAAAGGGAAAGGATTCTAATCTGTGTTTTTCACATTACAGCTGCTTTTAGAAGTAGTCAAGTGATTCTTGTCCTGGTGAGACAAAGGAGGACAACCCCAAGCAGTGCTAAGAGAGGAAGAAACTTCCCACTATGGATTTCACATGAGGAAAATTCATGCAAAGAGAGATTTTTCTGCTCCTATTCATAAAGTAAGGGATAGAGAAAGAAGCCACAGAGAAGGACTTCTTCTCCTGGGTCACTGACAGAGCATCCAGTCCCCTTCGGGATGCAGAGTCTGGCACAACAAAAGAACAGAGCCTGCACTGCAGTGACCTTCTTGGAATATACATAACTATTGAGAGGACAGAGAGCTGCTGAAGCAGAACTTCAGTGCACATGGATGCTGAGACTTGAATTAAGAACTCAAACTTCTGTGCAGAACATTTTGTTTGTACCCTGTGTATGGAGCTGCCTGGTAAAGCAGGAGGGAGGGAAGAAGAGGCAGAGCACATCTATTTCTGATCTTTCAGTGTTGGGTGAGATGAGTAGAACTAGGAACACCAACTCAGTTGTGTTGGCTCCAAGGCTTTTCACCATATGCACAGACTGATACGTGCTTCTAAAATCACAATGCTCCTCTAGAATTAAGGACTGGGCCAATCTTTCACATGAGTTTCTCATGCAATCCTTGCTCATCTTCTTTGTAATGTCTACAGAGACGCAAGTCTTCATCTTTCTCTGGACAGCCTGAGCTAGGAGAACAGAGACAATAGAAGATGGATGTTGTTAGAGACATGGACATGTTCCTGGGCACGCAAGTCCCAGCTGCTAATTCATGTTAGGGGGACTCTACCTGCATGTTAAAGAGGAGGGAACAGAGGTCAGAGTGTATGGGGTATCCCTGAGCTGCGAATCACATGAGAGGAAGAAAAGAAGGGAAATACAGAGAGACATTTGTATTCTTAAAGATGAAGGCTGGGGATTTGGGACTCTGGTACCAGCCTGGCTTGATCTTCTCTTTAAATCCTTGCATGTAAGGAAGCAGCAAAGGTGGACTGTGACTCTTTCTGTTTAACCTTTGTTCCAAATAAGGGCTCCTCATAGAAGCTGTGCCAGCTGGAGCAGGTGGATGTTCATTGCAACAGTTGGGATCAGCGTGGGTGCCAAAAGAGCCTCTTGCTGCAACACTGCGTCCTGGGCAAAGACAACTTTGGAAATTCAGACTCTGTGGTAGTTCCCTCTGCTCCTGAGAGCAGGCTGCCGGCTCCCTAGTGGGATGTGAAAAGGTAGGAGTGTTCACAGAATGCTAAATAGGCAGAAGGGAACAATACAACTTTCACCTCAGCCCTGCAGCAAGTTGCTCTGGCTACTGCAGCTTCCTTTGAGGGGCCTTGCCTCTCCGTAGCTGCCAGAGGACTGCAAAACAGGACTTTGTTTCAGACTGACAGTGATGCAGTGGCAAATCCCCGAGCAAACAGAATTTGTTAAAGTCCATAGGCACTTATTCTTTACAAGGAGAGTGTTAAGACTTAAAGCCTTCTCTTGGCACGGTGCCACCACAGCACAGCTTCTGGTGTGCTCGTGTCACAGGCTGGGCAAACAGCACATTGTAGGAATGGTACACCGGCTGACAGTGGCTCCTTGTGTGGGAAGAGCTTCATCCTCAAACACATCGAGAGGAGGAGGGTGGGCTTGCCTGATCTCCGCACACAAAGGGTGAAAAAGAAAGAACTCTGATAGCTGAACAAAACTGGGGTTGCTGGGACAAGCCTTCTCCCTATACCCTGTTTCCATTACGGCTCAATTATCGATGGCAGCAATGTACCATCACGGTCGAAAGCCTGTGGGCAGCTGTCAGGATTGCAGATGAGTTATCAATAAAAGTAAGGGGCTTTTAAGTGCTTTAGTTTTCTTTCATGTTGTCTAGATTAGATCACTCCAGGTCTCTCCCCATTCTTCCCCCCTTCCCTTTCCAGTACATGAAATCCCTTACAGCAGGTCTTTAGGCACACCTGTCTCAGCCCCTAGCTCCAGTTCTCTTTCTTGAAAGCAAGTTGCACAGCATCATTCACATCCTGCACTATGTAAGACGCCTCCACCAGGCTGGGATCAAAGCAGAAGTCCCGATGTCCATGGAACACCTCCTTGGTCGTGCACTGCTCTGTTTTACTGGGAACACCGTTGTCGTGGCGGTACACCCCAGTGCAGACCAGGATCGAATCGCAGCTCTCCACTGAACTGTTGCAGTCCTTCCTCAGCTCAAGGTAATCCTCCGTTTGGGGACCGGCTGCCTGGGGGTTCCTCTTCACCCCAGCCTGGACCTGGTTCTGCTGAGCTGACTTGAGGTAGTTGTTGTAGAGGTTTGCCCCATAGACGTCAGACATAGGGTTATCCCTGGATAAGATCACAGTGTGAAACAGGAATGAGAAACCAGCCCGTGCATCTGGTTCTGGCAGACTGGGATTAAGAAAGCACTGAAGGAGGAAGGGGTGTGAGATAGTCACTAACAACAAGAGGAGCACCCAGACTGGGCTAGTGAATCCGCCTCCCAGTGTGTCCTGTTCAGGCCACATGCTTTACAAACATCTTCCAAACATCTCAAAAGCACCCACATCAGTTTCAGCCACTACTGTGTTGTATTCCTTACGTTCCCGAAATGTTTGGCCTAACCAGGCCAATGGTGCTACATCTGAGTCTCTTGTCTTCAATCACCACTCTATACACAGTCTGCATCCTACAGCAAACAGCTTTCCTAGGCTGACAGGGCCCTTCCTAATATTGAAAGTGTAGGATGCAAAAAGCTAGCAATCCTCTGTTCCAGGACGTGAGGCTCCAGAGACACCACGGGGATTTTGGCATTAATTATAGAAATATCCAGTTAAAACAAACAAACAAACAAACAAACAAACAAAAAACCACAAACCCCAAGACACTAAAGAGAAGTCAGTGTGCAACTCCCTAAGGGAAGCAGCAGGAAAAAGAGTCTCTTACCCAACTGCATAGAGGCGTCGGATGGGAGCCTTCCAGCCCTGTTTCTCTGCCTGCTGTTTGATCAAGTACTCGGCGTAGCGGTAGGTGACTGTGCTGGGTTTGCCAATCAGTGCCTCGTACTTCAGTTCCCTGCCTGTCACCTTCTTGTAGATGTTCTCCAAGCAGAGGAGGAAAGTGCCATGGCCAAACCTGCTCCAGAAAGGAGGTCATCAGTGTCCCCAGTCACGTCCCTGAAGTAGCAAGCACTCCTTGGTGAGGAGAACCATCGGCTGTAGCCAGGTTAGTGCCTCGTTTGGATGTGGTGTCTACCCACACACACACACCTCCACAGGCAGTGGTCTGGCTTTTGCTTCTTGAAAGCTTGAGACTTTGTTTCTCATGCAGCTTTCATGCCTCTGCTGCTAATTACACCATACAATCAAACACTAAAATACGCAGTAGGAAAAGATCACCTGCAGGAGAGTTATATGAAATTGGTTAAAACAAGTAACACACATGTTTTTTACCTGGGCATCTTGGCTTCAGCCATCCACAGGAGATCCATGTTGCAGGCAAGGACAGGCAGATGGGGGTATGGTGCGTCCTGTGGCTCTGCCCCAGGGTTCCCGTTGCTCAAGAGTACATCAGTAATAAGTTGCAGGCTTGTCTCCCACCTCACTGGCTCACCAAACAGAATCACCCCTGGAAGATTTCAAAGAGATGTTCAGAAACTCACAGCATCCAAGTATAGGACCCACTACCAAAAGCCACCCACTAACAAAAACACTCCTCTGCTGGGATGCCCTGGTGAGTACAGCCACCGCTGGCACACGGCTGGTGCCAGGGCTCCAGTCTGTGTATCACTGCATCGTGTGCACCACTAGTCCCAGATACTGGAGCATGGCACAGAGAAAAACTGGCTTGGCTTTTACCCAGATTGTACTTCACACTGCATGAGAGCAGCGAGGCTGCCTCCTGACTGTATCCTCTGAGTATGCTGCCCCTGGATACCAACGAGCCAACAGCACGTCATCAGCTCCCCTCCCAGCTGGCCTGCCTTGCTGTTAGTTCTGCTGGCTGCTCACATCTAAACAGAGGCCGCTGCTTACCTTCTATAGTGGGGAAGCCAGTGGTTGGAGGAGGCTGCCAGAAGAAAACAGAAGGCTGGGTTAGTAATGCAGAACCCAGTGCCATCTCCAAAACAAAACTAAAAATGCTTCCTTTGAACCTGCCAAAGTAGTTCTGTAAAAAGGCAGGGCAAGGCCACCTGGAATCCTGAAGAAAGATTTCCCTCACCTCCTCCTCCCCCCATCCCAGACAGGATTTCTGGGATGCAGACCTTGCACTCCTGTCTCAGAGCTGGAGATGTCAACCAAACCACCTTACCGCTCAGTGCAAGGAACAGCAATGGAAGACGGGCACGACAGGAGAAACGCGAGGGGAAAGTCATTGCCCTTCCTGCAGGAGCCAAGGCTGTAAAGAGCAGAGAGATGCTGGCTGCTCAGCACCAGTCCCAGGCTCTCACTATGGGGAGTCACTGGCAGACAGCTGCTCTGTGCCTTTGCAGCCTCTCTGCCCCGTCCATACAGCCCCACTACACCAGACCACCCCTTCCACTGACGCTTCAGGAAATTACCAGTTCTTTTGGCCTCCGGCTCTTATCCACCATGTCCAACAGGGGATATGCCTTCCTCAGGGCCTCTATGGTGACCACGTGCTTGAACCCCAGGCTATTTCAGACCATCAAGGAATGTTGTGGAGACTATTGGGTTTTTTTTTTTTTAAGTTACTTGCAAAAGCATCTGTAGGATTAAGGAATACGAGTCCTAGTAACAGATCATAACCTCATGGCTTTCAGTCACACTGTGCTTCAACCTACTGATAGCCCTAAAGGTTACAACTAAGAAAAACAGACTGGGGTGATTCATCAGCAGTCCCTGGAACTGGGCAAAGAGCAGAGGTCCCCACTCCAAAACAGAATAGATGTGCTTTGGGAGACCTTTATGCCAGGGTTCTGATATTGGTGCAGCACTGGGGGAAGGGGAGGCTTCTTGGCTAGAAGCAGAATCCCTGAAGCCTTGGTCAGCTCAGCTGGTGCACGGAAAATGGTCTGCACTGATAAAACTACATAAAGGATGAGTTGCATTTACTTGCAGAACACCCTGCCCTTGGCTCATCTATGGGCCTCAGGGAAACACAGAAAAGGGCTGTGCTTTTGTAACAAATGAAGTTAAATGTTGAGCACAGTGTGCCCCTGTGAGTAGAGGCTGAGATGCTGTCCACACTGCAGGCAGTTCTTACCTCTTTGCAGACATGTCTGCCCTGCTGTCCCCACACCTCAGCCAGGCAATATGCATGTGGGATTGTCATTTAGACCACTTCCCTGTACTGGGATGCTCTAACTCTAATGATATTTCATCGAATCATAGAATGGTTTGGGTTGGAAAGGACTTTAAAGATCAACTAGTTCCAATGCCCCTGCCATGGGCAGGGACACCTTCCACTAGACCAGGCTGCCCAAAGCCCCATCATATTTGAGTTCCTTTAATTGCTGTCAGTTGGGGGTGAGCTCTAATGGGCTTTGCCATGAAAGAACGGGAGGAGCACAATTTTATCTCAAAAGTGAGATGGGCCCTAAGCTGACGGAGTCCTCACGGTGACATCCCACCAACAGGAACAGCAACCACAGGAGAGGTAATCAGAGTGAGTTAATCAGCATGACAACCTAAACACTGAATAAGGGCAGCCAGGAGGTGACCAAGGTGGAGTTATTGCTTCCCCCTGAGCTGCTCCACGAGGATGCTTCCCCATAAGGCCAATGACCTTTCTGTCTCCTCGTAGTTCTCCAAGCTGAGCGAGTGCCAGGGGCAGCGGCAGGGCAGGAGCAGCAGCCTTTAGCTGGGAAGCTGCAGCAGGATGCGCAGACCACCATGAGGCACACGGAGCAAAGGATACTTGTGGGCAATCTCCTCCACGGGCCCCTGCCCGGCCACCAGCATGCACTTCTGGTGGAACCGGCTGAAGAGCTGCAGGGGGCTGTGGGACAGGATCACCTGCTCCGGAGACACCTGCGGGAGGGCGGAGAGGATGGCTGGGAACCGCAGGTAAGATTTCGGCCCCCTCCTCCCTGCGGTCGGGTCGCATCTCTGCCTCCCCGAGGCGAAGCCAGGCACTCGGGGCGATTCCCTCCCGGGGCAGCCGCGCGGGACGCGCTCCCTCCTCCCGGCGCTCCGCTCCAAGGCCGGGAGCGCTCCCCCAGCCCCGTCACCTTTACCTGCATCCCCAGCGCCCGGGACAGCTCTCGGGCCTTCTCCGAGCGCAGGCAGTTCCCGGCGTTCGTCAGGAAGACGACGGGCACCCGGAGCCTCCCGCTGCCGTCCGCCAGCCTCTGGAAGGCGCGCCGGGCGGCGGGCACGGGCTGGCTGCCCCGCACCAGCACCCCGTCCACGTCGAACAGGAACCCGAAGGCCGGCGGCTGCAAGGCGAGCGGAGCGGACGGTCACACCGGGGAGCCCCCCCCTTGCGCCGTCCCCCTTCCCGGCCCCTCGCCCCCGGCGCCGCTCACGCACCCGGGCGGCGGCGCAGACCTCGCGGGCGGGCGGCCCTGCGGCGCGGAGCAGCGCCCGGCCGGCCCGCAGGAACCCGCGCAGCGCCATCCCGGCCGCTGCCGCCGCGGGCACCTCCCGCACTACAGCTCCCAGAGAGACGCGCGGCCCGAGGGGAGGGACCGGGGCGGGGGCAGGAAGGGCGGGCACCGCGGGCCGGGGGCTGGTGAGGGCAGCACCGGTGCTGGAGGGGCGCGACCCTGCAGAGGTGTAGGGTTCGAGTGGGGTACAGGCAGCCCAGCCACGGGAGAGGCGTGCAAAATCACCAGCGGAGAGGGATTTGGGCGGGAGGGAGCAAAAGGCTTAGATCCCTACAGAGCAATGACACCGGTTTTATCTCAGCCCTTCACAAAAGCAAAGAACAGGAGTCTCTCGGTCTGTGAGCGAAATCGCTCCGGGGCTGTACAGCCCGGTGCCCGTGGTTGCACAGACATCTCCCCAGGCATAGTCTGGTTTCAGTCTAAGGTGGCTACAGCTTGTCCTGCCCGCAATGTGCGTGCCAAAGGGCTGCACTGCGACCTGTTGTCTCTTCCAGCTGACCAGGGGAGTGATTGTCCACCTGTACTCAGCACTGGTGAGGCCACACTTTGAGTGCTGTGTCCAGTTCTGGGCCCATCAAAATCAGGAAAGACACTGATGTGCTGGAGCGTGTCCAGAGAAGGGCAATGAAGCTGCTGAAGGGTCCAGAGGGTGAGTCCTATGAGGAGCAGCTGAGGGAGCTGAGGGAAGTTGACCCGAAGAGGAGGCTCAGGGGAGACTTTAGTGCTCTCTACAACTACCTGAAAGGTTGTAGCAAGGTAGGGTCGGCCTCTTCTCCCAGGCAACTGGCAATAGGATAAGAGGACATGGCCTCAAGCTGTGCCAGGGAAAAATAGGTTGGATATCGGGGAGAATTTCTTCACTGAAAGGGTGGTCAGGCATTGGAATGGACTGCTCAGGGAGGTAGTGGAATCACCCTCCCTGGAGGTGTTCAAGACGTGACTGGACGTGGCACTTAGTGCTGTGGTCTAGTTGACAAGGTCAGAGGTTGGACTTTGTCTTGGAGGTGTGATTCTGTGAGTTGGTGCCCTGCCTTTGCTCAGTCTTTTTAAACCCAAGCCTTGTGGTCCTTTTCCTACAGATCATAAAGTTTTCTAAAACACTGGTCACCGTTTATGCTCTCCAATGGACTGCCTCCCTCTTTCCTGTGCCAGGGGAAAGAAACCTTGACGCTGACTTCAGCTGAAGCCCTTCCAAACCTGGGGAAAGTGAAAGGTTCACTTCACATCCATGGAGATGAAACAATGTTTGTTTGCTTTCTGGCTGGGCTTAAGATCTCCTGACTCCCTCGATAGGGCAGGTTTAACGTGTATGACTTTAGGCATCAATTACGCAAACAATGTAATTGTTTGTCTTTACGCTTCCATTGCCGTGAACACCAACCTTAATTTGTTTTTGACCCATTTTAACACCCAGAGACCTTTCTGCAGAGCTATTAAAGCACTGGCAACTCAGCATTATACATTTATATGGATGGTTATTCCTCCTTAAGTGCCTTTGCCTTAACTGAATTACCTATCATTTATTTTATGTAATTTCCTCAACTTGCCAGGATGACTTTTATTTCTCACAAGTGTTTGCAGCTTCTCCTGCTCTGGCAAAATTCATGCTGGCCTTGGAGTATGCCTTCTCACCTATGTAGAAACCAGAGACCCACATCCTGCACCTCCCTTGGCTGCCAATGAAAAATAAAGTCAGAGAGAGGGGCAAAGACTTTCTGAAATTAATGACAAACACAAGAGCCTTGTCTCGAGTGTTTCTCAGCTATCCACCAAGGCAGCCTCTCCTGGCAGAGTGAAAATGTGATCGATTTGCTGTGATTTCTGCTTAGGGTATTGGCTAATGTGAGTTTATGGCCTTTTAACGATACAACCACTTGCAAGTTAGATGGGTTGTTTCGATTCCTGGTCTCAGTGCCTCTGAGACCGAAGGGCATTGCAGGGGTCTGTCGGTCCCTGCTTTGTAAGTGTAAGGATACTTTTGTCCTTTTTTCCCCTGATCCCGAGACTTGCGAAACAGCCGCGAGAGACATCCAGCCAGTTCCCTACGCAGAGAGGATGTCATTGCAAAAAAACCAAAACAAAATAAAACCAAAAAACCAAACCAAACAAACCAAAACAAACCCCCCCCCCCCCCTCCACACAAAAACAACCGGTCTAGTCTATTTACAGATCCTGGAGTCCGGGGTTTTTTGGGCGGTGGTTTTATCGTCCCCACTCCGTGCGGGTTTTTATCCCGCTGTGCCGGCTCTTCCCGCGGATCCCTGCGGGAGGCGCTCCTGCTCCACGGCGCGGGCGGGCCCGCAGCGCTCACCTGCGGGAACCCCCCGCACCCCGCCAAGGCTCGGGGGGCTCCTGGCAGGGTAAGGGGTGCGGCTGCGGGATGTGGGGTCAGGCTGGGGGGCCGAGAGTGTTGTTCCGATCCCAAGCGGACCGTGGGGGTACCCGCCGTCGAGGAGGTGCCCCCGAGGTGTGCGTGTGTGTGCCCCGGCGGGCTGGCAGAGCTGCCCGTGTTTATTTTTCCAAGGAAGGCCGCCCAGCAGGCTGAAGTGCTTATTTTTAAACCAACGCGGAGGGAGTCTGCCAGCGGCCGGGCACAGGCTGAGCCTGGCAGGGACCGACAGCGGCACTGCTGCCAAGCCCCGCGCTCTGCTTGGGCTGCTGAGCCCCTCCCGGCACCGCGGGCAGACTTGAGCCCCATCATCCCTGTGCTAAATGCCCGGTTGTGTAATTTGCCTTTCCAGAGCTGAGACTTTTCTCTGTGCCTCTACTAGGAGCTCCCCATTCTGCGTGCTCTACATGGATGGACCTCGTGATTTCTTCTGCGGGCACATCTGGCAACAGCCATATCCCCAAATGCCCCTAGGGATCGCCTGTCTGCCCTTCTCACACCGGCCCACAGGAGACTCCCTCTTCTTCCCCTCTCTACACGGTGCTTAGATGTTTCCCCCGCCCCTTTCGTAGCTGACTATAAAGACAAGCAAAACAGGCAGTTGCCCACAGCCTTCTCCCGTGGGTCCCTGTGTAAACTTTGCAGCTCTGTTTTCTCTGGACTCACAGCCCTGTCATCACCCCCCTCCCTCCTCCTGACCTTCTAACATCCCCCTCGAAAGTAGATGCACCTTCCATCTCTCTTTTTACCGCAGAGGCTCTAATGGCCTGAACCGACCCTCCCCCCACGGTTTATCTCTTCTCTCTCCCTGCTGCAGCCTGCTCACGAAATGATGGACAAGCTAAAGGTTGAGAAAATACAGTAAAATGCCTTTCTTATCCTGTAATGACCAAGGGGGGAGGACACAGCCTGATAAAAATGACAAGCCAGAAGAATTGAGAGCCAGACCCTTCACCTGCCTGTCCCTCAGTGCACAGAAAACACTTGATAGTCCTGCTGTGATTGCAACTGCTGCAGGCCCAGGAAGAAAGGAATTAAGTACTGAGCCAATTAGACCTATAAGTTTCTGTCCAAAGAAATGTCTTTCTGCTACCTGTGAAGAGGCTAATTCAGAGACTAATACAGGAAGAAAACCTGAAGCAGGCTGAGCATTTTGGAGCTGGTGGAAAAAGCCTATGTTTTTATGGCCAGAGGGCTTTGCTTAGCATGTGGAATCTGTGTAGTCCCACTGCGGTGATGGGGGCTCACAAGACATAGAGATCCAGCTGCTCACTTGGGCCTATCTCTACTTCCAACCACATACTTTATTCCTCTGTTTTTATTGGCATGATTTTTGACAGCAACTACTAGTGCTGGATCAGCCATTTCCTGGCAGTGATTGACCAGGAGGCGAACATTTCATTCTCTGAATTGCCCCAAAGGCAGTCTAAGATGCTCTGCTAGGCCCTGTGTGCTGCAAACAAAGCTCCATCCACCTCCCATTTAAACAAATTGAACCTGAAGAGGCCACAGGGAGAGACAGATGGGGGAGATAACAGGCATAAGGCTTGATGTATTCCTGTGGCTGCTTGAAGTAACCCTCACAGAAACTCCCATGGATTTTCTACTCTCCTTCCTTGCTCCTGAGTCTGGATGGAGATAGAAGGGGAGCTCTTTTCGCCTCTTTATGTCTGCCCTACTCAGCCTCCCATCACCTTGTGTCTTTCTCCACGTCTTTCATCCCAGGTATTCAAGTTCTCTGGCTACTCCTTTCTTCCCATGCCCACCACCAGCACCTGGGGCAAAGAGCCTCGGGTTGTTGTACCATGTAGTTACCTGGTGCTCCACAGAGGCACTTGCCAGGTTCAAAAAGAATAGGGTGATCACACAGCATTTACTCTTTTCCTTGTTTTCTGCCATGAAAATCCCACTAAAAGGAGGGTAAATGGCCTTCAGCAGCTCCTCTACTTCCCTGTGCTGTAACCACCATAGAGATGGTACTAAACTGTAATGGGAGGAGAGGTAGCACAAGGAAATGGTGTCTGTCAGATGGTGTCCGTATGAAGACATGGCCCTGAGCTGGATGCAGCTGCGAAGACATTTCAGACTCCCTGATAACTCTACACCAGGCTGAGTGATGTGAAAAATCCCCCTCCACTGCACATTCCAGATTAAAACCTCACATCAAATCCAGGCATCCCCTGTTCTTTTTAATGGAGGGGGCGGGGGTGGGAGTGAAGGAAGGAAAAATAACCCTCACATTTAAAAATTGGTTTAAAAATTTAATTATAGACTGTGTTCTGAAAGAAACAGGCAAAAAAAGCATTGTATATGATGTATTTGCCAACAAATGTGAGCAGGGAGCCAAGGCACTGAGGGTAAGGGAATAGACTGGCAGCAAAACCCTTGAAAGAGGGCCCTGCAGCCAAATTTACCCAAAGCTTTGAGGCCAAATAGATGGATCTTTCATAACTGCTGTGGCCCAGCCTAAATCCCTCCTTTTTTTTGGCACGCCTGGAGTTAGTGAGATGAGGATGCAATTTGGGTTTCTCGGTTTGTACCTTTCTCAGAACTAAGGCCACTCCAAGGAAGTGTTGATCCCCAGCAGTAAAGCAGGCTGGCCCTCCTTCTCTCACACTTGCTTAGGCCCTGTCTAAGCAAGCCTGTCTACTGCCAGAGGACTCTTGGGAAGCCCCAGGCACCACACATGGCAATGCCCTGTTCAAGGAGGGATCCAAGGAAGGCCACACCACTGGAGTCAGGCCCCTCTGTGTGGTTCAGGTGCACATTTAAACATACATACATGACCAGGACAGAAAAGCTTCTTCTCTCTGCCCAAAGCTGAGATGGATCCCTTCAGCAGAAGTGGAGTCACTAGGCTAGTCACAAATGCAGACATAGTCCTGTAGAGTTGTTTCACCTTTCTGAGGGCTTCATCTGAAAGTCATCTCAGACCTGTACTGTCCTATGATTTCTGTGGAAACCTGATTCTGCTGTAATCCTGAACAGCATCACTTACTGCTGGCTCCAGACACTTGACCTCATCATGTCATGGCTGCAAAGTAGGTAAATGGCCAAACACACAACAGGCTTCTCTTAGGAAGGCAAAAACAAACTGGACACTACAGGTAAACTGATTCCAGCAGGCATTCAGCAAATTAGGATCTATCCCTGCAACTATTGCAGGTAATGAGGAGGGAGGAGGACTAGAGGTAACCAGAGAGCAGTTTGAGCCCTCAAGAGATCACATGCAGGAAGAGCTGAAAGCTTTCTCCTGTAATAGAAAAGGAAGGGATGCCTGTCAACCTGTCTTGAGGAACTCACCTCCTCACACAATGGCTCTGTAATGACAAGCTTCACCTTGGCAGCAAAGAGGCTTATTTAAGGGAGAATCAACTCGTGGCAAATAAGGATCTTTGTCCATCCACATATAGCAACGCTGAAAGATCAGGTTGCTCAGAGGCTTTGGGTCATTGGTTAGCAGCCAGTGCACTTGCTTGCAGCAGTTCTCCTCAGCAGCATTACAAATAAGGTGTTTCCCAAGTCAGCATTTATAACCTGGCCATGACCAAAGCCTACCTTGGGGACTTTGAGCTCTGCATGCAACACCCATGGAGGAGGAGGGAAAGGGGCTCTGCCCTGGCTCCTCCTCCTCCAGTATAAAGCTCCTCCCAGGACCAAATCTGCATCAAGGCCCAGGAAAGGTCCGCCTGCCAGAAAGCATCTGCTGGTGCTCTGAGGAAGGTTGTGGGGGAATGTGGGCAGAGAAAGCTGGAGTAGAGGCAGCTGTGGCTGAAAAGGGCTGGTGATGTGAGGCACTTAATTTCCCCCACACACACACCTCCCAGTTATCAAGGGCTGTGACTGGGTTGTCACTTTCTGCTTCCTTTGGTTTGTGTTGCTGGCTTCTGCAATGCACCACACCTGTGGTTTGTTGTGGTTTTATTTTTTTCTGTGATGGGGCTTGTAGTGTGTTTGTTGTTTGGTTTTTTAACTCTGATATAACTAGAGATGAAGTTGCAGCCTGTGAAATATGAGCAATTTAACACGGCGTGCAGGGGCTGTGCAGCTTGATCCACTTCTGTAGTAAGTGTATTTGCCTCCTGCTAAGGTGTTTCAACCAAGGTCAGTGGAAATAAGCACTATAGCCAGGCAGCTTGAGACAATTAGCAGAAAGCCTAAAGAGAGCCAATTTGCCCAAGCTGGTCAGATCAGGAAACAACAGTCCTTGCAAGACTGTGGCTCAGAGGAGGGACATGTCTTTCAACAGGAATTTTTGTCAATTCTCCCTTGGCTGATGCAAACCAGCATAACTGTACTGAAGTCAGAGAGAGATGCTGTTTGATCCTGGCTGCGTGTTTAGGGTACTTGTGTTGAACGATTTTGCTACATTTATCTAGCATCTTGATTAAGATTTTTTTTTTTTAAGTCTCTTTGCAACTAGTTCTCCTCCTGATACTTTTGGTAATGCTAAGAAAGGGAATTCCCTTGTCCAAAGACTATTTATTGTGTAGGTTTTTTTGGCCAGAGAGATGGAAATAACAGAGGTCCAAATGAGCACTGTGGATATCCACGGTGTGAGAGCAGTTCTCCACCAAGGTGAAAATCTGCCTGACAGGCTGGTTAAGGACACATTTGCACTCTGAGTTAGGCAACAAAGGCTAGTAGTGGAACCCCCTAAAGTCACAAGGTGTTTCCTATAAATGCAGAGGCCTGTGTTAACGTGGCCTTGTATGGAGGGACAGTTTTAATTAAGCTGGATCTGGGAAGCCAGGATGTTTTTTCCTCAGATGAAACGTGTTTTGCCTTCCTTTTGACCAGGAGACAGGAAAAGATTTTGCAGTAAAAAAAGCTATTGGCAACTCAGACACTTCTTTTTGGCTTTATGATCACTGTGCAACCAGGCTTAAATGTTCTGGGAGCAAGTTCCATCAGCTTGTTTCCAAGCCATGGTAGAGCCTGAAATAGCAGACATCAGACCTATGACTGGTTCTTCGACCTAGCAGTGCTATTTTGGCAGCAGGCCCAGGGTTAAACATAACAAGAGTCATTTTCAGTCTTTGCTCTCCTGAAGGTCAGTGGCCCAAATGGTTGGATGTTTGTCTTAGCTGTTTCCGGACAAGGTCTGCATTTTGTAATGATAAGGTGAAATTCAGAGATCCTCATGTTGGCAATCTCCTGCTGACCCTAATTGGAAAGCATATTTTTCCTGAATAAGGATGTCAGGATTTGGTCATTGGCAATTTTTGACTGTTTTGACTATTCTGAGTGGGGTGGTCTTCTGTGGTTGCTGTAAGGGCTCACTGCTCCCTTTTACCTCCAGTCCATGACTTTCCCAGAACAGCTCAGCTCGTTCTCAGTTTTAAGCCTGTTAAGCCTGGCTTACCAGACTCACCCATTGCCAGGTAAGACTTGGAGGTTCACTCATCTGCTCAGGTCACATGGAAGAAGCAGTCTCCCTCTTAGCAATCACTCTGGCTTGCCAAATGCCTTCTGAGATGAGTCTTGTCCTTTCTAAAGCTCCCTTAAAAAGCTGTCAGAGAGGTCAGCCACAAATTGGTCCCATTTTTTCTGCCAGACCTCTTTGGCCTTGGCTTTCTCAGCCGATGCCATGGCACTGTATCTGTGAGGAGGAGGAAAGTGAGTATCAGACAGGAGACAAGCGGGCAGCTGTTTCAAGATCAGCACCAAAATGAAAAGGCAGGAAATAGCAACAGATTAACCCTTGCAGGACATGCCTGCACTGCTCAGAGTGACACGGTGTAAAGAGCCTGGATCTCCTGCCAGCTGGGCTCACGCTGGGACGAGACACAGCCACATCAGCAGCCACCGAGTCCTGCACCATGGGGACAAACAGCTCAGTCTGCATGAGCTGGAGACTCACTGGGCAGCAACCAGTGACTAGTACAGAAGAGACAGCACTGCTGCTGCTTTCAGATGTGCCCTGGGCTTGGTCCAAATTGGTAGGAAATCAGAGTATTTGTTTCTCCCTGGCCATGCAGGGACTTGGGATTGCCTTGAGGACTGGCACAGGGTTTGCCAAACAGGCAAGAGCTGAGGAATGTGCACAAAGACCCTGGGCAACATATCCAAACTATTCTGGGACGTTCAGAGCTGCCCAGATAAATAGAAAAAGTTGTTAAACACCCTCAAACTAAATGCTGGTAGATTATTTTCCCATGTTTCCCAGGTGAGCCACGGCAAATGCTGCATCAAATTTTGGCAGAAATAGACAAGTGATATAAAGACATAAGATTTCTCCCATACCCAGAACCAGGTGCTGGAGGCAAGTTCACAAAGGATGGAAAAGGAAGAATAAACTGAAACACAGAGTTACAGAAAGGAAGGACACAGGCAGAGGAGCCTCTGGGGTCCCTGTGTCCTGCCTTTGGAGAAGACACATAGCAGAGATTTTGGATTAATGGAAGCCCAGTTCATGTGGCAGAGGAGACTCTGGGGTGAAAGCCTAAATACAGTGGGTTTCTGGGGAGCAAGCTGATAGTATCCTTATGATTACTATGGCTAGATGAGAGAGGTGAGTAACTTACTTTATGGAGTTGAGTGCAAGTTGTTTTAAGGTCCTCAGGTCGGCATTCATCCCTCCGATGGCCATGAACACCTCGTAGAAGTCATAGGAGACTCCCTTTGCTCCAAAGACAGGGGGATCATCGGGGCTGATCACAATGGGGTGCCCTTCAGCCATGAGGTCAGCTGCGGGGTGACTCCGCAGGTCAGCTACCAGCAGCAGGACCTCGGTGGGAAGGGTGGAGACAACACTGGTTATTGTTGTAGCCGAGTTTGGATACCTGCCACAGCTGCCTGTGTCAGCAGGGAGTCACCAGGGAGGGACAGCCTCCAGAGGGCTGTTCAGAGTGTGTTCAGCTCCGAACGGCTGCGGGAGGAACCAGGTGCTGGGTTTCCTAAATGAATGGCCTAAGTCAAGGCCAGTGGGGTGAATAACTTCTGCTTGTGTATAATGATTTGACTGTGAGCATTTCATGAACAGTCCTTTGGTTACGTGCTCGCCATGGTGCTTAGCTCAGGGCATCTGGAGCTGGTATGAGGGTTCTCTCCCTTAAGGCTCACACCAGTACGTCTCTACCGCAGAGCATCTTTTCTGCTGCACCCAGGGGACAATGGGCACCACGTTAATGTGCTACAGAAAAGCTCCCACTGCTTATGAATTCTACCAAACCAAGAGACTTCCAGTTACAATCCCTGCTTCTCAGCCTCTGGTCCTCCTGGCTTTGAAGTATTTTCCATTACTCTCTTTAGATACCTCCCTGGCTCTCTGGGCCTCATCTCCACTAGGGAGGACTGCCTGCCCAAGTTCCTCTGGGTAGGAATGTAAATGATTCCTTTTACTGACTGGTATTACAAGCCTTATATAAATTCACAGTGTGTGTCTATGTAGCAGTGCAATGTGGTGCAAAAGAAACAGCCAGACTGTGTGCACCAAAACTCGTAGCTGCCCCCCAACTCCCTGCTGTTCCTCACTGCTTTGGTGAACCCCATTCCAGTGCCCCATCCCTAAGAGCTAAGCTTTTAACAACATACCTGGTTGGAGATGGGACAGACTTCTACAGGAATATCCCTCTTCAGAGACAAACTTTTGGCTACTGGGTGTTTAATGAGAGCGAGTCCGTGGCCAATCCTGCTGGTGTTCAGGAGCAGTGCATCCAGCACATTATTGTCTACAGAGGTGCCCTGCCAGTCTGAGCAGAGACAGGTAAGGGTGAGTCACTGCAGTGCTGTGAGGAAGTATGTCTTCTCAAACTGCTAGGTGATTTTGTAAATAGATGCCCCAGTTGCAAGGTAAGAGGGTTTCCACTTGCATTTTCAGTGAAACAGGGATTTAATTCTGCCCAGGATATTGCTCAGCACAGAGATATCCACTCAGTTCACCTGGCTTTAGGTGTCCACAGTGTTTCTCTTACAGCTAAGCTAATCACGCTGGTCTCCATTCATTGTCAATGGAGAGAAGTAATAACTTGTGGGGAGTGGCCTGTACAGTAGGGTGAGATGTTCTATGTACTGTGCCTTAGAAGAGCTTGTTGCTGCCAGTGGCTACAAAATCAGCCCAGGGTAACTAGTTCAGAAGCAGACACCTTCTCTGGAGATGTCAACAAGCAATACACATAATGCACAAGTTAGACACAAATGCCATGCACGTTTAGGATAAATCCCACCCATACTGACTGAATAATATAAGGCCAGTAGTAGTACATTGGCCCAGCAATGAAGGGTACATGGGTTACTTTGATGAGCGTATTCAGTTAAGACTCAAGCCTGGCTCAGATATTCCTTCACCTTAGAATGTAAAACAATGGCTCAGGAATTCTGCTGCCACTGTGAATGGGAGGTGAGTGCCACTCCAAGAAGGAAATGGCTACCAGCAATAACTCTTACAGCATGACTCCATGTCAAAGACACTAAGCAACATGACACCTGCAGTCAAAAGCAGGGAGTAGGTAAGGGAGTGGTCCTGTAGGAATGCTACAGGAACAGGCTGATATGGGGAGAAACATGAGGAAAACCAGTTATGTACACATGTATACACACACATCACCTTGATACATCCAGGCTTGCTGTTTCTGTGCTTTGCAAGACTTCAGTCTTGCCTCTGCAAGCAATAACAGGCCTTGAGTACTCTTGCTTACCAGTCTCGCCAGCATGGAAAAAGTACGGCAAGCTGACCCCCATGGAATACGGGATAGTCAGGGCATCCTTCAGGTCCCATAAAGAATGACCTTCATCCTCATCACCAACCTAGAGGAAAAACAGAAAGGTATTTTTGAACACACTTGGGAAGATGGTGGGAATAACAGCTATATATCGCTGATGTGCCAGCTGTACTGAAATCGCAGTGCTGTGGGGTTGGGAGCTGATTCTTTCAGGGGATTTTGTCAATTACCCTGAACAAAACCCTTAGCTGGAGGATTTGCAATCCATTAACACTGATTTCAGTACAGCAGCAGAGGTTCTGCCTCTGGTGTGCAACGTATGTCATATTATACATGTAGTTATATCACAGGGGGTTAATGTGAAGCCACAGAAGAAACACGGTTACCAGGTCGAAGCCTGCCAGGGTGTCTGGGAATTGGGCTCTGAGCGCCATGGCAGTGACGATGGCTTCTTTAATCTGGGAAACATTCAGCATCCTAAAGAGCAAGAGAGAGAAAGCAGTGCAGAGGCTCACTCCCATGGGCCTGCCTTCTTTGGGTTTGACTTGCGAAATGGGGCCCCCAGGGGTATTTCCAAAATGCAAGTTGCTCCCGAATCTGACAACTAGCTTCAGGTCTCCAGAGTAACAGCAGCAGAAAATTGATATTATGAAAGGAAGCCCCTGAATGACCAGGAAATGCCTGGCTAGACCCTGCTGTCACTTGAGTTGAGGCATGCCTGTCTGACTCACTGGCTTTCACATCCACCAAGCAGGGAACACAACAGCGTGGAGAGAAAATGTTTAATTTTCTTTTCCTCTCAACTGTTTTGCTGGGAAGTGAGACACTAACTGCATTTCAAGAGAGTTTTAAATTTGGGTTTGTTCCAGCCCTATCAGACTTCAACATCTCAGCTCATTTCGCAGACACGCTGTGTCCATACCCACGCTGTTCAAAGACAAGCCGGCTCTGAGCTGGAAACGGCACCGTGCCGAACCGGAGCGAGTCAATGCTGCTGAGAGGTCTGCTCTGTTTGCTCAGGATCACCTCACATGACTTCATGGCATCTGGCTGACTTGGAGAGCAGCCTCGTGCCCGCCCGCGAGCAGCAGCACGAACATACCGTACAAAGGCTGCCGGGAGAGCAGCGCTTGCGGGGTCCCACGGGGGCCTTCGCAACACCAGGTGCCCATACTCGGGCACTGCTGTCACTGCTCCGGTTCCTGCAGAGACCGGGAGTGCGTCCAGGCTCGGGAAAAGCCTTGGACACGCACACAGGCAGCCCTTCCCTTGCTCATTCCCGCACCCAGGGCTCACAGACTCCCGTCCTCTGGCGCGCACCACGAGCTAACCCCGCTCGCTTCGCACGTACACAGACTTATATAGACGATTTCTCACCCTCAGCCTTTCACACATGCCAGGGAATGCCTGGGGAGTCAACACCCCAGGTCTGACAACGCACGTGGACATTGCTAACCAACTGTGGCACTTCAGCACTGCTTCTCCTGGCCTGGCCCCCTCTCTCCCAGCACAGCCAGCCACGCAGGGCCGCTCTTAGCCCTGCACAGCCTCTACCTACCTGTGTGCTGTAAATATAACCTTGGCTCCAACAAAGTCAGGGTGCTCCTTCACAAACTGCCTGGTCACTTCCCGATAGGTTGCCACAGACCATGATTTATTGTGCTGGGTGCCATCCAGTTCGTACACCTGCGGGATGAAAAGCACATCACAAGCAGTAGTTAGAAGAGGTGTTTTACTGGAAGGTGGGAGTAATGAACTGAAGAAAACCTTGGAAGAAACAACGTGTTACGGTCCTGGGAGCAGGGCAGGAAAAAAAAAACCACAGTTAAATCTGTGCAGAATATTATCTTCTTGAAGCCTTTACCAGCTGGCAAAAACCAAGGAATGGTTTTCCTCCCTCCTATGTGATACAAGAAACAAGTTTCTCTGTGTTCAGACACGGCAAGCGAGTGCCCTTGAGTACCCAGAGGAGACCATGACCTCTTACTCCCGTCTGTATCAAATGCTGGAGTGTTTTGTCCAGCCGTCTGGCGGCTCACACACTCTGTGCCCTGCGGTGGCAGTCTGTCAGCCAAGGCAGCCCCCAAGGCACGCGAGGGCCGAGTTCCATAAGCTACCAGCTGGGCTGGGCTTCTGCTCCCCTTTGCCAGAGGTTCACTCCATGACCTTGAGAGGGTCGTTTAGTCTTCCCATGCTTTCTCTGGCTGTGAATTGGGAAGAATAATCCTTTTGGCATGCTCTGTTTCATCAAATTACTCTGGGGATTCCTCGCTGCCAAGGCTGCACTCAGGGCTTTTGCCCTGATTTCATCAGGGGTGTAGACCCTGAATGCCCCCAGTGATACTAACCCACAAAAGTCCTGCCTGGAGTTGCTCATTCGACAGTGGCTGAATCCATCTGCTTTCTTCTCATCTTTCTCACCATTTTTTTTCTCCTTCACCCTTCTGCTCCACCCCTAAACTGCTTCCCTCCACCTTCTCACTTCTGCCCGGTGCTGCCCCTTGCAGTGATGAGCCTCACTAAGCCCCCGTGCTGTGCTGACCCCCTTGCAGGCACCAGCAGCCGTGGGGCAGCTGCAGATGCTCCGAGGGGACTCTTCCCCAGCTGCAGCCCATGGGAATGTGAGACTTTACACAGCTGAATCTGCAAACACAGCTGGGCTTGGGGGGCTTTTCCACAATGTTTGCTGTTTCGCACTTAATCCCAGCGTTCATTTACTTTACTTCAGGGGCCACTTCTGGCAGGCTGTGCTGCAAGGAGAGGTTTTGCAGTGTCAGTGCTGCTGTCCAAGCCTTGTAGAGGATCTCCAGACACAGGAGCTTCTTGTTATTCCTGTCACACCCTGCTCACCTTGACTTAAACGGCAAAGTGTTTCCCTTCCCTCTCATCCCACCTTCAGCCTGGTTGTCCCTTCCCTGCCGGTGCTGCCCTCCAGCCCAGGGTGGTTGCAGCTCCTGGCATCGCTCACTGTGGTACCTGGGCTGCAGGCAGCCTGCCTGTACCTCACAGCACACCGAGCTGCTGAGTGTGAGCAAGCCCTGGGGCTCTGGAGGCTCCCACATCGGCAGCCAGCATTAGGAGCTGGATGGGAAGCAAATCTTCCCTGCCAAGCCTCCCTTCAAAAGACTTTACAACCATGTCTAAGGGCTGATGGTAAAGGCAGGGTATTTTCCAGTCAGGCCCACGCAGATTCTCTTGGCCCAGAAACATGTGTGACCTGGGGGGATGCCAGTGCTCGCGCTGTCTCACAGCACAGGAATTTTGACATTGCTGTTATTTTCTCTTTTGAGGTACCCCGAAGACAGATGGTGACTGAGTTCAGAGCAACTGCCTTATGACAACCCTCAGCAAAGTAAGATGCATGTAAACTTTGTGGTGTTCTCCCCCTCCTTTTTTTTTTTCAATTTTTTTTTTGCCTTTTCAAAACACCCTTCTCACCTCAGACACGATCAAGTGGCAGCCTGAAGCCCTGACACCGAGCTCTGTCTTGCTACAGGGCCAGCCCAAGCCTCAACAGGCAGGGTCAGCAGCCCCCGTCCCCAGCTGTTGGAACAAAGCCAGATCAGCCTCCGAATTTGTCACAGCACCTGCCTGTCTGCTGGTGGGGGTGGCTGAGGAGGCCTGCCCAGCAGCAGAGGTGGTTGCCAGGGCACAGACATTCATCTGCAGCTGGCTGGAGCCCCCTGGGCACTGCATGCAAGGGCAGGGATTTAAGGAAGATGCTGGCAGGCATATTCAGGAGTTGAGCCACCAGAAGGACATCAGCATGGCTATTGAATCCACTGGATGCCGTGGCACCAGCAGCAAGCTGATGCCTGCATTCCCATGCACAACCCACCGCCACCTCCTGGTCCTTCAGATGCTGCTGGATGAACCTTGTGCAGCAGCTTCATTCCTGTTGTAATGGACTGTTGAGAACATGGAGGTAGGTGGTGTAGTGAGGAGCAGCAGCCCTGATTTGTTTGCTTTGGTAAGGCATTTTTCCCTCTGACAGAACTCCCAACCCCATGCTACCCCTCTTGGAGCTGGAGTGTCGAAACTTTCACTGGGAAAGTTGGAAGTGTTACACAGCCAAGGAATAGTGGTGTGGTCTGCTGGTGTTTGGGAAGGCATTAAGGCAGAGTGGGTGTGTAGGACAATCTGACCAGCCCTGTGTGACACACAGGGAGAAAGGCCTAAGCCATTACCAGCAGATTTTAGCGTTGGGGCATTGAAAGGAGCAGTTCGTGCTTCAAATACATAGCCAGAATTTTAGGTTGTCTGCAAACTCTACAAGACAGTGCTTTGCCAATTGACTGAGCCTATTCAGAGAAATCATTCTGACATAAGCTGAGGATTTAAAATAACATAACTATCCCAGAATGAGTCTCTATGCAAGACAGGAAATTTTTCCAGAATAGGTGCCATAGAACAGGTGATTCTGGTGCAGACAAAGCTGAGATACATCTTCCCAATGAGCAAGATTTTGATACAGCTCCCAGTCAGATTGTACAATGCAGTTTTGTGCTGATGCCACAGTAGGTATCTCCCTCAGCCATTAAGAACAAAGCATCTCTCACTTTCAAGCCCTTGCCTATGCAAATCTCCAACAAAGACCTTTGAATATGATCAAGGTTTTCCAGCATCCTTAGAAGGGCAGGTGTGCAAACATCCAAAAACTAAATTCAAGATAGGGCTTGAAAAAAGTTATGGAGAACTAAGGATTTAAAAGAATACTAGAGAAGCCAAAAAATACGTACTGCAGGCAGGATAGCTCTTATCTCGACATACTGCACGTTATCTTCATAGAGCTCCAGCAGCCCCTGGTAGAAATAGGCCTTGAACACAGGTGCATAGCAGATAAGTCCAGAGGCAATGAGAAAGATTTCTTCAAATCTTTGCCAAATGAAAGCCTGAGAAGGGTAGGCCAGCTCAGGGGCATCTGTCACCAGGGTCAGGTTTCTCAGCAAGCTGTAGAGAAGGGAAAAGAGAAAGCGATGAGGAGAACACACAGGACAACTGGCTTTCAGCATGCAAAAAGCCACCAGCTGGCAGCTGAGTGTTGGGTACAGGAGGAAATAGACTCCTCCAGGATCAATAGGTGTGACTTTTGTTGTCAGAGACCAAGCTTTGTGCACATGACACTCTCCCACTCTCATGCTCTGGGGAGCAGCAGGGCAGCGGCTGTGCTGAAGGAGGCACTGTGTTCCTTGGGCAGGACCAAGAGAAGGTGCAAAGCCCTTCCTGTCACAATAGGGGCCCAAAATCTAACTCAGAGCCTGTTGGCACTGCAGTACGACAGGTGTAACAGAAGTCATACCAGAGATGTTGAGCTATCAGCAGGGTAAGTCTGGGTGTTCAAAACCTGCCCCTCCCTTTTTCAAGGGCAAAATCTTGAGAAGTAATAGAGTTACAAAAGCAAGTATGGTGCTTTTATATCACAAGAATTGCACCCTGCTTCCCAGGGATATCCTTAATCCAAAAGTAGGCAAGTACATTACTCCTGCAGACAATATATTCCCCCAAGCACCTTCAGCACATGTAAAATGGTATGACACTTGGTCCTCTGTTCAGCACCTAAAGGCAGACTGAGTCTCCAGGAGATGCCACGTATTGTGCCACCACCAACATGCTTATTGAGCCCATAAGTTGTCCTGGTACCTTCATATTATCAAAATAGGCCATCTAAAAAAATCAGGGGGAAAACGACTGTGCATCACAAATCATTTTCCCCCACCAGTGGACCAACCCTGACACCTTGCCTGCCTGCCTTGCTGATACCTTCTTCAGGGAAACAGCTGATAAGAAGGTCCTGGTTTTTCCTTAGTGGGATGGAAACTCCCACTGTTTCCTCCATAAACTCAGCTGGCATATAAGCTTCTTTCAGAAATCCAGAGAGACGGTGGGCAGTGTTATCAAGCAGGGTTTAAGGGAGCCAGTAATTGCAAGATTATCTAATTGTGGGTGACAGCTTGCATTTAGGACAGAGGGAGCATCTGTGCCACAGCACCATCCTCTGACGAGCTGATAGCCTTCATCCCACCTGAGGCCTTGCCCCTGGCAACAGCTGATGCTCACCTGAAGAGGAGTTCATAATAAATTTCTCAGGCCAGTGGGCAAAATCTAAATGGCAGTATAGGGGTGATTAGCTTCATTCCTGGGTGGAAAAATGGAAGCCATTGCAGCAAACTGTAGAGCTGTTTGCTTGCAGGCAGGATGGGCTCACCAGTCAGGCCAGGTCTGGAGCTCATCTCGTGTCAGGGGCTAAGCAGGTTCAGACAGAAATACCTTCAGCCATGCTTCAGCTTTCATCCCAGTATATTGTTTCACCTCAATAATAGCTACTGATCTTTAATAATGTTCTGTGTTTGATGTCTTGGCCTCTGTCCTCGTGCGGTGTTCTGCTCTGTCATATGGGAAGTGTGGGTTTGATTTGTGGTCTTATTATCTTCATCCAGGATGCTTCTGTATTAGCGCCACCCCCCACTACAGATGTAAAATGTGATCTGGTCCAAACTCATAAACTAAGACATCCTGGACAGAGATATGCCTTTGCAGTTCCTCCATCCTGCCCATAAAACAGAGCCCATTCCCCTAGGATTTGCCTGCTGTTTCACTCTCTGAGGATGCTCTTCCAGGGGCTGCAGTTTCATTTCTTCCTCACTCTGTTAATTTCTTTGCCAGGAACAATTTTAGAAGCAAAACTGTTCATAAAGAGACAGCTTGTACTCTGTTAAGGATGAGATTTTAAACGCCCAACAGTCAGGAAAATTCAGAGTTAAGGTTTCCACAGCAACTTCAGCTCTGCCTTCCCATGCATTACAATAGGGGCTTTGGTGCCATTATCACGGGACACTGGGCAACCCCAGCTACTGTTCAGTAATCCATGCAAGCAGAGGAGACCGAGCTGGACCATGGAAGGGGCGGGCAGCGGGGAGCACGCAGCAGTGTCACCCTAGAAACCAGGAATGCAGGAGCCAGGAGCATCTTGGAGGCGCTGATCCAGCTGCTGGAGCTCCTCGGTGGAGGCCAATCACTGGCAGAAAGGGTGTGCTGCCACTCATCAGGGAGGGGAGAGGAGGTTTCGTGTGGGAAGAGTTGGGGAAAAGAGACTTTTCCACTTCCCTCCTGGCTGAAGGGCAGCTCCCCTCCAGCTCCGCACGCCAGCGGAGAGCACCTGCCCGGAGCCGAGAGCCGAGTGGGGCTGTTCCCACCAGCCCTGCAAGCACTGAGGGAAAAACCTCCCCGTGGATCAAAAGGCCGTGCAAGCCCGTTCTCGCCACTCCGTGCAGCTCCTGACAGAAATACCTTAGACAGATAAGGATGGGTGGTTAGTCGGGCTCCCACCACTTTCTCCCCTTGTCCTGTGAGAACTCGGCTCCTCCAGCAATGAGAGGGCTCAGGGCTCCGCTCCCTGCCTTTAAATCTAGCTGTACAAACTTGTGGTTGTTTACTTAGCCTGTGCTCTTGGGCTAGAAACAGCAATAAATCCCCACACCACCCTGCTCCTAAAGGCACATAAATCAGATTCTACTTTTCTTTATAATCCCCTTCCCTTTGAGACTGATTATTGATCCCTACAACTGTTGAAGATTTATTGCATAATAGTGATCCATCCCTGATAACTAGATAATCTCCTAAGGGTTCAGGGGCTTTTGCCAACAGTAGCTCATGCAGATGAAGCAAAGCTTCATAAATACATCTTTTCCTGCTTTTCTGGAATGGGCCTTTGCCCGTGATCAGGTGCAGACTACAAATAGCCTTCCATGTCATGTCATATGTGCACCGAACAATGCTATTGCAATGCATATGCCCAAAGGGGTACAGCTAAAATGACCAGCTATGGATTATTTTTTTTTCAGCTGTGGGTTTGCTTTCTCTTTTCCTGTTTTTTCCACCCAGTTTTCCTTTCTTGTGCTATATAATGCAAGAATCGAACGGTTTTGTTGCCTGGTTTTTGAAGGGATCTTTTTTCCTTCTTCTTTTTCTGTTCTCGATGGGTAATTATGCCCCTCTCCTCACTGTAGTATCTAAATGTCTTCCAGTGGTGCATTAAATAGTGTGACTAACATCTGTCACATGTGGTTCGTTCGCTTTCTCTTGCTCTCTCATCCCCTCTTCTCCTCCCCAAGGGGAGACTTGTAGAGGGAGTGGAGCGCTTTGTTTCTGTAGTGGATTTTTATTCTCTCTTCCCCCCCCACCCCCCCATAATGCACACACTGCCCTATTTTTCTGTGAGATAAGGCAGTCAGAGGACATGGAGGGGAAGGTGATGGTGGTCTGGGCAGCCGCTGGCGCCCAGGGGAGTTGTCCCCGCAGCCTCAGCCGCGGTGTCGGCTCCCTCACAGATGACTTCATCCTGGTGATGGAGAGCTCCGCTGGGCCGGCGGAGCTGCGCTGCCGGGCACGGCCTTAATCCTCGGGCTGCCGGCGGGGGGTGTGCGGTGGTATTTTACAGATAGCTGGAATGTCAGTGCTGTTTCCCTAAATATCTAGGGGCATGCTCTTTCTTTAGAGATGGTAGCCATTATGCTGCATCTTGAGGGGAAAAAAAAAAAAAGGCATTCTCCTGTATCGCAAATGACCGAGGAGAAAATAAGTGAGGATTGTTTTTTTTTCTTTTGAGTCTCAAAGCAAAATTCCCTCCCTTTCACTGTCTCCTGGCCCATGGTCTCCTGACTCTCCTAATAGCATCCTTTTGGAAGCTTACCAGTAACACAATGCTCCAGGGTCTTGGCCCATGAGACGTGTGTTTTGAATAGGAATGATTAGAGCTTCTTTTGAGGGAAACAAGCAAAAACACTTCCTTCCAAAACACACACACACACGTATATGTCCCTAAAAACACAAACAGCAAGAATGTAATGCAGATACCTCTTTCTCCCACTCCTTCCAGGTCAGGACTGCTGTAAGGTGAAAGAGGTGCAGCTACTCAAAAACATTTCCATTGTTCCCTTCACATTTACTGATCCACTCTGTCTTGCACGAGAGCCCTTCCCTGCTGCCATATTCCCTTGACACTTCCTTGAAACCACCCAACTATCCATCCGTTCTTTCCTCTGACATCTGCTTTCTCTCAGCTTGTCAGTGCTCAAGGGCAAAGAGGAGTGCAGGAAAGAGGTAGCCTGGGATGCACATGTTCAAGAGACTGGGAGAGTTTCCAGAAACTGAGAAGCAGAACAGATTGGGGCCTATTCCTGGCTAGAGACCTATTTCCAGACGGCCAAAAACATTCCTAACCCCTAGACTAGTACCCAGGGATTAGATGAAAATAGGAGGGGAAGAGCCTCAATGTGGCTGTTGTCCGTGTGTTTGCACATTATGCGCAATGACTCCTCTGTGATTTTGTGGTGATGAGCACGGAAGGGCAAGAAATGAAGGACAACCTGCTCAAATGAATTAGCAAGCACCCAGGATGCAAGAGATCCAAATTTGTACTTCCTCTGGCACGCGTTTGCTGAGGAAAATCACTTCATTGGTCTCTGCCTCAGTTTCTCCTCCACATTTGGGGAGACCCTTTCAGCAGGATCTGTCTCGTGTCCCTGTGCAGTGCCTGACACACTGAAGTCCTGCTCTGACTTGTGACTGCTAGACAGATAACTAAAACAAAAGAAGAGCAATGTGGTAATACTGCCTCTGAAAACAAGCCATGTTTCCAAACAGGACCAGAGGTAACCAAATAATGCACAGCTCCGGTCTCCTAGGTGTATAGGATGCCTTGGCCTCAAGCCTCAACCAGACAGGGACGTCACACTGTGGAAATACAGCTGAAAACAAATACAACCAAGGGTTGCTCCTGAGACAGTTCTAAATACCCAGTGCAATTGCTTGGGCTTTAAGGAAGTGAAGCTGTTTCAAAATCCAATCTCTTGCACATTATTTATGGGTCTCCTGGTGGGGTTGAAGAGAGCTGGTGCTGTCATCTTTCCCTCCTCATCATTCCCTGTAGAAATGGAAGGGAGCTAATGGGGAACCAGTTTTCTCTTTGGAAGACATAGGTAAGTGACTTCTCACTAGATCTTATTTTGTCCATCAGGGCAGTTGAGCCTCAGGATATAAAAGGTCAAGAGTCTGAGGTCTGGCATTACTTTGTCCTTCCCTTCTGTACCTCTGTAAGAGAGTGAGGGTGGGTGACAGTCTGGAGAGTCAGATCCCTCTGCCCTGCCCCTTGCTGTTGTTGGGAAGGGAAGGCAATATCATGCCAGAGGTCTGGCAGCTCCTCAGTTTCCCAACCTGACCTCCTTTCCAGATCTGTAGGACACAAAGTCCGGACAACTTCCATGCGGAGGGGATACCAGCTCCCTAAGAGTTAAAATGTCTCTGTATAAGAGCACAAAACCTCCCTAAAGAGGGAGGCACTACAGTCAACCATACCAAGTTTCACTTAGGAAATGCTGTAATTAGGGTCATCTGTGTCACCTTAACCCATCCTCTCCTTGTGTGTTGGCATGGCGATACTCTTTTATCACATGACATCCCATACTATTTTTTCCTAGAGGACCCCAGCCCCGGGAGTGCCATGGACAGCAGTGTCCTCTGAATGGATGTCTACTCAATATTTTCCTTTGTCCTCATCGCTCAGTGTCTGACTTCATGCATTATTTAGTGTGCTCTCTCCAGCCCCCACCCCACTCCACGCAGAAGTGCATGCTTCCTCCTGGCCTTTTAGGCAGGGCTTTGTCCAGGGATCAATGGCCCCTGGATGGGCAGATATGATTCAGCCAGAGGGGGAGCCAGGCTATTCCCAGCCACCTGTAAGTGATTAGATGGTAGGTGGCTGCTGAGCAGCCAACTAATGCCTGGTGTACTGATAATAGGCTGCCAGCAGTTAACATAGGAGATGCCTGCAGGGGGGGAAGCTTTTACAAGAGGGTGAGTGATGCTCTGGGGAACCATCTGAGGTGTGAGCTCCTGGACAGCTACAGGAGGCCTTGCCTGTAAGGGGAGAAGCTCTGTTAGCAGGAGGACATTGAGGAGGGAAGAGTGCTACCAGGCAGAGCTCCTGAGTGGGGTTTGTTGGCTCAGGCAGTGCCCAGGCTGAGACAGACCCCTTGTCTGAGGGCGGGATGGTGAGTCACAGCTCCTGCTGCCTGAGTGAGGGTCCTACTGGGAATGAGTGCCTCGTGCTTCAGGGTGGTAGGTGCCACTGGTATTTCAAAGACAGCCCTCAGAAAACAAGGTTGGTGTGTGGAGGGGGAGGTTGGGTTGGGTTGCTAGAGCAGTAATTAACATAAGTCATTTGCCCAACTTCTTTCTCCAAATCAAGGCAGCGACTTTACCAATGCCTTTTCTGCCGCTGGGGAGAGCCTGTTCATCAGCTACCTGGCTTTCCTCATCCAGTAGTTGGGTACCTCACCGGATGAGGCACCATGCAGCCCTGTCCCATGCTGGGAGCATATCCAGCCTGGGTGCTGAGGAGGGGTGGGGGCAGGTCACACAAATCTACTTAAACCACTGTCCTCAGCGTGTCTCTGCAAATGACCAGAGTGAGTGTGCACAGAAAACTTCAGTTTTTATGGTATCTAACCGTGGTGCGCTTAGTGCTGTAGCCTTCAAGCTCTTAAATCACTATTAGCATTTTCTATGTGAATAGTCCTAAATGGAGTTCCCCACTTCCAGAGCAGCAAGCAAACAGCACAGCTGGACCAAAATAATCCTGCTGGCTACGCAATGCTGTCGTGGAGTACCAGCAGGTTTGCAACCCCTCTCCACTCACCTGCTGTCAAACTCTGTCATGTTGTGCAGCTCTTTCCGGTAAGTCTCCAACAAAACCCACTGGGAGCACTGGGCTGGCAGTGGGTGAGGAGGATGCGGCTTGGAAAAGCGAAATCGGACGGTGCCCGTGCGGGTGAAGCAGATGTAGCAGTCGGGGAGGTAGGAGGCATTGTACACCAGCCAGTCCACACTCAGCATGGTGTAGTCGTGCAGGTGTAAGACAGCACCTGGTGGGAGGACAAGTACATCCTAATAATGAGTCAAGGCAGCTGAGAAGAAGGAGCTGAGGTTTAATGTGATGATAGTTTGAGTTTGCCCATCCAGGGGCATCTGGAAAAGCTTCTAGATGGCTGTGAGTGACCTCTCCCAGCAAAGACTGCGCGGCTGCTCTGCCTCCCCCGGGCTAGGGGATGTGGCCCCCTCCACATCAAACACTGGGCAGGCAGAGCGTGACAGCTCCCTGGGAGCACAGGGAGGGGGGAAATCAATAGGGAGCTCTGCTTCTCCACTGGGATGGAAAATGCTCTGAGTTATTAAAGGTCTTTCAGACAGACTTTGCTGTGAGCTGGCTCAGGCCCCACTGATTTAAAGAGGAACTCACACAGTAGGCAGCAGTTTACAAGGCATGCTAGCTGTCTGGAACACCTGAAGCAAAGCTCTGTATCGAAGCTGTTTGAATCCCAGCTTCAATTTTTGCAGCCAGTCTGTGGCTCTTCTTTCAGCTCTCTGAAACTCTGGCATACACCAAAATCCCAGACCATGATACACTGGGGAATTGCACTCAGATGTAGAAGCATAATCTACTTCTATGCCTCACCAAAAACATACTCACTTATATTGTACATCTGCTGCTGGCCAACACAAAGGGCCTCTGGGGTGCTCTGTTATTGTGCAGTATGTTGGCAACTGCCAGTCTTCCTGGCACAGGAAGCATTCTCTGTATGCTCACCTTCCTCATCGCTTCATTGGGCTAAAATCTCTCCTTCTACAGAGACTCCTTATGCCACTGGTGCTTGAACTAAACTTCACCTTTGTAAAGGGAAGATACTGTGAGAGCTGAAGTCTTAGATATGCATTTTATTAGTCTAGGGGAGACCTCATGGTCAGAATAGCTTTGATGGCCTTAGGGGTAAAGAGAGAAAACATGAATAGCAAGAACAAGACAGAAGACTGGTATGTATTTGACATTAGACAAAGTTCAAGACTAAAATTTATAGTGGACTAATCTGACACAGACTTTAATGTGTATAACCTCCCAGTGCAGGCAGAGGGACTGCCTGTTAAGATGCTGAGGAACTGTGGTTGCTGCTCTCAGCAGAGCCAGTGTGACAGGCTGGCCATGCTGCAAGCTGTCTAGATCTGACCCTCCTCACGCTGGCAGTGTCACCTTCTTTCCTATGTGAGCAGCAGCAGAATTGACAATAGTGCTTGAAACAACAGGAACTCCCAGGGGCTCTTATCAAGACTAGATCCTACTCAAGCAGCTACAAGGATGTGATCTCGGCCCTAAAACCTGACAGCTCTTGCAAAGATTCCAAGAAGCCATTTTAACATCTCCTGGGCTGAAAAGTGTTAACTATTTGTTTTGATTCCAACCTGGTATCAATCTTCACCACTGAGTGAAGAGGTGAGGGTACTTTTAAATTCTTTAGTGTTTACATTTCCGACATAGTAATCATTTATGGTAATAAATTAGGATGCTGCAAGACAGGGATCTGCATCCCACAGCAGAAACTGTGAGGGAGAAGTAGGGAAGGTTGCTTAAGGCCCCATCCAACCTGGCCTTGAACGCTTCTGGGGATGGGGCATTCACAACTCTCTAGGCGAGCTGTTCCAGTGCCTCACTACGCTCTGAGGGAAAGACTTTTTTTCTAACATCTAATTTAAATCTCTCCTCTTTTAGTTTAATACTGTTCCCCCTTGTCCTCTCACTATCTGCCCATGTAAAAAGTTGCTCTCTCTCTTTTATAAGCCTACTTTAAGTGCTGGAAATACTCAGGCTTTGACTTGCATCCAACAAGCAAAGAAACTTGCAGTGCTGGAGGTAGCCCCTTCGTCCTCTAGTGCCCCTGACTTTCCAGTAGATGTCCAGGTCTGTTACAGAACCGCCCTCAGAAAGTCTTTTTGGGAGATACAGCACTTTTGGCTAAGCTGTGGAATAAGTGGAGGTTGGTAGCACGTCTGTGAACTGTGTTTGTGGGAAAAAGAAAGGCCCTGGCTGGAACATGCTGAGCAAATGTGGCTGTTATGTCTTGTTGTCTGTGCTTTCCCTGCCCTTTCTCCACTCTTGAAAGGCTGAAGGATCCATATTGTAAGCTAACCCAAATGCCACAATTGCTGGAAATGTGTATTCATCCAATCCATCCCCCTCTTCCTCTTTCCCCCTGCCCCATCCCCAAGCTCAGAGGTCAGGCTTTTCCTGGAACCCAGGGAGCACGACTTAACAGCTCTCCTAAGATTCCCTCACACACCTCGTGCTTTGCCCCAGCTCAGCCACAGAAAGCACAAGGTGAGACAAGGATGGGTAAGGTGAGCAGTCCTTAGGCCAAGCCTACCTTTAGGCATGCGCTTTAAGATGCTGAACACCGTGCTCTGATCAATGAGGCTTTTGGCCCGGAAGAAGTGCATGCTTGGAGGAAACTGTCCCGTGGTTATGGCTGTTGCAACTTCCTTCTTCTTGAGGTTTACGAGCTTCGTACTGAGCTGCTCTTCCTGCCTACTCAGCACCAAATTGCCCCCTGTCTGTCGGGCTCTCTCCTCCTGCATTAGGGAGTCCCGGTCCTTCCAGAGCGGGGTGGTAAGGCAGAGAGGAGCCAAACTGAGGAGGAGGTATGCCAGCCTTATGCCTTGTCCAGCTGAGGGCTTCATCTTAGAGCTGCACCTAGGCAGTGGGGGGGGGGGAGAGATTGAAGCGTTAGCAGAGGTGAGAAGTGACATCTGAGCAATGAGCCCTTGGGATACGAAGTTGTTACACAACTTCTGCAGGATGGGCCAACTGGATGCTCAGTGCTGAGGAAAGCACCTGGTACCACTGTCCCCTGTATTTAGGACTGTGAATTAGCACACTGTCCATGATGCTGATTGCACACGGCAAGACTGTGGGGAGGGGGAAGAGCAGACATTGAACCTTGGATCAGACTGGCAGCACATCACACAGACCTGCAATATGGCAAAGGTCTATCCCTGGAATGGGGGATTCATGGGGTCAGGACTCTGCTTGCAAGCTGGGATAGAGCCCTGTCTGAATAAGGGGTGCTGGTGACAAGGTCCTGGCTGTGCTGATCCCAGTATGGGAAGCAGGGACCATAGGATTTGAGGTGCTTTTGGCTTTGGCTTGAGCTAATCAAATCCTGCTTCCCTAGTCAAGAAAAGACCTTGTTGCACCCTTTCAGTATAATGTAACTCTCAGAGGGGTTAATTTATAGGCAGAAACCCCCATAGCTTCCTCTGCAGTGATAGAGGTGTGTCTCTTCTTTGCAATCCCAGAAGAAAGAGGATGGAAGTTAGACCATGGGAGTACTAAGAGATCACAGGAGACAGGCACATGTGAAGTCTGAGAGCTCTGCCCTTCCCCAAAAAAGCACAACTGCAACATAATCCTTCAACACCAGGCTTTAGTGGCCTTCCACACCAGCCTCTCCAGAGCAACACAGGCTGGAGAAGGGCTCAGCATTTTGAAATGGTCCCCTGTGGATTACACAGAAAGTCCCTGCTTGTGCACGTGTTTTCTGCTTCCAGCCTCTCCTCCACCTGTGGGCCCACAAGGATGCCTTTGGCCCCCGTAGTGGATCCCACGAGATGAAGGCGTGCTGGGGGAGCAATCAGCTGGGAACAGAGCCGGGGCGCGGCCGGGGGAGGCGGATGCATCCTCGCATCAGGCCTGGCTCTGAACTTAGAAAGAGAAACATCCTAAAAAAAGGTGTTATTGTATCCCTAGTGAGACTGACTCACTTACTGTTAACTCGCCTCCTCCTCGCCTCCGGCGCTCATCCAGCTGCCGCCCGAGAGAGCAGGGAGCAGTTCTCTCTCCAGCGAGCCGGCACTGTCCCGGCAAAGTTAAGGAGGCAGGATCGGTGCCGGCGCTCACAGTTCCTCTTCCTGTGCTGCCGCCCCGGCTCGCTCGGCTTTTATTTATCCCCGGCCTTGCTGCCTCATGAATATATAAAGAGGAGGAGGAGGAGGAGGCAGGGGAGGCGATGAGAAAGAGGGACGCGGGTGCCCGGGCCGCCGGCTGAAGGGAGCCCTGCTCAGACCGTCCCAGGAATACACATAACTTCGGCTATCTAATCCGATACAGAGCACAGTGCGTTTAATGCCAGCAAAAACACTGCAAATTCTGCTTACTAATGTTTTTTTTTTTTATGCGAAAAAGCAGCAATATGCACAATTAGTTTTAAACGATTTTGCCCGGTCTTTGCCAGCTGTGCGGATCAGGCAGATGTCCATCCAGCCGGCTGCCCCGGGACTGCATCGGGCACGCAGGACTAAGCTTGAGCCTGGAGAGTAAGTCAGGTGGAGAGAGGACAGTCTGATTTAAAGAAAAAAAAAAAAAAGTCACAGCATATATAGTAATTTCAGCGTTTTATTTTGAGCAGTTAAATGGACTGAGTTTTAAACTTATTTAAAGCAGATGTTACATAAACAGCTTCCAGTGGAGAACAAAGTCCATTTGGTTTAATTTAATCAAAATTTTAACGATTTTAAATTTTAATAAAAAAATAGAGAAAGATCTTGTAAGCCAAAAGCTATTGAAAACAACCCACAGCAGCCGCAAAGATCGTTTTTGAGGCAGAGAAAGTGGAATCTGGTCAATAATATGTTACATTTTGTTATCTAGCAATGCTGCAACAGACTGAAAGCAGAGTGGAGAGCCCACTCTGAATAACCCAGCTGGACACCTGCCAGCTTTTCATCCTCTCCTGAGTGCCTTTACTCTTTGCTGTCATCAGGATGGATCCCAGGATCCATGCAGGGGTAAACCAAGGATCTGCAATCCTCTCCAAGCCCTGGCCAGGGCAGCATGGCCAGAGAGTGCCCTCTTGCCTGCTCCTCAGCAGGATGAGGTATTTCTCGGGTCTGTAGATGATCCTGCTCCTAAAGGGAGATCAGAGATGTGGAAAAATGACCCAGATATGCTCAGCAACAACTATTAGTTGAGGAAAGCAACCCAAGGATGGGAGGTATGAGGAGGGAAGTGCGTGGAGTGAAAAGGGATGGTTCAGCAAGGACAGGCATTCTGCCTGCAAATAACTTCAAGGGAGCAATTTCAGTGAAGAAAGGGAATTGCTCTAATTATCTCGTAGTAGTAAAGCCTGGCATTAGTTCCACAAAACCAAATTCAGGCTAAGCAGTTAGAAAACTCTCTCTGCAGTGTGCAGTCAGGCACTAGAGACAGGTTCCCGGTGTGGAGCATTGAGGGGGGTTAAAATGCTGTGTGAAGGATCTCAAACAGCTTACAGCCTGGCAGGGGTCTTGGAAATGCCTGGCAGAGGGCCTCTGAGATCTGCAGCAACTGGTTCATCCTGTCAAATCGAGTTTGAAAAACAAAACCGAAGTCCAATGCTAAAACACTTTTTAAATGGGACTTTTTCACGTAAGCAGTCGCAGGCATTGCCAGGAGAGTGCTGTACAGATGTTGTGAGGGTTGTGCTAGGAAATAAGAAGGTGTTTGAGATGCTTTACTCCCTATTAAAACGTAGTACATGCTCTGAAAATAGAATTCATGGTGAAATAAGACCGCAGCTGCTTTTAGGCAGGATCCGCTTGGACATGAAAGGTGGAAGGAGGGAGAACAGGACAACCCAAGCCAGGGTATGGATGCCACCAGCCAGGAGCCTGTGGGAGGACCTGGGTTCCTCTGGTGCCTGCAGGCACTCACAGCCCTGGTTTCAGACCTCTCTGGGAATGGAGTCATGGTACAGGAAGACTTGCCCTGTATAAAGGCCTAACAAGGAATGTTATTGGTGAATTCTTGCTGAGAAGCGGGTAGCCCGTCTGGAGGTTGTGCAATAGTCCTGTGTGTCTCTCCACAAGACTGTGATTGCAGTTCCTGTCCAGTCTTAGCTGGTTCCTGAAATAATCTGGAACTCCCTGGCTCTGGTCCCACTTGCTGTTTAGCCAGGGCTGATAGGGGCACCAATCATGCTCTCTCTTTCATCAAGTAGCCCAGCTATTCCCTGGTTTTCTGGGTGGTTTCTAGCCTATGCTGACCTCCCAGCTGCTGCAGCTGTACCTGGCCGTGTTCCAAAGCCCAGCTTAAAGCTGCCATGGGTGTGTCTGTGCAAACTGCAGGCATACCCGTTCTTTAGGCCCAGCTGCAGGTCAGATGCATGGGAAGCTTGAAATAGCTGGTGGCCAGCACTTAGTGCTCTTAGTGAATTCCCCTTGGTTCAGTTTCAGTTCTGCATGCAGACCAGTTTCTTTCAAACCTTTCAAGCTTCTAGGAGCTGACAGATACAGTCAACTCCAGCATGTTTTCCCACCTCTCCTTCCTGCATCTTTCCTGCTGCAGCCCCAGCTGGGTGCCTGCTCCCACCGTTCAGTCCCTTGCAGCAGTGGTGCAAAGGGAAGTATGAGCAGCTGTGGGGAACTGCAGGAAGGGGGAAGGACCACAGAGGCAGCAGCAGCATTGGGCTTGTGGATTTGTGTTTTTCACTTCATCTTTCAGCTCAGCATCTCTCACAGTGCTTTACAGCATCCTGCAAAGTCCACCTTTCTTCTGCAGCCTCTGCCTGGAGGGTCACCTTGCTGCGTGCTGCTGCAGATCCCAGCCCCAGATTAAAGCCTGGCAGTGTGTGTAGGTGATAGCAAAAGATGCAGCGATAACAAATCCAGCAGAGGCTGGACCTGGGGGTGATGCAGACCTGGCTGTGCTTCCTGTGTGGGCAGCCCATCTTGCGTAAGCCAAATCCAAACCAAGGAGCATTTCTGAGAGTACAGAGAGGGGCAGGATATCTTTTAGCTTCCTCGCCTCTCTGGACATGCTGAAGTCTAAGATGTGCCTAGGAAATATCACTGAGAGGCTGGGAAGAGAAGGCTGGAGCTGGGAAACACGTTCCCAGCTCACCAGTTAGTTATTCTATCCGTGCCAGCTGCCTCATTTGTGAAATGGGACCAATTCCCTGCCCAGCTTCAGTGGTTATTTGCTGCATCTGCCAGCGAAATAGCTGTGGTCCCATGGACAGTGGCTGGATGGCTGCTGTTTGAAAGCAAGTCTGCAAAAGGGACATAGTCTAGTTTGGAGAGGAAAACCATGAGGTAGGACAAGGGGCTGGAATACAGCCATAGGGGAGCAGGTGCACAGGTGAATGAGGGCCAGCTGTGGAGAGTCTCTACCTCTCTGCTGGGCCTGGGCGAGACCACAGTGTCAGTCCCAGCTCTGAAGCAGTCCCATTCCCTGGTTTAATGCCTGCAAAATGCTTAGAACACGTAAAAGTGCTAACTGCTATAAATTATTATTGTTAAGAATAGCCTGTCCTGGGATGCTTGGGACGATTAAAACCTCCCCACTGGACTGCTAAATAACCCCTGCTTTTGTCTAACTGGGCACAGGTTGGTGTTTTTATTTCTTTCCGCCCCACTTTGTGCCCAGCCAGGCAAAAATATGGGCCACTTCCCAGCCCAGCAGGGACATCAGTGGGAGCCCTGCAGCAGAGAGAATGCTGGTCTGCCCTGGGTCTTGCTGGCAGCATTGCTCCTCAGTCTACAGCCAAGCTCTGCTCACCCTCAAGGTGCTCCATCTCCCTTCCTAAACCCTCCCTCCCCTTAGCTGCACAACCATGTCTCTGTGCATCTGTGCTTCCACTCCTCAGCTACAGCCATAGCTATCCAGTGATTTAAAATGAGTAAGACACTTGAGATGCTACAAGAACAGGAGCTGCTGATGGAGAGAGCCAGGGAAAGAGCTAAACACCACAGTTAATGATGAATCATTCCGGGAGCGGAGTCATTGATTTGTAATCATTGCCTGACTCCCAAATATAATAGCCATGAATTCCTCTGACCAGCAACCGAGACGAGGTGATTGGACTATTCCCAGCACACCTGCAGAAATTCAAATCTTGCTCACAAGAACGGACTCAGAGCTTTGGGAGCCAAGCAACTCCAAGCTCCAACAAGAGGAGGACTGCAGCCAGCACACACCCCAAGCTGTTGCTGCTCTGCTGAGCTTAGCATGCAAATAAATAAGTGAAACTGCACCATTTCCTCCAAAATCCTCCACCCGTGTGCATCCCAATTCCCTGCTGCTGTTATCACACACTGGAGGTCTGGGAAGGGGAAGTACAAAACAAAGTGAGCTTGTGTGTATGAGCACCCTGTTGCTCTGGGAGCAAACAGCAGGCTGCCAAGGGCTCCCAGGGCAGGAGCTGAGAGCCTTGGGTATTTGGGAAAGAGGCTCAGCACCACCCAGGACAGGTCCCAAGCTGTCACCAAGGTTTCTATGCAAAGTTTCCCAGAGACTATTAGCGGAGCCTCAAGTTTATTATCTGTATTCTTGTACTCTCCCTCTCCTACCTACAGAAGCAAATATGAGAGCAAACTAGGCAACTGAAATATCCTGAATTATTAGCAAGAGTACTTGACTCACTCTCCCTAGGGGATGACTTTGGGGAAGAAAGAAGCCCAGTGCCACTGCGGGAAGTGTTTTCTTGCTTTTTGCATTACTCACATCAGGTTTCCTGCCTCACCCATGGTGCCTATCCATCAGCAGGCTGTGGTGACTCCCAGGGTTCGGTGCGGTTTGAGGGGGGTGTTAGCCTTAGTATAAAAAGATGGGCAAAATTCCTTTTCCTAAAAGCTATATTCCACCCAAACATCCTTTCCACTCTCAGCCTCCTATTCCACCCACATGACTTTCCTAACCAGAACCTAAAACCAACCACATCTCTGCCTTGATCCTCCCACCTCTGACCCCAGAGTCTGTCACACGTTGACACAGAGGATCTGAGTTCATCCATGGTCACTCTGCAGCTGTGAGATTCCCTGTGACCTCTGCCAGCACATCCTGTGTCTCCATGTCAACCACCTCCTCATCTCACTGGCTCTCCATTTCTCACGTTGCTCCACCATCACAAAGACTTCAAGCCCAATCAGCAAGAAGTACAAGGCCCTGCAGCTGCAAAGCACCGCGTTTCTCTCTCTCACCCTGGGCTCTCATGGAAGTTCCACCAGAAGACACGTATGCTGCACTGCATCCCAGAGCTGTGGCTCCATCTTATACTCTGAGTCTCCAGAAGTGCTTTGGAAGAGAGCATAGCAAAGGCTGGGACCACATTGGCAGCTACACCCAACCTTCAGCTGCTCAAAAGTCACCCCACTCTGTACGGTTTCTTCTCCATTTGTATGCGAGGCAAGCAAGTCAGTATTTGGAACGGGTTTATAATACAAAGTTAACGGTAGTGAGGAGCATTTGAGTTAAAACCTGACTGCCCAAAAGTGCCTGTCTTGTAGCCAAGCTTCATCCTGCCTAGGCAAACCTCCACACTTTATTAAAAGCCTTGAGATGTCAAAACAACGCTTCTACATCATTCCCTTTACAGGTACCTCCGTACACCATGCCACAAATGCAGCCGCTGGCTTCAAGCCAGTCAGCACTGGTAGCACTGGCAGCAAAACATCATTCCCCCAAGCACTACCCAGCTCCTTAGGCAAGGCTGGGCTCTGCTGGGATTTATATTGCTATCAGCTGTAGCAACACCTGAGCAGCAGAGCTCACAGCAAGGTGAAGAGTGCTCATCACAACACCAGCCTCCTGCCCAGGGCACACACTCAGCAGCAGAGCTCAGCCACTTGGGATCGTTACAGACAAACCTCAGGGCATTTCTGGCATGCCTAGACTTGTTCATCCTGTTCTTGAGAGGCATTTCAGCCCAGCCCATAACACTGTGCCTCTTGTCCCCTGGCACCTCCCAGCCTTATCCTGCAGGTACAGTCTCACCTTCAGCTGAATCACTGATTGCCCCAAGAGGTGCTCTTTCACCAAAGCACTGCAGCACTCCCTGCATCACCACAGCAAGCAGCAATGCCCTCAGTGCACCCACCCCAACCTGGCTGACCAGAAAGGCATGAAACACGTAGTTCAGTGCCACTTTTGCAAGACCTTCAGCAAAAAGCTGCAGTGTGATCACTGAACTCACAAAATGAGGCACAGACAGAGGCTTCAAGGAGGCTTGTAAGGTTTTCGAGCCCAACAGCCCATGTCTGTTGGTATTCACAAGAATGCAACCAGTTCTCAGCCCAGCTTGGGAACAGATAGCTCAAGACCACCTTCTTTCAACCACTTGGTGAGAAAGCCTTGGCTCTTGAACCTCACTGAGAATGGCCCTGGGTGTGCTGTCATGGGCTTCACTGTACAGCCATCAGCTGTGGGTGGAAGCACAGCTGCTGGAACCATCCCTTCCAGCTCACCCCTGGGATCCCAATCCACACCTAGCAAAGCCCTGTCCAGAGTGACATGTCAGGAGCCCTGGGGTGCCGTTATCACCATCTGCCTAAAACTCACCTTTCCCATGGCCCTCCGCAGTTTGAGAAACAGCCCTCACGGCTGCAGCACACAGGAAGATCTTGGCATGTGGCACATACGTGCAGGAATGCTGCTGCCCATCCCTGCTTTGCATCATAATATGTGAGAGCTTCTTCCTTTATGCTCTGCCCGATCGATATGTCCTCTGCAGGCAGTTTCCCGCTGTGGTTTCTCTCTGCTGGTGACAGCCAAGGCAAAATCCCAAGGCACATCAGGGATACAGGCATCAGTCAGCATGTCAGCCGGGAGGAAGCCTTGAGGGCTGGCTGCTCCATGGAGGAAGGTGAGCAGAGGGTGACAGAAGGCAGGCATGGGGCAGTGACGACATTGGCAGAGGCACAGCCCCACGGTACCTAACCAAGAGGAACAGTGCAGGTCTGGTGATGGGAATCGGGTTCAGCCGACAGTCCAGTGATTGCCAGGCAAGTCCATGGTGACGAGACAGATCCAAGGTCAACTCAGGGACTGAAGTCCACGGGCCAAGGTCCACATAAACAGGGTACATGGCACAAGCATGGCTGCAACACAGCTGCAAGGTAGCCCAGCTGGGGAGCAAGAGCCTCAGCTAGTGAACAGCAGGACAGGCCCTCACCGGGGCCTTTTAGCAGAGCTTTTTTGAAGAGCTCTCTTCAACATCAGACACTTGTGTGATTATCTCAGTCAGCCCTGAGCCCAGGGAGCCAAACCCCCAGGGGATGTACTCAGTGTCCTGACACTAGACACCATGCTGTGCGAGCCTTCTGAAGGCAGGTGTAGACGCAAGAGATGACTTTAATCTGCTGCCAATCTCCAGGCTGAAGCACCACAGCTCCTCAAATGCCTATGGTAACTGCAGTGGGCATTTTAAAGTAAAAGTTCCTTACCAGACACCCCTATGCTTTCTGCAGCAGTGAATTTCTCTACTCTTATAATTGATCTTGATCACATGGAAAGCAATGTGGGAAGTTGTTGTTAGAAAAGGGGGTGGATAGGGAAATGGTAAATTGCATAAAAATAGCCTTTTTAGCAAAATTTTGAAACAGTGCTGGGGACAGAAATCAGTGCAGTGCATAGGAGGGAATCCTGCCTCGGGGGTAATATGTGCATGCACAGACCTTCTTAAGCTAAAACAATATTCGTGTTTTCACTCTGGAGAGGGAGAACTATCAGCCAAACTGAACTTCTGACTCCAGAAATTCTGATAGTTTCTGTTTATTCATCCTGTTTTGAGTTGGACCTGAACCAGATAGTGTCTGCATCTCTCTTGAGTGTTCAGAACCCACCTCTGGGCGATGACAGGAAAGATCAGGAGAAGAGTGGGCTAGCATCCACCAGCATCCTTTCTGGACCGAGACTACAGTGTGTCAAGGTACAACAGTGTGCTGGGTTCACACATTTTAGTTTAAACTCTGCTTCCAGCTTCTCTCCAGTAGGGCCCTCCTGCAGTACAAGAAATCAGGCTTTATAGAAGACACAGAGGGCTGTGCCACAGGCACTGAGACACAGCCAGGCCGCAGCTTGTTGGAAGGGAAGACCTCCATCAGCATGAAGAAAGAAGATCCAACAACTGCACATTAGTCTGTGGGCATCTTAATGTCTCTGAAACTGCTGGCCCACCTCCTCCTGCCACTGTCTCAGTCCAGCATGCCTCACCCATCACCACACTGATGTAAAGCTGTAATTGCCAGCGTGGGGATGGGGGCCTGGGGGAATTCTCTGAGGCAGTCAGGCTCTCCAGCAGCCTGTCAGCTCCCAGGTCCACAATGGAAATTAATCACTGAAGCTCAAAGAAGCGCACCTTAAAAAAAAAAACAACAAACCCCACTGACTATGCTGAGGAGGCAGGGCATGTCCAGCCTGTTGAAATGACATGGTAATTAAAACTTAATGAAAAGTGTCATTTATCGATGAGTTGTATTAACCTTGTCTGAAACCATTTGGACAAATTAAAACTCCTCTTGGTCTTTTCCTGCCGTGTTAAAAGCAGCAAGTCACGAAACAAATCAATGACGCCAGCCACATTGGCTCTTTGTTTGGGGCAGAAGAAAGCTTTGCTTTTGGAAAGCTTCAGCTGGCATGGCTTCAGCCAGCAAGACGCTGCCTCCTGGCCTCTGCCAGGGCCCCTGCTGGCGAGCCCCAAAAGAGATTGCCAGGGTACTTACATGGGCACATAAAGAATGCTCCCAAAAGCGCTGCCGGGGACCAGCTGTCCCACTCCGGGGGACACTTCCAGGTTATTTGCATGAGCAGATATAAATGTATGCCCCAGAGAGCGCTGCCAAGGCCCCTGCTGGCACGCAGCAGCGGCTGCTGCTGGGGTACTGGCCCCAGCACAAAGCAGCACGGGCCTTGGGGTGAGGCTGTCACAGACCCCCGTGCGTGCACATCTCACCCCTGCGAGGGTGTTTCACAGCACAGCCCCTCGCGGGTTCATGAGGGCCCTGCATCCCAGCTGGATCACTCTCTGCTGCCTCTGTGCCGGCCACAGACCTGTAAAGCAGAAAGACTGCCAGACCTTGAGCTCTTTCCTTCCCTCGCCCAGCTGCGTCCGTCTCTCTGCAGCCCCACGACAGCTGAGCAGCTCAGCACTGTGCCACCTGCTCCCCACCTCCAACACATAGCCTTCCAAATCCCATGCACAACCACCCCAGGGACACTCAGTGCTTTGCCTCTTTGGCTGCACCCTCCTTCCTCGGGGCTCCGGAGCCCACAGAGGCCATGGGCCAGTCAAGGGGAGTGCAGTGGCCACGAAACAAGTGGACACCTTGGGAAGAAATTAAACATACCTGGCTTAGGAAGGGAGGACAAGCCAGCCCTGTGCGTGCCTCCTCCCCACACATCCAGGTAAGGTGAGCAGCAGTGGGCAGGAGAAAGCACAGGGGACAAACGTGGTGTCTCAGTCTTCCATTGGGGGTTCTCACACTTAGGCACACTCTGCTCACTACGGCTTCTGCTAAGAGCTACCCCTAAACACACACTCACACGTGCTGTCAGGTTTGCTTAGGCTGTGACCCTGATGCTTCCCCCTGTGGCCCTGGCAGTGGTCAGGGGGCTGCTCTTCTCCCCCTTCGCTCATCTGCTGTGCTCGGCAGCCACTGACTTGCCACAGGCCATGGCATGTGTGAACAGCACTCAGCGTGTGGATATGGTGGTTGAGCTCCAGTTGTTCTCATACAATCAGGCAGACACACCAGGCTGGTCCCTTTTTGAGTGCTGTTAAATCCTTGGTCTCCACTACTGCAGCCAGTGACACAGGGAATTGTGTCCCTGGGCCAGCAGCCCTTAAGCGACTGCAGTTGGTACATCCACATTGCTGCAACTTGCAGGGATGTTTAAACAGGTAAAACACTTTTAGAGAGAAAAGATTTAGGAACTTTCCCTTTGGAAATGCAAATACTGCAGCACCGCCAGTGAAATCAACCTCCAGGAGAAATAAATCTAATAAGAAGAAAGTTTGCTTGTTTGCTTCCCCACCTGAGCAGGTATTTCAGCTGTGGCACTCGCTCCTCCAAGACATTTGTATAAGGCAAAGGATCTTTTGCACTTTTTCATAAGTGCCTAACACAAACCCTTCCTAGAGTGAGGACTCTGTGGACACCTCTAACCTTGCATTTCCCTCAGGACTGGTCAGCATTACAGTGGGCATATTCAGTGCTCGGCAGTTTAAGTAGAAGTAAGAAAACTGGTTTTGTGTTTGATCAAACTAACTCTTCCTCTCTTCTAACTCTTTGTTTTTGCCAGAGATCAGCATCATGGGCATGGAACACAAAAACCTCCAGTAGGCAGGAGCAGGAGAACATCCCTACTGATGAAACATTTCCCAAACTCCACAGGCAAAGGCTGAATTTAGCTTTGGTAAGTAGGACTTACATCACTAGAAGTTCTTGTTACTTTTATTATAGCTTTTTAAATTGCCTTTAATAATGTTTGAGACCAGCTAAACTCTTTTCTGAATCCTGCTAAGACCCCTGGGCTCCATCACACATGGCAGAAGCAAGTTCCACAGGTAAGATGTGAAGAGTGTGAAAAGATACTGCCTTCAATTGTCCTGATACGATTTCTAATGTAATAGAATATCTCTGGTTTTCACACAATGAAACACAGAGATGAGTTCCCAGTGAATCTTTTTGAGCTGCTCATTCTATTATGGAGTTTTATCAAGCTGCAAACACAAAGAAGGGAAAAAAAGACTTTGACTCAACTCTGTCTGGGGAGGAAAATGCCTTTGTTTTTCCTGTGGGGTTCTGCTTCCCATTTGCATTCAGAATTACAAGTACTCTGTCTAGTGTCAAAAGTAATTTCTTAGTACTCTTCCCTTTCCTGCAGCTTGGGTTTATCCAGTCTTATTGCAATAGCAAAGCCAGTGTAGGAGATTTAATATAAAGTGCTTGCAAGCAAAATCTGCCGTGTTGATAAGGGTATACGAAGAGGGAAACTCCACTAAAGCCTCAGGCCTCCTCTTTAGTTTTCAGGGTTGCAAAACATGAACAAAAAAAAATCCCTTTTTATTAAATTGGGCAAACATGATCCAGAGCAACTGAGAGACAGATGTGGAACCCCATGATGCCAGGGCTACAGACTCGCTTTTCAAGCTAAAACAATACTTTAAAATGAACAATTCATTACTCAGATCTGTGAAAACCAAATGAAGCTCAGCCTTTCCTAACCTTGACATTTTCCAGACTCTTGGCCAAATCCACGGGTAGGACACTTCATGTAGAATAGAGGAAATAAGGCAAGAACTGTTTATTCTGCTGGAAGTCATGTTTTAAAATATAATAGGATAAAAGCTTTATTTTATTTGAAGTACTGGAAAGACCAAAGGAAACAAATTCACATCTTCATTTTATACTGAACTTACTCTGTAGAAAGGCATTGTCTTTGAAGGTAGTTGAACTTCCTGCTTTCTCCCATATTTGAGATGGGTTTTTTTCAAACAGTAGTTTCAAGGAATTTTGTTTCACTTATTCACTTACTATTTCATAAATGTTAAAGCCTTTCATTTATCTCTGAAATTCTTTGACAAAGTTGTCTGGCTGTAAAGAGCATCAGAGTTTGCTTCTGAAAAAGGTGTGTGGTTGTCTTGTCTGTGTCACTGCAGTAAACGAGCCAAAGAATTGAACTGTGGCCTCGGTCAGTGCTGTGTCTTCTCTTGAGTGCAAGGCTTCTCCATTAAAGATCTTGTTTTATTCTTCTAACATGATTTGTTAGCTTTCTGAAAGGAGACCTCAGGATGTCACTCGACCTTGCATGAGGAAGGAAACCTGAAGTGCAGGCTGTTCTCGCATTCTAAACTTACAGCAAACCTTTGCAGAGGGTTCAGTATTGCTGCTAAATAAATGTAGAACCACTGTACCATGCATGGAAAATAGGGAAAGCATAGCTATGTGTGAGTGTTCCTGGCTTCATGAAAAAGACATTCACTTAATGATATCTTGCACATACGTAGAACAAAACAACAACCTACATAATTTAAATAATTTCAATTCAAAGGAGTATAAAATCCCATTCTTCCCTCCCCACCTTTCTTAGAATGTGGGGACAAAATGCCATCTGCCCTTTTTGGTATGGGGTGGGAGTTTAAGATGGTAGATTCAGGTTTGTCGGTGTGCAAACAAGTCAGGTATGGTTAGCAGATGATACTACATTTTTATAGATATTTGAAAGAGTTTGTCACTTATAGGTCTGAATATAACTATTCCTATAATCTGTTGATACAAAATGAATTTGTACTCAGTCAAAAATTTAGAAGTCAAAGCAGCTATCATCAGTATTAAACTTCTTGGTTTACAGTAGACTTTGGTGTCTAAAAATAGTGTGCTGGAGAGGGAATAGAAAATGCAGCAGCCAAACATTTTTGTTTTGATCTGCTGCACTGGTTGATAAATCCACAATTTTGAGTCGTAGGGTAAGGGAAGAAGGGGAGACCTTCAGGAAAGCAGAGATGTGAGGGGAACAGGAGGCAGAAGATGGACTTCGTTAAAGGTGCTGCCTTGTTCTCTTGATAGCAGGTTAAAGATCTGTTGAGGGGACTGCGGTGCTGGGAACGCCTGAGGTGCCATAACTTCTGGGGCTGCAGGGTGTGCCAGCCCTGCTGGAAGTGCCCAAGCTGCAGGGAAGGGCTACTCCTGCCTGGGCATCTGACACAAGTTCACTGGGCCTGAAAAGAGAGACAGGAGCTATTGCCAGGGGTCACCTTCATTCTTGCCCCCAGGAGCATCCCAGTCTGTGGGGTCAGGGTTGGTCCCTGCCTTTGATGCAGGAGGGTTCAGGATGGACAAAGGACAGAAGCAGCCAGAGCATCAGGAAAGACTGAGAGTGATGCAGTGGGAGCTGCAGTTTTGGCTGTGCCATGTTCCTTATGGCAGATGGTTGCTAAGGACTCTGGGGGTGCTGGTGCTGACTTAGGTCTCCTGGGATGGAATGTAGAGGATCCTGGTGTCCCACTCTGCCCCCAGCAGCCTGCCTGATGCCTCATGGGATGGAAAAGGGTTCAGAGGGCTAGGGTGTCCCTTGCCCCTCCAGGTGGCTGTTGGGTGCTGTGGTTGGCAATGCCTTGGGCTGGAAGCTTTGGTCAGTTCCCAGAGCAGGGCTGTTGCTGGCAGTGAGACTTGCTGGAATGAGTCCCACACCCTGAGGGCTGTGCAAGATGATTAGAGGGACAGAACACCTCTCCTATGAGGAATTGGGATCATTCAGCCTAGAGAAGAGAAAGTCTCTGGGGAGACTTCATCGTGGCCTTTTAGTACTTAAAGGGGAGTTATAAGAAAGATGGGACATATTTTTTAGTAGGGCCAGTTGTGATAGGGCAAGTGATACTGGTTTTAAACTAAGAGAGGCTAGATTTGGACTAGATATAAGGAAGAAATCTTTTATGATGAGGGTGATGTAACGCTGGAATAGGCTGTGCACAGAAGATTGCCATGGATGCCCCATCCCTGGAAACATTTAAGGTCAGGTTGGATGGGGCTCATGGCAGTCTGATGTAGTTGAAGACATATCTCCCTTCTCATTGCAGGGCAGTTGGAACTAGATGACCTTTAAAGGTCCCTTCCAATCCAAACCATTCTGTGATTCTGTGACACAGCCATGCACATCCGCACGCCCCCTTCAGAGGGCTAGCTGGTCTGACAGAGAACGCCTTTCAGATGTGACTTACCTTCTCTGAATGACAGCACAGAGTCCCAGAGTATGAGGCACTGTTCCTCTTTATTTCTAGTGACTAAAACTGGCAATGGTAAAGGCTTTATGGCTCTGAGTATTCTGGTGTAGTCCCCAAAAACACAAAACCAGAGAAGGAGCGAGTGAAAGCAAAGCGCAACAATTAGTAAGTTCATTCACCAGAAGGCCATTTGCATGTGCTATTGCCAGTTGCTGCTCCACTTAGCCATTACAAGCTATTTTGGCAAGCAGGGTGTGCTCACTGGTGTGGCCTAACTCTGCCCTCCTTGCTGTGTGTTTTGTCCCCATCCTCCCCCAGTTCTGTGTATTACGTGACAGCCTGCCAAACAGCGTTACTGCATTAGCCACTTCTCAAACGATTGCTTCCCCACTGGGCAGGGTCTCTTCAGAGCGAGAGGACAGAGACCGCCAGCCTCTCAGCTCCAAAGAGATTTTTCCCCTCTCCAGTCAGTGGTATTCCCTGAGCCCTGCTGATGAAAGACACAGATGTGTCTGCAGAGGAGCAGCTCTCAGTGTCTGCCTCATTCCCCAGAGCCCTCTTCAGCCAGTTTGATGTCTAAGTGGAAGGGAAGAAAATAAGCTGACAGTGGGGTTACCACCCAGATGATTTTCTGAATTGATTAGCTGCTTTTTCATAGGTCTCGCAGCCATACAAACAGCCACCTCGTTGGATCTCACAAGCTAAGTAATGACCTCGGCTAGGAGAGCTCCAGAGAAAGACCAGCCATAATGATGTGCTGCTTCCCTATGAAAGAAACAAAGGAAAAGCCAGGGGAAAACAACATGAAGGGAACTAAATAACAGCTAGATAGAGGCAAGGAAAATGCAGCTTGCAAGAGTGAGACGAAAAATAAGCACCTTTCAGCAGCAGCTGCAATTTGTGTGTAAAGGGCTGGGCAGGCAAGGAAAAGAGAGCTCAAACCACAACTTTTCGAGGTCAAGCCTGTGAGCACAGGGCAGGCTCATCAGCAGCTGACGGCCTTCTTTGGGTGTGTTATGTTAGAGGTGATGCAATAAAATCCAGACCCCTTCAAGCTGTCATGTGCTGGCCAGCTCGCTGCCACATGTGGGATGGCAAGGAGCAGCCTTAGCGGCTCTGGCCATGACCTCCCTGACAAGCATTGCCCCTTAACCTGGGCTTCTGCACCCCAAATCTTCCCAAACAGGCAGCTTTCAGCTCAAGTGGACATTGTCCATGCCACAGACCTCCCCACCAGTGACTGCCCCCTGCTCCTAGCCTCTCCCCTGCTGCCCTAGTGTGGGAGTGGCAGGCAGCAGCACTGGCTGTCAGTGCACACTGTCTGTCTGTCTGCCTGGGGTCTTGCACCCCGGTGGCAAAACTTCTGGAATGTGTAAACAGGAAGGGCCAGGACAGGACTGCTGAGCCCAGCAGCCATATTAAGGCTTGCTCAGTTTTTCCCACCGTTTCTGAAAGGGAAAGCTCTCCATCAGCAACCTTGGGCAGCCACACTCATGGGGAAACGGCATCACAGGCAGGGAGGGTGGGTGAAGCCCTCTCTGACTGCACTGCTGAGCACTTTGGAGTCCACAAGTGTCCCACACAAAGCCTGAGCTTCACATGCCTCTGAGCAGTGAGTGCCACTGGGGCACGCTCTGCTGGACTCCACAGAGATAGTGGGCAACTTGAGATGGGTGAGTTGTGGAAGTGGGGAGGCCTAGGCTGGGCTTCGAAGGACTATGCTCATTTAGATCAGATACTGAAAATCTATCTTTGAAGGGAAACAAATGGTCCAGCCTTCCTTATCTGTTGCTCCCGCCTCCTCCTACCCCAGAATAATGCAGATTAGAAGAGGGCGGGTGAGAAGGGTGTTGTGGAGCCTCATCTCCTTGCTCTTTTCCATCTGTGCTGTGCTATCCTGCCAGAGGTTTTTATTTAAAAAAAAAAAAAAAAAAGCTGGAAATAAAATCTACACACTGTATATTCCCTCTGTAAGTGCCCCAGCCCAGAACTGCAGCCTGCTGCTCTCAGTGCCTCTAATTAGCTAAGCAAGGCAAGCACTCATCAGCCCCACCTGGGTCACTCTGCAATTGGGAAAGGGAGCATTAACCCCCACATGGCTCCAAAATAAATAGGTGAGAGGCAGATTTGTTCCCTATGGCTGCCTGTCCTGGCAGCAGGGCTCTGGAACAGAGTGCCTTCGAGTGGTGGTGCTGGGAGGGATGTCAGTGCAAGGAGGTTGGATGTACTGACAGTGCTCCTCTGCAGAGGCCAATCTCTCCCAGGGAGGTGCAGATTTGGAGGGGAACTTTGGGAGGGCCAAATGTTTGTTAAAGCACCACAAAGCACAGCACTGCAATTTTAGCTGCTCTTGTGCTGTGAGTGTTTTGCAGGTAGTGTCTCCCAGGGATAGAGGGGATATCTCTGCGTGTGGGATAGAAGGAGACGCTGGTATTATGGGTATGACTGCAATGACAGAGTTTGTTTTGACACTGATCTGCTTTTTAATAGCCATAACTTCAAAGACCTAAGCAAAGCCAGCTGCCACCTTAATTAAAAAAATTAGATGTGTTTTTTGCTAAAATTACAACATAAGGGAAAAGTGAACACCAAAACTATTCCCTTGTGCTATCATACAACTATTTCTCTCCTTCTAAGTCAAGGATTTTCTGCAGATCCTGTATTTTTTTTTCAGCTGTGGTTGTGCATCTGGCCCTAGTCTAGAGCTCAGGGTGACAAGTACAACACATACACATGGGATGAATCAATCACTGTCTGAGGCTGGCTGTAGCCTTTAAGTAAAGACACTTACAAGCTGGATTCACCCAAAGTGGGCAGGTGGAGTAAGTGTTAGAATAGAAATAAGTGTGTGGCTCCTTGTTCAGTGAAGTTCATTATTATTTTTAGGAAATTGGTGCTAAACTGTAGAAGGCATCGCTCTGGGAAAGGACAAGAGAGGAATAGGAGCATCTGTTCTGCCTGCAGACAGGAGATGTTGAAGATCTCTGAGTGGCGGTAAGTGCTGAAAAGAAAATATGCCTCTGTCCTTCTCTCTCTGTTACAAAGAAACAGCATGGGGCACAGCAGCTGCAGCAGGAAAGGAATGGGGAGTGCTTAAAATACTTCTTGACTCCGACTGAATCTTGGGGCTGCAGGAAAGTCCTGCCTTCCTGTGTGTACCCCACCCCACAGGTTGAATGAAATTTTGGGGCAGGGAAGACCAGCGGTTGAGCCCAGCATGAAAGACCTCTTTTGGGATTGGGAATTATATTAAGTACACCAAAAATATGCTATTCTGCCTCTTCTTCATCCTTTGCAATCAGGGCAGCAGTTAGGGAAACCCCCTGAGTTTCCCAAGGCAGGCCACACAAATGATAGTACAGCAAGGGAGCAGTGACCACAAGTCACTGCCTGGCCACTGCTCACAGGCTTTTTTTTTCTGAGAATCATTTCTCAAGAGGCGTTGATCACAAGTATGGAGATATCAGGAATAGACGTAAGAGGCTGACAGCCATCAGCCTAAGGTACCTAGTGGCCTTCTGGGTATAGCCAGCAGGAAAACCATTCCTCCCCAAGCCCTGCCCTCTCTCATGCCACTTCAGGTGAAGGGCCAAACAGCTGGCCCAAGATGCTGGAAAGCTCCTCACTCAGCAGCTTTGAGATTTCCATGCAGTTCCCTAAGCAGCAAGGTTTAAAAAGGATTAAACTACACGGGCTTTGTGCGTGCATAGCCAGGTACGTGCTCATGCACACGCAGGCCTCCTCACGTTATTAACACCGTAGGAATGTCTTGCCCACCCTGACCACACAGGCTGTCAAGGTAGCAATAAAGCCTAAGCATGGCTGTGAGTGATATGGAGTCTGTAACTCACAGTCAAGCAGATCTTGTAGTGAACAGTGACATATTTGGCACTTCGTTACAGCACTTGCTGCCTCCCTCCATGGTCTTCCACCTATAGCTTTAAGGGCATTTAACAGACTGCATAAAATTGCATACAGCTACAACTATATATTAACATCTTCATTTCACAGACAAGGATCTTGAGGCGTAGTGATCACTACTAGCAACAGTGAAGAAAAAAAATAAAGGGTTACTATTTATGCTAGCTCTTTCCCTCCTGTATCTTTTTCTCAGCTGGATCAAAGGAATTAGTTTGGCTGGTTTCTCTTTTATTTCAAGTTTTCTTTCTGTTTCTTAATCTTCCTCAGCATGGTCTTCAAAGTTGGGGTTGGAAAGACTGCAGGGGAATTTTGGTTGTCAGTTTGGTTTATATTTAATATCGCTGTTGTAATGGTATCCGAATGTTTTGCTAAAGGAATATTTGCTTGGTTTTGCTTTCAACTTGATTCCTGTGATGCTACTTCAGACAAATGGTAACCATCTCTTATTGAAAAGAAAAATCAGTTGAGAAAAGCCATGCCTTGGTAAGATGAAGGTAGAGTTGTGATGGGTATTTAGAGTCTCTAATTTACGTTAGAAAGAGAGGAGAGGAGAAGAAAAGCAAAAGTACTGAAGCCTCTCTAAGCAAAAAGATGCTCCAGGAAATGGTGGCCTTGTGGGGCCCCCTTTGGAGAGGACAGAACCAGAACCAATAATCATTTAGGACTCATCCTAGAGGTCCTGGGCCACCTGGTACTTGTGGCCCAAGGGCTGGCAGTAGAGCACAAGCCACAGTCAGATGTTATCTGCCAGTGGACCAGCTGATGGACCTGGTGAGGTGGTGAGCTGGGAAGAAGGCTCACTCCTGCAGCATGCAGTGGCTGCTTAGAAGCTTAGATAAGAGAACACCCAAAAACTCATATATCATTTTCCCAAACCAAAAAAGCTTGTTGCATAGGTCCCACAAGAAAATCTCAAGTGTTTGCAATGAGCAGTGCTTTATCCTCCACTGTTTTTGTTCCTGTTTCCAACAGAGGCAGCAAAGCAGACTGTTGTTTTTGCTTGTGCCCTTGGGCCATCAAAGATGGTGACCAGGACCCAGGCAGATCAGAGTCACTCTGGCAAGGACAGACACACCCACACCAGCTTGCCAGCTAAGTGCTAACAGGAGTGTAGATACTTGTTGCTGATAAACCAAATTCATACTCGAGTGGGCTGGTCCAGCTTGTGCTGCTGCCTCTTCTCTGCTGCTCTACATATGCTGGTTTGGAGACATGCTGCCTGTCCCACTTCACTCTGAATACACACAAATGTTTGGCAGGAGGTGCCTGAGTGGGGTATGGCTCAATATGTGCATTCAAAAAATTCCTGCCCAGCTCCTGCCTCTTCACAACCCCCAGATCAAAGAGCAGGACATGAAGTATGGCTGGCAGCTAGGCAGTGCTTCTTGACAGATGATACCCTGCAAAAAGAAAGGTAGCTTTTGCTTCTCTGCTTTTCATAGGGTCTCACCCAGAGAAGCAGCAGGATGGCCCTGGTCTTGTGGTGTGTGAATTTTATGTCATAAACCTCTCATACAAGGTAGGTGGGAGAGCACTTCTCTACCACATCTCCCTCATGCTGGTGAGATTTTCTCAAGTGCCCAAGCAGTGTGTTTGCGAAAGAGCAGGTGTTGGAAGCCAAGTGGGCCAGGACAAGGTGATCCACCTCATCTATTCATGTCAGGACACCAGAGCTGCGTGCTGCCACTTTTCCTGTGAGGGCTTGTAGCATCCATCTTGTCTCTGGAGACTTTCCCCTATCCTCTCTGACCACTGATCAAAAGTACAAAACATGTTCCATCTAGAACCATCTCTGCAGTATGTACTAACAAGCCATTTTTCCTCCTCCCAGCAGTCCAGCTGCCTTTAGCATAGACTGTCCACAGCAGGGCACATTTCACCAGGGAGAGGGAAGATTAATTTTTCTTCTGGAAGGAGCTGTCTGGAATTGCTTTAAGAGCAGCAAAATGCAACTGCTCAGCTTACAGTGCACCCAGAGCACGTGTGCCCAAACACTACCAGGGGATTTTTAACCACCAGGACTGGCTAGAACCTATATGCAATATTACATCTTAAAACATAGTATTTCTCGAAACTCCATCTCTTTCCCTCTCCAAACACACACCTGTCCCCCCCTTTCCCCCCCACCAACACTGTGCTGCGCTTGGTTCAGCAGTGACCCAGAGGGAATTTTACTGGCACTGGATGTGCTTGCTATGCTCTCCTGGGTCTCCCATGGAGGCCTCCCATCCCTTACAGAGTCTGTCGACCTTACAAGAGCTTGCACAAACTATTCCTCCCCCCCATGGAGTCCATGTAAGGTAGCACACTTCATGTCCCCAGTGGGAACAGCCCTCGCTGGGTGTTCCTGGTGACAGGAGGTGGTAGGAGGATTTGCTATTTGCCTGATGTGCTGGCTCTCTGATTTAAGTTCCTTAACCCCCTCAGGCTCAGCTGTGACTCACTACTGGTATTTGATCATATTTTCAGAGCAGGATTAATTATGCTTTATTGCTTGTTCACATAATGGACCAGTATCATTTAGGCTGGAAAAGGCCTTTAAGATCATCAGTTGCCATTACCCAGCACTGCCAAGCCCACTACTGAATCATGTCCCTAGTGCCACATCTACATGTCTTTTAAATACCTCCACTGTTGCTGGCACAATCACTTCCCTGAGCAGTCTTTTCCAGTGCTTGACAACCCTTTGGGTGAAGAAATCTTTCCTAATATCCAATTTAAACCTCTCATGGCACAACTTGAGGCCATTTCCTCTTGTCCTATGACTTGTTACCTGGAAAAAGAGACCAACACTTGCTTTCAGGTAGTTTTTGAGAGTGATTAGGTCCCCAGTGAGTGTCCTTATCTCCAGGCTAAGCAACCCGAGCTCCCTCAGCCACTCCTCCTAAGGCCCATTCTTTGGAGGAGGAGGAAGGAGATGTGCCCCATAATTTAGTGACCATTCATTCTAAATGAGAAGGTTAATAGCTTGACCACTTCATATTTTAACCCCAAGCCTTTTCCCTCTCTAATTGTAAAGCATAATGGGTTTTATTTCCATACAGCAGTTCCCTGTGGGTCTTTGTCTAGATGTATAAATCAAAGCTTTCCTGCCACGTTTTGGGGCCTGGGGACAGATTCTGCTTTCACCCAGAGCATAAAGTGGGGTCATCCCCACAGCTGCCAGCAAAGTTACCCCCTTTTGTCTGCATATTGCTGGGAGTGGTCCCTGGGAATGGCAAGGCAAAGATGGCCACTCAGATAACTGGCAGGATGGTTGGGTGCCGAGTGCTTTTGCAAATGATACTGTTGATCTGGGTGATTAACTTCAAGTGGTTGGACTTTTTGATGCCACGATGTAGCAGGGCAGAGAGCATCTCGGGGGCTGGGGCAGACAGGCTGAGCTGCTGGCATACCTCCCTTGCTTCTCAGCAGGAAAATGAGGCTTAGATGTGGGGATGAACCAGGAAGGCTGGTTATGGGAATCCCAAAACTCAAAAGCTATTAAGTGCAGAAGAAAGAATAAATCAGCTGGCCCTCCTCCCTGCCAATGCAGGCCTTTCTCCATTACATACCTTCTTGTATTTTCATCAGGTTACACATTTAAAACAACTCAGGTGCCTCCACAGGAGCAACCATTCTACCACAGACAGGTGATTTGCAGCAGGATCTCATCTTCAGCTCAGGGGAAAGCAGAGGTACATTGGCAAGAGCTGTTTGGGAAGCTGGGAACAGAAGCCTAGAGGTTCTTCTGGGCAAGACTGTGATCCATTTATCAAATCTCTGCTCAGGAGCCTACGGCATCCCTCCTGCCTAACTTTAAGGAGTGCTAGCAGGTTTTATTGACATCCTATCAGCATGGGAACACCTGAAGCTGAGCCTCAAGTGTTTACTGAAAAGTGGTAAAAGAGAACCAGCTGAAAGAGTCAGTGGATGACAGTGCCACTAACGGCACAAGCAGATCTTTTCTTTTTACTTCTACACTGCTGGTTTCAGCTGGCCTAGTGACCAAGAGAGGTGATGAGCTGCTGTCATTGCGTGGCCTGTTTTAAATACATCACGTGGCCTAAGTCCACACCTCTGAAAACCTCTGAACAGTGGGGTTGCCATGGAGGACATAAGGGCTCTATCTGCCAGGCAGGGTTCCTTTCCAGCAGACAGTTTTTTCAGGAGTAAGGAGACCACTGCCATGCAAATCGTGTCCAGCAAGCAATCTTTTGGACAGCTTTAGAACACTGGTTTTCATGGTGGTTGGAGATAACACCTTGCACAAGCACCTGCAAAACCATACCAGCATCCCAAGCCCCCTGGTCCTGCTACCAGGTCTGTTGTAATAGCCACCAAGGTCAAGGCTGTGCTCCTGTGGAGCTTTCCCTTAATTGGTGTCAGGAAAGACTGAGTATCTGAAAACTCCCTAGTTACAAGCAGGACTGTTCTAGGAAAGGTTTGGAGATGACTAACCAGAGTAGTCACTAGCCCTTTTTCTTTGAGGCTGGGCACCTAAAATCCCTTCACACTATGAATCTGACAGCCATTCCCTATTTTGATCTGCCTACAATCATTTTTCTCTGAGTGACTTCACAGGTTTTGAAAGTCTTCCATGGACCTTGTTCTCACTGATACCTGCCTGGATTATTTATGCCAGAGGAAGAGATCCTAGCTGTTTTTCTTGCACTGAAACAAACCTTGTGTCTGAACAGTTTAAATTGTATTTGTCCTGAGTGAATTTAATTATACATACTAAATAAGGTAAACCAATAAAAATTCAGTTTAACTGTTTCAAGAACAGCTACATTAGGAATCTGGAAATAAATCAGTTTTGTTACATGTCAGGGGGACTTTTCTACAAGTAGGGCAGACCTCGTACCAAAGCCAATACCAGGAATGTCAACTCTCCTGCCTTTGGTATTTACAGAGAAACTGGATTAAGTCGCTCCACCTCATCTATAATAATAATAATGTTTAGCATGTAAGTAGCATTTTACAATTTCAAAGCAATAAACATGGAGATACCATGGTAATGAGAACTGACAAGGCACTAGCATTAACTAATTAAGCCTCACAACTTCCCTGAGGTATCTAAATACGACCGCTCTCATTTTATAGATGAGGAAAAAATACATGAATTGATTTGCTCAAAGGCACAAAGCAATTCAGTGAAAGAGCTGGAACCACGACCCAGTCCGGCTAATGTTTGGATGGCTGCTCAGCCCTCCATGAGGCTCTGCCTAATTTCTAGAGCCCTGCATCAGTGTAACCTCGTATCTCATTTCTTAGCAAGATTTAGAAATAAATTACTTTTAATTTCTGCTGACTGCTATGGAAGGAGTGGGATTTGAATATCTCCCTAGCCAAATGTAGCAGCAATAAGTGGAGGTATCGGTGAGGTTGGAAATGGATGCTGGTGAGGTCACAACAAGTTAGCGCTGGGGAGTTGGACTCACCGCAGAAGTAGCACAGCAGGAAAAGCAACTAACAGGTGGGTGTCAAATGAAGTGCTGGGAAGGTCTGCCTTAGCCTAAACCACCACAGGTTTTGCCTTTCCAACCCCCCCACAGCTGAGGGAATTGGTATGCACACAGCCATCCCATTTTTTAATTTGGATGGGCTTAGTGGTTTACATCAACCCTGAATCTGGCCCAGAAACCTCTGTTGGGAGCACAGCTTTGGCACCAGTGCTGAACAGGAACCGTCTTGCTCGGTGCAATAGGTACTCAGCACTTCTCGGAGTGTGTGAGATCAGTGGCTTTAGATGAGAAATCAAGCTTTCCCTTATGTCTTTAGGTCCAGCCTACAGAAGGCTGGTTACAACAAAGAAAATTTCAGCTGCACTGCCAGCTCTGCTTTGATACCCCTAATCCCCATCTAAGAAAGTGTTGAACAGAGAAGTGAATCACTATGGCTTGTAAGCAAAATGGTCTTTTAATTCCCCTGAAGGAATATAGTTTTTCTCTCCTGGAGTGAGTGATGAGGAGCTCCTCTCTGCATGGAGCACTGCCCTGCTGTGGAGCATCCTCTGCATTTCATTCTGGGGCTGCTCTCTTTGCCTGTGAGTGCCTTGCCTCCCCAGCACGCTGCACCTGAGCCGAATAAGCTTAGGCTGGGTTGGTGAATCCCAATGGGTCTCTCCCTGGGTGTTTGGAGGCAGCCTACAGGAACCAGTACCAGAGCACATGGTACAAGTATCAGCACCATTGCTAACCACTGGTCTGGAAACAATTAAAGTATCTCTTTGTTTATGCCATAGCACTGCTGCTTATGGAATAGCTGTGGGCAGCAGAAGTAGAGACAACAGACCTGGAGAGACATAAAAGCGCCGGTGTTTGTGTGTCTCTCTGCTCTTCTTCCCACCAAGGTTTCTAGGGCAGATCACCAGTTCCCCATCTTGTTTTGTGGCCGTTCAAGCCAGTTCCTGTCTGACTTGTCTCTCTGCCAGATGTACAGACCAGTGCTCAACAGCAGCTGTGAGCATGGCTGGCCACAAACAAACTCAAACGCGGTGGGCCCCTCTCAGTGCTACTCTTTGGGGAAGACATGGAAAGATCCAGATTCCCTGGCTTCAAATCCATTGCCACAAATTACTGTTCGCCTGTTGATTGCTCTCTAGGGGACAAAACATCAAGTTACAACCTGTGGTTTTCAGCCCCGATGGATTAGGGGCAGAAAATCTGTTGAGACCTAAGGCTTAGATCTGTTGGTTTGATATGTAGTTCAGTAAAGCACACAGGAGAGGAGATATGATGGAAGGTGCTTTGCCACATCAGTGCCAGCCAAATTCCCAGTAGGTAGATGCTTTCTGACTAAGACAGTGAACGCAAGCTAGAAAGGCACGATGTTGCTGATTTTCTGCCTAAACCAATGGTGATGTGTGTAACTGCTTTTATGCTTCACAGAAAGTATAATGTGAAAATGCTTCTGCTTTCCAATGATTTGCTCAGCTGCAAATAGAGTTGTGAAGTAAATATCTGGGTTGTTACAAAGAGCATCAATCAGTTTTTCAGATGCCAGGCCAGGTTCTTGGGAGTGACTGCTTTCACTTTATCTTGTACATTGAGCAAATTAAATGTGTACATCCAGGAGACAAAACAAATACTGCGTGGCACTTTTGCAATTGCACATTCCAAGGCATAGCAGCTGGGTCTGCACATGAAGAGTTGGAGAATTATGACCAAGCAACAGGCTCTTCAGCAGATGAGCCTCAAGCAGGCTGCAGAAATCACGGAAAGCCTTCTGCTAACTCAAAGCTAAAGAGAAGTGTTTGTGTCTTAGCTAAATCTGAAACCCTGCTTGTGTGAGCTGAAATTTAAATGTAGCTGGACCGATATCATATATCCAACTTCAGCAACAGACCTGTGCAAGCTGGTTCACTGCATCACAGTGGCAAAAAAAAAAAAAAAAAGTGGGAACTCCAGTTTTCTCTTGTTCTCCTTTTTCCAATTCCTGATTCCTGCGCTTTCTCGCACTGCTCAGGAAGACTATGGGCTCTCTCGTGGCCCCACTGAGCAGCTGCCTGTGCCCTCCATTCGCTTTCTGCCTTAACAGTTGACTCTCCTTTTCATTGACTCCCTCATCTTTCCTCTTGATAACTTAAATTTTCACCTTATTAGGCTGCTTAGATCCCATATTTTCTACCTTCCTCATCTCATCTTCTTATTGACCTCATCATCCCACTTGCCAGCAGAGCCTCCTGTTTGACCTTGCCTTCACTGGGCATTTCTTCATCTTTCTGCATTCAGCTTCTTCCTTCATGACTTTACTATCCCTCTCAGCTGCTCACAGCTCTTTCTCTCTATTCCTCACAGCATTCCCGCTCCTTCTACTCCGCAAGTGTTTGTGACTAGAAACTTTTCATTACTCCCTGCTAATTAGAAAGGAGATGTATTTACTTCCCACCTCTCACAGTATTTACCAGTTTCTCTCATCTCCTGCTTCCCTTGTGTCTCTCTTATCCTACACAGTCTCTTGACTACACCAATGTCCTCCATTTCAGATCTATTTTGTTGTCCTTCAACCACTCCTGTTGGCTTTCATGCCTCTTATTTCAGCCTCTTGTGTGCCACTGCTTTCCCTACCTGTAAAATCATAACTAGTGGCTCAAAATAAAGAACTATCAAAATGCAACATGACTGTCTTCTCTCAACTCTCCTGTTTTAGTTACAGCAAAGTTTCTCACCTGCTGCCACACCTCTTCTGGCTGCCTCCATGACACCAGTCCCACCGCTACCCAGAAAAATCTGTGCCCCCATTTTCACTGTATGTGCCTCAGTTTCCTTGATTTGTTGTCTGATTCGGAAAAGCAGATCAAGGGATTAAAGCCAGACCTCCAACGCTAAGTACTCAACTCCAATCTTTGCTCTGCTCAGGAAGGCTTTTCAACTGTGATGTGTAAACCACAAAATCTCTCTGCTCAGGAGGCCTTGAACAGGGAACAAGGAACTTGAGGATGGATCAAAATATGAAGAATCCTAGAAGGTAGAAGGGGGCTGGCATGAAAGTAGGAGGCTAAATCACACCTGTCTTCTGTTTCATAACTCAGAGAGCAAAAAGAAGCAAAGGCAGTGAAATTTGCTGGTGCTAGATTATTGAGGGAAGTCAACACAAAAAGGGGAGCAATGAAATTCAGACATGCTACAACAGGGAGATGAAGCAATTCACACAGAGAAATGCAAAGGTTCTGGTTTGGGGAAATGTTGGGTTTAATCTATTCTTAAATCATTTCCCCTGAATTAGGAAAACTTAAACCTCCCAAAGCCCTGTCCTTCTGAGAATGTGCTGCCAGTGAGAACAGAATCCAAGGTTTATTCAAGAGCACTTCTGCAAGTGCTTTTGAGTCCTCACAAGGGAAGATTGTGGGTCTCCTGTACCTAGTTTATAGAAACCTAGTCAGTCAGGCTTTAGTTTAAAGCCATGATGTGGAAATACAAGGAAGTTAAGAAATTTTTTAAAAAAGATCCTTATTAATGATAATATCAATTCAGCTGGTGAGGAACTGAGGAACTGACCTGTATCTGTCAGTAATCCATCCTCTTTCTGACATGGCCTACAAGAATCTAATATTACATTTAAGCTTTAAATCAGGCACAGGTGGCAGGTCTCTCTGGAGAAAGTGGAAAGCATTCCTCTTTTCCTTCTTTTCCTAGGTGAAATGATTTGTCATACAGGAATGGAGACATGTAGTCCCTGCATCTCTACAACCATTTTATTTGCATTTGGCATTTTGAATTTGGCTTCTTTTTTTCTCAAGAAAATGAGCTCAGAAATCTGGCTCTACATGGTAGAAGGACTCAATCCTCAGCCAGTTTGGGAAGAAAGGAAGAGAAAAAGCCCAAAAAGTAAGGGAGGAGTGTAAGTATGGAGGGCAATGAGCAGCCAGGTTTGGTAATTGAACTGACAAATCAGTGGTAGGGGAAGTATTACCAGCAGCCTAGAAAAAAAGATGATCCAAATGAAGAATATAGCACACTGGGAAAGGACACTGGTCAGAGCAGGCTTTGGTTTTGTTAATTGTAAGCAGGAAATTCATAACCAAAGGTGGATTGGAAGGAAAGAAGCAGATGGATCAAAGAAGAGGAAATGCCATATTGTAGCCACCAAGTCTTTGCCTACTGTTGAACAGCAGTGGGAGAGCACAGATTTTTGTGCTTGAGCAATAAATCTACAGAAGTGATTTCAGACCAGTGTAAGAATCTAAAGCAAAGTGAAGCAACCTTACGTGATTGTGAGCAGCCTCAGCATCCTTGCATAAAAAGAACAATATAAAACACACTCCAACAGAAATAATGGGGACGATAGAGGGAGCCAAATTAATTCAAAAAAACGTTAGGTAAAATTGGTACCCTAGCTCCTCCGACAAAAAGAGAGATTAGGAGTCTTCACTAAAGTCCACAAAATTCTTAGTGGGATAGAGAGTGGAACTACTACAAAGCTATTTGACCTGGTGTCAAGAACAAGCAAAGATGCGTCAGTTAAGATAAGCCACAGCTGGACGTTACAGGAATTCAGGGAGGAATGTCAGCATAGAGCAAGACAGAAATGCAACATAAACTCCTCTTACATGGCCAGAGGACAAAAAGTTTGCTCCATGGAAGAAGCGGGCATTAGGTAATATTGTAGAGTTCTGTAACTGCCCCAAAGGAAACTGTCTGAGGATTTGTCACCCTGAGATTTCTCAGGCAGAACTGTTGGTATTTTATAGTGATCCTGTATGTTGACAGAGTGCTGTGAGTTAGCTTGCCCTCTCCCCTCAGCAGTCACCCTGCTGGAGCTGGTTCAATCCAGTGCCAGAAGACACAATACACAAGAGATCAGATACTGCCTTGCTCAAGATCAAGTCTTGCAGTCACTGTGCCTTGAAACACAGTCAGGGTTTTAGCATAACATATTGGTCTTCTGCAAGCAGTAAATTAACTAAGTCAAAAGGTTTCGGGGAAAACAGAAGCAAAGACTGTGCTTAGAAAGTTAACTAATAAATTACTTTAAAAATAGTGAACATTTTGGCAAAAACCTTGGTGGGGAAGGTCTAGGAAATCTGTGCTCTGTGTGCGAAATTTACAGCAAAGGAAAGCAAGGTCTGTGTCTGAAGAATGATACAGGGGGCCTGGTGCTACCTCTTATATCTTATCCTTTTTGCCACTGCATTTCTCAAGCGACCCTCACAGCCCTCTGTAGAGCACAGCAGTTGCCATACCAGATCAGCTCAGTAGCCATCCTAATCCAGCCTTCTCACTTCAACAGTTGCTACTCTCTGGTACTTCAAAGAAAGGTGCAAGAAACCCCGTAGTGGACAATTATAGAATAACCTGCCCACAAGGGAAGTTTCTCTCTAATCCCCCGCCATCAGTTAGTGGTTATGTTGTGCCTTGAAGCCTGACAGTTTATATCCCTTCTAAAATTTATTTATATCCTGCCTAATGTGACCATGAATGTTCTTGGGATCCATATAAATGTCTAATCCTTTTCTGAATCCTGCTAATCTCCTGGCCTCAATGAATCCTCGTGGTAACAAATGCCATGTGTTAATTACACATGGCACAAATATTTCCTTGCACCATTTTAAATTTGCTTCCTTCCAATTTCACCGGGTATCCCTTGATCCCGCAAAATTAAAAAGGGCAATGAAATTAGAGCTTGCTCATTCTTGCCGAGCCACACTGCTGTCTCTTGATTTGTTTCTTCTCCAAACTAGCTGTTCCCACCCTCAGCAAGTTTTCCCTGGTCGGGTTGTTAGGCTGTGGCCTATGGCACAGCAAAACCCTACGGCTGCACATTCACACAAGTGGCAACCCTGCACCCTTGGCTGGTTGGAGATGGCACTGGAAACGGTGTGGAAGTGTGACGTGTGAAGGGGAGAGGCTAAAAATGAGAGTGTTAACTGAATGAAGGAAAGGAAGCGCTAAAGAAGTGGGAACGGTATAAAAATGATGAGGGAGGGAGGTCAGTCCTAAACTGTGTCTAAACACCAGTTTTACAGTGCTTTCACTGGAGGTAGGACCCTAAGCTGAGGCGGCTGTGAACAGTGATCCTTTGTATCTGTTTCGAAGCTGGGCTGTGGCAGCAAACTGAGGGGTTGTGAGGTGACGCAGCGACAGCCTGCAAGGTCAGCGCTGCTTGGTGTTTTCGCTCAAGCGCCACGAGGGACGTACCACACCAAGGTAATTAAAACCTATCTGCTGCTGAATACGTCTCCATAGCACAGTCCCAAAGAGGGCAGCGCAGCTCCCCTCGTTTCGGTCCCAGGACAAACGGCGGCCGGGGCGTGGGGGCTGAGGCACCACCGGAGCGCCTCAGGGCGGAGGCGCGTGCCCGGCTCCGCGTGGCGGCCGCGTGCGGGGCGCGAGAAGCGCCGCCTGGGCGGCAGAACAAGGCGAGAGGAGAAACCCTGCTTCGCTGCAGCGGGACCCGGCCCCGGCAGCTCCGCGGCACTCCCGGTGACCAGCCGAGGGACCGGGATAGGGACAGGGAACGGCGGAGGCGCCGCGTGCGAGCCCACATCGACCGCCCCTCCGGAGCTGGCCCCGCCCTCGGTGGGCGTGGCCGGGCGGGAGCCGGGGGCCTGTTGTTGTGGTGGACGCGGGGCCCCGCCCCCTCCTCGTGCAGGGCCGCGCGCCGCCCCGCGCGCCCCGCCCACGAGCCTTTCGTCCCCTCCCCGCGCCCCGCCCCGCCGAGCCGGCCGCGCCCCGCCCACCGGCCCGGCCCGCCTCCCCATTGGCTCTCCGCCAACAGCCCCGCCCACCCCGCGCTCGGGACCCCGCCCCTCCCCTCGCGCCCCCGGCCCTCCCCCTCCCCCTCCTCGCGCCCATCTGTTCCCGGCCGCTCCTCCGCGGGGCGCGGGGGGCAGGAGGAGACGATGGTGATGATGATGGTGACGGGCCCGCGCGGCGGTGGCGGCCGCCCGCGGTAGGGGGACAGCGGCGGCGGCAGAGGCGGCGGCAGCAGCAGCGCCCCCGCCGGCCCTGAGCCGCCCCGTGCGCGGGCGGCAGCGAGGGGGCAGCGCGGGGCCGCCGGGGGGCGGCCGCTGAGCGGCGTGTGGCGCCGGGGGGCGGGCGGAGCCGCAGCGCCGAGCGGCGGCGGCGGCACCACCACACGCAGCCGCCCGCGGAGTGAGGGGAGGCAGCGACCGAGCGGGCTGGACGGCGGCCGCGGGAGATGTGCCCGGAGGAGGACGGCGGCTGCGGCGGCGGCGGCGGCGGCAACGTAGCCGGCACCGGCGGCCCCGAGGCGGCGGCGGTGGCTCTGGACGAGCTCCGCTCCTGGTGGGAAGTCCCGGCCATCGCGCACTTTTGCTCGCTCTTCCGCACCGCCTTCCGCCTGCCCGACTTCGAGATCGAGGTGAGAGCCCCCCGTAGGCGCCGCTCCCCGTCCCGCCGTGTCCGCGCCCCCGTCCCCGCCCGGCGGGTCCCGCACGCCGCTCCGCGGTCCCGGCCGTGCGGCGGGGGGCGCTCCCGTGGCCCCGGCGAGCCGCTGGGTCCCGGCGCGGTGCAGCGCGGGGGGCTCCGCTCCGCTCACGGCGGACCCGGCAACTTCCCCGTCGCTCCCGGGCGCGCCCGCAAACTTTCGGCGCGGCCGTCCCGGGGCAGGAGCCCCCCGGGTGCGGGGCCCTCGGGGCGCACGGCGCGGGCGGCCGCGGGCGGAGCGGGGCCGGGCCGCATTGTTCGGCCGGGCCGGTGTCCGCACACAAAGGTGGCGAGGGGATGGAGCCGACCACGGTTCCCCCGTGCCCAAAATGGTGGCGGCGAGGGGCGGGCTCGGTCCGGTGACCCCCCACCTCCCCCGGGGGTACCAGCGGCTGTTGTTGGGGGGATTCTCCAGCCCCGCTCCGCCCGTGCCCGAGTCGGCCCCTTTTGTTGGGGGGGGGATTGGTCCCCACCTGGTCGGTGCCGGCGCGGGGTGGGAGGCTCGGAGGGTCGCCCTGAGCCTTTCTCCCGCATCCCGGCGAGGCCGGAGGGCTCCGCGGGGCTCCGCTCATTGTGCGGCTCCGCGGAGCCTCCGGGGGAAGCGGCGGTGCCTTCACCACCGCCCCTGTCCCCCACGAAGGGAACGCGCTCGGCTTTCGTACCCTTCTTACCCGTTTTCCTCCGTAACTTTCCTGTGTGGGTCGGGGTTGTTTTATTATTCATTTTATTTTAATTCTTATTTTCGTATGCGCGCTGTTAGCGTCCCGTAAATATTTTGTGCGCTGGCTACAAATGTTACAAGCAAAGTGTGTCCTGGTAGGAAATCTTTTGTGCTTGCTGTGAAAAGCTATTCTTGCCAGCGCGTTGGCAATAAACCGGGTGAATAACGTGGTGGCGTGTGTTTTTTAAAGACAGTAATTGCCCAGTGAATGCGAATTCCAAAGATGCTTAAAAGTTCCACGGGATGCGCGAAGCCCTAAAGAGCAAAACTCCTCGAGCAGGATGTGAATTTCTGAAGAGGGGGAATCCCTTATGCTGTACGAAATCTTGAAAGGGGATAAGGTCTCTCAATGATGCAACTTCTTGCGAAAGGGAACTCCCCTCCCCCTCCTATTGATGCCAAACCATTAAAGGGGGAGGCTCTCCGGGCCCAGCAGCGCAAAGTCTTGAAGGAACCTGAATTTACAATGATAAAAGGGCCAAGGCACTAGCCTTTCACCTTTGGAGGCAATTAGCATCTGGCTTGCTTCACAAATGAAGTAAATGTGGGCTCCCCTTTGGTTCCCGGAGCACGCTTAGGCTGGGTGAGTTAACATCATCACTCGGAACAAATTAACTTGCTTTTTTTGGGGGGATGCCCGGGAGGAGGAGGAGGAGGAGTGCGGGCGGGTTGGTGCCGGGGGTGTTGCAGAGCAGAAGCAGCACACAGAAAACGTCGCCAAAAAAACTCCGTGCGCGTGGATGGCCTGCAGCGCTTGGCAGAAACGGGTTTTAAAGAATGGCGTTTGTCCGAGGGACGGTGGAAATTGCGGTTAAGATCGGGATGCTGCGAGAGGACGGATGCGGCTGTCAGAACTCCGCGTCTTCAGGCACGTGGAGTATAAATCTTCTTCCCCGGCACGGTGTGAGCAGCTCAGAACAAGCAGTTTCAAAAGTTGCTGTTCCTTGAAGCTCACCATCTTGTTACGTCTTGCCTGGTGCAGTTGTTCCAGTCTCATCACTGGTTTCAGGGATATCTGGGAATGGATTTGCACAAAGAGCTTGCTCAGACCGTTCACGGTATGAAACCAATGGCCAGCGATGGGACTTATGCTTTTTTTCTAAGAGTACTTCTCTGTGTGATCTTTTTTTTTTTTTTTTTTTTGGCTGCATAAAGAAGGCTTCTCCCACGGCTTTGGACCTAATAATGCCAGTGCCCCTTCTGGCTGTCTCACTGCTGCATCTGAGATGTGCTTTGAGTTTCAGGAGTGTCTGAATAAAATGGAGGTGGTTGTTTTTCTAGGGGCTTGGGGAGACTCGAGGCACATATTTTGGGGAAATAAAACACTAGCCAGCCATAAAAAATTGAAACTGTGCTCATCTGCAAATGATATTTTCTTGATATAGCTTTGGTTATTGTAGGGAGGTGTGCTTGTGGCTGAACACCAGCAGTTTGAGAAGTGAGTGCGTCTTACCTCAAAAGTTACTGCCCCTCATGGGTAACCCAGGGGTGACTTCCCCAGTTCATTTGGATGCAGAGTAAAACAGGTGCTTTAAGTGAATCTGTGTATGTAGAAGGAGAAATTGAGATCTTGGGCTCAGTGTTTCAGCTGGAGGATGGTTATGCTCAAACTCCTCGAGCTTCACAGCTGAAGTTTGTCCAACTCTGCCCAGTATCTCTGAGGAATGGCCTCACTGTGGATGCAGCTGGCTCTTCTTGGAGGATATTCTCTTCTTCCTAGGAGGTCTGAGCTCCTCTGAACTTAAATCCTGGTTGGTGGCTTTTTTTTCCATTTTTCTGATACTAGTGCATCTCCAGTGGGGAGTTTGATGCTAAACTCTTACAACATCATTATAAAAAGCAAAAGTTTTAAATAAATCTTAATTCTGATTGAAAAAAATATACCCTGGTCTCACCCTCCCTTTGATGTCAGCAGGCAGGTGAGGTTAAGGTTACACTGCTACAGTCTCTCTAGTCCCCAAACCAGACAAAACCTGGTCTTCCCATATGTTTGTGTTCTAATATAGTGTACTGTTGTTTTGATTGTTTGTTTGTTTGTTTGTTTAAACGTGTAGCTATTTTTTTTCTCCTTTCCCCACATCCCCCGTACTTTTTCTTTTCTTCTGGTAGGTCTGTCCATAGCTAGCTGGAAGGCTCTGCAATGATAGGCCATCTGGACCCGTCCCTGCCATGCTGAGCAGATTTGCTGATGGTATTTGAGAAGTTTGGAGTCTTTAGTAGTACAGGGAGGCATTATGGAGCGCTTTTTTTTTTTTTTTCCTCCCTCCCTCCCTTTCCAAATGCAAACCCTTCACCCTCTACTTATGGGCACAGAAGAAAGTGAAGCTTCCAGATGCCGGGCTGCTGTCCACAGCTGGATGGCAGAAACCTGGGAAGCAGATGTTTTGTTTTTCTTTTCTCTGGATGGACCAGTGTGTAGCCAGAGACTACGGGGAAGGGGTGTCCAAAAAGAAAGCAGCACATCCATCAGGCCGGACCCTGGGCATTGTTCGGGAGGGGGTGGGCACAGCTGGCTCTGGCAGATGCAGGCGCTCAGGGCTCCTCTTTTCAGATTTCTGCTGCAGCATCACCCGGCGATGGGCTCAGGAGGGGTTCAGCTACCGCCAGCAGGTCAAAAGTTCAGTGGGACAGGAGCGGGTGCTTCGGGAAGTGTTCAGCTTCATGCCGTGTTTTTACATGGGTCTTAGGATGGCAGAGAGCACTTCTGCCTTCTGGGGTGGAATTTTTTTTTTTTCCTCCTCCCCCTTTAAATGGCTGCCTTGTCAGCCATCTGCTGTACAGAACTTTCATGCCACTTCAGAAGTGGGGTTTTAGTTGTGTTGGCTTGGTTGCTGCGGTGCATTTCTTGGTGGCTTGTAAAATCACATAATCACAGAATGGGTAAGGTTGCAAGGGACCACGGCAAGGTCATCTGATCCAACCTCCCTGGGTCAAAAAAATTCTGTATCAAATGCATTTGTTCTTATCTATACTCTAAGAGCACTCCAGGTGGAGAAGGTGAGGCTGTGTGGGGCATGTAATTTTTTTTGGTAGTCATTGCCTTGATGGACAGAAAGGATGCTTTCCACAGTCAGGTTAGTGCGGGTGATGATAGGGAATGATTTGTTTCACTTTTCAAGACCGGACTGTAATGCGGGACACCTCTCATGACAAAGTGTCTCCTGGCCACGTGCCCTCCCCTCTGCAACTGAAATATCCTCCTGACAGCTGTAGGGATTGTTTGTATCAAAAATATTAGGAGAATATTTAACGTTTTCAACTGTATTTCAGCACAACTTAAAAACACTGGACAGGAGCCAGTGTGGCGTGGCCACCCAGCTCTTTGGCATGTGCTCTCAGGAGCTGTGAACTCAAACATTTAGGAACTTCTGTCTGGGTAGGTCGAGGGGAGGTGACTTTCCAGAACGTGCTTGAAAATAGTCAAAACATTGTTGTTAACTTAGTTTATTTGGAAAAGGGGGAAAAGCCACATTACACAGGGAAAACATAAATCTTTTCCTGTGGTTTTTAAAAGCGCCTTTGGGCAAATTGCCTCTGCTGTTAACTTCACTATGGCTTTAAGATGCTTTTCTTTTCCTCTTGCCCCTTCCTAGCACTTCGGGCTCTGGCTCTGCCTTTAGGTACATTCCTCCCACCCACAGGCAGGGCACTGCTGCTCTTGCCCACCTTTTTCCTCCTGTAGTGCGGTATCTGCCATGTCGGTTCTTGAACAGGCTCTTTCTGTCAGGAGTATTATGTGGCTGCTCCCTCGGGTCTCCCAGGAGGAGGAAGAGTGGGGAGAGGGAGAGGTGGAGAAGGAGAGAGCAAAGAACAGGGCTGCTTCTATCTCTTGAAACCAGATACAGCTTTAAAAGAAAAAAATAATGTGTTAAACAGAGCGTTAGAATTTTAATACTTTGAAAAAATGTTTCCTAGTGAGGACAGGATAGCCAAATATGCTTTGACCTCCACTGTACTGTCATTTTAGGTCCTGGTGAAAATTGTCTGTGGATCCCCTTGCTCTGCCCTTTGGGTGTGTCCTATGTGATCCTTAACACCAAAATGGCACAACCTTCCTGTTCTGTCAGTGGTTTCTGTGGGGTTAATTGCACAGACAGTGTGGTACAGTACCCAAGTGCCAAGCCTTCACCCCCTATAGCTATTTGGGTCTGGTGCTGCATTATTATTTGCATTACAGTAGCATATATAATGTCTATTGGTGCCTCATCGTGTTCTGTGATAGTTGAGATGGCCAGGTAGTTTCTGATCAGAGGAATTTAGAATCTAATTAAGATCAATGCGACAAGTAGGTGGTGCAAGCTGATGAAAATGTTAGTGAATTCGTGTAGGTCAGCTCTGCTCCTTGAAGGTAATTCTGAGTTGTTTAAATGCTTTTTCAGTAGAATAGTTTAAGCGTTGGGATGTCCAACCCTCTTGCCATTTGCCTGTTCATGGTAGTCAACATTAAAATGGAAGGGTGTGGGCAGTGATTGTCTGAAACAACAGTGAACAATAGATCTGCTCAAAACTTCACTCTCATGTGATGCACCTTGCTTTAGGAAAAACAAATTGTCTGAGGAAACAGTAATTGGCAGCGCAGGAAGAGGTGCTGTGCACAGAGTAGACAGGGTTGGAAAAAATTAATGAAATTCAAACATACTGAAAATAAAGTGTTGGTCCTGTTGTGTGGAGAGACCTGTTTATGGACCACACTGTGAATTTAAGTTATATGCCACAGTCGCTCTGTAATGGCTCTGCTTCCCCTGGGCAGCATCAGCTTCATCAGAGTAGAGGCTGTGAGCTGGGTGTTTGTTGTTTGAAAATCAAGTTTTAAAAAGAATGAAATCAGGGGTTAACACTGTTTTTATTGTTCTTTCTACCTGTCCCATCGACTGTTTGGTTTAGTTGCTTTAATGCCCCATCCCTCTCTCCATATTCCAGCTGCAGTTCTTACTTTCCTGGTCTTCACTTTTCCTGCCTTAGTTATTCTGTTCATAATAGAATCATTAACACTCTACATGTCAGCGTTGGGCTCTAGAGTGCATTGAGATTAATGGAGGGGTGAGGCAGAGAGATACTTCTCAGAGCTGTTGTTTCAAGTGGTCTGCAAATTGGGAAGCATTGTATCAGTTTCCATTTCAAATGCAATTCACATCTTTCCCAACTGTAGATCTTAAACTTTTGAACAAGTGTTTACATTTTATATAATGATACTCTAGTGTAATTGGATAGAAAGGGAGGGGGGGAGGAAAAGGTAGTTCAGGAGGCTGATATGTGAGTTAAAATGTTATCTTAAGCCTATGAAAAGAAACAAGAAGTGACTGCACGAAGCCGGGGGGTGTCTGAACAATGGATAAAGAAGGTTATTTTGACAGCAACATTTTGAATGGATCTGAGTTAGGTGACAGGGGAGTTGGGGAAAGACTGTAGCGGCCCAAGGCAGAAGAGATAGAGGAACACGATAAGAATTTTCAGGGATTTGGATGGAGCACATGGGGGTTGATGTTACAGATTTTGTGATGTTAGTATAGGCAGTTCTTCTGCTAGCACAGCTGACACTGAAATTCATGCCTGGTGTTAGCTGAAGGGTTTGTACGCCCATAAGTTTAACCGTTTAAGCTGAATGTATTTAGAAACCGATTTAAGATAATCATGTGCAAGTCTTTCCCCACTAGAAAAGAAAATGTTTTGTGTAGGAGCTTAAATATGACTTCACAGTTTGCTTTGTTTAAGAAGACCCGAGTACCACAAACCTGTGCCAATTCCGTCAGACGATTTAAACTTCTGCATAGCGCATCTTAATTAGGACTCAGAAGTTTGTTACTTTTGGAATTTGCTGTAACCAAACTAGCTAGAAGTAACACCTTTAAAGTGTTGCAGCTTTATGTGTAGACCTGCTTAACTGCGGGTCTTTCTCTCCCGCGCATAATGCCGGCAGAGCTGTGCCATTCTGCCCCTGGCATCTGTTAAGTGCCTGCATGAAGGGTGAAGAATTAACTTTTGTAATGGCAATCGATGCTTTCATGGACTTCTTTCAGGCAAAAATCTCCTCAAGAAAAGGGCTATGGGTAGAAATGACAACAGCCAAGGAGTTAAAATTCCCGAATTAAAAGTTTATCGTGTAAACCTTATCATAGATAGGTATGATTTTTTTTTTTTTAATTTTTTCCCCCCTCCTCGTTACCAGAAGCAACAGCATCTGCTGTGGTGGTGGGAACAATGCAGCCTAGTGATTCCTCCTTCCTTACAGTAGAGAATCCTGTTAAACACACAAGGCTGTGCCTCAGAGTGTATCCTTTCAGCAGGCTTGTTCCTTTTAATGGGTGCCCATTCCTGGGGTCTCCATTGTTTCACCAACAATAGCACTAGGGGCAGCTGATTTGGTTGACAGAAAATGCGTTAATTTAACAGATCTATTCCCTTTAGCCGGTCTCCTTCCTATTGTGCCCCAGTTCTCCCCCAGTTCCTGGGGAGGAGGGCCTCGAGAGCAGGGTCTGTTAGGTGGAAGGCTCCTGCAATTAGGAGGGGTTTGCAGCCTTTTGTGCGAGGAACAGAAAACAGCTGATGGGGAAAAGTGGTACTAGTGCAGTTTGCTTACTGCCAGAGCACTCGTTTTTCTGCTTTTTGGGGGGGGCTTTATAGACTGCCTTTACAAGAGGTGGGGGAATAACTCGACACTATGTGCTGATGGCAGTCAAGGTCTTTGCTCAGAGGTGGTCTTGCGGCCCAATGTGGCAACTCCTTTCAGAGCTGGCTCAACTTCTTGCCGAACTCTTTATATCCTGTAAATGCTTAGCTAAAGCACAAGCTTTCCACTAAAAAAGTAAAGCTGCTGGTCTTATCCAGGGTAGGACTGCTGAGGGCTGGCTGGAGAAGGCAGTATGTAAAGTTAATACTAAATTATTTGAAACATGAGGGGCATAATGGTCCTCAGGGACCCCTGCTCCTGGCCAGTCCACCAGTTTTGGGACTGGTGTGATTTAAACGGCGCAAACTCTTCACCCTAGATGCAATTACACTGGTTCAGGTCCTCCCTATATTAACATACTTTCATTCAGCAGTGGAGGGGGGGGTCTTGGTTTTTATATCAGTGTGGTCAAGCTGGCATGTTGAGCCTGGTGGGAAGGAGGGCACATGCGCTGCTGAGGGGGCAGTGAAACCCAAAGCTTTACTTTTGGGGGCTGCCAGCTGCCAGAAGCATCTTGGCTGCCAGAAAGAACATCTCGCTCCCTTTCAAGCCCTCGCCTCAGCCAGGCTTCTGACTCTGTGGTTTGCCCCTTCCCTGGCACCATCCCAGCTGCTCGCTGGGTCCTGGCAGGGCTTTTGCGGGGATTGTAGTTCCGTGGTGGGAGCGGGACCTCCTGCTCTGGGTGGCTGCAAAGCTGCCGGGTCAGTCCGCTGGGGCTCTTGAAACTCTAGCCTTAGTTTAGTTCTGGTTGCTGGGGCTGGTGATGTAAAAGGAGCTCTGGAGGGTCTTTTTCCTCCTCATTGGTAAAGCCATTAAATCTCTGGCTCTTTCTCCCCAGCTAAGCCTGCTGTAAAGGGGCTGGAGCTTTGTATGGCTGAAGGGTTGGAAGGCAGAGCTAGTATTCTGCTTTCTGGTGAGCCCTGTATGTAGGGAGTTGTGTGGCAGCAAAAATACTTATATATCCCTAACACAAGGCAAAGAGGGTTGTGGTTGGAGGCTTTTTTTTTTTTTTGCCTGGCTTGGTCTTTTTTATTTGTTTTAGGAGGTAAAGGGTGAGAGTTCACTTAAAGATCTTGACTCTTAATAGAGCTTGTCATTGTTGCTAATATAAAAAAAATGATGAGCATGGGAGAGAAGTCAAAGGCTCCCTCTTCTGGTGTGCTAGGAAGGTTTAAATGCTGAAAAATAAGCAAGGAAAAAGACCCCTTCCATGCTTTCCTGAGTTATTTTGAGACCTCACTTAGGCCTAACCCTTACTGGCCCACTACACAAGTTTCGTCATGTCCCCTGAATGAGTAGCAATAAGGGGTCTCTGTGAAAATGAAATGCATTTTCAAATGCAAACTGCGTTGTACTTGCAAGTAGAAGTGGTTTCAGAAGGGTTCCCAATCTGAACTTGGAAGATGGCAGCCTTGCCCATCCTCACATCTGGCATTTCTCAGTGCTTCTCTTTGCTTCTCCTCTTTTCTGCATCCTCCTCTCGCAAAGATCGTGTGGTGTCCATGCAGCTCCCAGGGCCACATGTGTGCACCGGCATGTAAACATGTTTGGGATGATTGCAGGGGCCAAGTATGCTGAGCACACTCTCTAAGAAAGCGTGTCCAAGGCTCCAGCTCTCCTGTTGCTTTAGGTTGAGTCACTCCAGAATTCAAAACTTATTAGTGGCTGGTTGATGGAGAAATGCACACAAGGAGTTTGTTGTTGGGATTTTTAGATGGATTTTCTAAAAATCATTTTATAAAGTGCAGTACCTCTGAAATTAATAGGATTTCATGGCATTAGAGAAGGGTTTTTTTTTTTCTTTCATATTTTCTTACTTTTCACTGGAGAGTTTGACATCACGTGGCCGTTTTCCCTGTGTTGTTAGTGTGGGCTCATGAGCAGTGTCTGTTGGAAACCGAGGACATCAATTCTCAAGCCTCCTTCCCATGGCAGCTCCTGCCACCGTCACGGATGGCAGTAAAACTGCTCACCCGGATTAAAAACCGCAACACTTCTTTTCCTTTAAAGTGAGCTATGTCTAACCAGAAGCAGTTCCCCCAAGCCTGCTCCCTCCACAGCCCCACAGAAGGGTTGTGCCGGCATGACTGAAGCAGTGGCACAGGAATGGAAACAGGCAGCGGGGAGGGGAAGGGCTTTTTATAGCTGACACTTCTGGTGAAAGAAGCGCTTATCGCAGCGCAGCCCTGGGTAGCAGGTGGAGTGAGCCTGCACAGGTAACAAGAGGTCATGTAGCCATGAGGGCACCTGGGCAAGAACCTCTCTAAAATGGTTTTGGGCTATATCAAGCCTTGCTATATTTATTTTCTCTTTTGTTTTGGTTTGGTTTTTTTTAAGTTAACATTCTGGTTAGAAAAAGTTTAAACTGAAATTGGGTGGTGAGCCTGTAAATTGTTCCTTTCAAAGTCCGTCTTGAACACGTAGTTGTAATCATTTAAACTTCACTGTAGCTGAAAGTCTTGCACAGAAGCAAAATAGCACAAAACTCTTTTCTTAGAAATTCAGGCTTTTCTTTAAGAGCAAAACAAACCAAAGAGCGTCTTCTCCAGAAGGGTTTCTCTGAGGCTCTGGTCACTCAGCAGTGCAGATATCTATCCATCAGGATTTGTTTGCCTGTGCTGAAGAGGCTGGAGCAGCTTGCCTTGTCGGACAGGGCAGCCATGTAGAATAAACAGGGAATAGCAGTCTCGGTTTCCTTTCTTTCAGCCCGATACAAGGTGCCGAGGCACTGAAGACTATTTTGCCCTTAAGATAATTGTGTGTTGGAGAGGATCAAAGGGCTTGAGGGGGTTTTTTGGTTGAAAAGGGATTTTCTCCATGGACAGCTGCAGTAGTGCATTAGTAGTGCAATGGATTATCTTTCCATGATCTGTAGGATCTCAACCAGCTATCGAGGGGCCCCACCGAAGGCTGCTGCTTGGGGGAGGCAGAGTGAAAGTCTCCTGTAACAGGGAGACCTGTAGTGCCTGGGAGCTCGGAGCACTCGACTCCCCCTGCCCCAGCAGGGAGGGTGGTGCTGGATATTCTTAGACTGCAGATAGTGCTGGGAGCATGGGGAAAGGGAGCCCAGCTCTCGGTTATGACTAACTGCAGCTGATGCCCTGCATCCACCCTGCTCTCCGATGGAAGTGCTTATTAAGGAATGTGAGAAGCGAGCTGATTCCAGCTGCTGTGGCATCCCATAAAGGGCAGTGTGTAATTTGGGAGGGTGTTGGAGTCCCTCGGTGGAACAAACTGCTCCCTGTAGTAAACATCTGACCTGCCCAATGCCCGGACTTTCTCATTTTGGGAAGTTTTGGATGATGGGTGATCTGCAAATAGCTGTGGCATTGAGAGGATGTCCCTTCAGATGCCTGGATATGTATCTGTATCCTTGCTCTGTGCTTCTCGGTGGGGAGGAGGTGATGCATCTGGCCTGACTGTAGCAAGGGTGGCAAGAGGGGATGGGACAGGGCTTGGTGCTATCTAAGGTGGAGATCAGGTCATGCTGTGCCTCCCTGACACGGTTTCAGGGCCGGAGGATGAGGGGGCTGGAATGTGCAGGGCGGCAGAGCTGTCAAGGAATGCAGGTCCCCAGGTGGCCACTTCAGTCGCTTGTGCTTAAGTTGGGCTCAAATTGCATCTGCGTGCTGGTTAATGAGTGTTGGGGCAGCTCTGCCCTGGCAGGTTCTCCTGTGTGCAGGTCCTCAGGTAGCAGGATGCCAGAAAGAGGGGCTACAGTAGTATCTCAGGAGGCAATAAACTCAGCTCCTCAGCGTTTTTAGAATTTTCTGCTAACATTAATCATGGAAGTTTTATCGCTTTTGGGCTGGTTTTATTTTTGTGACTAGTGAAGCACAAGCTGGGATGAACCCAGCTTTGGATTTCAGGGCTGAGTTTTTTTCAGGACAGGCAGTTGGAAAGACTTGGAGTTTTTTTGTAAGCAGGACTGGTTTCAGAATTAAAGGATGAACATAGACTGCCATATGATGTTTTGTTGTTTTTCCTTGGAGTAGCAACTCCAGTTTATAATCATTGCCTAGTCCATAGCCAGTTGGCAGGAAGGCTGCTGTGAAGGGATTGATTATTAGTGGATGCTTCATTGTGCTGTCCAAGCCCGACTTTCTTGATCTAACCAGCTTCCTTGATTTGGAATGGCTGTAGTCAGCAGAGAGAAGAGAGGGAGATGTGTCTTCCCTCTCAGCAGTGCTGTTTTGTGTTCGTGGGATACAATCAGGAAAAAAAGGGTCAACAGAAAGTGTCAGTACTTGAGTGTTCTCATAGAAAGCCAGCTGGCTGGCTGGGCACTGCTCGCAATTTTTCTGTTTCCTCTTGTGATTCTCTCAGTATTTGTTTTCAGAGTGGTGACTTAAACAAGACTTGTGCTGTTTGGTGTTGAGCATCCTGGAGGCTCTGCTCTTTTTCTGCGAAATGCACCAGTAGAGTGGAAACATCATCAGGAAGGAGATCTAGCACTCAGAAATGTGAAGACACACTGGCAGCGGTGGCAATTGGAGCTGAGTTAGCATTTAAACTGGAAGTGAGGGCACACAGAAGTACAGATGCAGCAGCACAGGCTGGAGCTTGGACAGCAACATCAGCCAGGCACCTCGGATAGATACTGGGATGGTTTGGTTGTGCTGAACCACATCCTGCTGCAGCTCCTCTGATAAACCCAGGCTGGCTAATTAAAAGTTACTATGTGTGCAGCTGTGCAAAAAGCAGCCGTGGTGTAGAGGAGTAGCTGGTGCTGCTGTTGGAGAAAGGGAGTTTGAGCTGGGTCTGAGCAGGAGCAGTTGTGCAAGTAAGGGGCCAGTGTGGGAGGTGGTGTGTCAGTTTTAGGCTGGGCTGCACATCCTGGCTTCTCTGCCTTGCTGGGCTGACGCTGAACAGTAGCAGTTGGAAGGGGACAGCTGAGGTTAATACTTAAAAGGCAGAGGGGTGGGAGACTCCATGCCAGGTCTTGGAAGTATGATCTTAACCCTCTGCTTGTCCCCTCCTTTCCTCCCCCACTCCCAAAGCCCCTCTTGGGCCGTGTGGAAGTGTCCCAGTTCTTGCAGCTGTGTTAATTGTAATGGGTCATTTAGTCCTGAAATCCCTGTTTAAAAGGGGCAAGTCCTTGCCTCGTGTGACAGCTGCTGCCTTGCACTTTTCCCCAGGCTGGAAATAACTGCATATGACACAGGAGCAGAGCGTGGCATGGGGGAGGGAGGAGGGTTTCTGGCTTCCTCTTAGTGCTATAATGGCTTTGCTGTGTGACTCTTCTCCCATGTGGACCATAGCAGAGCCATGCCCCACATATTTAGCAGATCTCTCAGTTGGCAGTGCCCAGGCAATGCGCTAATGGCCTGGTGCTCTCCAGACTCTGGTCGATTTGAGTCTTGCTGTGCATCTGGGAGGGACCAGAGAAGGGACACGAGGTGGTGGTGACACAGGACGCTTACCTGGAGCATCAGGGAGCCTCTCTGGAACCAATGTGCCTGCCCATCTGGAAGGGGGAGCCTCACTGTTCTGTGCAGAGGCAGAGACGAGGAGAGGGAAGGTGGGAAGATTTCTGCTCCCTGCTCCCATCCCCTCTTCAAAATCCAAAGCTTTGAGCCCATGGAAACCTGGCCAGCTTTTCCTTCTAGCTGAAGGGCTGTCTCCTGATTGGAATGACAGCTTTGAACTGGAAGACATTATTTCATTAGCGTGCTAATCAGATACAGAGATTACCTGATTGGCTACTTAATAATTAAATGAAGTTGCCTGTAATTCTTTGAGCACACACAGAACTAATTAAATTAACCCTTCACTGCCCTGCATGCCTGGGATGCACTTGTGTGAAATGGAGAGGGCAACTTCCCCAATGTGGGGACTGTGAGCAGAAGGGTGTGGTGGTCATGAAGTAGCCAGTGCTGGACTGCCAGAGTGGTCTGATCAAGAGCCTTATCTCGAGAGGAGATGACACACTATTGTACCCTTTCAGTTTAGTTGGCATTTGGCACACCTGGTGTGTGTTCAGTGTGTCTGGCAATGCTCTATCAACAAATCTTATCTCCAAAAGGCTTAGAGAATGCACTTGGCTTATGGAAGTTGCTACCAAGGCACGTGCTGTTAACCAGCCTGTGGTTTAGTATCACCTGGTGGAACGCTGAGTTTTAGTGAAGAAAGGTGTGCTTGACACTTCCTGAGGAGAAACAGTCAAGTGGAGACCAGAAGATGTTCTCCTGTCTTTTTGAAGCGTTATTCTTCCCCGTCCCCGCTGGCACACAGCCCCAGACAAGCCAGGTTATTTCCATGCATTTGGCAGGATTCCCCTACTTAAAACTTCTTGTTGACCGCCTATTTCTCTCTGCTGCTGCAGTGTCTGCTCCAGGAGTTGCATTTTGCACATGCTCACTGGGGTGTATTTCCTATAGTTTGAGGAGGACACAAAAGTCATATCAGTGTCATAACTTCTATTATAGATTGGAAAAAATGTAAAGAGTCATAAGCATGAAAGTTTCCTTGCATTTTCCAGCCACAGTGTTCTGTCCAAGCTTTCAGCTTCTGTAATGCTAGAGGTGTGGAAGTTTGAAATTTATAGCGAAAGGCTGATTTTTATACTGTGTGAGAATATTGTTACCATGTTGAAGACACTCCGTTTGATCATTTCATTGCTAGGGTGAAGAGTCAGCATCTGTAATTTTTCTGTATCCATTTTTAGTACTAAGCACTGGGTTGAGGCAACAGGAAAGCTACCTTATAATAATCCAACTCTCTTCCCTTGCTGCTGCCACCATCTCCTTCTAGACTTTGCCCATACATGTTAAAATGAAACTGTCAAATTAAGCACATTTCACTGTCATCCAAAGCTAAACTTGGCAGAGAAGAGCCCTTGGACCTTCTGGCCCAAGTTAACCACGGTTGGCTTCAGCTACCCCAGTAAGGAATTGCTGTGTTGTGCAGAACAGCTTTCCCCTTACCCCTGGCCCGCGTTTCTGAATCTGTCCTCTTTTCCCCTGAAGATTGGTTGTAGCAGCAGTGCCCTTGGAGTCAGCAGAGGGATAAATATCTTGAGCCACTTCTTTGTCTTTAAAATCTGGCTTCCACATGACAGGCAGCCCGAAATGCCTTCAAAAACAGGTCAGGAGACTGAAGAAAACAGGGAGGATGGGAAACAAAAGGGCAGCTTTCAGGGTAATTAGATGGTTTCAGTGCTCCCTCTGGCAGGGAGCATTCGCTGGTGAGACATGACCCCCTGTGCTGACTCTCTACGGATGTGGCTATGCTGACAGGGTTTGAAGGAAGAAGAGCAGAGACAAGAGTCAGTGAGCCTTGGATCGCGTGTCCCTATTGGTCTCTCCAAGATTTAGCATCTCCACTTCCAAGGGAAGCCATCAGACCTGCTCTCCCACAAGCTGACCTTTGTTGTCCTTCCTACACACCCCCAAGCCGTCCTGCGGCAGACCCAGTGGGAGGTCTCTTGCTCCTGTTTTGTGAAGGTGCTTGCTCCTATTTTGTGAGCCAGTGGGCAGGCACAGGTCTTAAAAGTGTGGGTTTGGGGAAGGCAGGGGAAGTGTGTACAGCACACGCGAGGTCAAGCTGGAGCCCAGCTGCAGAGGCCAGTTAGGTTTTAGTATTATTAATATTTGATGGTGTCCTGTTGTAAAAGGACAATAAGTAAAGCCAGCAGGTCTGTGTCAGGACTCTTGCTGCAGTAAAAATTCGGAGATTTCTGAAACAAAGGATATTCCAGTGTGTGGTGGAAGTGGCCATTTAAATGCATCTGACCGTAAAGATGCTGCCTGCCAGCAATTTTGATATCGGAGCTTGTGGGACTCACTCCTGTGGGTAAAATCAGGCTCTGTCAGACAGAACCTGAATGCTGGACATTGGGTTTGGAGATGGAGTTCAGGGAGGCTTTTTACCTCTTGTGTCTTCCTCTTTGTTTTTGTTTATGGGTTTACAAAGTCAGATTAGCATTTGAATGTTGGAGGTGAAAGCCCTTGGGCTGTGGCGGAAGGTGGCCTGGTTTAGCCGGTTTGGGATTACTGCTCCTTTCCCAGCAGCCATCCTTCCTTCCCTTCCCAGCTCTGGCTGCAGCTATCCCTCCAGCGAGTCTGAAGGTAGATGGGCAGTGTCACAGGGAAGGGTAATTAGCCTTCTTTTCAAGCAAGGATAATTTTTTTATTGTTTTCAATGGTAGCACAAGTTCTGGGGCAATAAAAAAAACCAACCCCAAACACCTCTCAGTCCAGAAGCTGTCCACTTTTCCTGGTTGTAGCTGCTGATCTATGGGTGTCACCTGTCAACAGGCTTGGCTTTTCTTTAGTCGTGGGAATCTCACATCTGCAGTTCTATTACTTTTAATAAAACAGTGTATCAAAGAAAAGAGAAGCCCACGCCCCTTTCCTCTCCCTGTCAGGCATAACTCTGTATTCAGTGACAGCACTGTAAATATAGGGCAAGTTCAGTGGGTTCAAGTCAATATACTCCAGACTTAGGTTGCAACTGCACAAAGCAGTGTCTCATCTGAAACCAGAGTTTTCTCTTTGGGCTGTTCTGTGTTTGTTCACTGGACCTGCCTGCTGCTCCGTGAAGTAACCAATCCATATTCTGAACATGGAGTGCTATAGGAACAGGCTTACGTGCTCCTACAATGCAAGACTCTTGTATGCAGTTGAGCTTGCAAACTCACCTTCACACAAGAAGCTTAAAGAGGAGGTAACTTAAACATAAGAACTTATTTGTGTTTATTGCGTCTTTATTCTGAAGAAAAGGTGATGATTTACTTTTATATATTCCCTCAGTTTGTTTAAATCGCTAAAAAATGTTTTTTCACCCCCTGTTCAAAGAGGGCACTGTATTCTTTGTTGGAAGACTAAAAAAATCTTTTCAGCTTGTAACTATTAACAAAAACTGTTTTGAGTTTGAGTAAAAAATATTTCTATAGATTAGTTTTATCTTCTCGGCTGTCTCAAGTCAAGTTCTGATTTTTTTGTTATTCTAATATAATATTTTATAACTGCTAGTACTTTGTGCTGCTGCTCTCATGCTAGGACACTGTGCACACCTTCATTCCTCCCTCCCCTCCACATTACTGTTTGTCTGCTGTCTGGGAGAGGAGTCGTTCAGGGTGCCAATATGTTAAGCTGTTGAGAGAATGGGGAGAGATGAGATGAAGGTATTGTTATGCTGGAAGGTGTTAATTGGTGCTATCAACCACTTGTTTGATTTCTAGACAATTACAACAGTCCTTGAAGTTGTGTCTGAGCCAAACAAATGGCAGGGGCTCTGCAAGTTCCCCATCTTCTCTTTTTTTGAGTGCTTATTTCCCCACTGCCACTCACAAAAATTAGCAGGGCTATCTATACACACTTGAGCCGGGAGGATGTGCCTGGATCTTGAGGAGTTAGCTGGGTGTACTGCCAAACAAAAGTTATCACATTGCATGGGAGCCCTGGCCTAGCCTGGTTTGGCAGGGCCAGGGTGTGGGGAGGAGATGCTGAACTGTGTGGGGATATTTCTGGGTTATAGTAGAGGAACTAATGTACTTGGGTGACCCTTTTCTTCTGTGATGTTTCCTGTTTAAGAGGCAGATGCTTGATATTATCTAGGGCAGAGTCTTCTTGTAGGACCAATACCCTGATGCCAAATAGAACTTCTTATTTGTAGTCTGGGATTGCTGCCCAGAGAAAGGGCAAGTGAAAGTCTCCATTCCTACCCCTGTAGGAGGGACAAGTCTCTGATCTGTGGCACCAAAAGAGTGGGTTACTCCTCTGCAACCAAAGAGAAGGAATCCTCTCCCCTGCTGCCCTTTCTCCTATAGCTGGGAAGTAAGGAACCACCCTCATTTCCCTGATTTATTTTTCTACTTTTTCTTTCTGGATGCAATAAGAATTGGGGTGGGGAGTAGCACCTGCTGCAGCTTGGAGACAGGGTACATTAATACCTCTTCCTTCCATCAAAAGGTCCAAGGAACGTTGAACATTACTCAGCCATACCTTTGTGTGGACCTCTTAGTATTCATATAGACATACGAATCCAGCCCCAAATGCTTGTTCATCACATTCCTTGGGTTCATGCTGGGCAGAGTATTGCCACACTGCTGTCCTACCCCGTGTCATGGGTTTGCCTGCTGCTTTTCCTGAATGTCCATGCTGTGCACCTGGTTTTGTGCTATGGCTTTCGAGGAAACCAGAGTGAGAGAAGGCACCTGAACAGAGAGAAGTGTTGCCAAATGGAGACTGAGACCTTGAAGGTGTAAATGACATGTGGAGACCATTATGAGAGGAAAGTCAGTCAAGACTTGATTTCAGAAAAGAGTGATAAGGAAACCCCAATACAGAATTACAAAAAATATGTAGTTAGAATGAACCTCTGTTAAGTCTCTAGTCCAACCTCTTGCTTGAATTCAGGCTGTTACCAACAGTAGGTCAGGTTAGTCATGGTCTGAAAAATGCATAATAGTTTTTCTCTGTTCTTTTCCCTTTTCACATCCCCCCACAAAATGGAGCAGAATTGTCAGAAGAGTTGTTTTAGGAAAATATTTAACAATGCATGGTCTAGAACTGTTTGCTGAAGTGAAGCTTGGGCTGGAAACTGTCAGATCTTTTTTTCATTCTGTAAGGGAATAGCTTGAGGGATGATGGTTGCTTGTGCACTCATACCTTCCTTCAGGAGTCCTTATGCAGGCACTCCAAATGGGACCTGTGTGTAAGCACCACACAAAATAGCAGCTGTTGCCTTGACAGAAATGCCTTAGGCCAGGCAGGAAGATTATTATTTGTTTTATTATTGAGAACAGATTGCCAAGAGTTCTGACCTTTAGTCTTTTAATACAGTGCTTGTTTGATCCACTCCCACATGCCCAAAATCTGTGTGACTCTCTGGTCCCTGCATCCCTATAAACATATTCTCAGGTGTATCAGTGCATCTCTTTGTGGGGCTAAACTGAAGCAGGTCAGACAGCTGATATGGACAGTGGATTTAAAAAAATACAAAACACCTCAACTCCCATTCCCTCCAGTTATTTTTTGCCTGGATTAGTTTTATGGGCTGGCTCACAGGGTGGCCTGGCAAATAGTTGTGCCAACCATACTGTGGTATTGAGTTGGAATAAGTGGTGAGGATGAGCAAAGGGGCAAGAATAATCTAGTGTTCAAAGTGGACTTTCATGTCAGACTGATCATGCAGGGGTTTATCGCTGCCAGTGGAAAGAAATTGAACTTTGAGAGATGAGAGGAGTCTATTTTAGAATGACATGAATTACTCTGAAGGTGTTTCCCTCTCTTCTCCATGAATGATGAAGAGGAACTGAGTGCACCAGCTCAGACATGATATCAGACTTAAACCTCACTTTGTGACTCTTATGTTTTAATAATGAAAAAATTTGGCATGCCTGATTATTGTTCACAGTGCTTCACCTTCAGTGCTGTTATAAGTATAGAAAATGTGACAAACTAGAAACAGAATCCCAAACTTCCTAACAGGGCAGTTGTGAGCAATAGCAATACCATGAAAATCCAGCCTCTCACCATCGTGTGCCTGGTTGAAGAGATAACTATTAGCTGTGGGGAAAAAGCACTTTTAACTGCTGCCCATTACCTTACCTTTGGGTAAGGCTACCCACGAAATGGGGATGGTCCTGCACACTTTTCAGAGTTTCTGCCTGCAGTGATGGCTTCAAAGATCAATATTGTCTGCTTGCCTGCTAATGGAATTTGTACTTGAGCTCAGGTGGTAGCAGTGGTAGAGAAGGTGGCTGCTTCAAACCACTGCTGTGTCACAACAGTGAGGGGTTTATGGTACATTACTGTTGGGGGGGGTGTTGAAACTGATGCTAAATGATTAAAAATTCGATGACTTGACAGGAAACTGTAGACTTAGAGTCATCCCTGCAGCCTTTAATTCAGCACCTTGTACCTGTAGATTGGTTTTAATTACAGGGTCATATGCTTTTCCCATGGGATTGCTCTGTAGAACAGATGGTGCTGAGGGTATAAACCAAGGCTGTGCACTGAATGAAGCTGTTGGCTGTGTGGTTTTCACCTTGTATGCTAAAAAAGTTTGAAGGTGGGCAGGATATGAGAGGTGAAGACTATATTGGGAAAAGAAAGGATGTCTGTTGGTTATGTGAGGGTGTAGTACCATATCTATCTAGCCAGTGGCAAAGGCAGATGTGAGGTCCATGGCTCTCCCCTCTTCTGCCCTAAGAGATCACAGCTCCTTTTCATCCACCAGTTCAACTTTGTGGGGCTGTGCTTATGAAGGGAAGAGGTGGAATGATCCAGGTTTCAGAAGCTAAGTTTTAGAGGGTTTGTGTTGTTTCTTGTTGGTTGGGTTTTTTTTTTAGCTAAAATTGTTTTGGCTGTCTGGCTTACAATAGAACCCTGAGATGAGTGGAAGAGGAGTAGGAATAGAGAAATAACAATGGGTTTTGCCAACAGGAACATACTGATGTCAAGTTGCATGTTCAGTCTCAGCACTCATCTTTGTTGCAGAGACTTACAGCTTCCGGGTGAGTTGCTTAGGCCTCATTTATCACAAGTAACCTTCATTTACCTGGCTGGGTGGCAGCGCTCTCTTCCAAAGCAGCTCAGGACATGTGCCTCTCCTCAGCTGTGGCAACACAATCATTCAAAGCTATTGGGAGCTGGGAAAGAGCATGCTGAAGCCAAGGGAGACTGGCATGAGGTCATAGATGACATCACAGACAGGCCCCACAAATTACTGCGTTGGCCAAAGCACAGAAAGCAAAGACTCCTTCACCCATCATTTGTGCTCCAGAGCTCTGGCTTGGGCCCTGGATCTTTCCATGTGTCTTCATTCCCAGCAGCTGGACATCCAGATGATCTAGATAAGGGTGTGTTTTTCATTTGCTATATTAGGCAGCTGAGGAACAGCCGTGGGTGCCGGCCAGTACAGAGCCAAAACAGGGAGGTGTGTTAAAAATGGCAAGGTTGAGTTTATGCTCAGTGCTGCTTTGTGGCATTTCTGGTTCAGCCTGAAGCTATCTTGACTGTGTTGCTGAACTTCAGTCTTAGAAAGTGCTGAAATGGAAGTTGGTAATGGTGCTGCAGGGAAGAGCCAGCCTCTGCCACAAGTGCCCTCGGTGGCTTTGGTCAAGGCACCTTGCTCTCTGTTGCTTTCCCTGCCTCTGGGGTGTGTTGCTACCTACCCACCTTCTCGCAGCCCTGGGAAAAATAACAGTTAACTCTCTGTTGTGTTTTAAATGCTGCCATAAAAATGCCAAGGACGAGGCTTGTGGGGTTGTTTTTGGGGATGGGGGGAACAATCTCAAATCGAGGCGCAGCCACCAGACGCTTAAATGGAGTGGTGAGTTTTGCTAGTGTTGGTCAATTTTTTCCCCACCAATTTCTCATTTGTCAAGTCAGATTAAAAATCATTAAGTTGTAAATAGGTTGAGAAAAGAGTTAATGCTTATTGGATTGAGATGCTACGTGGAGGCCACCACAGAAAAAAGTCTGTGAAGCGATTAATAGCTTATTTGGTGGCCAGGCTTGGAAGCGCTGTAGCAAATTAGACATAGGGATTCATAAAAAATAAGAAGGAGAAAAATCAATATTGAACAGCTGTCTTTACTTCCTAGTCTCACACTCTCTTGTACTGAATGAAGTGTAATGGAGATGTATGTGATTACTCATTTTATAACCGTTATAAAGGGTTTGAATAATGGGACAGATCTCGGGTTGGTTTTACAGTCCTAAATGTGGCATTTCTCCTTCGCGTGCTGTCACCTGCACCGTTGTGGAAAGTCAGCCATCTGCACGGATTATATGAAAGAAATAGCTACATGTGAGGCTGTGCAGTGTTGTAAAATCCAAAATACACCAGTTAACAATGACTGAAGAGTGAAGTAAGGGTTTGGGTGTCCTCCTTTGGGTGAGGACAGGAGGGAACAGAGGGAAAAATGAGCTTTAAGGCTACTGGAATTGAAGGAAATGAGAATGGAGGGAATTGCTTGGATCAGCAATATGCAGAGTGCCATACTGGTTGTTGGTTTGAAGTGTTCTGGTATCAGATGGCTTTCTGACTGTGTGATTACTAGGAGACTCAAAACTGTAGGATGTGCAGCTCTGACTCAGAAGAGAGATGATCTGATAGACATCTGTAAGACCTAACTTTTTCATTTTTAATAATGTAACTATTGTAGTCCCAACAGATCCGTGGTTGCAAAAATGCAAATTTCTGTATGTCTGATGAGGTTGCCTGTATGGAGTGGATGTTGTCAACAAGCTGGCTGGTGCTGCTGCTGCTCCAGTCTCTTCGGGGATAATAGAATCTGGGAACAATTAAGAGGCAGAGTAATCAGTTCCTGGGGGCAGGAGCGTACCCTCTTGCTTTTCAGCATTCCCTTGGCTGACTCATGAACTCTGTTGATTGACTTGGGAAGCAAATGAATCCAGCTCTCCTCCACAAGGAAGAGTTATGGAGGCAAGGTGGTGAGAGGAATACATCAGATCTCAGGCAGCTCCTGCCCTCTGTACTGTGAAATGTGTGGAATTTACAATGGCTACTTAGCTGCTAAGCAAGTAGGATTTTTTTTTTCCCTTAAGCTCTGTCCATCCTTTAAACTAAGAAATACAACCAGCTATAGCTGGGAAATGCTCACGCATAAGCACAGAGGACAGTCTTGGCAGCTTGTTGGAAAACAAACTGTAACTAACCGTAGTTGTCTAAAAATGTATCCAGCCTTGCAAGCACTTTGTATGGGCTTTGGTGAATGAAGGAAGTGGTGTGTTTGGACTCACATGTCGTTGGGCTGTCCCCTGTTATTCAGCTGCTCCCAAGAAGGTAGCTAAGAACTTTGCTTTGGGGTGCAGATAGACATCCCTACTTTAATGCACTTTGTATTTCCACGTTTCCTTCCACCCAGGAATCCTAAGGGTGCTAGTGGCTGGTTAATGAGTGCAGGCAGGCAGGATCCCCAGAGCCAGGCAGCGTCCTGGTCTCACAGGTGAGGCACAGTGTGCTGCAGAGGGGTGAGGTGACGTGCCACAAGCTTGCTGCACGAGTGTGGGCAGTCTGAAATACAGACCAGATCATCTGTCCTCCAGTCCTACATGTGGGAAACACAAGGGCCCTTAAAGCATGAGAGTGTTCAAGACATTTCTTTTTTCTTTAGTGTTACTTAGTTCTTTTGCCAAACAGCCTCTTCTTTTTTTCCTTTTATTTTAAATACTCCGTTTTGATGGCAGTATGCTCTAGGTAGTTACTCATCTTCCAGGCACATGGAGCAGGGATAAAAGCTTGCAATACACCAAAGTGCTTCCAAGGAAGAGATGGGCTGCATGAGCAGGACTTACTCCTAACCAAATTTGGTTTATAGTATCTTACATTCAAGGATTAGAAAAAGGCCAGTGGTAAAAAACAAACCAAAACCAACAAACAAACCAACTCCCAGAGGCTGAGTGTGCTGGTGACAGGAGAAACTGCTGAGGGAGGGAGAAGAGACCAGCACATGGAAAATAAGCTCCTGCTCCCTCAAAAACATGCATGCAGAATGATAGCAGGGTGGGTGTGGGGGCGTGTAAGCAAGTAACATCCCAGAAGCTGGAAGAATAAAATGAAAAGGCAGCAGGATCAGCCCGCAGATGAAAGGCAGCCCCTTTAACATTTGCTCCCGGACTCCGGCAACTCTCAGCAGTTGGCTGGAGACTAAGCTGGACGGTCCTGTGGAGCTCCAACAAAGGGACGAAACAAACCCCCGTCCCCCGGGGCCCCCCTCCCCGACAACGCGTGAAACAACTTGATAAATGATTGCTCTGTCAGGGGACGAGGGGATGGAGACGTCTGGGAGCACAGGGGGAATGTATCTAATTCAGGCATGAGGGGAGCTCGGGGTGGGAGAGGGGAGAAGGCCGAGGGGCGGTGGGATGGGGCTATGAGGGTCCCCTGCCTTGGCAGAAAAATTAATAAGTGTGGGGAAGTGGGAAGGGGTGAGTGGCTCTCTGGAGAGGTTTCTGGGGAGCAGGCTGTCAGGACTTGGGGGGCTTGGGTGAGCCCCCCCCCCCCAGCTGTGCTCTGCCTCCAGCCCCCATGATCATATTACCTCATTTACAGGGGGTGGCAGGAAATACAAACCTCCCCCCGCCACTCCCAGCCCAGTCCAGTCCGGGCTGCTGATAGCATTGAATGCTGCAGAAACAGGAGCCCATGCCCTGGCTCTATTCAAGGGAACATTAATTACCCTAAAACAAAAACAAGAGGAGTTCACAGCTGGGGCCCAACACTTCAAATTCCCCCTCCCTTCATCCCTCCCTCCCTCCTTCCCTGCTGCTCCTCCAGCGTATGTGCACGCCAGCTATTTATACAGTCTCCCCTCCTAAATGGCTGATACTGGGCCCAGAGCACCCTTGGTACCCAGCGCTCTGCCAGTGGGGTTTGCAGGGACGGTGCAGGCATCTTGCAGGCAGAGATGATCCAAGGGCTGGATCCGTGCTGTGAGGGAAGCAGCATGCCACCACCAACAACCAAAAAAAGGCTGTGGAGTTCGTGAAAAGCCCTGGCAGCTGGAATAACGAGTGGTCCTGCACAGTCTGGAGGGCTGCTGACAGAAACCCGGACTTGGGCAGCTTATCTTGGCGAAGATGGGAGGGAGCACTGGGGAAACTTGAGCGAGTCCTGCTGGAAGAAAATAGGAATTTGGTGGTGGTGTATTTTTCTTCCTCCCCCTGTGGGAAAGGAGCAGAGAACTTAATTTAGAGCCCTCTCGAGCTGCTGGTTAATAGACGCTTGATCCAGGAGGCAGCTGCTGCCACTACTTACAAGGTGACCCAGAGCCCTGTTCCAGCGTGTCCCAGGCCACTATGTCATGAGCACCAGTTGCCAGGAATAGAGAGTGCAGCAACGTGTATAAATAAATAAAATGGGTTTGAGTGCACTTCTGTGTTTGGCTGATGAAGAGGAAGGACCTGGCTCCAGGAGAACCAAATGCTGAGTTTTGTTGTTGTATTGGTTGCTGTCACCTGTCGAAAAAAAAGTTGGCCCCAAGCCTCATTCTTGGGGCGCATCAGCGATAAATACTAACAAAAATAGGTAAAACGGGAGGAGGAGTGCTCTGAAACATGTGGAGGGCAGCGCTTGCCAGCTGTCAGCTTCAAGAATGTCTTCACAGGAGAATTTGATCTCCCCTGGATATTGCCCTTCCCCTTCTCCTCTGTGCCCCTACCCCAAGGTCTGTGATGAGCTTAGCAAGTGCTTTGGCATGGGGTAAGGTGGCTTGCCTGTGGTAGAATCGTTGCATTCCTTTTGGGTGCTAACCCTCTGACTGTGCACTAAACAGTAGAACATCTGAGTGCTCAAAGCCTTCTAGGACCTCCCTGAATTCATCTTGTGTCTCCAGAAAATTAACAAATCACCCCACAGTTTTGTCAGAAAGGAATTTTGGAACAGCTACAGTTATGGTGAGAGCTATGAGAGGTGCCTTCCAGGCAGTGCTGGTGTGAGCAGTCTCTGCAAGACCACTTGCACTCATTTTGGGTTAAGTGAAACGATGTTCAGCTCCGTTAAGCAGACCTATTTATAATGTAGAGTGGCCTGGTTCAAGCACTGCTGGAGATTAGGAGGACAGGAGATAGGGAATTAGTCAACCCTGTTAATGCTTTACCTAGCAGTGAGGAGGAACTGTGGATGGCTGTGCCTGCTCTTCTCTTGGTCATGCAAAGGCCCGCAATGTTTTGGTTTGTTACAGGTATAGCTGTCAGCCCTGGTAACTCCCTTGGACTTCAGTTTTGGAAAGCAGCAGGCACAGTTTGCTAAAGTTGCCCTCTGGTATTAAAAACCAACACAGAGAAAGAGTCTTTGGGCTATTCGGTTTGGATTATCAAGAAAGGAGTTGAGACTAGAAAGAGGTTTCATAGAATATTACCTCTATACTCTTTCTGTATTTCAGTCTACTCCCTGTGGACCTGAAACAGTGGGAATAAATAGCCACTAAACCCACAAAAAATAATAGTACAAAAAAGGCAAAGAATGATGCTCTTTGTGATTATTTGCACAGGGTCGCAGCACTTAAAGTTACTAAAGTGTAACACAGGATGCTCTTTAGAATGCAAGACTCTTTCTCAAAGTCTAGCAGGGAACAAATCCTGTCTTGTAACAGTGTGTTTTTGCAAATGCATACAACAGTCAGGAATGTAGACAACCCATTTGTTTTCAACTTACTGCAAGTTCCCAAATCATTTAGGACCATCATCCACCATCATCATGTAGCACTCCACCTTTTTCACCAGCAGCCTTGTCTAGTAGTCTGGGCAGTAACTTACGCAGAAGACCAGGGAGGGCAAATAAATTCAGTGGTTTCTTTTAAAGCCCCTGCAAAACATTACCAGAGCTGGTAGTTTTACATAGTGATGGTTGGTGGTTTTGGGGGAGTTTTTTTGGTGTTTTCATTTTTTTAAGGAAGTAATTTCCTTCACAAAAGGGAAGTATTTTTTCATGCAAGACATAATTAAACTGGAATTCATTGCCACAGGATGTTGTGGATGCCAAAAGTCGAGATAGGTTCAAAAAGCAATTAAACAAATTCATGGAAGCGAAGTTCATCCAGGGCAATTAAGCACAAAGATACAATCTCTGGCACAGGAAGTCTTAAGCCACAGCTTGCTGGAAGCTGGTGGGGGGGAACCTTACGCTGTGCTTGCGCCATTCTTACGCACCCGCCAAGGATTTGCTGCTATTCGCTGTCTGGGGCAGGATATTGGGCTCCATGGGCCTTGGGCCCAGCCCGGTCTGGTGGATATATTCATCTGCAGTGCTTTAGCCAAGATGTGAGGAATCCCAGTTTTGCTAAGGAAATGCTAACAGCATGTAGAGATGTGTGTGATCCTTTGGAGTCCCTTTTCTGTGTCTCTCTTTTTTTTTTTTTTTTTTTTTCCAAGCAGAAAGCAAAATCAAGACCAGGTCTTCTGGTGGCACAGAGAGCTGGGCTCGCAAGGGAGGGAGGGGGGCAGTGGGCAAGGAAATGAAACCAGGCTGCTCAACCACTGTCCTGCTGGCACATGACGTGGTCCGCAGAGCTCACGGTGTGGTGTTCATGGATGAGCTCCAGACACTTCATGTGCTTCCAGAAAATTTGTCTGTGAGTTCTGTCTTCCAGTAACCTGCCCTCATCAGCCAACTGCTTTCTCTAGTATGCCCAAAACACAGTGTCTTTGAAAATGGACTCAAAATGTGACTGCATGCTGATTAATAGCATGTAAATACACAGAGAAATTCTTCAGATGGAAGATAACTTGACTTTTAGCCTTTTCTTTAGTTTTATGCTTCCTGAAGTTCCCTTTCAAATATTTAAGTGAAGCATATTCAGATATTTAAGTGAAGCACTGTTAATATGTTGTATTAAGTGCTGTCATTCAAGGGTGGTAACACATGATTATAACTTAGTTATTAGAAAACACCTGATTTATCTCAATTGTGCCTCTTAATTTATGCTGGGAACTGTAAAAGCAATAATCAAAACTGCTCAGGTCCTCCCTCCCTACCCTGGGCAAGCTTGTAGCTAAAGTGCTCTGTAAGAGGATATATATCAGGGTACCACAGGAAGCAGAAATAGTTTCTGTCTCAAATTCACTGACAGTTCAGAGAAAGAAATAGGCAGTGTATGAATTCATTGATTTAAAAATACTAACGAAGTACTACTCAAAAGTACAAGAGCCTAGAGAGTGATTAAAAGTATGAATAAAGAAATTCACACTATCACATCTGGACATAAATAATCTAACCCAGAGCTAGTTGGTGGGAACACACTGAATGTGAGAACAAGTGTGTCTTGTGACTTTTAGCCAAAGTCATTATTTCATATTTTACTTGAACCTTCAGTTCTTGAAGATATTTTGAGAACATGATCCAAGTATATTCCTAGTTAGGAGAACCAAATTGCACCAAATTTATTATCCTTTTAAAAAAACTATGAATCTAATGGGTTATGTTTGTTGGGGGCTGGACACCATGTTTTGTTGTTTTAGAGAATAAAGCAGACCACTAGATCAAGAAAGGTTGCAAGAGTGTGATGTTTTCTTCTTAAATGTTGCCCCTGCCCTTTTGTTTCTGAATGGCTTAATAGGAGAAAGATTTTAAAAATTGCGGGGAAGTTACAGAGTATCAATCAGAATAACAGTGTGAGAACAATCCTGCTGTAAAGAAAGATTGAAAGCTCCAAATATACTGGATGCTTACCTGTATCTATAGGACAGAGACCTGTATCTATAGCACGAGAGCAAGGAAATTGGATGATTGAAATAATAGGAGAAAGGAGAAGAGAAATGATTCTAAGGAAGGGTTACTAGGCAGGAATAGGAAGCTCTGCTTTTGAAACACTTGCACTAGACAAATACATTGTGTCTGGCAGGGAATATCCTCCAATTGGTCCGGGTTTGGGAATAGAATTTCATATGCCTTTTTGTGTCTCTGAATTTTATCCTCCATAAAGTGGATTGAAAAGCAGGGGATGATTAGTATCATGAATCAGTCATGGGTTCATCTCAGTAACCAATATTGGGATTATGTGACAAATTAGGAGAGTGGGGACACTTCAGGTGTCTACTCTGGCACGTTTGGGCTAAGTATTGAATAAGTGACTCAGGATTTACTGGAAAGTATAAAAAGTAATTAGATGGCAAATATACAGTGATTTTGCTGTGCAAATCAGTGGCTCTGGAGATTAGCCAGCTGAGGTCCTTGGGCAGCTTTTGATGGAGATGTTTTCCCTCACCAATAGGGAGAAAAGGTTGACATCTCATTAAATGCTGTTGTTTTTCTCCAGTGGTGGATGGCCATCAGGTTGGTAATCTCTCTCACACCCTTCTCTTTGCCTACAGTGTCATGATGTGGGCCATGTTATGTGACCTCCAGGGCAGATGTGCAGCCCTTCTCCCCTGTAGCATTGCAACAATGCCCACTCCAAGTTTTGTCTGTGAACGTTGCAGTTCAGCTATTCTACTCTTAAATTCTCACTCTAATCTGAACAGATAGGAAGGTCTTGGGAAGACTTGCAAATAAAAGTCTAATTAGTTTAGATGGAAGAGCTGGTGATAGTAACTGTAGAGTAGATATTGCCTCCTGCTACTTTTCAGAGAAAACAGAATGTTATAAAGTTGAAAAGCTCTGTTTCTCAGCAGTTTTTTTTTTCTGCTATTCCTGTGGTGACTTAAAGCATCTTTTCCTTGAATGCAACTCACACAATGAGGTTAAAATCGTGTCTTCCTTGTTTCCTTCCTCTTTCATTTTGAGCTACTTTAACGTACAAACCAGACGCCTTTTCACACTTAACCCTCTGAACAGGTTCTGGATGAGGCCACTGGCCCAGCTTCTTCTCGTTTCTTGTCTCAAGTCATGCCTAATATTAGATGCCTTGAAAGAAAGAGTAAAATCCTGCAAAGACAAGCGGGAAGACTGCAGAATTCTCTTGACTCCAATTGCTGACACTGTTGATGTTTTGTGGTTTTTAATCTTATTAGGATTATTACTTAATAAATACCTTACAGAGAAGAGTTCTGTGGGTTGGTTTTGTCAGTATGGGTGCAGCAGTATTTTCTTTCATCACTTCTAAATCTATTGTCTTTTATTTAGTTGGACAACTCTTTGCTCCTGTCTTATTCTGAGAAAAAGAGGGTGGGAATGGAGAATAAGTGCATCCAGATGGCTTTCTCTGCCTGTTTTATGTTATGATATGCTTGGATTGTTTCACCTCTTACTTACTGCCCCTTGAACATAGCCCAGAAATTTGAAAATCATTAGAGTTCCTATTCAGCAGGCTTTTTAATGGACTGTAGGCCTTTCAAAGTCATGCTAACAAGGGTTCAATGAGTCTGAGTTTTGTAATGTGTGTATTTTGTAACTGAGTTCTTAGATGAGCATCTTTCTGGAGCTGTAAATTTATGTTAGTTCTTTCTGGACTTTTAAGTTTCTGATGATTTGTTTTGTTACAAAGGCAAACGGGTTGAACACAATGTTCGAGACAGAAATTGTATTTTTCATGTTATTCTTTATCTCCCTCTAATACAAAGCTCCACATCTGGTTTGTGGTTTTGACTATGACTGGAAACTAAGCAGATGTTTTCTGTGCGCTGTCCAGGAGGGCACTTAGATCTTTCTCTGAGTGGTTACAATTAATATGGAACCCATCCATGTCTACAGTTAGTTCAAACTCTCCTCGCCAATTTACATATCCTTGCACTTGTGTGCACTCACGTTTACTTGCTGTAACTTGAGTGGGTCCTTCAAATTTGGTTCTTGCTGGCTTTAACTAACCTATAGAGCAATATCATCAACAATTTTTTTCCCCTGTTTCACATTGTATATACCCCTTTCCAGATCATTTAATATATTAAATGTTGATCATAGTATCCACCCCTGGGACTTCCCCCATTAACCTTCCTGAAAACTGGCCATTTATCCATGCTGTTCGTTTTCTCTAAATTAGCTTTAATCTATTGACAGATGTTTACCTCTCACCCCATGACTAGTTTCCCTAATAGGCTGTGGTGATTAATATTACCAAAGGCTGTTTGAAAATTCAAATTAATTACAACCACCAATTTTTCTTTAACCACTGTCTTGACGCTCCTTATCGAAAATACGGAGCTGCCCGTTTTTCTTATGGAAATACCATGCTAATCTGGGCCTGCTGCATGGCATTAATCTAACTTTCATAACTACCCAGTTGAGCCATTTTACCAGGCACTAAACTAAGGTTTACAAGTGTCTGTAATCCCCAAGTTCACCGTTGCTTTTTATACACGAACCTGCCATATCACCTGCCCTGCAGCTTTGCCACTTCCTATTTAATTTTAATGATCAAGCTGCCAGCAAAACGCGGAATACGCTGCTCAGCTCTTAGTGCTGTTTGAAACTCGGGCGGGTGCTACCTGGGCCAGTTTGTTTCCAATTTAAATTAATTTTATGTGACTCCAGGCATCAGTGGCAGGCTGCCCTGGGTTTTTACAGCGCCTGCTCTTGAACTGCTCGTTACCGGCACCCGTCAAGGGCCCCTGCAGGGTTCTGCTCTCTGCAGCTCCGATGCCCTCCTATGCTCCTGTTTGGCGTAGCCAGCACAGCCTCTCCTTCTGGAGACAGGCTTTGAGAAGGTCCTCCAGCTGTCTTGACAGCACCTTACCCTCAGACTTCTGGGTAGCTTAACCAGGTTTGTTAAAATTGGAATTTTTAGCTTTTCAATTCAAACAAGCAATAGAACATCATTTAAATATGGTTTTAATACTTTATGCCTTTTATGTTAGTTTAAGTTGGATTATCTCTGGATCTTGCTACGATCTGGAGGTTTACAGCCAAATTCAGTCTTTACATTCAAGTCAGTCTTTTTCTTCTGTACATGTTTGAGCAATTTATGGCTTTAACGTACATCTGCATGAATTTGTTTTAATGTTCTAAGTTACAAAATCATAATTGTTTCTTCCTGTTTACAGACTAAACGATTTGCTTAGGACCTGTGTTAAAATGCTTTTGGTTTAAAAATTGATTAAAAAACTGCACTAAAACTTTTTTAATTGTTTTGATGATGAAGTTTAGTATTGAATTGTGTTAAATGAGGTGCTTTGCACCTAAAACTGCAGTTAACCGATTGTCCCAGTTGGTTTCTGATCTCTGGGTTCTCTCTGGCTCTATGAAGCCAACATCTCAGCATCTCATATACAGGCTTTTATTCAAAAATTGACACAAGAAAGTAAGTTTTTGGCTGGCAGCTCAGTGCTCCCTGAGCACTAGTGTTTGTGCTCAAGTTGTAGGTAGGTGCTTGGCAGCGGATGTGTCCTCCTGTGTGCTGCATCGCCACGAGGGACTGCGAGATGGACAGAGAAAGGCTGATCCACCTGCAAAATAACCAGGCAAAGGAAACACAGCTGGATGGTCAGTTTTAGGATTAAAACACCTAAAACCTCCTCGTAGCCCAGTCATTGGTCATGCCCAGGGTTGTAAGCGAGCGGAAAGGGGGATACGGGTGGGTGAGATGGGCACCATCCTGGCAGTGTTGCTATAAAGTTACCCATGAAATTTCATCCAGAATGAAGGGAGTAAACAGAAACGAAGCGCGTACTCTTCGTCGCTCGCAGATGGGCTCCACACATGTCAAGGCTCAATTTATCCTATCAGGAAGGTCTATTCTGGGCTCTTCTGTGTTTTCTGCCAGTTCAGTCTGGGAGTCGTTTTACACCTCTTGGCAAATATTTGGTTTGGGTGTTTTTAAGTATAATTTAAGTGATTGATTAAAAGTCAGAGGAAGTTTCAGTGCTCTTACTGGTTAGAGTCATTTCAAATTTACCATTAGATAAGTTTTAAAGGTATTTCTGTATCTTAAGTATTAAGTATTAAGAATAACAATAACAATTAAGTATTAAGAATATAGCTTCAGTGGATCCAAACAGCCTGTACTGCTGTTCATCTAGACGTTGTGCTGGTATTCCAAGTCAGAGCCTGTGTGTATCTCCTGTAGTGATACAGTTAATATTCAAATGATTTAAGGTTTCTGTTCCTGATAGCAGAGAGGGAAAAAAATCAGGAGAAAGCATTAAAAATGTTAGGCTAAGCATTGTTTCTTTATTTCTGAGTACTCAAGTGCATCCTGGATGTAGACTCAGATATTGCAGTACTTGGTGCATTGTAGCAAATTATCTTGTTCATCTCCCTGCCCTGTAGTGTCATGCTGATTCCTTCCTATAGTTTGCAGCATTGTTCTTCAGAGGCACTGCAAACTTTTCAGCTCCTTAAGGCGCACTTCCTGCACCTTAATATTTTGACTGGCTTTGAAACCTCTTCCCTTCACACCTTGCTGGGTTTAATTTCCCTGAGCTGACTTCCTGCGATGGAATTCCTTCCCCTGTCCCTGCCGCTGTGGTTACATCCCACGCTGCGTCTGGTCCCAGCAGCCCGTGAAACGTGGTCCTTGGCATGCGAGCGCTCGGCGTTTGCTATCCTAACCGTGCTTCTTCAGACACCACAGTGCATCTCAGATGGTTAAGGAATTCAGCCTCACAGCTTTCCTGCGCATTAAGAAAATATTTTCTCAGTGTTATGGAGCAACAAAGTGAAATGCCCAACATCGTGAAGGAAGTCTGTGGTGCAGCTGGGAAATGAACTCTGATCTCCCCATGTCTGTCCAGTACCTTAATTACGTGATCATCTCCACTGCCTCATCTCAAATTCATCTCTTGAAGTTGAACCGAGCGTGTCAAACTGCGTTTTTCATCTCTTTTCTCTTGACTCTGTTTATAGCTTGAGGCATTGGAGGAGAGCAGAGTTTTTACAAGTTGGGAGTTTTCTTCAATACTGTTCTTTTATCCCCTTCTTTTTGCCTCCCTTCTTACATCCCAAGTCGTGTGAAATCAAGTCTCTATTCCCTTCTACATCTGAAGTGCAGTTTTCTGTATTCATGCACATACTTGCCATCAAAACTTTCATCTCTCTCCTCCGTTTAAATGCTGTGACAAGATTTTATTTTTTTTTTTTAGGACCCTCTCACACTTTCGCTCCTCTATGACATTCAGCTCTTGGCTACCAGTGTTTTCTGCATTTGCCATCTAAATAACGTTCTTCCCTGTTTGAATTTTACTATTCCATGCCTGATTCAGCATGCAATACAAAACCCTTTTCTGCCTTGTACACAGAAATGGACATACAGGGTTAGATCAAAGGTCCACTTAGCCCAGCATCCTGTCTCTTGTTGTAGAGCGGATACCCAGGGAAGAGCGTCAGTTTGGGGCAGTCAAGCAATGATACTTCCCTAGACTGTGCTACCAGCCTCTGGCTCATTTGCAGCTCAGAAACTTCGTTTTGTATTTTACAGCTGTTGACAATTTTTTTTTTCTTCCCACTTCTGTTAATTTGCCTTTCTTCTGTGAACCCATGTCATCTTGTGACATCCATAATATTCCAAGAGATATGGCCAAGAGACAGGCAGAATTATTTTGTTCAACAAGGAAGTGTGTCCTTTCTGTTTGTTTTGGTGGTTTTTTTATCTATTCTGATAATTTCATTTGATTTCTGTTCATTCTTTTTTTCAGAAAGGATCACAAGCACTTCTTCATTTTCCATGCCTTTTCTGGTTTCGTAGTCTTTTATTGCTTTGCATAATTGTTTTCTCTGCAGAAGCTGTTTCATGCATTTTATCACTGTTGTCCTACTCCAGCTTTTCAGCTCTTCTGTGTCTTCTTTTTCCCCAGATGTGAGGTCCAGAACAGCATGTAGTGTTCAAGGTGTAGGTTCACCCTACATTCATGTGAAGTATAATGATGTTTTATGTTCAGGGTTCTGCACGCTGCTGCCCAAGCTGCATCTCTGCTGAACATTTCCCTTGCACTTTTGCTTATGATCTGGACCCTGACAGTTACTCTTGCTTCACCCAAATTTTCTTTTTCCTCTTTCTTCTGCCTTTTTATGCTTCTGCTGTATCTGAAAAGGCTTTCCTCCACCAGTGCTCCTACCCACCTTGATCTCTAAATTTCTGCTGAAGAGTCGTACTACAAAGCCCTTCAAAAGCATCTGCTCTTTTTTCCCCCTTATCTAGTGTACCAGCACTGTCAGGCAACTTTCTATTATGCTGGAAATAAAAAATGCCTCAAAGATGTGTGCCAAGCTCACAGAATGTAAATCCACATATGTATATCCAATCCACTCTTCTTTTTTTCTTCTTTTTTCTTCTTTCCTCTTCACCATCTGTCTTCTAATCTGGTTTCTGTGGGCATTAAGGTATAATTTTACACCAGTCTGGTTAATTCCAAGTTTAGTTCTAGTTTGTACTGTTCAAAAGTGTCTCATGCTAATAGAGTTTAATCTGCTTGCACCGTGCACACCATCGCAAGGAAAGCAGCTCTGATTTTAAGAAGCAGTCCAGGAACGTCTGGGGCCTCCTCTGTTCCTGTCTGGGAGCTTTTGGATAGAAATCACTCAGATTATCTGTGTAACTTCTGCCTAATAAGCCTGATGTTCCTTCTCTGTGTTGGACCACTGATGTGCAGATGTGCAGCCTGTTTGTCTTCCAGACATGTTGGATTGTACACAGACGGGCTCTGTGATCAGGGAGCACGCACGTGTGAGGTTGGAGGCACACCAAGAGCATCATGTTTGTTGCTTATGCTGTACACTGGGTCAGCACGTAAGCATTTGTCCAGAGTTGTCCTGGGTTGGTGGTCCTGGCTGAATCTGTAAGAGAGGGATCTGCCATCAGGTGCCTTCCTGTGCAATTCCTGGTACTGCCACGAGCTTTAACTGCTACCAAGGTATTATGGGGGTGCTTTGTTTTTACAGCAGTATAACCTGGTTTTGGTATATCACCACTACAGATTAATTACCCTGATTCCCTCTCTCTCCCCTTTCAGTTTAGAACCTCTTGGAGAAAAGGGTTGTTATGAGCTCTGAGCAGTTGAAAAGTTGGGCATTGTGTTCAGTTGCTCCCATATGGGCTTTGGACTCGTGATCTGAGATGGGATATACTTCATTCTGCGGATGCAGTGATGAAGGATCAGTGTCCTCCTTCACCCAGTCCTCCACAACCACAGAGTTTACTGCAGAGCGGTGTGGAAGGTCAACAGCATTTCAGATCCCCCAGCTGTGGAGGTGCTGAGGATGACTCTGTCCTTAAGGTTGCAGCATTACATTTACATGTAGAGATGTGATTCAGAGAAAAGCCCAAATCTCTCTTTCTCTAATGTGTTGCTCCACACCTCGTAACAGTAGGTTGGCATAAATCTGTTAGCTGAGCATTAACTTCAATTAAACTAAATTAGAAATGGATTAATGCTGCAATGGTCAGAGGTCTAGCCTGAGAGTTGTTGTGCTCAATGTTAGTGCTCTGCACTTGGCATCCTGTGTGATCTTGGACAGTCACTTAGCTTATCTGTGAGAAGCCCACATACATGGCTGTTGTGAGGTTAAATGCCATAAACATGCATCAAGTCCTCTTCTGTGTATGTTACTGGGCTTATACTGGGTTTGAAGATAAAATTAGCAAAGCGAGTCCCTCTTTGTCCACCCTTTCTGTGTCCCAAACGATCCCCATGGTGGAAAAAGCCCGCACTTAGAAGTTACAAATTTTACAAATATACTCGCGCAGGCTGTGCCTGAATAAATGTTGTCACACTTAAGTGATTAGCTGCTGAGTCTAATGTTGATGATGATATTGGCAGTGTGATCTGCTTCTGTAGTGAGTGTGGCTCAGAGCCATTCTGATGTTAAGAAAGGCACAGAAACAATCAGTAACCCCCGCTGCCAGGCAAAGGAAGGATGAGGGCTGGGGCAGACAAAAGCTTAATCTTTCTCTTTCTCTCTGTTTTTCTAAGAGTTTGAGCTAATCGCTGATAACCAACACTAAAACATCTGAATCATAAATCTGTTCAGCTGCTGTGTGACTCACAACAAACAGAGTATGAACTGTTTGTGCCTTAGTTATTCCCTTCCCTGCTGAGCTGTGCCTTGAGTTATCTCACATGTAACCCCTTTGCAGGTTTAAAGCAAAATTCCCGTAACACATTTTACATTTAAGTCATTGGAGCACTCTTTCCGTGGTAGATCTCTTTCAGGATAACTTTAAGCAGAATATGAAACCACGGCAAGCGAGGAAGTCAAAGACCAAGGATGCAGCCTGTGCACTCATCCTTCTCCCTTCTCCCCCACTCACCACCCCAGGAGCCAGGACTCCTGCTTCCCACTATTGTGAGAATTAATCCTCTAGTGCTCCTTGCTGCTTTACCTTCCACATAGCCAATAAGCACAGAGAGACTGAAAGATTGGATCTGTGTCCAAAGGAATGAATAGCAGTGGATCAAACTGCTGTAGCTCTTTTGCGAGTGCCATTAGGAAAATATAATCATTTGCTTTTAATTTGAAAAATAGTTAAGATATCTCAGTTTATACAAAAGTGGGTCTGAGCCCTTTTAGATTTTTTTTTTTCCTTCTCAGATCAATGGACAGCTAGGGAGGAGAGGGGAAGGAAATTCCCAGCTTTGGACCCCAGCTGGAAATCAATACAGAGGTGGTCCTGAATGCTGTTCCCTGATTGCTGGCTGTGGATGTGCTCCTGTGTTGACTGAGGCTGCCCACAATAAAGGCATAGGTGGACTTTCTCAACACTAGAATTTATTTTGGAGGAAAAGGAAGTTACATGACTTTGTTGTGGTTGGATAACTGTCTTCTGTGCAAGAAAACCTGGAATGACCAAATTTTGTAGGCTGCACAGAGAAGGATGTTATTTTTTTTTGTTTGTTTGCTTTTTCTTCTTCTGTTTTGACTGGGTAGAAATGGTGTGGAGGTTATTGAGTTCAGACGACTTCCTGAGATTTCTGCTTGCTGGAAAGGGAAGTTTGGGAAACAGCCTTTGGAGTTCCTCTTGCTGAAGCTTTATTAGCAAGGCTGAGTTGCAGGAAATGTACCAGCCAGCACCACAGTGGGACTGAGTTCTCTGGGAATGACCAGGTCAGAGTCATCCCTGCTCATGGGCAAGTGGGCTTTTTGAACAGTAGCAGCATGTGGATGCATCTATTAATATGCAGGGGTGTGCAGATAACAGCTGTGCTCAGCCTTGAAAGATGTGAGCCTTTGAAATGTTGCAGTGCATAGCACTAGTAAGGCTCTCCATGCTCTCTTTTAAGGAGGTTTGGAAATCACGGGGTTGTTCTATACTCAAACGTTTGGTACTCATTTTATTTAAAAATTTGAAGGACACTACTATATGGAAACAAACATATGGAGGGTATGTAGCTGTGACAGTTTGGGAGGAATGGTAGGTACCTTTTGAGAGGAGACTGTATGCCAGTATTGGTTTTCACAGTGGAGATGCTTGGGATGAATTTGTCCTTGGAAGGAAAGTAGTGATCCTCATACCCAGTGCTGAATTTTTTTCTGTCATCTCACACTTTTGGTGCTTTTCTGTATTTTACCTTTGAAATACTTGATTTTTCTTTTAATTGTTGTTATCTTATTTTTAACCTTCATGCAATGAAATCAGATCCTGCAGAGGAAAGCTGTTCATTGAGAGGTGCCTAGCTAGCAGCATGGCTTTTCCTAAACCTGGATTTTTCTTTATTCCTCAGTTTTGCTCCTTTTGGGCTCCTCCTTTGGACAGAAATGCCAGACAGGATGAGTGAGACATTTCCTTCACTGCTGAAAAAAATATATTCAGTAACGTTGTAATTCAGGATTCTTGCCTGTATGAGGTGCCCGGTGCAGGTGTCCTTGCCTGGTATCTGTGGGACCTTCTGTTTGGAGAGGCTTGAGCGAGCCTGCATACGGAATGGCCAGCCATCACCTTCTGCTTGGAGGGGTCTGTGAAGAGTTAAGCTGCTTCTTGGTGTCTTAGAAATATTAAGCCTCATGGGAGATTTAGGTATTTGTCTCTATGTTGTGCATATTGAGAAAGAACAGAGAATAGTCAAGTGGGTTGCCTGAAGTCACCCAGCCTGTCAGAGCTGGGAATAGGTTTCCTGGCTCCCAGTACTGTACTTTAAACCACAAGATTAGTCTTTTTTGAAAAGGATAATCTCTATGTTCAAAGAAGGCTTTATAAAGCTCCCATTAACCCCGGTGCCGTACCTAGTGAGGAATCTAATTTATGTTCTGGCAAATGAAAGCAGTTTCGAAGACCTTAGTGCTGCAGGTCACTGTCAGACCTTCAAGGTTCGTTGCCACCAGTTTAATTTTTCTCCTGCTTGGATTTGACTCTGTTGTTTCTGAGAAAGGAGGAGCAAAACTGTGCTCCAGATGAAAGATTTCCAGAGACATCCAGTTGTGGAGAACAAGGTCCATGCAAGGGTTTGTTTTCTTTTTGCTATGCTTAGTTAATGTACAGAATGTCTAATGTTCCCATTTCTTCCTTGAAAGAAAGAGACCTTCTGGCAAAGCTCTTTTTTTTTTTTTTTTTTTCTTTTGCATTTTATCACTTAGTCAAGATCTGAAGATCTGAATTCCAGTAGCCAGTAACTGGAAATGTCCTTTCAAACTAAAATGTTGAACTTTAGAGTTTACCCCTGAGTCCTCGAGCTACCTTATCTGAATGGCAAAGGAAATTTTTTTCCAGTTTTCTTCTGTTATCAAAGTAAAACACAGCATCTGAAAGTTAGAGAAGCAGCAGTACATTAACCTCAGCCTTGCTTTTACTCAAAGATTGCAAGTGTTTTACAGGGTTGGCTAAAAATTATCTAACTTTTGAGTGGGGGAGGAGGGAGAGACGGACAGAGATTTAGCTCTCATCACTGAATGCATGAAGTGAGAATAAAAGCCAGGGCTTTCCTGATCCCATGCTCTGCTAATAACACTTTTACAAGCTGGTTATATAATTATCTGTTACCATGAGCTTTTCCCCCCCACTTCAGGCAGATCAGCTATTTCATCCAACCAAAGCATTTTGTGCGGATCTTTGGATAATCCAGTGTCATCAGTTCTGCACTGAATTGCAGAAACAAAACTGACTATTATGGTTTACAAGATGTAACAGACTTTGTTTTGTTGTTGTTGTTGTTTTTAAAATATAATGAAACAAGTCTGTGTTTTTTTTTTTTTTTTTTTTCTTTTTTTTTTTTATTCTGAATAGCAGGAAAGAATTTAGGAGAAAAAGGTACTCCAACTATGTCTGTGGAATAAGTGTTACAGCAGTAGACCTGGTTTCCTCTATGTCTGGGCAATAGTTTACTGCCCTTCTCTCAAATTACGATGCTCTTTATAATATGTGTTTTAAGAGTGCAGTTATCATTAACATTTATAAACATCATAATGATAATTTGCCATTTCTGGCAGATATAACTGTTATTGTGTAAACAGTCCAGTGTTTGTAGCAATCTGCAAATTTATTGACTATAAAGACAACATTAAATTAAGCTAGAAAAGAATTCCTGTATGGGCACGTGTTTTGAAGACGATTTTAATCCTGTGCTCTGGAAGGAGAGCCACAAGCACTCCCGTCACCTTTTTTATGGAGCAGCCTTGCCAGATGTGGAGTAAAACGTGGAGCGTCTGTCTCCTAAGCACGCAAAGGGCTCCGTGTGGTTTCCCTTGGCAAACACACATGCGAGCCAAGCTCCTTCCAGATGGGAGTGGAGGTGGTAGTTCATGGCCACCTTGGGCTGAGGGGTGAATGCTGAATTATTTGTAGTGTGTCATGCAAGGCAGCTCCTGAGATTTTACGCTTTACTCAGCCTCAGAACCCCTGGGACTGCCAGCTTTTGGCTTTGTTATTTTGAGCAGATCCATCTCCCCTCTGCCTTTCACCAGCTGCGGGGAAGGGACTGGGAATTCCCATGGGGCTCCAGGCTTCTCCCAGCCTCAAGAGCAGTTGCCTGGGTCACCAGGCAACCCTGTTGGTTCCTGTTTGGGTTTTCACTAGGGCAGGTCCGCGTGTTCCACAGGACATCCAAACAAGTGCCAGAGGGGAAGGTGGGCTTGGCAGCAGTCGCTGGAGTAGAGGCTCTGAGCCCTGACCAGGCTTTGCAAGCTGGGGTGGCGGGGGCAGGAGGGCGCTTTCCCACTTCCAGTGAAGTACAGATTTTTTTCAACAGGGCTGAAGATAGAGTGCGAGTAGCAAGAGATAACTTCTTGTATTTATTTTGACATAGGATCCCGCAGTGACATGCATTAGGAAGCCAGGTCTGTGTAAGGAGCTCTGACTCGCATTACAACATTGGATTGGCTTTAAACACCATTTCCTATTTCAAGCCTATCCCTTAGTGCATATATATCTCATTAACGTGGTAGCATCTGTGTTCCTTGTAATAATAAAAAAATTGTATAAAAGCCATTAATTTTTCTGTCAAAGTATGTCTGGACTGTATAAGCTTGGAATAAGTTCAGAAAGTCTGATAAACAAGGGGATGATTTTGGCTATCCAGAGTAGTGTAGACACTTATCTAGAAGTACAAAAAAGACCTTTTAGCTGTAGTTCTACAAACTCTTACATTGTGGAAGAGATACGTGTTTTTTAGACTTATTCTTAGGTTTGAGACCAAGCCTGTTGCAAACAGGCAGCTCACGCATCCAAGTGGCTGACTGACTGCTTCATCAGGGTTGATACCAGTAGGCAGCTGTTTCATACTTTTTCATATCTTTCTTTGCTAAATTAGTAGAAAAAAGGTGCTGGAACGTGGATTTCACCGTGACCCTGCAGTGGAATTCACCCACCGTCCGTATTGGCCATGCACAGTAGTAGAAACACGAGGGGTACCTGTGTGTGGCTGCAGGCTCCCTTGGTGGCTTTCCTTTTGTCTGACCCGGAGTGAAGAGGAAGAGTTTTCAGTGCTGACAGCACTTTAAGGCCGATCTCCCTGCTGAGCCGCCAGCCAGGGCTTGTTTGTGGTGGGTACGCTGTGGGCTGCACTCCACACCCTGTGCAGCATCCGAGGGGAGGCAGAAGAATAGCTAGCTGTGCAGATCAGATTAAAGGGAAAAAGCAAGGCTTTGCAACCTTTTTCTATCTTGATGTATTTTACCGTTTCATCCTGCTTTTTCAGGTAGGGGCGAGCAGGGACCTTTCTTCCTCCATTCAGAAGCCAGGTCATTTATTTTTTTGTTTGAGGGGCAGAAGGGATGTGAGGGAATCACCTGACTCCTTAAGAAATGATCTAGACTTTCTGTTTATTTTGAGGTTCATGAAAATAAGTTATTTCATGGCTTGCTTATCAACTGGCAGCTAATAATATCCTGGAGCAATGGGGAGGGGGCGATGTAAATGCCAGAGGAGCACCACTCATTTCTGTTACAGAAGTTTTGTGGGGAGAGTGCAAACCAGCTGCACAGCTTGATGGCATGGTGCCTCAGGAGTGCATGATGGCAGGGAGTAAATCCTCCATGAGTTTTGGCCAATGCATGAACTAGAAAAGTGGAGGTTGGCTCAGCTAGACCTGTCGGCTGTATCAAAAGCAGTAAAAAAATCCCTTTAAAAAATTATTTCCCCAGTAAGTTCTGAAATGTTTGCAGAAACTTTAGCCAAGCAATCCATTCCAGATTTTGGCACTCATCCTTTCCCTTCCCTGTGCTCATGCTGAGCAGATGAGCGTAATGGCCAGACCTAAAATGAAGAGCATCTACAGTCTGATCTCATCCTCCCTCGCTGCCTTTGGCTGGAGAGGAGGAGGAGCTTTGAAATCGGATTATTACTTCGAGCCTCTTGGCTTTGGAGCTACAGACTGTTCCCCACGTTGCCAATGGGCTTAAAAGCTTAGCAGAACTCCCACTAGGTACCCAGGAAGCCTCTTACTGCAGGAGATGGTGACACGGCAGGATCAGCTGTTCTTTATTTATCGTGCAGCTGAATTGTCTGGGGAGGGACCATCGCGAACCCGCTGGTGTTGTTTCCAGAAACAACATCAAAAACAGGTAGAGCTGAGCTGATGCTGTTTCCCAACCAACATGAATGTGTTCACCCAAGATGTTATGTAAAACAACTGAAAAAAAAAAACCTGCTGGTAGTACTTAGCCATAAACAGGAATGCTAAATCCAGCATATGTGGAGAGAGAGAGAGAGTTTGGGGTTGCTTTGGTTTGGTTTTACTGGCAAGGTACTGCTGGAGTGGGACTGTGACAGCTTAATCATATGTCATCTATACCATACTGTGGGTTACATTCAGAATGGTGCCGACCTCTAGCTGTCTGTTCACCCCTTTCCTTACCCCGTCTTCCCAGAAAAAAAAAACACAAAAGAAACCTAAAACAGCACAATCTACAAGTACTTTGACGATCTGAATCCATCTAATACTCCATACAAGCGCAGCTACTGGCAGAGGTCCTTTTTAGGAGATAATAAATGATACCTTTCTGAGGGTGAGGCAAACAGGATGCAATTCAAACAGACTGTGTTTCCTCTCACACGGTTGTGTTTGGAGGTTATTTTCAGCTAGAGGAGTTGAACTTGTGGCTTGGGCAGTAGTGGTCAGCCACTTGGTGTGATGGGGGGTGGGATTGGTTGGGGTTTTTTTTAAGGGCACGACCCCAGTACTTTTTCAGTAAAGGCACAGACCACTGATTAGAAATTTAAGCACATTGGTGTTAGGCTTGCTTTTCTTAATTGCCCTTCACAGGCCTCTTGGAAGTCTTCCACGGGGTCTGGAAGAGGTCTGCAAACCACTGGCTGGAGACCATCGGTTCTGCTGAGCCTGAAATTTCATGTAAAGCCGTGTCAGTGCCCAGTGCGACACTTGCCCCTCCGCCAGCGTAACTGGCTTACGGTAAATGGTGTAGATTATCTGCTCTGAAGGAAGAGGGGATTATATTGAAAGGGAGAAATGATCCTTTGGAGGGAAATAGCACGATCTCCAAATGCTTTGGCTGCTAATAAAACTGCTGAAAAAGAAAGATGATTGCAGTGGCATCAAGTGTCAAGCCTTATGGCTGCTCTCTCAGCCTCACCACTGAGTGAAGCATGCCCCTGGTGAGGATGCTGTGTTAGTTTCTCCATTTGTAAAATTGCTCTGCATGTGGGTGTGTGCCTCCCCTTCCTTCACAGGTGCTACAGGGCTATACTGAAATGTTCTTTAAATGCTTTGATGCTCTGGGATGAAAGCTGCTCTAGAGGCATAAAGAACTAATATCTAACTCTTAAACAGAAATTAATCAATTATTACTTCAGAGCTTCAGACACACCTCGTCCATCTGACCCTGTCCCCCGTATTTTGCCAGGGGAAGAAGTGGAATGAGTAGCAGTTTTACATCTTTAAAATGCTGACAATGCATAAAAATCATAACGTAGTTCCTGTCACAAGTCACTTGCACTGCAGGCAAGGTGAGCTGGGAGGAGAGGAAAGCATTATTAGCACTGGTACATGGCTATGGGGCATGAGGGAACTGGATTGATCAGTCTGAAATCTCTTTTCAGTACAGTTTAACCGCCCAGCGTGAGCTCCTCGTATTTGTTTGTATTACACAGCAGTGAAAAATTCCAGTTGGAGAGCAAGCAGCTGCATGCTGTGCAAATAGGAGAGGGTCCCTATCCCGGGGGAGAGATCAGGCAGCAGGTTGATGTGGGTAGAAAACAAGAAGCTGTTCTGGAGAGTAGATAGAGAGCACAGTGGTCTCAGAGTTTTAAGCATCCCGATAGAGGCTGAAGGAGGACAAAATCTGAGTATGCCTGTAAACCAAGCCTGGAAAATTCTATCCTGACCAAAATGCCCATCGGCATTGCAAAGAGTTTGCATTTTCAAGCCTACTTAGACTGAACCAATGTTTGCTGCATCCCCTTTGGAAGCTGAAGGGAGCTGCTGGAGGAGAGGATGGCTGATGTTACCCATTGCGCTGCTGGCACCAGCAGGGAGCACGTGGGATTTGTTCTTTGCAAACAGCCGTAATGTGGAGGCAATACGACAAATTCTCCCTGGCTTTCTCTTTATAACCAATCTGCCTCATACAAAGCTGCCATCTCACACCTCTGCTCAGCCCTGGGGTAACATTATGCTCCTGTTTACAACGTGCTTGAAGTAGCCTTCAAAGTCTGCTCTCAGAAAGTTTGGGGAGGTAGAGATCTCAGAAGGCACTGACACTCATTAAGGGGGAACCTGAAGAAATACAAAAAGGCAGTACCTTTGCTGCTCCTGTTTTGTCCCCCTCCCCAAATGATAATCCCCTTCTGACAGGATAGCTTTTCTCCCTCCTCATGTGTTTGCTCTTCATCCCTTGCCCTCACACACACCAGACTGGAGGCTCAGAGAACAGCTGGGACTGCTGCAGTGACGAGTGCCACTGAACCTCTTCGCCTCACACCCCAAACCTATTGTAGAAGGCCAGCCTGGCTCCCCCTGAGCTCTTGGTCCCCAGAGAATGAGGTGAAGATGATGATGTTTCTTTAAAGACAGCTGCTGACTCGCTCCCCACTGCTACGTTCAGCAACCACTTTCCTTGCAGTGGAAAGGCAGAGTGAAGAAGTTGGAAGTCCTTTTAGCTCAGGAAACCATAAAGCCTTGGAGCATCATAGAGAAAGAGGGCAGTGTGCAGGCTCCTGCAGGACTGTGGGGAAGATGAGAGAGGTCCATCCAGCTGCCGACTTGGATAACAGGTAGTGTTTCCATCTAGCTGCTTAAAATTAAGGTAACATGGCTGGAAGACTCCATCAGGACCAGGAGTCATAACTTCTTTCTGACTTTATGGCAGCCAGCTAAACCCACTGCTGTTTGTGCTCATAGGGTACTCTAGCCCCAGGAACAGCCCTAATGCCCTTCTGGCTTATCATGCAGAGCACAGCACTCTCAGTAGGTTTCGTATTTTGAAAACTATTTGCGTATGATGGCAGGAATCCCAAGCAGGAAGAACGTGGCACTGGGCTGCAGGCAGCGTGCTGGCTGCTGGGTGGGGGCTTGCTTTTGTCAGGCTTGCTGAGTAGATCCTAGGGGCTGAGCACATTGACAGACCAACAAACTGAGCTGTGGGGACTGGCAGAGGAACTGGCTTGTGGTGTGGCTGGATCCCATCCCCTCAGCTCCAGGTCCATGTCCAGCGGGACATTGCTGTTCATTGCAACGGCCTTGGGATGCTGCTCTGGGTGAACTGGTGGCTGGGTGTGTTCTGTGGCCAAAAGGAGGTTGCTACACTTTCCTCTTTGGTATGTTGTGGGAGGAGCAGTGGTCCCTTCCCAAGTCTCTGCATCCCCCTGGGACAGCTGGCTCCTTGGTGGGGAGGGCAGCAGGAGCTCCTAGCCAGGGACATGGAGCACGCACATCGCCTTCACACTGACAGGGATAAATGGCGCTTTTCAGAAGCATTTCAGATCTGCAATTGACTTCTTGTCTTCCTGCCCAGTCCCAGTGCTCTTTGGCATGGGTTTGCCAAACTTTTGCCCAGGTACTTGTTGTCACTAATTATCTGTGAGGGGAAAAGAACATTCCGACTGGACTCAGCGACTGTGCTGAAATTTCAGCACGCGGGCTGGGGTTGGCTCGGCACATCCCGCTGGTTGCTCTCCGTGATCTCCTAAAGCCTCTGCAAAAGCCCGTTGAGTCACTTGGGAGCATTGCAATGGAAAGCTGATAACAGCAGCGGTATGGAAATAGAGCTGAAGGGATTGGGGTTTTTAAACTGATGGCTAACTTGGACAAGGCTTAGCTGTGCTTAGACTGGTTATGTCCATCAGATTCGGTTATGGATGATTCAGCTCCAGCACAGAGGAAGCCTTTTAATTGCAGTCCTGTACCTCAGCACACAGACTGCTCACACTGAGGAGGAGCTTGTCTTCTGAAATGAAGGCCCCAAACTTTGTGAGGCTGTCCCCTGAGCAGACAGCTTGCCAGGAGCTGGAAGCTGTACGGCTGCTTTCCATAGTTCAAAAAGCCAGTGTGTGCAGCAGCCCTCCACCCCCAGTCACCTCTGCACTGGACTGGTGATAGTGGTGTCACTATTCTGGACTCATTTGTGGACTTTTATCCAGAAAGTTGACTGTCCTTCCTCTCAAAAATCTGGGCAGATACAAAAAAGGCATATACTTCGTAGGGTGTGGGGATTGGGTCACCACAAGTCCCAAAGCCACAGCACTTGTGTGCTGTCAAGGGCACGACTGAAGTAGCGATTGCCACAAAATGCAGGTGATGTTGGAGTTGAGTCCATGCTCACAGCAGCTCTGGGGGAGCAGCATTTGTTTCAGACCCCCAGCTGGTGGGGTTAACCATACCTGCAGGGTGCCTGGTGTGGGGCAGGCAGCAGGCACAGGGCAACAGGCCCTTCTGTTCCAGCCCACCCCTGCCAGCTATTTTCCCAGGGAGTGGGGAGGGATGGGTTGGTGCCCTCTCACCCCTCCTGGCTAACCCTGCACTGGGCCAGTGCTCCTCCTGGGAGAGGTGGTCACCCTTGCTCCCACCCTTGCTCTGGTGGCTGCCTCTTCCCCACAGTCCTTGCCTGACTCAGGGGGGATTTAGTACCGGGCTGGGGGGAGGGAAAGACGTTAAACAGGCTTTTCCCTAATGAGGTGTGACGCCAGCTGGAGAGGGGGAGAATCCTGCTTTTCTCCTGTCTGTTGCTCTCTCCAGCTAAAGGAGGAGGAGATGTGTGTCCCCCCCCTTCCTCTGCTGATTTGCTGCCTCTTCTGTTTCCTTTCTGTGCTGTCCCCAAAGCGTTTTGGCAAGGTTCAGATTTCTGTGCTCACAGCTCAGTGCTCAAAGAGAAAAGGAGAAAAACAAAAGGATTGGAGGCGTGGGGAGGATGGTGGTGGGGAGGAAGCCCAGCCGTTCGCCCTGGCCAGGCTGGAGGAGTGTGGGGATGGGTGACTGGGGCAGGGTTTGCCCTTAGGACCGGGAGTGGGGGATTGGTGACTGCTTTCTCCTGAGAGTACCTGGCATCACTTTGGCCTGCTCAGATGTGCCACTCAAGGACCCATCTGGTTTGCTTGCTGTCCCTTCTTGGAGAGGAGGGCTGGAAGAACAAAGTTTATTCCTCCCTTTGCAAAATGTGGGCTGAAGAGTTAGTTGGAAACCTAAGGGGATCTTAACTCTTCGTTTGTTGCATCACATCTTCCTGGTGTCCCTGTCATTCCCACAGCATCCTAGGTGTGTGTGGGAAGTCCAGGATTAGGTGTTGGGGACAGTGGGATAGAAAATTGTGACATTCAGTTAAACAGCAGCAAATGGACCCAGCCTTGGGAAATTAAAGTTCCTCTCACTGCTTTTACCCTGTCTCAGGCAGTGATAGAAAAAATGTAGGCAGGAACACTACAGGACAATGTCAGTATCTTTTTTTCCAAGGCCAATAATCATGGTTATACTTAGACTCTACCTTTACCATAAGCTGCTGGCACTGGCTGTTCCTGTTGGTAGGGACCAGAGGACCACCCATGGCACTGAGGAGCGCAGTGCAAGTGTCTTTCCACAGAGGTGCTGACCACCCTCACACCTGCTAAGAATGGACCCTCATTACCTGCCATGCTGTGTGTGTGCTGATTAATCCTGGCTTGTGCCAGAGCTCTGTAACCCAGCATGGCACCAGGACTGCACCCAGCCCCTGTTGGTCTGTGTGCCCAGTGCCCCTGTCAGCCAGCAGCTGTGAGATCTGTCAGCAGCTATGTTGGGTCCCCAAATTGGTGCTGTACCTGCCATGAACACAAGGACAAAGAGCACCCATCTGGGAGAAAGTAGGCAGCAAGAGAGGGGGGAAACTACCCAGCCAGGTGTTTTACTCCCTGCCCAGGAGACTGCACCTTGCCCAGTGCCCCAGGAATGTTCCCTGGCTCCTGGGATGACCCGCCAACTCCAAAAATGTAAAGGTCACTCCCGGGCCTGGAAAACAATGGCTACAGATAGGGGCTATCTGAGCTAGCTGTGGCCACTGCTTAAGGAGTGTTACTCAAACAGCAGGCTGAAAAGGTTCATGGGAAGCAGTTTAAATATTCCTTCATACAAAAGGCTGTCACATCCTAGCAGAGGCAGACTGCTGACTGACAGCTTTAATGCACAAGTGTAATGTGGATGAGGGAGAGGCTGAACCGGGCAGGGAGCACATCCTGGATGCTTAATTTCCCCTGCCCTTTATTCTCGGTTCTAATGTGTCATTTTTCCCAAGCTGCAAGTTTACTGTGGTACCGTGGTAACACACCTGGGATGTTTTAGCATATCACATACTTTAAGTCCTCCATCCTCCCCCCTCCCCCGGATATATTTATAGAAGGCAGGTGTCCACTAAAGTATTTTACAAATACAATAAGTCAACACCTCTAAAATACTAACCACTTACCAAGTGGTAAGTAGGGCCAAGAGCTGGACTCGATTCTTGTGTATCCCTTCCAGCTTGGGATATTCTATGATTCTAAGTGAATTCACTCAGTAATTACTATTTATATAGTGTGATTACTATTTATGCAACAGTAATATCACTCCCTCCAAGGGATGGCAAGCAGCAACTGCATTTTTTGTATTAACTTGTCATTAAGCATCTAGGGGCCAGAACAGACATTCCTGGGACTTTCCTGTCCCTGTGGCAGGGATGCTGTGTCAGGCTTTGGCTGCCCACTGCACTTTCCTTGTCTCGGGTTTCCACATATAATAGCTGTGTTTAGTCCATTCTTCCCAGGGCAGGTGTCAGGCTTCCACTCGTGAAGCACTTCGGGTCTTGCACAAGAGGTAAATAAGGGCAGTGTTGATAATGAAAATATGCCATTAATACATTGTCAATAAAAAACTACAAGCGGCGTTTAATCTGCAATCTGTTATCAATAATTTTATTACCGCAGTTACTGCAGTCTAATAAAAAAGCACTTTCTCTTCTTTATTGGGTAAGTGCCAAAACGTTTATCCTTTATTCTCTGGCCATTAACCTTTATTCCGTAGCCATTAGCTTAGCCATTTGTGTAACAGTCTGTTGAGTAACATTCAAGTAGAAATTTGTATTCAATCTATTATTTACTCTGAAACCCAAAGAGAATAGCTTCTTATGCCTATGTTGTTTATCCATATTAAATCTTGTTAAGTGCTGTATGCTACTGATGATAAGTCTTACAGAAAGTGGATTTTACTTACTGTGAATGATTTTCTGGCATACAAGTAAAACTGTAATTAATCCAGTAATATTTTGAAAACAAAGCTTGAAATTGCTAGATGGAAAAGAAGAAGATATTTCTTACAACATGTGTAAAATTCATAATAACTAAATTGCAGAACTTTATCCTTTTTGTGAATCAGTTTCTGCATTGCATCAGATGTGAACTCCATCGTTCTGAAATAAGCCATGATACTCTTCATCAAGAACTGAGGTTTTGGGTCATGGGGTCTGACATCCCTCCATCCTTTCTTTCTCTCTTACTATGAAAAAAAGCAACCCAAAGAGAAATTTGCTAAAGAATCCAAATGCTTGCTTTTATTTGAGCGATTTGCTTGCTCGTTTTCAGCCATTTCTGGCAATCCATCTGTAACTGCTGCTTCTCTGTGTAAGTGGCTTTTAGGGCCATGCTTTCTGAGCACACCTTTTAAATGAACTCACCAGTATCACTGAGTGGAAGCAAACCAGGAGAATGAAACTGTTGATTCCTGCCCATCAGCTGAACATGGGAGAAATCATGGCTTTCTTATTAGGCTGTAGTATCTCAGACTCACTGAACCCTGTTTTTCTGCATCCAGACAAAAGCATTAGTCTTCTGGCTGGAGAGTGACATTCAGTAAAAGCGTTTCAAGGTCTTCCCATAAACTCTTGCAATGAAGAGGTAGTAGAAGCAGTATTTTTAATGATGGGGCAGGTTGGCTTACTTAGTGTGTACTCTGCTGCTGTACACGTATGTGGGGCTGCTCGGGTCTTTCTGGTCCTGAGGAGCTCGCAGTAAATTTTAAGGAATTAGTTTGATGTTTGGTTTGTTTTTTTTTTTCCTCTCTACTCTCTGCTCTATAGGAACTGGAAGCTGCTCTTCACAGGGATGACGTGGAGTTTATCAGCGACCTGATCGCCTGCCTTCTTCAAGGTTGTTACCAGCGCAGAGACATCACGTGAGTAACCCCCTCTATGGCTTAAGCACTTTGCAAGGGGAGCTAATTAACACAGTCTCGGGGATGTTTCACGGCTTTAGAGTGATGACATGGCAGTGATCAGCAGCCACCAGCAATCAGGCCAGATGCTTCACCGAGTGGAAGGGAATTCCAGCTCTCTTGGGTTGAGTTGTAGGCTTTTAATTGTACAGACCCGTTAAGCAAACTTCTTTGTTCCGATGCCATGCAACTGTGTTTGATGCTCTGTGGTAGCATCAGTGCCTACAGTGAACACCCACATCTGCTGTTGTTACACTCTGCACTGTGCTTGGTCAAATTAGTGATATCACACTGAATCTTTAAATCACCACATATATTTTCGACATTTATACGTACTGCATAGCATAAAACTCCTGCTCTGCAGCCACCTCACTTGCATGGAAGATCCCATTGCTTTACATAGGGACAGTTATGATTATTTTCTTAGAAATAAGAGGCTCATTGGAATTGCTTCAGTTGCAGGATGTTGGAAAGTGATTTGACACATTCTCTTGTAGTTTTGACATCCGGAGACACTTTGTTAGCGTCCACTAAAGTAGCCTCCCAAACTGAGGCATCTGTAGAACATCATTCTTTAGGGAATCACCACTCACACAGCAAAATGTGCTCCCAGTGATAGCAAAGGCTTGTTGCAGTGTGTTTTGTTTGTTCTTCTGTGAATCATGTAGTAACAAGGCATAATTGTGGAGATGAAGACAGTTTGGCAACACACGCACTTGCTTGGAAGCAATCCTGCTCCCTAAGATCCCGCTGTTGTGGGGAGGTTTAGGGTGGTGCATAGGCACAACCATAGATGCTTGCATTGAAAACTCTCTATTTCTAATTAGCTTATAATGTTCAACAAAAATAATATAGTTAAGTGGCAAGTGTATATATATATAAACAAAATTCTCTTGCGTTGCTGTGTTCACATTCAGCATCAGTGAATACGAGGACCTGAACCAGGTGTCTGTATTGCATTTATTGTCTCTGAATTAGACTGGTATGAAGATTGATTGTAAAGGGACTGCAGTCATTTATACATTCATCAAAATAGCCATAGAGTGATATAATCCAGCCTAAAAACTGTCAGAAAGTAGTGCCTTAAGTGTTTCTGCCCACCTTAACCACCTCACCCTTGTGAGCAGCGGAAGATTTGTCCTTTATGAAATTCATAAATTCCACATTGTGAGATTCTCTAAAAATCTCCAGGTTTAAGAGTGTCCACTTAGCAATCGCACTGTGTAATTACCTCCCCTTTCACAACTGTTTTAACTCACAGAATTCAGGGATGAATCATGGGTGACTTGCTGTGCATTGGCGAGTTGTCTGTCTGTCTGTCTGTCTGTCTGGGGAAGGTTACACATGTACATGGCGGCTCAACAATGTTTGCTCAGCATTTCCCAGGTTGTGCCTGTGTAAATGCAGCTTTGGTTTACTCTGAGATGCAAAATCTGCAAGGAGACAATGCCTTCTCAGAAGGAAGAGCTATGGCTTTGTGCAGCCTGGTCAGGGTGCACAAGCAGCATGGGCAGGTACCTGTGTTGGTGTTGTTGTGTGTCTGTCCCTGTACCAGAGGTGCCCAAGGAAACGGAGGAGTGTGAAGCCACATAGTGAAGTTGTGAGAACTCACACCTCACCCAAACAGTTGTGCTAAGGAAAGCGTGAGGTGCCCGAAGGAGAAACCAGCTGCAGCCTTTCTGCAGCACCTCCTGCAGGAGGGAACTACCTCGTGGGCAGGGGCATAAAGAGAAAAGAGCACGACTGGAGTAGTGTGGTGAAAATCACTGAAGGAGGATATCAGGAAAACTGCCTGGAGCCACTGGGATGTTACAGAGGTGAACTCTGAAGCACCGCAGAGGAAGCCAGTGGGGGACGCTACCTGGAAACAGAGGGAAAGGTGCTGTATGCAGAGGCAAGTCATGAAGGAAGAAGCATTAAGATGTGGTGTAAATATTCAAATCTGTAGATAAATGAGAATAAAAATGATGGCTTGGATATGCTTCTCAGAAACAAACCTGACACACTGTTTCACATCTACAAACCAAATGCAGGATATTTATCCAAAAGCCTGAAATTCTCCTTGTTCCTTTTCACTTTTATTTCCAACACCTTTAACCCCAGCTCAAGAGACACAGGCCTTGTCTGAGGCACGGCTTCCCTACTGCACCCTGTTTGTCCCCAGTTAGTGGTGAGGAGTTTAGCCTCTAATTGATTTTTGAGTGCTCAGTGGACAAGATAGCAGAATTTGTGTGGAGTTTAGAGTTGACTTGTCACGGTGGGCCAGGGCTCCATACTTTTCTGTTGCAGACAGGAGGTATCTGGCTTGTGTGGGAAAAATCAGCAGTTTCACAGATCATCACGGTGGCATTACTGCAGCATCCCTCCAGTCATTTGTGCCCCCCATCCTCCTGCCGAGGCTGTGAGCTGTTAATATCCAGGCTGTAAAATTCACTCCCTGTTGCACCTCAGAGAGAAAGGCAGGAGCTTGTTCTCATCCTTGTTCTTGGGCTGGAGCACTGGGGCTCAAGCACAGGATGCTTCATACGACCTCACATAAAACACGCTTTACCTACCTCTCCAAGGAGTTTTGAGGTTTAATTAGTTTTGTATCGTGTCTTATATCTTTGATGGCCAAAATGTTATCTGCCTATGCTTTCTCACAGTCTGTCTGGGAGCAGCTTGTAGTTCTTGTCACATCTGTTTTGATGGCGTGCAGAACTTGTGGCAGAGCTGGGCTGCCTGGCTTTAATCATGCATCATAGAGGGGTATAAAACTGTCACATACCTTTGCTAATTATAATGTGCTCTCAAGTGATTTTGGAAGTGACTGAGAGCCCTTCTAATGCACAGTTTAACATGCTGTAGTTTGATTTGCTTTTCATTCTTTGAAAAAAAAAGAGATTAATACTTTTGTAGGGTTCTATGTTCCTTGCTTTTGAAGTAGAGCAGCTTTGCCTTGGTTTTGATATTCTTTATGATGGCCTTTTAAAAAAAAAAAAATCACATACATGAGTGATTTTTACACACTACTTTTTACCTTGTTTGATGCTAAGGAGTGTTGAATGTCTGGTAACGTAAGACTTTCTTTGAGTTATGGATATCCGTGTTTAACTACTGAGACTACTTAATGGGATGCTATGTGATCTTCTCCAAACTCTTATTTATCATAACCTATCATAGCTGTTAGGAACACTCCATTGACCTGGTTCTTGCTGTGTTAAGTACTGTAGAAACACAGAAAAAAAAACCCAGTTACCTGCATTTCTGGCTTCTGGCATCTTTAACAGTGACCCTGTAGCTGTCCTTGCCTGGCACTGGGTGCTTGGAGCACCTGGCCAGGACAGTTTCCCCATTGCTCAACTCTTTTCACTCTGAGCCAAAATACTTCTGTGTCATGATCTGCACCTTTTGTTGTTTTATAAATGCCCTTCATAGTTTCCACATACCATCTGTACCATCTAACTACTCACGATGCAATAGGCATCCTTCTGTGCTGTAGGCATGGTTTGGTTTGATGCCTCTGAGATTGCCCCTACCTTTCTCCTGCTTCTAGCTTTTTCACACGGGTCTTAAAATCTCTGTGTTTTCTTTTAGTTGTATCAAAATGCAAATACCTGGAAAGAAGAGAGGGAGAAAACTCTGATTAGATTTTGGGAGTTATAAAACAATAAATAGAAATTAAGCAGTTTGAAAAAGTTCTGGTGCTTGCTTCAGGTTCTCTCTGATATAAATTGGGTAGCTGCGTACTCCCTAGGGGCTGCTGCTTTAATTCCAGCAGGAAATGCGATTTGATGACTTGTATGAAGACAGGAAGATCAGAGCTTCAGCTAACGGCAGCAGCCGCAGCAGGAGCCTTCTGCAGCTGTTTTTAAGTAAGAAGTGATGGTGTGACATGGATGTGTACACTCAACTAAAATATTCTAGAAAAGCTCCCGCTGTTCAGCATTTCTTTGGGTTAAGCTCATTCTTTACTGCTCTGTTATTGCGCTTTTGCCATTTTTCTAATATGGTGGCATAAAAAGTTTCAAAGATTTTTATCAAATTTCTCATTGGGATGTATTTTGTAGGTTGCTATTGTACCTCAAAAAACATCTTAGTTGCTTTTTCTAATAACATTTTTTATTTTTTCAGCATGGACAAAGGTCAGAAAGTGAGGAGGAATCAAAACAATATCTCTGGAATTTTTTTTTTATGTCCCTTGAGATTCTTTTATTTTTTTTACAGCTCAGGAGGTTGGCCATCACAGCAGCTGAAAACTCTGTAATTGACTTCTGTGGTAGAACAGACAGCATTTGCTTCCTTAGGAACTTCAGTTATTGCTTTTCTTGTTATTTGTTTCCTAATGCATTGGAATTTTTTTCTTCCCAAGTGGATCATCAGTTTTACACCCCACTTTAAGCTCTTTTGGGATCTGTAAACTAGCCCTGGAGTCTTTGGCTTGTAGTTTGCACCTGGTTTATTCTGATATTGATAATAAGATGATATTCTTTAACTCCCCTTCCCTACAATTGTCTTAATTATTTCTTTCATATCCTTAGTGGTGGCATTGAGAAATACTCCCAGTATGGCTTCTAAAGAGCTGTATTTCCTACTTGTTGAATTGCCAATCAAGAGTACTACCTCTACTCTGCTTATTTTCCAATGCTTGTTCTGTAATCACTTATTTGAGCTTTCATCAGAAAGAAATAGAAATTATCTGAAGTCATCTAACCCACTGAGGCACATGCCCTTTTCTGAGGTCTGTGTTTAATAGCTCTGGGTATTTTGCTTCTTCCTTCTGCTTTGTCACTTTTTCTGTTCCTTGTCCTTTATTCTGAGTGGACTTTGCCTTTACAGGGTACTCTGGAGGTTACCCCAGCTCTCATGTTTCGGTAAAAGGGACCTCAATAAAACACTTAACATGTTGAAATCACCCTCTGCATGTGACTACATGAGCTGTGTCCTTCAAGAACTGCTATATGTCGGTCTGGTGTAGGGGATGAAGTGGCAGGTCAACAGGAATAGCCAGCAAACCAGTGCCAGGTTTTCAGGCTCATGGGTACTGTGGTGAACTGAGCTGTGGGACTAGCTAAGCCAATTCACTAAGACAATCTGAATGAATTCAGCACTTCAGTCCATGCCATAAGATGTGGGGCAGGCACTGAACTCAGTCACAGCAGACCTGGTGCCCCTCGCATTTGGAAGAAGTTTTAACAGCCGTGTCTTGCAGTTGTGCCACTGACCTTGATTATAACAACTGCTCCAATGGCCCAGCCACAAAGCACCTCACTAACTCAGAATCATATTCATGAATGCCAAGTTGAATATCAACAAGATCACCATTATTTACAGTCTGACTTTTAACAGGTGCTGCCTTGCATACATCACGGATATTGGTGGATGGCCTCTGGAATCAACTCAGTATCATCAGCACAGGAGACACCATTAGGGGGCAAGGGAGATGAAGTGGCTACATTGCTCATCTTAAATCTAATTTTAATATTTATTATAATAATAGCCAAGCCATGCAAGGTGAGCCTTTTAAAGGGTAAAAAGTGAAAATGAGGCAGCTGGCAGGTGTTGCGAAAGGAAGGATGAGATTACAGCAGTAAAATAACACGGTCATTCAGAGATTAATGAGAAGCACAGTGGAATAAAATTACAGAGTTCAAGTATAACTAAAGCTAAGTAAATGTCTTTGATTCTCAGATGGATAAAATGAATCCTTAAAGAAGAGTTTGAAGAAAAGTTGGTAGCATGTTCTGGAAGTGCTATTCCATAGATGCGGTGGAGAATAAGGACTGAAAATGGTGGAAGAAAAATAGGAAAAGCTGTTATTGTCAGGGCAGATGGATGAGAGACAAACAGATTGGATTGCTGGGGAGAGGGAGTTATGCAAAACATTGACAAGGAGGAATAGGTGGCTAAACTTCAAAGAACAGTCAGCGAAGGGTCTTGGAGAGACTGCAGTGATGTCATCGTGCCAATGTCAGAGCGTGAAATATGAAAGGGACAGCTGTATTTATGAGTTCTTGATGTTGCAAAGCAAGTACTCTGGAGAGAAAGAAGAAAGCAATCATGAAAGAAGAAACTGAGAATGCAAGTGAAAATATCTTCTTCTTTCAAGGGAGAAGACAAAGGATTATGGAGAGAGGGGAATGGGATGTGGAAATTCTCCAGATGTGAAACCTTTGCCCTCACTCTTGAGACTTGCATTTCAAGACAGTGATGCTCCAAAACACTGCAGGATTTTTGCTCCAGCACAGTTGGTTTTGCACACCACTTCCCTGCACCCCAGCCAAGTTCAGAAACCAGTCTTTAGTCCAAGGGTTAATCTTGGAGAAGTTCTGAAGTTTGTTTTTTTGGAACCTTTTAGCCTCAGTGAGCTCAGTGAACAGCTGGGATGGCTGCTGACCAGCTGCTAGGCCACTACAATAATTTGGTGTGTCATGTCAACCTCTGTTCTAAGTCACCTGTGCTTTTACTTTTTCTCCCATTTCACCATCCATCCTTCCTCAGTTTCTTTCTGGCTCAAACAGTGTAGTGGTTTAAACTTTAGAGAAAAGAAGATGAAAGACTTGTTCTGAAACAAATCCCAAAAGGGACTTCTTTAGGACCGATTTATCTATAAAAACTTGGTTTCATCCAAGGTCTCCAGAAACTTGTAATATGTGGGGCTGGTTCTAAGTAATGAATTTGCTAAGCTTATTTGCTTCAAGGCAACCCCACACTGGGTATTTTGTGCCTCACAAGGGGCTCTTTCCTCTGACATTAAGTGTATTTTTCTATGAGCAGCAAGGCACATAAGGGCTTGTTTCATATGGATTTGTGCTATAATACACCATGTGTCCTATTTCCCCATCATCATCAAGACAATAACTCCAGCTTCTTCCCCACAGTGCTCATCATCGCTGTAATACCCTAAGGTCCTCTCTACAGCCCCTAAACAATCAGAAGTGCTTATGCCACAGCAATACTGTTGTCTTTCCTTGTGGCTATGAATTGGGAGCATGCTTTCTGTTGATGGGCACTAGGAATGAACAATGCAGCATTAAGCTGGCTTCACTTGTTCTTCAAGGATCCAGGAATGAATAGTAAGTAATGATCCTCTTCCAGTCTGAATGCTGAGCACTGGTAAGCCCCATTCCTATTTGCTCTTTCAGAATATGGGAGATGTATTTGGGTCTTTTGTAAGTTAATCAGCTCCAACTCCCAAGGGTTGATCTGCTTCTCTTCAGGAGAGTCACCCTCAAATAACAGCAGTAGAAAAGAAAGAAGCATGTGGATTAAAACAGGCAAGCTACAAATCAAAGCCTGTTTAGATGCAGGTGAAGGTAATTGATGGATGAAATGAAATGACATGAAATACCATCACAGAGAAACCAAAGCCCTTGCTGTTCAATCACAAGGTGAAAGCTGGGCTCTAGATGCATTCCTTTATTCATCCAGAAGACTTGTGTTCATCCCTCCTGTGCAGTAGAGACTGCTATGGCTTGATCTTCATTTCATCACATCCAGAGTAGCTTCTTGCTGGGCATACACTGTGTGGTTGGTTGTCAAGGTCACACAGAATAGGACACTAAACTATTAAGAGTCAAAGTGGGCACGTGAAGCAGTGTGTGGCAAGAGTAGGGAGTGCAATTCTCACATTTCATTTGTCTGTGCCATCATCATCCCTCCCTGCACGTCTTTTCCAGGTCAGATCAGTAACCCAACATGCACGAACCAAAGACTCCCTTAGCAGAACCCTTCAGAGCAACACCCAGCTGTCTGCATCTTGCCAGGCTTTTCACCCCTCACCAGTGTCACCCAAATCCCTCCCCTTGGGAAGGACAGAGTTGGCTTCCCCCAAGGTACTTGTTCTCTCCTGAGCACTCGGATCTTTCTCCCTCCCTTTTTATTGTATCAAACAACCTGTAACTCGTTTTCGGGTTAGTTAATAAATAGTTCTAACACTGTTTCTTTTTTGTTTTCCTTTTTGATCCTTCAAGAGATTGCCTTTTGTTATTCAAAGCCGAAGGTACTTGACACAGAAGCAATGCAGAAGCCCCCGGGCTTCAAACGCTGTCCTGGCTGTGGGATCGTTATGCCTATAAGCGATTCCCATCCTCAGTGTGATAAGCCTCCGGGAAGAAATTGGCAGGGAAGAATGCAGCACTCTGAATTCCTGAGGGGTGCTGGGAGGCATCCATCCATGTGGGGACTGGAGGAGATTCACTTACTGATCAGGGATCAGCATTTCATGCGCCAAGGGACCCTCCTGCCTTTGTCTGTCTGACTTTCTTTACAAGGCTGACAAAAATCTGGCCTCCTGTCTTATCTGTTGGGGAGAAAGGTACCTTCCTTTGTTAAGTTGTGCTCAGAAGTATCCAGTCAGAAGGTTTTATTTTCAGGCCCAGGAATTGCTTCTTGAGCTCTAAAACTGACCCTCAGAACTGGTGTGCCTTGGATTTACTGCTCTGAGGAGAACCTAGATTCTTTGCTTTTCTGTTGCATCCAAAACATGACATAATTTACTGACACCATTAAATCTGTCGATATCATCAAGCTTGATGACGTGCCTGTGAAATCTCCAGTTTGGCATCCGTATTGCTTAATCTTCTCTTGGTGATTTTATGCTTCACCAGAGGACCAGCTGTGCCCCACAGGTCAGTGCATGCTTCCCACAGCTGGCTGTCCTGCTCTGCACCAGTACCAGCAGATTCAGTACCGATCATCAGGACATCTCATCACCATTATCTCCCCATCCTTTAGTACAAGTGTATCTCCAGTGCCTTCAGTACTCAACCCGGTGTTGGCTCTGAGACTCAGGACCTCTCTTCTGCCTCCTACCAGTCTGCCTTTGTCACTGGTCTCTTGTTACTCATTTTCTGATTTTGAACAGGACAGAATATTCTGCACTTCAGGATCTCAGGGGATTCTTGCCTCTTGATGTGAACATACTCTCAGGGAAAAATTCATGTTCCCAGTATAGCTGCAGGGATAGATCTCCTTGGATGGGGAAGTGTTGGGCTCCAGCTCTCCTCAGCTCTCTGACTCTATTCACTGGCATGCCAGGGAATTCATTGCTTAATGAAAGCCATTTTCCCTGGCCCTTCCCCAGACAAGATCAATGTCATCACATGGCGAGATATGACCTACACTTAGATATCTCCCTTTTATCTTCTTGCAGAATCACATGCCAGCTTGACAGCAACATTTTTTAGGTGTGATGGCAGGCATTTTCATTTTTATTATTAATTTATCATAGGTGATGGGGTGAGAACGTCTTTCCCTGGTGCTTTCCACCTCAGACTTAATATGTGATGGCATCAGCACTGGTACCATTTGCTGTGCCTCCATTTCTGGGTAAAGCTTCAGTAACTGATATTGCCTCTCTCTTGGGCTCCCTTGGCTCAACAGATTGATTCCTCAAGGCAGGAAAAGAGTGGCTGTCCCTTTTGGGAACATGCAGCTTGTCCCTTCTATGACTGATGGATTACTCAGTGCAACCCCCAATAAACAAGCAGAAACCTCTTAGTGCTTGAGGGACACTCAGGTCTTCTTCCCATTCAGACAGGCAGGATATCTGACAGACTCTTACCAGGAGTTTTCTGGAGGTTCCTGTGTATTTCCAGATGCTCAGTATTCTACAGTTTCAGCCATATCTCACTGAACCGAGGTCTCTATTTTTAAGTAAGAAGAGAAGAAGTAGCTGCAGTATCATGTGCTTCCCTCTGTGCTGGAGCTGTGGTGCAAGTTTCAATGAGATGGAAGGTAGGAAAATGCATGTTAGTGGCTGATTATAGAGTCGGTTTCCTCTTGGAGTCTCAACCTGCTCTTGCTGATCTTACGGTCTGTGCATCACACTGAATGCAGCTGCTTTGTTCTTGCACCCTTTGACTGATGGCTTCAAGGTAATATCTTAAAGGTAAAATTGAACCAACTGAAGTACAGAGTATCTGATGGGGTAGCACCTTTGGCATGAACATGGTCACCCTGAGTCAAAATCAACAATGCCCGTAGAAAATAGCACAATCACTCTCTAACTTAGTGTATTGATGTAGATGTAAATAAGGGGAAAGATAATTTTTAAAACTCTCAGATTATCTCTTATTTGTATTCCTTCAAGGTGAATAATCCTTTCTGTTCATCTATGCCTATATTAATTCATGTTTTCACAAATATACATAACAATACTGTTGGCTCAATGTAGTGATGTTTCAGAATCTTTCAGCAGAATGATTTTCCCCCCTTTTTAATCCAGTTATCCAACTCATTGATTTGTCATTACCAGTTTTCACTCAAATTGCAGCATCAGTAGTGGGGGAGGGAGTTCCTGCTTCTCCGTCCATACCACTGCCCTAACCCCCTTGCACGCATTGAGAGCACAAGTCTTCCCTTCATGGAGATTGTGCAGAGACTCACTGAGTCTGAAGGAAGGGTTGAGCCAGCATTGAAAGACAAATAGGCAGTCATTATGTTTTAAGTTTTATTTTAATCCCATTAATATTCTCTGAATCTCTCTGGGCAGTGTGTGCACTCTCCTGCTTATCCCCTTTGCCCCCAGGACTTTCTCTTCCTTTGGTACCATATGCCTTCAGCTGTTGTTTGGGATATTTCTGACTGCTCTGGTTTCATAGCTGCTCATATTCATATTTCTTCCCATAATCAAACGAAAAAAAACCACACAAGCAGCCCTTGCTCCTACCTACGAATCAAATGCAGGCCCCTGCACCCAGCATGCATCTAGTTAACCATATGTGTCTTCCTCATCCTCCCAGAACTGCATAATCCACCAGGCTTGGCAAATCCAAACCCTCTTTTCTCCAACGCTTTACATCTTCACACCAATTGCTTTCTTTCTCTGGCTCACTTGGCCAAATAGGCTGCCGGTCTCTTGGGATGGGGAGATGGATGCCGGGCATCTGCTCACTTCTTCCTGCTATTGTGGTGGGGAGTGTGAGGGGGAGCAACGGTGAGGCAGATAAGGGCAGTGAGGAGCAGTTGGGCATAGGTAAAAGAAGGGCCATCAGTGCCTTCAGGCTGTGTTTCCTTCACCCAAAATTAATTTCACCTTCTCACACGGAAGAAGAAGCAACAACGTGCCTCTTCGTTGCCTCCCCGTACTTTGAGGTTTCAGAGGCAGGACCAGAACAGTTGTGGCCACTCCTGCTGATTCGGGGATGATGATGATGAAAATAGAGCAGCCCTGGCTCACAGAAGGGTGCTTGGAGCCTCCTACAAGCAGGAATATGACAGGACAGTTCAAAGTAACAGGTATGTGTGATTTCTCCTGCCGGTGCTGCCTTTCTCTCACACAGCCCAATTAACAGGGGTCACAGAGCACTGATTAGTTGCCTTGGCATTTTGTGAACATAAAGCAGTGAAAAATCCAGGGTAAATGGGGGAAAGGAGATCAAATAGACACTTATCTCAGCTCTCCTGCCTGTCACCGGCATTTGCCAGCCCAAGGAAAGCGCCTTTCTAGAAGAGACCAAGGCGGGACAATGCTGTATCTGTGCCGGTATCTCTGCTGCTTTTCTGCCTTTTCTCAGCAAAATAACAAACAAATCACCCCCAGCAGCTGTGTCATTCGTAGGGTTGTTGCTAGATAAGAGCCAAACCACTGGAGATGTGTGGACCAAAGGCAGCTGGGGAAGATCAGAGTGTGCCCTTTTGCCACGCTGGTGTCTGAGATGAGTTCAGTTCCTACGGCTGGCGTCTCCCCTAGGAGGGGTGGACTTGCTGCCTCCTGTCCTTTGTGTGAGGGAAAAGGGGTGAAAGGCAGCACATATCAGCTGAGGAGAGATTAAAGGACATCTCCAACTAGTTCAAGAGTTGCTGAGTGTGGCCTAGTAGTGCTGAGCCCAAACTGAAAAGTTCCTTGGTTGCTCAGTTTTATGGGTGTGGCTGGGGTGAGAAGTCTGAACAAGCAGACCTGGAACCTTCCTGAAGTGCAGGCAGCTGCAGTGACCTTATGCCTTCCTCTTCTTCCTTTTCTTCCTTCATACTCCCCTTTTTTTGGGGTAACAAAGCAATGCTCCTACATCAGCTGTCATACCCAGGTTAAGTGACTGCACTTGCTTCTGTCAAGCCAGCACATGCTCCTGTGGTGTGATCCCTTATTAGACTAGACAACCCACATCAGCTCTCCATTCTCTCTGCCTCCCCAGAGACACTGCCTTGCTCCATAGCTGTTCCTATTCTGCTTCTCTGTGGGATACAGCATATCTGCCAGCTCCCCTTCCAGCTTCCCCAGTTTTTATTGTGTGGGAGATCACTCAAGGTAAGATGGAGGAAGACAAGGAGTAGGAATGTTCTTAGCCATGGGGTTTCTTAGCTGATTTTTTTCTCTCTCCTAAACACAAACACGTAAGGAGTTCAGCTGGGAAGGCAGTGGATTCTACAGCATCCAACCATGCAAATTAGATTTCCTTAGCAAGGTTGAGCAGCCCTATTGCTGGAGAACTTCCTGTCCTAACTTTATGTTATCATATTGGAGGAAACATCCAGAACCCTGTTGTCTTCTCTAAATATTTCTTCAGCATATTCTTGGGGTGGTCTGGACTCAGGGCCACATTTGAGTTCTAGAAGCAAGTTATGGGATGGACTAGAGAGAGGCAGGCAAGAGGAATTGCTGGGGTGCTGAAATTACTCTACTGGCCTTTACTTTTGTGGAAACCTTTGGGTGCCTCTTTCATGACTGTGGAAACCTCTGATCGCTCATGTTTCAGACTGCCAAATCCAGGAGTTAGACTGGACTATTTTAGGGAAGAGCTACCTCTGCTTAATGTTCGCTAACCAGCTAATATTTTGTCCTTATGTTTTGAAATAAAACCATGGTTCTAATGTAGAAAGACTGTCTTTCTGTGTTCAGCAGTGGTGAAGACAAATGTCCTTGTGTGTAGGGCTCAGTGCAGTCGACCCGCTCAATTCTTCGGGTGTCTTTCTCTTTCCCTTCACTGCCAGTGCTCCTGATGGCCCCACAGGTAAGCCACAGAATTACTGAGGCTTCAGCAAGGTCAAGAAACTAGTTCAGGCTTGCAGTGGAAGCCAAAAGGCAAGCCTGTACATGTCTTGTGACGGCCTTGTACTCCAGCAGTCTCTGCTGTCTTCACGACTCTGGGAGGAGAAACTTCACTCTGGAGCTTTGACCAATGTAATTGGAATTTTATTTCCACCACCACCACTTTGTGGTCTCATTCGGGGTCCAGTAATGTCAGCTGTCCTGCTTTTGTTCACAACCACTAGTAGGCCAGCAGGTTTTCTCTAGGCATGTTTCAAAAAAGGCATTGGAAGGCAGGATGTGCCCAGGTGTTTGTTTCCTCCATCACAGGGACTCTGCCAGGGTTGGACCTTGCTGAGGTCTGTCACAAGCGTGGTGCACCCAGGAGTTACTGCCTCCCTCTAGGCTGTTTCTGGCTGGAATTTTTGAAGTCTGTCCACCTCAGCAGTACTAGTGGCACTGCTCGTTTAATTGGACACGGAATGCAGCTGTTAAAGTTTAAGGTCACGGTTCCTGGATCTCCAGGTTCTCTGTCATTTTGCTCTGCCACAGTAAAGTGTTTTGTGCAGAGACCCTTCAGGGTGCTTGCTGCCAGTTTGGCCACCCTGATGACAAGTTGGCCCATGGTCTGAGGAGGACATAGTCTCTTCTGGCTTGCACGCCTTCTGAGCAGGCTGCATACGGAGGGCTTGGAAGGATACCTACCCAACCCTTTTCCTCCCCAAGAATGATGGGGTAGCATTTTTTTCCCCTGCATCATACTTGACTTAGTTTCTCAGTATGGTAAATTGCTTGAAGGTGAAGTACCAGCTGGTCCATAAAGCCTCCTCCCCCACCTCAGATAAGAAAGCTCATTAATACAGTAAAAAAAAGAAAGTCTCCATTGTTACATGAGAGCTCAAGGTCAGGCTGGTAGTAGTAACTCATATTGCTTCTAAGGTCAGCCTAAGCTTTCTCTTTCTGACAAGCCACGATAGATTGATCATGAGGGTCCTTACATTATTTTTTTTCTTCTGAAATAGGCTTTGCTTCTCCTGACCCTGTTAATGATGTTTGACTGAGGTCATCCCAGCAAACCCTGAATCCTTCCCATTACCTTCCAGAGGGCTTGCCTTTGTGCCAAGGCATTGTATGCTTGTTAAGAATTAAGCTTTCCTGATCTCTGCTGTAGCAAAGAAGCTGTCTTCATTGGAGAGGCGAGAAATATCTTGAATGCCATCTGTCAGTTAATGCTCTCATTAACACCTGAGTGACTCTCAACACCAAGCTGATGTCTTTTTGCCAATTCAGAACTTAAAAGGTGCCAGCCCATAAGGTGAAATATCTTCAGTCCATAAAATTAATTCCATGATAAAACGTCTGTTCTGATAAGACCTTGATTTTTGAGGTTGTTTTTTCTTTTAACTAGAGAGATCACAGAAGCAAAGCCAGTTCTCTTGTGTGCTGTGAATTAGATGCCCAAGAAGTCCTTTCTCATTTAGTACTAAGAACTCCTAAAAGCAATGCTTGTGCTGCGTGGCTGGGGGCATCTGAGTCTTTTTCAGCTTTTTAAAGCGTTTACCAGACACAAGTATCACCGCTATTATTTTTCTTCCTGGCTAACAGTCTAATAAGAACTGCAAGAGTAGTTATATTCCTGTTCAAATGGTCCTTCAGGGAAAGGCTGAGCTCTCCCAGTCTTGTTTTCCATGTTCCTCCGACATACAGCTCTTGGGTAGGAGGTGGAAGAGGTCTATTGTTGTTCCTGCTCTCCGTCATCCCTTGGTTTTGTCAGGGTTCTTGGTTTTAATCTGAAGAACAATATACTGTCTGGGATTAGATGCAGGTCAGGCTTGCCATTTTCCCAGCAGTTTCAGCTCAAGAGTGTTCCAGTATTTACTCTTCCGTTGCATTTTGTAAATTAAATGAAACAAGAGACCTAAAACACTGTCAACATGATAGATATTCTAGCTAGTGGTCCAGGCAATTATTTGGCATCTGAACTTTCAGGAGGCTTATTTTTGTGTGCCAGCAGTAGCTGAGCATCACTGTGAGATTTTTGTCTCCAATATTTCCAACTCCTTACCCTAATGTTTCTCTTAATCTAATATTTGCTCCCACAAGTTTGGGGGTTTGGGGGTGGGGGCTTGTGTTTAGGGTGTTTTTTAAGGGATGTGTGTAGGGGGAGGGCTTGTAACAAAATTGGCAGCAATAGACCAGATAGGGCAGTGTGCTGTAGCAGTAATTCCACTCTCAGGCTATGGCATCCTGCCTGCAGGAAGTGCAAATTGACGCAGGGACTCTCTTACTGAATCAGTGTTTGGTTTTGCTTTTGTTTGTTTGGCTTGATTTTGTTTACAGTTTTCCAGCCAAGACTTGATTTACTTTGGAGTCTTTAAAACTAAGAGCGCAAGTGGCTCTGCTTCCTTTGGGCATGAGGATAAAAAAAATAAGCACGTGTGTGCGTGTGTGTACACATAATTCCAGCCCTGAGGGTGCTGGGTTTGCTCAGAAGGAATTTCACGTTGGGTTTGCCCTACAGGGTGCCTGGGGGGGCTGGGGTCTCTGGGTGCAGCTGTTGCCTCCCAAGCGTGCGCATCAGAAGCTCCGACCAAATTTTTCCGTACCTCCCATCAACTCTGAAATTTTCACCCTCTCTTCCTGAGGTCTCCAAAGGAGCCCCTCCGGGAAGCCGGGCACGCTGGCCAAGCTTGTTTTTGTGACAGCAGAGCATGACCCCACGCGTTAAAAGCCCAGGAGGTGGGAAGGGTGCCTCTCCAGCGAGCAGGGGAAGCCACTGGGATCGCCAGGCGGGGGGAGGAGTCCTCAGCTCCCCTCTCCTGGAGCACAGAGAAACCTCCCTCTTTGGGAGGCAGCCGGGCAGCAGATGGCCGGGCTGCGGCGCTGAGCTGTCAGGGGGTGGTGTATCATTTCTCTGGCTGTTCTGGACGCTGATACCCATGTTGGAGAGCAGCCCCTCCTTCAACTTGCTCCATCTTCTTTATGCCCTGATTTTTTTGCAGCTGCTGCTAAAGATCACAGGCAACTTGAGCTGCAGCCTTGCTGGTGCTCTTGTGGATTGTCTGACTCTGTTCCTCCCCTTTGACATGGATGTGCTCGGTCATGTCCTTCCCTGTGCCCCAGATTTCGTTTTGTGTATGCAGAGATCTGCAACATGCAATTAAAACTTTCAACCACAGTTGCAGTTCAGCTTTGACCTCCTTTCTAATCTTTGCAAAGAAAGGTGGGGACCTCTAGCAGCAACCCTTTGGTTTTTAGAACACAGCCAGGGATGAGATTAAGAATTGCATTGGGCTCAGGAAAAATCATCTGCATCTGTGTGGGATGTATCACACAGATATGCAGCTACTGTTCCAGCACTGCCCCACTACAGCTATCCAAACTGATTTGCACATCAGGGGGCAACTGCATAGTAAGAGATGTTTTGACAAGTGAGGGAAATTTTGTCTCAGTTTTCTGGAACACTAATAGATGCTAGTGAAGTTGAGATGGAAGAAAAGGGTTGGGAGGATGAAGTTTTACAATTGCAGAGTACTCTGAGGTACCTCTTCTGATCTCTTACAGTTGATTTCTGTAATACTTTTCCTTGGCTTAATGAGCTGTATGGAAGATGGTTATGCTGTATGTGAGGAAGTGGTTGACATGTGGTGACAGTCATGCCTGTGGTTTCACACTTCTTTGTAAATTGTTTCTAGAACTCCCAGTTTACTTTCAGAAGAGAGTTGGTTTTCATTTGGATATGTGCCCTGATATAGAATGTGTTCATGTACCAGTTCAGCCTCCTTGGGAATGCTTCAATTTATAGAGGAAGGACATTGCTGACCTAACACTGCCTCCATTGGTTGAGCATTTCTGCAAGTCTCAGTGATGCTGAGAACCTCTGGAGAAGAGAAACATCTGTCTCAATTATCTCCTTCCAGCCCTTTTCCCACCTACAAAAGGGTTTTCAGAGGTTCTCAGTTGCAGCAGTGACTCTGTAGGACTTGGCATACCTGCAAGTGTATCACTGTCCTATTAGTGAACTTGAAAAAAGGGTATTTAACAGACTGTATCCCGGTCATTCCATTCCTGGACACCTCTCTGGTTCCTGGTTTTGAATTTTAATTCTGAACAGTTGGCCCTGAGCATTTCTGCTCAGAAAACCCAAGGGCAGAGTTCTCACAGATTGCTGTGCTCCCTGCAGGTTTTCTTCTCCAAACTGAAGGGGCTGTTTGAGAAACTTTTTCAAAGGGAAATACATCAGAGACAGGCTGAGTGAAACTAACTGAAGGTGTGGCAGACAGGCTGAAGACGAGCACCCTGCATTTGTCTGGAGGAAAGAGGTCGATTCCCATTAAGGGGGAAAATATAAATTGGGCAAGATTGAGAGTGATTGGGAATGCCTTGAGACATCTGTTTCCCATCTCTGGTTCTCATTTCTATCCTTATTCAAAGCGACAAATGCACAGTAGCTGTCTTTGAAAATTGATGGGGGTAGGAACTCAAAAGTGCTCTTAAGAACAGAGCTTGTAATGCATTGAACACTGGGTGGATGGCGGAAATTTCTAGTGTTAGCCACTTATGTGAAAGTCAAACTCAAACTAAATTGGTTAAGTCAACAGAGCCAGTCCCCAGGGGGAAAGAGAGCTACATAGGCAAAGATTTCAGATGATCCTCTGGAATTGAGGGGCTTCCTGGATCAGCTTCCTTTGAGGGCAGCCAAAATGATAGAGCAAGATGAGTGAACTCATGCAAGCAGCAAAAGCATCTGTCTGATCACCTTTTTGCCATGCCTTTCCCCCTTTTTTCTAGGGAGGAAAAAAAATTAACCAGAAAAAAATTGGAGCAGATAAGACCCTGTTATTTTGTGGCTTCTTCCTGTCCAGTCTTTGTCACTCACTAGTCATTCAGGATCCTAGGGAAACTGTTTTGCAGACAATTTTGTTGGAAATAGCCAGAACCTCTGTATCAGACTTGATGAAATAATCTTCTGCCTTGACCTCTGACAGAGTGGAAGAACTAAACTTGGGGGGCTGAAAATGGAATTTTCTCTGAGAGCTTACAGTCATTTCCCTTCTGCAACTGACTAAGCATCCAAATAGAGTTGTTGCCTTCCTGCTTCCAGGAAAAGATATTCTCATCACTCTATTCTGAAAGCTTGTCAAAGCTGTCTTTTTTCCCTTTTTTTTGGGTTTTTTTTTTAATCTAATGGCTTTGGTAAATATCTAACATTCAAGATGTGTGATCAAATAGCACTCTTAAAGAAGTCTATAAAGGGAATCTGTTATTGCACTCTTTGCCAAGCTGAAGTGCTTGCTGGAAATTGGGTCTTGAGTTAAATGAGGAAGACACTGGGGATGCACAGCTACTCCTGGTAGGTGTATTCTGCATCAAATACTTCACTTTAAAAAAGGATATTTGCTGTCTTTTTTACCCTAAAATTATTACTTGAGGCAGCACATACATCATTTCATAAAATGTCAGATGTCAGTTCTCCCTTTTTGACTGAACTTTGTCAACACAGGGGGCTGTTTCAAGCTGCATTTTTTTGACTGCTGATATTAGTGGGAGTGAAACAAAGGTACTTGGAAATACTGATGCTTTACTTGTGTCATGCAGAAAAGAGCAAACTCCAGGTTGCAGAAGGCACTAGATCCGTGTACATTCAATCTGCTGTTAAATACAACCAGAGGGCTGGTGACAGTCATCGGGTGAGAGGACGTATCCCGGGAAGGTCAGCTTGCTTTTGACGTCAGAAGGAAGCAGGCTGGCGAGGAGTGATCTGCAGGGTGGTAGCACCGACTTCTCTCTACTCAAGGAGGAAGGGAAATGCTGCCAGGTGGACATGGCTTGAGGCATCTGTTCCTTCGTTCCTGCAGTCACTGTCCAGTCATGGTCCTTGCAAAGAAGTCCAGTTTTTACCAAATGTGTGAAGACCTCTGTCTAATAGCTGACTTCTTGTTGACTTTTAACCATCTTTCTTCAGTTGGATCACACTCTTCTATCTCTTTGTTTAAAAATAATGGCTTTTGTAGAAGTTAGCGGTTTCTCGGGGAAATGCAATTCTGTGGCGCTGGCGCGGTTCCATTAATCATATAGAGGAATCTGCTTGTGCCAAAAACCTATCAAGTTGAGCTGCCTTTTTGAGAGCTGGTGGGAATGTGTACCCAGTGGTGTTCTTGCTGGCATATGGACTTCCCGTGTGTGCAAGAATGGCTGGGGCATGGGGGGGTCCCCCTTTGCTGTGCTCAGGGTGCACAGCTCGAGCAGGCTGAGCGAGCCTGGCAAGTCTCAGGACTCAAAGTGATACGGACAGATCTTCAGAAAGTTTAATATTTAGGGACACATGGCCTCACCTTGTTCCCTGCCCTGAAATTTTCAGCATTCAGATTAAAGGCTTACGTCTCATTAAAATATGGACAGGAGTTCTTTTAGCCGTAAGCTCCATCAACAGTCAGATGGGGACATTTACCCTCAATGACAGACAAGGGTAAGAAATGTCTGCTTCCTTGAGTTATATGGTGAACTGCTGGGAGTGAAAGTGGGACTTCATGTGGCCCAGCTGGAAGATGACAAAGATCAATTTAGTAGTAATGTTTATGAAGAGCTTGAATGTTCGGCTTGATCATCTGGGAGACTACAGAGGGTACAGCCCTCTGGGCTGAGCCCTGTTTGGGAGGTATACTCATGCTGGGGATGATCCTCATCGTGTGTCAGGGTCCAAGCCGTGTGTGTTAATTGGGCTGTGCTCCACAGGCACTGATGGAGGCAGGAACAGGTAGAAAGTGGCAGCACCTTTGGGGATGAAGGGAGAGATGAGTAGGGGATACAACAGGAGTATGGGAAGCATAAATCAGCAAAGTGGGGAGGAGGTGATGAGCTCTGGAAAGTTTCAGGGCACTGAATCAGGGTGTGGGAAACTACTTTAGAGGCAGAGAGGGGTGGAGCAGGGCTTGGCAGTGACAGATGTGAGGGGCAAATGAAAAACTGAATAAGAGGGTTTAGGCATCAAATGGGGAGAGGTGGAAGGGGATCAGACCAATAAGCTTTGTTGCATCCTGTTTTAGCAAAGGGTGGATGTTGGTGCTAGCACAAGGCACTGCCCATTGGGGTAGAAAGGGCATGAGGCCTAACTGCCATGATATTTAGGTGTCATTCTTTCAGTTTAGAAGGAAACAACAGAAATGCAGAGTCCTGTAAGCTGTCTGTGTACAATGTGAAATCCCATGGTGTCGCTGTGAGGTTGCTGTGTTTTGGGAATATGGGTTACAGAGCTGCACCAAGCCATAGCTGTTGTGAGGCATCGTTTTCCTACAGGTGCTGTCTCTGTGTTGGGTTTGAGTTGCTTGGTGCACCAGGTGTTTCTGGCATGCCAAACTACAGTAAGTGTTTACAGTAAGCGGGACTTTTTTCCCTTGGTTAGATCCCAGACGTTTCACAGCTACCTGGAGGACATCATCAACTACCGCTGGGAGCTTGAGGAGGGGAAACCCAACCCCTTGCGGGAATCCACCTTCCAGGAGCTGCCCCTGCGCACCCGGGTGGAGATCCTGCACCGCCTCTGCGACTACCGCCTCGATGCAGATGACGTCTTCGACCTCCTCAAGGTGCTTTGGGCAGCAGGGATGGGGGGAAACAGTGTGGCCATAGGAGCTGGGCCAGATCCATGAATTTTCCTGGGAAGAGAGGAGTAGATGCTTTTCAGTGTATTTTAAGCCAGGTAACTGGTGGTGACACAGTGGGTTGGCAGTTCTCCATCTCCTCCTCTGCCTTGCAGAGGACCCAAGGCAAGTGCCCCAAGGATTGGGCCCTTGTCCTCTGCGGATGTATTCATAACATGGGAGTCACTAAGCAAATTGGCTTTGCTGGCTACTCTTCCTGAGAAGAGTGAATTTGGAGATGCTCCAATGGCAGGGCTGTGAGAGCTGATACTGCCTTGCTGAGGGATGGTGTGAGATGAAAGGATGGGGCTGAAGTATACTGGGGGAGCTGGGGGGAGGGTAGAGGCAGGGAGGGGGGGAGGGAGCTTCTCAGGGCTGTGCGTGACTGTCGCCAGCACTAATTAGACCTTCCCTGTCAGGAGCACCAGAGATGAAATGTTAAAACGAGAGAGGCCATTCAAATTAGAGATGCCAATCTAAATCCCTCCCTGGACAGAGAGCGAACAGTCGCCTTCCCCCTGGAGTAATATTTTCCCAGCTCGGCCGGGAGGAGCAGCTGTACTGCTGCTGTGGCATGGTGGGAGGGAAGGAGGGAGGGAGGGAGGTGTTTGCGGAGGAGTGTCATCATGTTTTGTGTGACAATGTGGCCGCTTTTCAACTTGTCACCGTCTGGCGGGGGGCTCCCGGTGGGCGCAGGGCCTGGACGCCGACAGCCTCCGCGTGGAGCCGCTGGGCGAGGACAGCAGCGGGGCCCTGTACTGGTACTTCTATGGCACACGGATGTACAAGGAGGACCCGGTGCAGGGGAAAACCAACGGAGAGCTGGCTCCAGACAGGTAACAACCCTCACACATGGCCCCCCACCATGTCTGGGTGCAGGGGGCGAGGGGGGCACAGCCAGCCCGGCTGGAGGGGGCTCCGCCTGACTGCTGTTGTGCCGGGGGGGGTCCTGGGAGAGGCCGGGGCAGTGCGGGGCGAGTCTGGAGTTGCCAAGCAGACAGCGGAGCTGCCCCGCGCCGTGCATTGTGTCAGAGCCAGCCTGCAGCCTTTGTGGCACCAGGAGAGCCTGCTGTGGGAACGATGCTGCCTGCCCCACTGCATTCCTGCCTGTCTGCCCCGCACCGTACCATGCCGTGCCGGCGGCTCCCAGAGCAGGCTCCCAGCCAGTGGGAATCCCTCCTCTCCCCTCCTCGTCCTGTTGCTGCTCTGATTTAATCCCTCCTTTGGTTGAGTTCCTAGCAGCTGTTCTGATTTCTGTGCCCTCCCATCCTGCCAGTCTAAGTTCCCTTGCTCAGCAGATATTTCATGGTGGTTTTGCCATTTTTCAGGGGATGTGGGGAGCAGACAAACACCCCAAATGTTCCTGGGAAAACAGGCAAGAGACGAGGGCGACCTCCAAAGCGGAAAAAACTACTAGAGGAAAATTTGCTGAGGTATGGAAGCGTTCTTCCTGCAACAGACTCAAAATACGTATGTTCCCAGAGGGAAATATAATGTAGTTCTGGGGTTCCCCCAATAAGTATGTATTATACCATGCAACCATAATTTCAATGCATCTCTGAAGCAAAGCAAGCTCAGACTTGGTGGATGCTTTGATCACTCTCCAAAGCAAATTCTGACCGAGCTGGAAGTTCGGTGAAACACGGGGCATCACTCTTCCAACCACCTCACTTCAAATGTAGTTCCACCATGAAGTGCTAGAGGATTTGCTCCTGATAAAGAACATTTTCACTGTGTAGCACTTGAGGCCAAAAATCACAGCCACTTGAGTCAGTATAGATTTCAGGATGCTTACACAAGAACTGAAATACTGTACTTGCCAAACTTCAGCCTACACCCTTCACTTTTAAAAACTTTATGAAGCTATGATAAATATATATGTGAAAACATATCAAGCGTGTGTTCTGCAGGGTGGTTTTTTCATGGTTTTGCTGTGCATTGAATAATTGCTGTGTCCCCCATTCTTCTTCTTAGAAGCAGATGCATTTCAGTGGTGTGAAGTAATGTATTTATTGTATCACTTCTTCTCTTTGTTTTTTTGGTAGGGAGAAGGCAGAAGAGAACTTGCTAATCCATGAGACTCAGATAAGAAATGGTAAAGAGATTTTGTGGCATCAGGGTTGATACCATCAGCTAACATTGTTCTTAAATTATCAAAGCCCAGAGAGATGTCTGTAACAACCCAGCCTTTCTCAGGAAAGGGAGAGTCTTTCTGCTGGTGGTTGGAGCCAAGTTGGGAAGGAGGGGTTTGCAGGGATTACAGGCTGCCTTGCAGCTGGGAGCCTGGGCACCTGTAGGCTCCCTATCTAATCGTGGATGATTTTGGGAGGAAGAAACCTAACCTACTGGGATGCACTAGACCTTGAGGGCTCACCTACAAAAATGGGTTTTGAATCATCCTCACTCTTCCAGGGATGAGGTAAACACATGGCCCTGTTGGTAGCGGGTGTGTTTTTTAGGGCTGGGAAGAGAGTGGGTCAGTGATGCCAAGAGAGAGAAGGAAGAACCTTTTTGATCCTCCTCACTTCTCCTTCCTGGTAGCTACTGGGTGGCTGAGCACAGTAAATGACATCTTGGGGGTACCCACCTAAGGGTTAATGAGGTAAGCAGAAAGAATGACTTGGCAACATGAATGTGAGTTCAAGGGAGCTGGGACTCATTTGTCATACATGTGTATCCACTGGCTTCCACAAAACCCAGGGACTCAGCCTGCCTGTTCCCTCACAATAAAAGGCAAGGGTGGCATTGTCTTTCCCATGCCTCCTTCCCTTTGCCCTTTGTCTTCAGATTTCCTGGCGGCTGTTCCAGAGCTGGGAGGCAGAGCCAGAGCGGTGCGCATGAGGCTGAGGCGCTGGGGGTTTTATCAGATCATTGTCCTCCAGCAAATTGTGTCACTTCAGCTGCAGAGTAATCTTCTGGTGGCACAAAGCAGTGCCTTAGTCCTGTTTGCTATTGAAATGAGTTGTAGGCAGCTGGCAAGGGCATAGGAAACAAGGGTACAGGGTTTGGGGGCAGCGTGCAGGTAAGCTCCCCCCTGCAGGTGGGCAGATGGCTGGTCCTTTGCCATCTTCCTCACCAGTGCCCAGTGCATTCACTTGAGCTGAAGCTGAGGGTGGGCTCAAGTCCAGGCTGGCCTGCGACTCGGAGCATGTGCTCACTCTGTGCCACTGCCACGGCATCCAGGCTTCTGACAGAGGGCAGGTGGCTGGGGGGAGGCTGCAGCTTTCTGGTCTTCCTAGGGCAACCTGACAGCTTGCATGCCAGAGGCACTTGCAGCTCAGACCCATAAAGGGCCCAGAGTCAGGTTCAGAGAGAAAGGGGCTCTGGATTTTTACTTCTTTACATTTTTCGTTGTTAATTTGCCTGAAAATGTGGTGAGAAGGTGCATGACATCTGCCAGTGGCAGTGGTGGCCGTTGCTTTCTTTCCAGGAGCCAGTGGTTAGCTCTAGAAAAGTCTAGAGGGAGCTGAGAACTCCCCAGCCTGAAGGTTTTTGATTCAAGACTTATCCCCCCCCAGTCTCCCAAGCGAAAAAAAAAAAAGGGCCACAACCTTTTTTGCTTAGAGAGCATCCTGGGGCAAAAGCGTACAAGTTGCAACCCATGAGGCTTCTCTGCTCTGTGTAAACATTTGCGGAGCAGGAACCACATTCCCCCTCTCCAGGTGGGTGTTCCAACCACCATGCAAGAGAGCCCTTCCTTTACAGTTAATATTCAAATGTTTCACACAAGGTGGAACAGCTCAGAGTGTCTTGGTAGTTGGGACACGCTCAGAGCAGTGGGTGATCTGCTTCAATCCCACTCTGGATCAAGCAGGGATGGGATGTGAACTTTTGGAACTTCCCCTTCATCTGGCAGCCTGATGAACCCTGTCCTTCGCTTCCTCTTCTGTTCTTTCAAGTGCCTGTGAACAAAATGTTTCATTTGGGGAGAATAGGAGGATTTTTTCCACTGCAGAAAAGGTTTGCAGTGCTTAAAAAAAAAAAAAAAAAAAGGCTTATTTCAAATTACAGTATTTTTTGATGGTTTTATTCTACTGCCAGACTAAATCAGACATTTGTATTTCCCCTTGTCCTGCTCTGACTGACAGCCTCCATTACAAGAAACAAATTAAATCCTTTTCTCTGGGCCATCATAGCTGGAATGTAGGCTTGCTACAGGGATGTTGTACTACCCATGTGTTGCCATGTGCCACCATTATTTCTTCACCTGTGTGTTTCCTCTGTGTCTTGGCATCACTTTCAGTGTCACTAAGAGAGGGAGCAGTGCTTCTGGTGGATGAGGAGAGCTTTGGGTCTATAGCAAAGAGCACATTTTCCATAACAGTGGCCATTAACAGTGTCTTTTACTCTTCCTGAGCCCTGAGGAGAGAAGAGAAGGGATCAAGAAGAGCTGTTAGTCATAACTGCTGTGGAGATAACATCCTTTCATGTTTTTGAAGGGTCCCAAGGGCCTGGCCGTGGAACATGGTGGCTGCTGTGCCAGACGGAAGAGGAGTGGAGGCAGGTCACAGAGAGCTTCAGAGAGAGGACTTCCCTTAGAGAGCGGCAGCTCTACAAACTCTTGAGTGAAGACTTCCTGCCGGAGATCTGCAACATGATTGCACAGAAGGTGAGGAGACATGACATCCTGTTTACCTCTCTTTGACTGCTTCCAAGAGCATGGACGTTTGCTGAGTGAAGGAGAGCTGAATCCAAGCAACCCGTCACCCCTTTCTGCTTCTCCCCACCTCCAGCCTCCAAGTGTCATGGATGTGGGGGCTGTGCAGCCTGGGGGGGGGGAGGAAAGACTCCTCCCCCATGCTGTGGCAGGGCTAGAGTTGATGCTCGAGGATCTGGTTCGTGGTTGCATGGCAGCGTTGGCAGGATGGCTGAAGGGGTTACTGTCTTCAGCCATGGTCTGTGTCCCTTTTCTCCTTGCAGGGAATTCTCTGTGCTTTTGAACTGCTGCGATTTACAGCCTAGCTTTTCTATGCAAACTGCCTGTGATTCCACTTTTACTGACCTTTCTCAGCTGGCTCTGCTGGAGGGGCACTGGCTGCTTTAGCTGTTCTAGTTAAGGCTGCTTGAGCTGGTTATGTCAGAGCCCTGAAACTCCGAAGAGTGTTGTCCGTCAACTGAATGTTTTCAGGTGGGACAGATTTGGAAAGGGATCCTTCGGCTAGATGGCTTTGTAAAATGGGCTCTGCAGCCAGCGTGATGTTGTTGGATTGAGTTCAGTTTGCTTGTTTGCTACCCTTGTAAAGCTAATAGGGATTTCATGGTCACTTCTAGCCCCCAGAGTTTCTCCTGCCAGTGTCACCGATGTGCCCTAATTTCCTCCACTCTCTTTTTCCTTCCCTCAATTCTCAACCCTGTTTCAGGAGAAGCGTCTGCAGCGGACAGAGTTTTCTCCCAGGTGGATGTCTGACCATCAGCCCATCAAACCAATCAAGCAGGAGGTGAGGGGGGGTGCGAGGGGGAGGACGAAGGAGGGAGGCGAGAGCAGATGCCTCCTGGGGGAAAAAATAAACCGCAGCATCGCTATTCAGTGGGAAGGAGTCGCTTGAAAGTGCTTGTGCTGAAAGAGAGATGGGTGGTAATGCCTGTCAAAGGCAGGCTGACACTCGGGGTTTCTATGGCGAGCAGGGAGGTGCTGCCCTCTGGATCGCAGAGGTAACCGGCCTCGCTGCAGTCTCCGGTGCAGCTGCATATGGAAATCTGCGCTCAGTCTGGGGAATTCCACTTCAATGAAAGTGCTGGCACATTCGAGGCAGTTCAAAGAAAAGTTGAAGAAGGATGAGAGGGCTAGAAGAACCGGCTTACAAAGGGAAATGACAGAAATTCAGCCAAGGGGAAAACGTGAGGCTGCAAACACATGAGGGTGTAGATAGTGCTGAGAGAGAGAAGAATGACTGATGCGGCATGTGGAGCTGAGCTAGGAGGGGGTCAGCTGGAAATGGAAGTCACAATTTAGGCAGCTTAAAGAAATGCTTATCAAACTGCAGCTATGTTGTCTGAAATGGCTCCTTCTGTGCCTCTTCACCCTCATCTCCTCCACACCATCAGTGTAACAGCACTTCTGCGGCCGCTCCTTGTGGGTCTGTGCAGTGAACCAGACCCAGGAAAATGACTGGAGTTAAATATAACCTTTTTCTTTAGTCAGGGTTATTTTTAACATAGATCAGTTTTCCAATCCAGTTCACCACACAGCCCCTAACAGTCATGCTGGCACAGCCAGGGATGTGGTGCCATGGAGATGGGGGGTCTTTGAACTGGCAACTGCTACCCAAAGCAATCGGTCAGACAACTCAGGATTAGCTCTGGAGGAAAAGATTGTCTTGATTCTATCAGGTTGTGGCATAATCTCTCACTGTAGATGTAATCAAAACGTAGTTACCTGGTGTTTTGTCAGAGCCTGGGAAATTGAGCTGCAGGGAATATTCCACATGAGCCATAGTCAGGGTCTCCCACAAAACAAAGGAGAAAGTACAGTTCCCTGCAATAAATTTACTTCCTTGGAACAGATAAATGAAAGGAAGGAAGAACTTCTCATCATGCTGCAGATAAAAGCCTGCTGGGAGGAAAATAAGACCCTAGTGATGGTCAGTTTGGGGCCAGAATTGCTCTCTGCAAAGCCCACCGTGCAGGAAGCACAGGGACACGTGTTTGTTCACAGGCAGCAGAAATCCCAGAGGAGGAGGGGAGTGGGAAACACATGGAGCCTGAATGATGCTAATCAGTACCGCAGGTGCTCCAGGTCTGCTGTGGCAGAGGGCTGTTAATTGCTGCCTGTGGGCCAGTGAAACGTTTCCAGTGAGCGGGGGGCCCTCCTGGCTTCCTGGGGCGCAGGGAGCCAGGCAGTGTGAGGGTGGTGATGCTCACAGTGCTCCCCAGCAGGATGTGGCAGTCATCCCTGCCACTGGGGAGCCAAGGAAGGTGCGAGCATGTCTGATGTGTTGTTTGTCAACTGAGGGTGGGCAGCAGGCTCGCCTGGGGGAGAAAACCTCGGCCGAGTGCAGGTGACCCCTTCCTCCTGGCTGCCGCTTCAGTCCGAGATGTAACTGCTCCATGGGCTCCTGATCCTGCAGGGGATTTCTCAACAGGTGGTTCAGATTAGCTCCTCATTAAGAGCCGCCTGAGCAGCACCCTCATTAGGATCACGCTGCGGAAACCTGAGCGGGAAAGGGTTGGCGGATGAGGGGCCGGGGTGTCCAGGGCACCCGCGCCTCCTGGCCTTCTGCCCCTGAAGTCTGATACCAACTGCCTGGAGAGCAAAGCAGAAGGCAGGAGTTTGGCCCTTTCAGGTCGCAGGGCCAGGGGAAGGCAGCGATGTTGTGTCCTGGAGTGCTCTCTGCCGGAGGGAAGGAGGCGGTGATGCCGTGGTAGCAGTGGTTTGTATCCTCCAAGTGGGGGAGGAAGCTGGAGAAACGTCCTTTTGCCACCTCTGTGGTCAGGAAGGAAGTTTAACTTGCGTTTGGTTCTTGTTTTTATCATTCCAATAAGCGTCGGCTTCCACCACATCTCGTAGGAGTTACTGGATTGTGTTTGCATATTTTTTTAACCCTGAGTTGAGCACACTCATCCCCAAGGGGCTTAAGGGGTACACCAGGCAGAGGGTCCCTCTGAAAATCAGCTTGTTTCTGTGTCTGAAGTGTCTCAAGAGCCCGTGCCAGCATTGCTGCTGCCCTGCAAGCACTGCAGGGAGCAAGTGCCATTGTGAGTGTCTGCTGCAGCCCTTGGGGCTCACTGCACTTGTGGTTTCTGCTTTTCCCTTTTCTTCTTCTGCTTACTAGATCTGGTTGGATTACACCCTTTCTTTGCTTAAATTTGTCCCCTTGCTTTGTCGATGCTGTATTCGTGGTGTGTTGACCTGGAACATGCTATGGATTCGATGGCGTTACAGTGTAGGGTGCTGAATGCACCCTGCAGGCTTGGAAAGGTCCTGGTGGTGAGCACTGCAGCTTGGATGTTGTGTTCATGTCTTCATAGGACATGAATGGTGGAAGTTGTATGAATCCAGGGAAAGGGAAGGTCTCACCTGTGTACCAACAATCAAAGAAATTAGTGTGTTATGCCAGGCTGGCTTAGATCTACTGATTGGAGAGTTTAAAGGCTGATGGTCACATCCTCAATAAAATATCTTGGTGTACCAACTCCTGATGGCTGATTCCTGCTGACCTCTTCTAATTGCTGCAGAGTCTGACTTTTTTGGTTCTTACTGCTGCTTGGAGATTGATCAAGAAAGTTGGGGATAAACTGTTTGATGATGATCGGGATGAGGCCTGAAGAGAAATTGTTTACAGCTCATGAGTAGAAAATCGGATGGTAGAGCATTTGAGAAAGGGACATGAAAAGAATTAAAAGCAGAACTGTAGAACTCAGTTCTGTAGGTTCTTGACCCCTTGTGCTTGGCATAGCACTTTCAGTCCTGAGCATCCTGGTGTTTGGATATTGATCGGGGAGAAAAGGCCTGAGAGACAACTGGAGCTGTAAGGATTGCTTTATAAGGGAACATTTAACCTAACTGCAGAAATGTCGGAGTTTTGCGTAAGTGTCTGAGAAAGCCCATAAAGGCTGGAATGTGAATGAACTTTAGGCTGAATGTGAGCAGAATCTGGCTTATCTAAGGCACATGGGCTCACAGAATGATTTTCCTAGGAAAGGCATATAAGAGGAAACTGCTAACATTTGGTAAATATCTAAAGGAAAAGAAGATAGGCAGAGTTCCCTCATGGGGAGATGATGCTATAGGATTCACCTAAAAACATCAGGTGTTTTTGCTGCCCCGTCTGTCTTTAAATGCATAATATGGTCCTAATTTTGTTAAGAGTCCCATCACCCTGTCTTAGACACTTCTCTCTGACTGTTGGTGGTTGAAGTATAATTCTCTTAAAATATTTTTGCTGCTGGAAGCAGGGAGATAATTCATGATGCTCGTCCACAGGGAGTTGGAGTGGGACTTTGTAGGGCAGCACAGGGCTGTGTAGGGGAAGGGGAGGCAGAGGGGGAATGAATGTACAGTGAAACCAGACAGCATTTCTAGGTGTTTATCAAAACAGCCCCAGGTTCCACTCCTCGGCAATGAAACAAGGGCAAAACAGTAATCGGGGCCAGAATTTTTTTTTTCTGGGGATTAATAATGGACCTGGAGAAGTTGATGGTCTGAGCAGCAGCCAGCGGACCCCAGCTGATTGCTAATCCTCAGGAAATGCCTTCTGCCTAAGTGGTGGTTGCTGGTTATTCCCTGAAAATGAAGTTGGAGCAAACTGTGTGTACACTGTTCTTTTCCAGCTGATATTCCCTGCTGACAAGGCACATGTATCTTGGTCTTGCAGAAATCAGAGGGGTGGAAGTGATTGGTAGATGGCTGATTCATTTGTCTTATCATTAAATTAAGCTAATAAAGATAATTCCACACTTCCATGTACATACCTTGCACTTTATTGGAGAAATAGGAGCAGGCGATCCCTGGTCGGGAAGCCTGCAGTCTGAAGTAGGATCAAACACAGCCTTGGAGCCTGCTGGCAGTGGGGAACTGAGGAAGTGGGGCAATAAAGAGCCAGGCATCCTGGAGTGAGAAAACTGGTTTTGGGACCCAGCAGGAAAACTGTCCAAATAAACAAACAAGAGCTAGTTCAGGGGAGATTAGCACACAGAAATTTTGAACAGGAAAGGAGAACATTCCAAGCGATACCTCAGTGCAAGGCTATACCAGTCTCTTTTCCTACTGAAGTACTCTGTGCTTTATAGCAGAGCCAGGTTTGGCAACATAGTTCTTTCTGCTCACACTTCCCACTTGGAGCTCTGCTAGCTGGAAGAGGTAGAGGTGTTCTGTGGGGCTGTCAACAGCCTGAATCCTTTGCCCAGAAGGGAAGGGAAATACACACGGTGCGTCCCTGACAGAATGGCAGCTTGTCTAACCCATCGCTTCTCCTTCCATTGTCCTTGTATCAGTAGGATTTCATTGCTTGACAAATAACTTTCCTTTACATGTTGCTTTTCATCTAGGTATTCATGCATACAAATCCATTTTTCCCCCTTTTTTTTTCCTCCCAGCCATTCATTGTCGGTTTGCTTTAATGTTTGCTCAAAGTAATCCTTCCTCCGCTCAGACTTGAATAAGCCAATGCATTACAGTTTTTGGTGCCCTGTTCTGTCACAGGTAAACCCGAATGTGCTGAGTTCTGTGGAGAAGCAGAGGCGCAGGGAGGAAGAGGAGGAACGCCAGATCCTCATAGCAGTGCAGAAGAGGGAGCAGGAACAGCTGCTAAAGGAGGAGAGGAAGAGAGAAATGGAGGAGAAGGTCAAAGCAGTAGAAGGTAACATGCAACCAGTGTGAAGCAGAAGTTTTCAAAGCCAAGATTGAAATCTTGAATTAAGATCTGCCATTTGCATCCCTCCCCTGCCAGACCTGCTAATGGGAATATCTTTTCTTTCACTTACCTCTGATAAGTTGGTCTGACTGTGGCTTGTTTTCCTTTGCCTATCTCCCTTGGTGTTGGTGGCTGTTCTCTAGTACACCCTTTGACTGTGTTGTCTTCCTCACATCATACTTACTTTCTCCCTTGCCTCAGCTATGCTTTTTTTCCTGCTATTCATGTTGTTTCTCAGTTCTCTTCTATCTCCCCAGTTGCCTCCTTATGGATTTCCCTGTGTGCAGGATTAGCTGGATTTGCTCTTACTGAATAACATTTGGTTCTTTTGGCCCAGTCCATGATGAAAGTAGAATTCCCTTTGAGGGAGAAAGGGAAGGGGACAACATGGAATAGCAACAGTAGCATTTCGCTCCTGGCCTTAGCAACTGGAGAACTAAAGATGAAGGGACCAGGCTACCAGAGCACCAGAGGTGGTTATGAATTAAATGCTGAGTTAAACTGTTCTACAAGATGCATTTAATATATTTAATACATCAGCTCAAGGCACAGACAGCAGGCATTCAGCTGTGCCGTGTGGGCATGGGTGTCAGAGCAGGCTCATTTCTGACCACCTTCTCTCTGTCAACCTCCCTTATGAGCGTTCCTTGAGCTGCTGCTTCTGCCACAGCGACTGGCTGGGCTGTTGCAGTTCTAGGGAAAGGCTGAGCATCTTCAGAAAGCTGTGGTGGTAATGTGTGGCAGTATCAGTATCCTGAGTCCTTAAAGGGATAGAGAGTCAGAAAAGGAAAAAAAGATTAGGTTCATGCAAACCCTGTGAACTTTCCAAGATGAAACAGTCTGCCACCAGATGTTTGGTAGCAGGCCAGATGTTATCTAAGAATAGGGTTTTTTACCTGCTTACCTTTCTAACCTTTAGAAAATCCAATTACTTCCTCAGCCTTTATGTATTCCTGGTTGCCAGTCCTAGCTAATCCAGTGCTTTAAACTGAGACTCATCCAGCTTCCATATCTGCTGTAGATATCTGTTTCACCTTGGCAAATTGCATATTCTCTGTGCTTTAATTCTTCATCTGTATAGACAAAATTAATCTTGAGGTTCCAGAAGAGCTGCAAAGATAAATGTTCCTGTAAAACGGTTTTGTTTGGGGATAAGCCACTTCCTTTTCTGGGTGAGTGCAATCACTACATCATCTGATTCAAAGACACCAGAGCCACTAAAAGAAATTGGCATGGGACTGGGCAGTAAAATGTTTTAAGCCAATTTTAGCATACATTCATAGCTTTTCTTGGCAGAGAGGCTTTTATTTTGGTTTAAACCCATCCCTAGTCCTAGGTCTTATGTAGAGGAAGGATGTGAAATACAACGTGAAATGTCTACTCTCTGATGAACTTTATCAGCCCTTCACCTTTGTCTCAGTTTTGGACTGTATGCCTGTTTTTTAGATCACATTCCCGTTTCCAGTCTGAGATTTCACTTCCCCCCACTCCAGTGAACACCCCAGGTTGCAAGTTTCCTGCTGGGCCCATCTGTGCTCTCCTGAATTTATGAGTTAAGGCAGCTTTCTAGATTTCTACCACAACAGCAGGTTAGAGTTTTCCCAGTTCTCGTTCCAGATGCTGCTTCATCATAATCTCTCACACACATATGACTTTCTAGCTGGTTGAGGCACTTTTTAGGGCACTGTTTAGATTTTAAAGCTGCTGGGTAGGACTCGACCCAGGCCAACAGTGTGAGAATGAGCTCTGCCTGTGATGTGTAACGTGCTGTGCTAATCACTCGCTGTGGTAGAGGTTCCTGCCATTAACCCTGACTGAGCGCAAGTCTGGTACCAGGGTAGTGCTCCTCAATTCCTGTCAGTTTATTGGAGTCTCATCTTTGGCAGGCCTTGGTGGATCTCTAAAATCTACAGATCTACATCACCTTACCTCTTGGCTGCTGCTTCCATGAGGTTTTCCTTTTGCTGCCCAAATCATCACTTCATGTTTTCCTCAGCTCTCTCACTTAGGCATCCATTACAATGACATCTGAGTGATGTTAATTTTAGGAAAGAAGCATGAAGTACTGAACTGTGCTTGGACAGACTCAGATAATCTCTGTTACCTGCAATTGGATGCTGGACTTCTCATCCTCAAATGTTGTAATAGATGCTGTTGCGTTGTGTAGGACACCTTAGAACCAAGTCCTATGCTCCCAACTTCAGTGCTGCCCAGAGTCTTCTAACAGGAAATTCAGGCTTTCTGTTAGTGATGTTTGACATATCTGACCATGGATGTCCCTGTAAATAACCACCTTGTAGCTATTCTTACATTTTTTGTGCCCTCAGTGCCCATGCCAAATTTGTTTTGACTGACAGAGTAAGACATTAAATTAATATTTTTCCACCAGAGCTGGTACTTCTTGACTCTTTGGCATTTTCCAAAGATGAAGCCTCTGATAGAGGGTGTTAGCCAAGTCTCTGCCATCTTTCTTTCTCTCTGGGTGTTCCCTGATGTGGCCTGTTTTCAGGAGCTCTGCTCCTGTGACATCTCCTGGAACACTGCTTTCACAGAATTCTGCTCCTACATGAGGTTGGTCTAACCGCAGGTGTTTTGCAAGTCAAATGAATTCAGATTTTCTATAAGAGAAAGGAAATGAGGTTCATAAGAGCCCATAAACTTTCTATTATGAAGCAATCTGTTAGCCAGCTGTCTGGTTGCAAACCACAGGTTATATTACTAGAATTGCTTCTTCCTGTCTCTCACCTCTTTAAATGAAAGCTGTCCCAGTGGCCCTCCTGTGTGGCAGCTTGCTTGCTCTGGCTGCTGGCCATGAAGACCTACCTGAGCAACCTTCCCAAAACTAGCCTTCTTGGTCATGGAGGATATTAATGTCCCCAGTTACTCATTGCCACTCAACTGGTAGAACTTCACCCTTCCCTCTGCACTGCTCTTGTCTCATTCAGTGCAAAACCAGATGCCTTGAGTTTACCTGCCTGAGCTGAAGCACCTAAAGGAAGGTAACAACAAGCCAGCCCTTTCCATAGTGCTGATCTATGCCTAGATCTGCTTGAACTTCTCTCTCTGTACCACACCACTTCAGGAAGCTGCCTACAGGAGCATCTGTGTCACAGCAGTGCTTCAAAACCGGTGATGGTAAACCAAGGGAGGGTGAAGAGGTGTGTTGATGGTGCACTGTGTTCTCACCTCACCTGCTCCTGTGCTGTCTGCTGTGCTGTTTTTGCCAAAAGGGCAAGACCATCTCACTGGAGTTCTTGAGAGCTGCAGGACCTGCCTTCTTTTTCCCTGAAAGAAGTTGACAAGTAGTGCTGAATGTTTTTTCACCTCTTCCTACTGCAGAACGGGCCAGGAGGAGGAAACTTCGTGAGGAGCGGGCCTGGCTGCTGGCACAGGGAAAGGAGCTCCCTCCTGAGCTGTCCCACCTGGATCCCAGTTCCCCTTCCAGGGAAGAGCGAAGGACCAAGGATATGTGAGTACACAACTGGGCACTGCAGCATGTGAGTCCATTGAAGTAGCGAGTATGGCAGGGAGAGGAGTGTGATCATTCACAGGAGTGAGGAGGGAGAAGTGAGGTTAGAGAACAGTGAGGTGGGAAACATCTGAATTTGGTCCACATGAGAGGAGTGTTTGTGATGAGGCCTATTTGCCAGCCTTATGACACTGTGGATGGGTGGAAGGGAAGATGAAGCACAACAGCATGTCCTCAGTCTGCATATTCACTGTGGTGCTTCCCATTGCAGCTTTGAACTGGACGATGAGTTCACAGCCATGTACAAAGGTTAGTCCTACCCCAGCTTTCCCCTTTGCATGACTTGCTCAAAGTGAAATCCTCCCCTGTGTGTGTGTAACCATACACCTTTCTCTTGCTAATGCCAGTTCTAGATGTGGTGAAGGCTCACAAGGACTCTTGGCCCTTCTTGGAGCCCGTTGATGAATCCTATGCTCCCAACTATTACCAGATCATTAAGGTATGGAAAGTGGTCCAGCCATCTTGACTGATGCACTCTGTTGACCAGGAGGCAGTTTTTTGGAGTTTTTTTGATGTTTTGTGGGCTATATTACTCTCACCTCTCAAACTGCATATCTCCAGTAGTTTCTTCTAGGCTTACAAGTAATGGAAACCAAAGATGAGAGGCTTCCTCTCTGGAGGGCATCCTCTGCTGCCCCATCCCCTCTCTGAGGACGCTATAGCTCCAACTTTGTAAGCCTCACTATGCTTGCTGTCACTGAAGGGAGGTTTGGTTGTATTTCAGGCCCCCATGGATATCTCCAGCATGGAGAAAAAGTTGAATGGAGGTCAGTACTGCACCAAGGAAGAATTTGTGGGTGATATGAAGACCATGTTCAGGAACTGTCTTAAGTACAACGGTGAAGGCAGTGGTAAGAGCAGTAAGATAATAAATCTGCCTATTTTCAGTGCTCAGTCAAAGCAAGCAGTGGTCTCTTTCTTCTCACCAGTACTTGATTTGTGCTTCTTCTCTTTCAGGATATTTTTGGGAGACCAGATGAAAGAGTAGAAGCTCCTGAGTAATAAGGCCTGGGGTTTTAGTGAGGCTTTTAGCACAATTTGGCCATGCTGAAAAGGGCATGGGATACTGAGGACTGCCGTGTTGGTAGATGGTGACAGCAGAACATACAAAGAGAAGAAAGTCTATTTCTTTCTGAGCTCATTCCTTTGTGTGCTTGTGTATGCCTGTGTGTCCCTTTTTCTCATAATAACTAACACAGACTCTGAAAAGCATTGGAGTGTGGTTAGCTCCCAGTGTTTGAGTACTACAGCAGAGTGAGGAGTGAACCAGGTTTGTAGTCCTTTGGATGGAAAATGTTGGTTTTAGGTTCCTGATCTATTGAATGAACAACATGAGTCTGCAAATGGGAAATCCTGGGTTTAATTGCCATGCCAATTAAAAATTAAAACTCTACATGTTACTTAGGTAAGAAATCAGTCCCGTATGGTGAGTCATCACTGCAGACTGTGTCTCACCAGCAACACCTTGAAAGGGCTAACAGTTAGGAACTAATCAGCTTGTTGCTGTTGGCTGCAAGTAAAAGCATACCTGCACTGCCACTGGGAGAGCTCTGTCCTCCAAGGAACTTCGAGGTTAGTTTAGTGGAAACAACTGGAAAGTCATTTGCTTCAAGGCCTTGTCATTAACACCTCTCACATGTCTTTTCCTTCCTACCCACTCAACGAAAAGTAGAAGCCCATCACAGCAGGACTGTCTTGTGGAAATGATGCACTGGGGACACTGGTGTTGGCAGTAGCTCTTATGTCTGGGCCAGCAAGTGCTTTAGAAACTGTACATGAATAAATGCGTTTGCTGATTTTCCTCTGTCTTGTAGCCTACAGCAGAGATTCGAATGAGTCCAAGAAAAGCCTCTGAATGTAATCAAATAGCCTAGCTGGAATTTCACATTTCTTCTCCCAGCACTCTGCTGGCTAACTGTGCAGGTCATACATCTCTGAAAGCAGAGGTGGTGCTCCTCTAATGTAATTCTTGGCACTGCTCTGGAACAGAGTTAATGCTGACTCCGCAGGCCCTGCCGCCAGTGGTACTTTGTCACGCCTATGTGCCTGTCCTCTGGTGGGGTTACTGAACAGATCTGATGCTGTGTTGCTTATGGAAGTTTAGTTACCAAAGCAAACTAGTTAGAAACAAAAGTCTTCTTCAGAGAAACTTGAAGGAGGGGAGATGATTCATCTGATGTTGCGTAGTTGTTTCTCTCTGTAAGGCTTCGTCTCTGATGTTGCTGTTGGGTTTTTTGATTGCAGAATATACCAAGATGGCTTACAACTTAGAGAGGTGTTTCCACCGAGCAATGATGAAGCACTTCCCTGGGGAAGATGGAGACACAGATGAAGAGTTTTGGATCAGAGAAGATGGGAGACGAGAGAAGAGGAGCCGGCGGACTGGCCGCTCCAGCACGGGCAGTGTTTGGACTCGATCGCGAGACCCAGATGGGCCAGGCAAGAGACAGCAACGCCTGGAAAATGGAGGAAAACCTCCACCATATCGAGCTACTTCCAGGGCTCCTGCTTCTTCCTCCTCTTCCTCTTCCTCCTCCTTCTCCTCGTCCTCTGTAGAGGACCCAAGTGGCAACCCAATGCAGACTACTCGGGAGGTGGGCCCTTCCAACGGGCGAGGCTTCCCCCGCTCCCTGCAGTACGGCGGCATGCCCAGCCCTGTGCCACACCCCGGCCAGATGGTAAGGACCAGCTTCCACTGTTCTGTGCCCATCAGACCTGTGGAGGGGGGGGAGGGAGGTAAAGGGGAATGAAACTTTCTACTGTGAAATCCCTACTGCCTGGCAGGAACCTTTTCCCAGACATGAAGGGTCAGGGCTATGGTTTCTCCAAGTGAAGCTTTCCAGCACTTAGGTTTAAACTGGTACAATTTCAGTCTTTGCCACATTAGCTGGGAACAATATCCTAATGTTTCCCATGACCAGCATGTCCCTATGCACTGGCCCTGGTTCCCCCATTTCTCTTCTCTCCTTGGAAAGTTACCCCATTGTGCATGGAAAGCTGTCACGTTTCCTCTCTTAATCTCCAGTTTATGAAGCTGAAACAAGCTGGTCTTCTTTTGTCTCAATTGTTTGCAGATGCCTGGTAACTTTGTGCCATCTGTGTACTACTGCATTTCGTGCCTTGAGTATTTATAAAAGCAGTAAACTAAATCAAACAAAGGCCACCCTGGACTGCAGCAGTGACCTATCTCTAGCCCAACATTTCTTCTCTGAATGCCACCTGTTCTGCCTCCCGTCTGAGCTGTTCCTCACCCATCCTTCACTGTCTTTTCTGTTTTAACCACTGATGTCTTTTGGTGTGGTGCATCAGCTGCTCCTCTGAGATCCAGGCTATCCCTTGTCCTTTTAGCTAGAGATCAAACAAAATTTTTAGAGTGATTCTTACGATGCAGATAGTGGGAGGCAGTAGGAGAGCTGGAGGCATCGAGTATTTTGAAGGAAATCCAGCACATTCCTCCATTATCTTCCTGCTTCCATAGTCTTGTGGACTTGGAGCAAACCACTGCCCTCTCCAGTCTTCTTGCTTGCTCCCAAGTACTTGGGTGGCAAGAGAGTGCATTGCAACCTAAAAGCAGAGGTGAGTGACTGGGGTGTGAGAGAGCAGCTTTGGCAAGGAAGCTGTGTCACCTCATAGAAGAGAGTCTACAGGTTTTCCATGGTATCTCCAAAAAAGTCCATAGGATCATCTGTGTGGTCATTCGTGTGGTACCTCCAGCCTTGACTTCCCCCAGCCTGTACTACTTCTGCTGCTTCTCTGCACTTCACACATTGTTTTGTTTCTCCTCCCTGCACCCCTTCTTGTCCCCCAGAGACCAGCCGTGCCGGGAACGTTTGGTCCCTTGCGCGGGTCGGATCCCACGAAGCTGTACGGCTCTCCGCGAGTGCCTGAGCCCCATCCCGGAGACCCGGTCCAGCAGCACCAGCACTTTGCCATGCAGGTAAGGAACGCTGCAGCACCCCAGGACCCACAGGTGTGATGGCTCTCGCTGAGACCCACCTCGTCTCTCTCTCTCTCTCTCCCTCCCTCCCTCCTCCGCAGCCGGCCGTGGGACTGAGCGAGCACCGCGGGCACCGGCTGCCCACTCCGGAGAAGCAGGCGTGCGCAGGACCCACCCACGTCTCCGGCCTCAGCCCCCGGCCAGGTGCGCTGCAGCTGGGAAGGGTCAGCGGCCCCCCGCCCGACGCCGTCTACCAGCCGGCCCAGTTCCAGCAGGGCTTCCTCCCACCCAGGCACAACGGGCCCCCGGTGAGGCCGCCGGAGGGCTCGGAGGTCCCCCCGGGGCACATGTACCGGCCCTACAAGTACCTGAACCGCGCACACCCAGCCCTGTGGAACGGCAGCCACGGCCCCGCCGGCCAGGCTGCCATGGGGCCGGAGGAGAAGGCGCCCATGGGGCCGGGGCCCTCGCTCCAGCCCCGTGCCCTGGGTCATATGATGGACCCGCGGGCCATGAGGCCGCCGCTGCCTCCCAGCCAGTGGACAGAGCAATCGAATTTCCTACCTCACGGGGTGCCTCCCTCAGGGTATATCCGACCGCCTGGGAAAGCCGCCGGCCAGAGGATGCCACAGCCTCCAGCCGCTCTGTTTGGGGCACCACCTCAGGTTCAGAGAGGGTGCCAGGGCGGGGACTCCATGATGGACAGCCCGGAGATGATCGCCATGCAGCAGCTCTCCTCCCGCGTGTGCCCGCCGGGAGTGCCTTACCACCCTCGCCAGCCACCCCCGCCGCACCTCCCCGGACCCTTCCCCCAGCTGGCCCACGCTGCCTCCGCCGCCGGCATGCAGCCCCCAAAACCTGTCGTGGGAAACGGGAGCTCGCAAGATCCGAGCGGGCAGACCGTGGAGATGGAGAGCAACCAAGGTAACCCCTTGAGTGCCCACTGGTATTGTGGACCTTCCCTGCCTGCACCTCCCAGAAAATAATTTAAATTTTGATTAAACACTTGGGAGGGACACAGCTTTTACATGTCCTTTTTTTTTTTTTTTTTTAAATGTAAATTGGAATATGTTTTCTAATCCAGCCATCACTTAGATTTTTCTGGGCTGTTTTGTTTCACTCTAGCCTGCCAGAAGTACCCTCTGTCCCAGCTATACCTGCAAGTTACCAGTTTGCCATGGGGTGCAAATGCAGAGCATAGGCTGTGATGCTTCTAGAGCTCACTTGGAGTTAATATAAAAATGGGATCTGCAGAGAGTTAAGTAAGGAAAGGAGATGTTATGTGAAATAGCTTCAATATATGAGGAGTATATATTAACATATACTCCTTTGAGTGTACATCAGTATGGCTTCTCCTCTAAAACGCACATCTGCCTTGTGAGCTCTGAGATCTTCACACAACAGGACTGCCCGAAAGCCCCTGAGCAGCTATATCAGTTCAGGTGGGATGGCAGTGTGTCATGTGTGCCCTCACAAGTTCCCTTCTGGTTGAATTTCATCTGTTCTGTCTGGTAAACTACAGATTAAAAAAGAAAAAAAAACCAACCTTAAAAATAAAACCTAAAATAGAGATCAAAAAACCTCAGAGATCAAAAAAATTTTTTTGCATTAATTCTAGCTGGTAAACTAGAGATCAAAACCCTTGTATCTTTTATCAATCCCTCGTGTGCCTTGTACTAAGAGGAAACTCTTTCCTTGTGTGGCATTGCTTAAAAGTTATCATCATAATTTAACTTGCTGGATATAGAACAGAGACCAGGGAGGGACGTTGAGTGATTGCAGGACAGAGTATTCTCATCTTCAAACCACAGTTGGTTCAAATATGGCTACAATCAGCTCTGCAGCGTCTCGGTGTGTGGTGGTGCTGCTGCCCATGCTGTGGGCAAATAGGGTTTGTGGAGGGTAGGTTTAAATTTGATATTAGGGAGAAGTTCTTTACTGTGAGGGTGATGAGGTACTGGCACAGGTTGCCCAGAGGAGTTGTGGATGCCCCAGCCCTGGAAGTGTTCAAGGCCAGGCTGGATGGGACTTTGAGCAACTTGGTCTATTGGGAGGTGTCCCTGCCCATGGCAGAGGGGTTGGAACTAAATGGTCTATAAGGTCCCTTCCAACCCAAACCATTTTATGATTCTGTGACCAGAAGGGGCAAGGCAGCATGAAATCAAAGTGCTGCTACTCTGACTCCTTATCTTGCTGTCATGTAGACCCCACTGTGGTATTTGCCGACTCTGCCTCTCCTTTAGGCAGCCTCTGCACCCCTGTGTGTCAGACCAAACACGTGTGCTGTGTTACTCCAGTGGAGGTGTGACTTAGCATTGGCTTGCAAACTGCAGAGTGTCTGTGTCATGAGGGTTCAGCCCACGTGTGCCATCTTTCCAAGAGTGGTGCAACCTCATGAGTAGTTTTCAAAAGAGCTCTTTCAAAAGAAGCAGCAGCTACTAAGGGTCACCCAAATTTGAAAAAAAAAATGCACTTCAGAATTGCTAAAGATCTCTGAAGGGAAAACTGTGTTAGGGATGTGGGAGGAAGGCTACAGCCCCAGAAAAGAGCAGTTGTCCTGATGCCATGCTCCAGCAGCCCTGTAGAGAGGTTTGTGTGGGTGACAGGACATTGTAGGCTTTGGAGTACTGACTATGGAAGGACCTAGCATGGCTTTAGAAAGTCAGTCCTTTTTCTCTTTCATTTGCATAAAAGGGGAATGCTTTCTCCGTCCACATGTTAGAGACTTGTTTGGCAGAGATGCCCAGCAACTTTGGGTCAGCAATCAAAGAGGTTTGGTAGACCTGGTTAACTTGGCAGGAAGTACTCTTTGGCATGTGTGCTTTGGGTGAGCATGAGCAGGCATGTGTGTGTGATAGGCAGAGAGGGACAATTTCCAAAATTAGACCAATGTGTGACTTCCTTCCCTCTCTTTCAGTGGAGACACCAGCAGGCATGGACGACAAGGCTCAGTGCATCAACATTCCTGACGGGGCCTACGCCAAACTCCTACCTCATCCCAAGCCCCCGCTGCCCATGGAGTGCACCAGGCGCGCCTTGCCCCCGGATGGGGAGGCGGATGGCTCTGGTGCGAAGGGCGAGCTGAAGGCAGGGCCGGGCAAAGGCGCGTGGTCGGCAGAGAGCGGCTACGCCAGTGACCCAGGCTGCGTGAGGGATCTGGTGCCCGCCTCCGAAAGAGGGGGTCCTCTTCCTCAGAATGGGGCAGCAGCCGAGGGGTCGGCAGCCGGCACCGAGGGGAAGGGGCTGGCTGCCAACCTGCTGGAGAAGCCCCTCTGTGGTGGGGGCAAGGCTCTGCCCGAAGCAGCCGTGCCTTGCATGGGGCAGGGCACCGGCCTTCCTGGTGTGGATGCCGGCTCCATGGGGGCCACCCCCAACCAGTATCACCCTCTGTACGTGCCCGGCCTGGAATACCCGAATTCGGCTGGGCGGTACCACATCAACCCAGGCCTGCAGGGTTTCGGCCCGGTGATGGGGGGGAAGCCACCTCCTCCTGCCTCCCACCCCCAGCATTTTTCCCCACGGGGTTTCCAGCCGAGCAGCGCCCACCCGGGCGTCTTCCCACGGTACCGGCCGCCCCAGGGAATGCCATATCCTTACCAGCCGCAGCCTCAACCTTCCTACCACCACTACCAGCGACCTCCCTACTACGCCTGTCCACAGGGATACTCGGACTGGCAGAGGCCTCTCCACCCCCAGGCCAGCCCCAGCGGGCATCCCAGCGCCCACCCGCCCCTGGCCAGAGCCCCGTTCCCAGAGCGGGGCTCCGCCGGCGGCCTGCAGGGCTGCGAGGCACTGAGCGCCGCCCTGGCCTCTCCCAACCGCATGGACGTAGCAAGTGCCAAAGAGGTTTCTCCAAGCGACGGGCAGGATCTGGGGCCTGAAGATGAGAAGTCCGAGGAGTCCCAGGAAAGACCGGAGAGTCCCAAAGAGTTTCTTGATTTGGACAACCACAATGCAGCCACGAAGAGGCAAAGCTCGGTGGCAGTGGGGGAATTCCTCTACGGAGCCCCCCCACCCCACCTGGGTGCGGGGATGGGATTTGGCCCATCGGCTTTCCCTCCCCATGGGGTGATGCTACAGACTGGCTCTCCTTATGGATCCCGGCATCCTGCCAGTCACTTCCAGCCCAGGACGTATGGATCGCCCATGAACGCCCACCTGTCTCACCATCCAGCCTCCAGCCAGGCCAATGGCCTCTCTCAGGAGGGCCCCCTGTACCGCTGCCGAGAGGAGAACATGGGTCACTTTCAGGCCTTGCTGATGGAGCAGAGAGGCAGTGGAGGTGGCATGGGGGGGCCACCCCAGGACTTGTATAGACCCTCGGGGTAAGACCATGTTTTCTGCCAGAAGGCAAGGTGGGCGGGGGTGATGCCTGTGTGACAATCACTGTTGGATATCCTTGAAAGGATGTGGCTTGAAGTCAGAGGAGATGGCAAATGAAGTTGAGAGGCTAACAGGTGGCTCAGACCCTTGGAGTAAGAGCTCTCCTAAGATGGAGAGAGAGTCTCAATGCCTCTCCTGAAAACAATCATGGAGAGGCTGTTAGCCTGCCCCATCCATCCCCACACCAGTACTTTGTTTGATCTAACAGTGTTTTGTAAATGTGTAATTCAGGGTTGTGCATCTCTTAGTCAAATGTACTCTTGCCATTTTCTTAGCAAGTGTTTTATTTCATGTTGCTCATAGTGGGGCAGAGTAGCTGACTAAATTGGAAGTTGGCCTTTTGTTATGGACTCCTTTAATGCTGCCTTCTTTTTCCCCTCCTCTTGATTTGCTCCTCCTATGTCAAATTTCCCTCACAGAAAGTTGCTTCTCACTGAGACTGTGCATATCACATCTTATTCCCAAGTGGAAAATTCTGCTACTCCAAAAATTGCCTGTTCAGTTTTTACTGTTCAATTGTTACTGGTTTGTCATCGTCACAGCATGACAGTCCTTCCTTCTTCTAGTATTCAGGGAACTTGGTTTACAGCTAAGCCTTTGGGAGGAGTGGCATGGATTAAGGGTTGTGTTTTGGGGGAAGCCAGACAGAGGAATACACAAGACTGCATGCTTGTATGCTAAGGTTGTACATATGCATTCATTCAATGAAGTAGTTTGAACGAAGAGTAGGGATTTGCTCCTGATATTCATGTGCTAAAATTCTCTCCATTCAACCTGACTCCAGAATGCAAATGCATCAGGCTCAAGTTCCCTTCCCGAAGATGCCTACAGCAACCATGTCCCGGGAAGATTTGACATCACAAAAACCATCAGCGCTGCCTCTGGATCAAGTAAGGACTGCTAGAGAGAGCAGAGCTGAAATGCAAGTCTGCCTCTTCCCACTGGTTAAAGGAATGAAGTGTTTGATTAGAGTGGGAAGAACTGGAGGAAGCTGGGAAATTACCTACTGCTGTGCAAAGGAGTTGGGAATGTCTCTAAAGTCTTAGCTGACTGCAAAACATAATCTAGGCAGATTGATAGTGCTACCTTTGAATCGTTGCATGCAATCGTGAGGTCACTCCTTTCTAAAGCTGCCGGTTAAAGCTTCCACTCCTTGTTCTTCCTCTTCCAGAGCTAGTCCAAGGAAGGAAGGACCTCATGAAGACGAAAGCCACACATGATTTGGACACCGAGGAGGAGGGACAGGCCTTCCTCCCACCCTCCCCTCGCCCCAGCAGCATGTAGCTTCCTGGGTCTGTGGAACATGGTGCCGCGACGGCTTTTGTGTTGGAAACCCGGGGCGGTGCTGGGCCCCAGCCAGCCCAGCAGCTGGCTCAACACCACAGGGCAAGCACCGCAAACTAGTGGCTTTCTGTGACCGGAGACTGCATCTCATTCAGGGTTTGGGGGAATTTTTGGGTGGGGAGGGCGGGGGTGGGGGAGGAAACTTTCATTGACTGCTAAACTCAGGTATATTTTTCAGGGTGGAAGAGGACGATGATGAAATTTTACTTGTAGTATTAACGTGTGTGTTTTGGAGCTGGATCCAGTTTACAGAATTTAACCTGTTGCCTTTCTAAATAAATTTCTGTTGTTGGTGAATGTATTGTACATAATGGGGGAGGGGGTGGGCCCAGCTTGTAGTGGGCTTAGCACTGGAGGAATCGTTAACTGTTTACAATCATATCACACTGAAATCTTTCAGGATAGGGTGAGGGTTTGGAGGGGAACAGGGAGAGGCGAGGGAATGTGTGATGGATGACTTGCTGTCCTCCTTCCTGTCCTCTGCAACCAAGACATGACCCAACAGTTGGTTGACTTAATAGCGTGAATTGCTCAGGAGTATAACATGTCCTCCGCTTTCTCCTGCTTTCTTCCTCCTTCCCTTCTCACCCCCGTCTCCACCCCTCCGGATCCAGGGCCTGAGTGCACTTCCAGCTCCTGTCATCATGGGGGAACAAGGAAACCAGGACCAGGAACTGACACCAGGGCAGGACACTCATGGCATTGTCCCTTCTGCTAGTACAGGACCCTTCTCCCTGCCTTTTTCTGATAGGAGAAATGCGTGCTCTAGGAAACAGAAAATGACATAACTGGTTATCCTAAGACTTACTTTGGTGAGACTGGGGCAGCTGTGGATGCAGCAGCACCCATCCACTAGAACAAACTTAGTGCAAATCTGTACTGCCCTGCTGCTTGAGGAGAGGAGCCAAGTCCCCACCTCGTTTCTCTGACTCTGGGCTATATTCACTTCTTAGCAGCAGCAAAGCAGAAAGTACCACAGGTTTCCTGACCACTCTTGCTTGCTGAGGAGGAGGAGCAAGAGGCTGCCTTGAGAGAATGGTAGGATTACTGCAGTGTGAGCCATTTGTTGGCCTGTGGAGTTGGATTTGGCATTCACAGGTGAATCAGAGAGCACTGGTTCAAAGTCAGGTGTTAAGGTGGCATAGCTCAGGGTCTGAGGGCACAAGAGGGCTGCGTGCTCGAGTTGAGGTGGTTTTTTTGTCTTCACTGATGACGCAGCAGCAGTTCCTACAGGACTAGTGGCAGCTTCCCTGTGCACGGTCCGCAGGGGCCCTTCTCACCAGTACTGTACTGGAGAACCTCTGAGTGCCAGCATCTTGAGAGCCACTGGTGTCCAAGTGAGTTCAGCAGGAATCCCACCTGCATTTATTCACATCTTAAAGCTAACAGGCACACACAGTTGGTTATGCTTGGGGGAGCTGGGGAGTTGTTACTCTACAAGGCTGGGCAGCAAGACTTGGTGGAACCATAACCTGAGTGGGCAGGCAGCTGGTTGCACTGGGATGGGGAGAGTGGTGCAGTTTACAGGAGGATGTGCCAGTGTGTCAGAGTATGCTAGCAAGATCACAAGTGGCAGCAGAAGGAGGACAGAGCAGCTTGCCCTTCAGTCTGTGGTACCAGCATGGGGAGGGACTTTGTCTCCAGGTTTCTGGAGAATTTTTCTGGCTGCTTTCTTGTTTTGGATGGTGCCATCACCTGAATCTTTAGCTGGATTTAACATCTGTGACTGCACCACCTTTGTCCCACTGTGTAGATCTGCCATGTGCTGGCAAAGCTGTTCGAACAAATGGCAGGCAGCATCTGACTGAGTCATTACTCCTAAGTTTTTGGAAGCACACAAAGCCTAAAGATGAGAAATACCCTTTCCTGAAATAGTTAGAACATGGAATGACTGCCATGTTAGTGCCCTCTTACTAATGAGCCTCACTGCTTGGTTTGCTGCAGTACTTTTGCCTCTGGTGAGCTGTGCAGGGCTAAGGCATTTTCCAAGCCTAACAGGAGTTAAAATTCATCTTACAGCTGCAGTTCTTACCCACTGCTGCAGCCAGCCTGTGAACTGTAGCTGCTGGCTCCTTGGGCCAGGGAGTTGCCTGGGACAGCTGGCTCCTCTGTGAAGGAAGATGTCAGGTGATGTGAATTACTTAATATCTGTCTATAGATGCCATTACATTAGGAAAAGGAAGGTGATTTTTTGGTGTGTTTTTTTCTGTGTTCGTCTGTCAGGGAGCAGTGGTCACTGGTGGATTGATGTAAACTGGAATAGATGATCCTGAAGGTTGTCCTTCGACTGAGAAGTGGGTGACTGCTCTGCCCAGCCAATAACATTATGCTATGGCTCTTCTGAATTTGTCTCAGGTCTGAGGCTTTGCTGCTGGCTCTTCAGCTGGTAGTTGGTTTTCAGAGGTGCCCCAGCTACACCAAAAGGCAGCTCTTGGTCCTTCACTGAAAGGAGATACTGAAGCAGTAGGAGGTATTTATGAAAAACTGTGCAAGTAGAACTGCTCTTCAAGTCAATAAACCTGGGACAAACAAGAACACAGTTGCTTCTCCTTGTAAAGTAATCTTGAGTTCACTGTAGATTTAAATACAGAGGAATGGTAAAATATAACTTGTAGCAAAGTATTCAAAACTCTGGAAACGTGAATGTAGATCCTACAAACAATCCCTGCCATACTTCAGCCTGTGTTCTCTGTATCACAGCCACCCAAATATTTGAAGTGCCTTTCATTCAGCTCATTGTGAACGTTGTGGAGCAGGAGGTTTTTAGAAGCTATAAGAAGTCCCCAAGCAAGCTGAAGCACACTTTAGCTGGAACTGGCACTGAAAACATGGTTCTAGTGGTCACGGTGTCTGGATGAGTACCGAGCTCAGGCCAAAACAGGGGATGAACAGGGAAGGCAAGGATTGCTTGTGGTCTGCCTGGAGAGCACAGTGGAGTGTTAGACACTGATAGGTACCCTGAGGAACCTGAGTGGATTGTGCAACAGAGAGATATTTTCCTCACCTGACACAATGCAAGTCTGGGCGAAGGATTTGTCTTGCAGGTGGTAGACAAAACAGAGTAGTGAAGCTGTCTCCTCCTGGGAGGGTTTCTAGGTAAATGGCTTTTGATGTAGTCAGTAATTCTTACTAAAGAGGCTAACAAGCTGCTGTTGCTGGGACAGATGGTTTCTATTAAAAAAGTACTAATATAGCATAGGGGGAACAATGGCTGGGCTACAGGGACAGGGCTATCCTGAGGACAGGACATGCTGAGATGGAGAGCTGCTTGTGGAACCTCAGCTCAGAGTCTCCAGACTTTCAAATGCTTTCTTCCTAAGTGGGGTTTTGGGGTTTTTCCTGTTATGATATCTAGGGAATGCCTCAAAACCAGAGCTCTATTTCTCTAGGCACAATCAGCAAATCACAGAAAACTGGCACCCCTCAGAGGACACAGGGCTCTGAAGAAGGTGGTGGGATGGAACACCAGTGGATATGTATGAAGAGGAGCAGATAATCTGAATTTTATAGTTTATGGTTTCCCAACCCATACTGCACAGGGCTGCTTTGTAGATATTGAGAAAGAGACAGGTTTGTGGGATTTAGAAGGGAGTAACGTGGCAGCTCTTTATGTACAGAGTGGTGTTTTTTGCCATGGGTTGGCAAGCAGTGCAGGAGAAGCGCAGCTGCATTTTAAAATAACCTGGCTTTTGAGTGCCATACTTGTGTCACTGTCTTAAATAATATTCTAACACAATACAGAGAAATTCTAGTCACTGGTTGGAAGCCCTCTGTCTCACCCTCCCAGCATTGTTGTAGTACAATATATTACCAGTTGGTCCTTTCTCAGAAAGCATCCTGAGCTGGTGGCTTTGCAAAGTTTCCTGGAGCTATAACTTTTCCCATACAGAGGATGTATTTTGCTATAATTATGGATTTGATGTTAAACAAGACTATATAATACACAGAACAAAAATGGTGTTGGCCATGCTCAAGCATGACAGAAATTTCCAATATTCTCAGAAGAGCTTTGTACTCTGGCTTTTTAGCATCTTGCTCTCCCCACCACCTCCTCCTTTGTAAGTGGTGTGTGGTGTTCCCAAACTCCCGAGATGTCAAGTTGCTTTTGCAAAGGCCACTGTATAAACTGCCCCAGGGACTCTGAAGCTTTGGACATCTTAAGTAGGACAGGCCCAGGCAATTCAACTAAAAGGGCAGTCACTGAGGCTTCACAGTGACTTTGGGCTGTGTTTAGCAGAAGTTTGCAGTCTGTGAATTCCATGGTGTAACCCACCAAACCACTCAGTAGCAATCCAAGGCACCAGCCTGCAATGAGGAGGACGAAAGGGGAAAGTAAATTTGAGGCTTCAAGGCCCAACTGGTTGGATTAGTGACTTTAAAGTACATGGAGACACATTTCTTGGAAGAGCTTCTGATTCTTTCTTGTCTGCCAAATGCCTTTCCCATGCAGACTCTCCGAAGTAAATCGCCTGTGTATATTTTTGTAAGTGTGGTTTCTCGGGGTCTTGGAGAGCTATCAGCTTCTTGATGTCTTATCTGAAAGCTAGTCACAGAGGCTGTCTTTCATTCTGCTGACTGAGGCAGCTCTCCTGAAGCTTCTCACCCCAACACTTCTCCATTTAAAATGAAAGTATAATTAGAAAACAACCTCCCTTTATTTCCTCCACTGATCTCTGTCAGGCTTATGTGCATCTCTGTGATCAGCCAGGGCTGCTTCTTTGTTCTTGATGGCTTTGTTCTGCTTTCTTTTTCCAAGAAGACTGTGATGCTGTATGAACTGTGGAATTTCAGAGAAGGTGCTGAACTGAGTGACAAGGAAGTGTCATCCCAAGGGGTGGCTTGGAGAAGAACAACAGGGGAATTTGTGACGGTGTAGTCGCTCCTGGTTCCCCTCGCTGCGGAACAACCACAGAACGGGGCCTGCACTTCATCAGGACAGCACCTTAAAAAGTTTTGACTGCGGTGCATTGGTGGCAGAGGAGTTTGCTCTTGCAGAATTCCTGTTTTGCCTCGAGTCGGGTGCTGGGTATTGGAGAGCAGGTGTGTGGGAGCCGTATCCTTTCTGCAGGGCCGAGATTGAGATAGCAGGCTGTGAAAGTAGGGTTGCAGCTGCAGGCCATGTGACAGGCTTTAAGAGCGTGTGCTTATTGTAACCGAGAAAGCATCTCAAACGTTGACCTTCCAGCCTTTCCCCATCTGTACCTGTTTAACATACAGATGGGGGTGAGCACGCTGGGGCTTGGCAGGACCCCTGCCGCCCATGCGGAAGGAAAGCGCTTTTAACCGGCTCATAATGAACTGCGCGCTCTGGTTTCCACTCTCTGCCCGCTGCCCACCTCCCGCTCTGAAAAAGAGCTGGGGAGGGACCCATTTCCAGCTGTCTCCCAGTAGGAGCTCCTGGGGATGACAAGAGCAAGGCTCAGTCCACCCCTAGGCAAGGAGATTGAGGACAGAGGTTTTATTTGAAACTGGATGGTAACATCCAACATCCAAGCGTACCTTTGAAGCGGAGGTTGTAGCGAGCTGTGTGGTGCCGTTCCCTTTTTGGTGACTGTCCTGCCTCGGCTCACATGCAGGATTTGAGAGATCATGGAGCGTTTTGTAGATTTAACACTGCTGGTCTTGCCTTGACTGAGGGCCCTTTTCCTTCATTTGCAGCACTGGCCTAGATTCCTTTTGGCAAAGGTCTTCCTCTTTTTGAAGCATGGATATCAAAGTAAACAGTGCATGCAGGAGAGAGCAAGGGCTATGTCCACCAGCAGAAGAGGGGACGAAGGATTAATTAGGGCTGAGGCTTAATTGGGATTTTCACTGACTCTAGCAAGCCCCTCTGTCCTTTGCCCCTTTAATTTGGAAATACTTGGCTAACTTAGCAGAAGGGCAGTAAGTGGAATATCTTCTAAATAACGGTGGAACTGACTCTGTGTGGGTAAAATTCCCTTGTTGTGAACAAAGTTAGACCAGACAGTCATAAAGAACTCCTTTGGGCATCAAATGATTAGGAGGCACGCAGACACCTGGTGCCCTCAAACACTGTGGAGCATGACAGAGGAGCGATCTCCCTTTCTGAAGCCAGCCAAGCAGCTACAGGAGCTCAGGCCTCAACATCTAGTCTGAAAAGTCCTCTGATCCCCTTTTGTGTCATATGCCAACACTTCCCCTCTCCTTGCTTCCTAGCTTTCAAGTTTCTTTCCCTCTGCTTGCTTCGCTGCAGTCGGTTGCTGTCAAGTGCAGAGATGAAAGCTCACTGCCCACGCGAGCACAAGGGCAGAGGGTTGAACTTGCCAGCTGTCTCCACTGCACAGGCACACAGACAGCAGGTGGGGAGAACACATTTACTCTCCTCATGCAATTAAGGTGTCCTCAGTGGCTCACGAGTGTTCTCTCGTGTGCCCCTGGGGTTTGCCACCCTGGCACAGCAAGGTCTGTCCCTCTGCCAGGACAAGGATTTGCTCTTGGTCCCTGTGCAGGATCCCAACACGTGGTCCTGGCGTGTCTACTTACAAGGGCAGTTAGATTAAAAATATATACTCTGTACAACTGTGAAAACTCTTGTCTCTCTTCCATGATGTATCAATGAACACTGCTGCCTGATCTTTTTCCGAGCAATAATAACGTGCAGCAGTGCAACCTTGATGTTCCCATGCTGTTTCACGGAGTGGATGGCAATGGAGCACGCTGCTGGGCTTCACAGTTTCAGTGGGAAGCAAGGTGCTTTCTGTGGCCCTGCATTTTATCTGTGCCACATTCCTGCTTTCCCAGAGACTGGTGGGTTGATTGAGGTAGCCCTGAGAGAGCTGGTTGCTGCTTCTGTGTTTGGGAAGGCAGAAAGAGGAGGAAGGAGCAAGTTGGTAAAGTTGAGCCTCATCCACAAAGCAGAGCACATGTAAGAGGGGTTGCCTGTTGCTGCCACTGAGCAAGGGGTGGGTGGACCACTGATTTAATGCCTCTAGGGGAGGAGAGTGACCCACTGCTGCTTCACTTGGCATTGATGGGAGAGGCAGGAGAGCCAATGCCACTACGTTCATTCATTTTTCTGAAGTTGGGTAACGTTGGGGTTTGGGTTTGTGTTTTTTTGTTTTTTATTTTTTTGTATTATTGTAAGTTTGTAAAGAATGTAATCTGTCTGTCGGGGGCACAAGGAGAAAACGGGGGCCTTTCTTTTTTTGGGTGAGGCTGTTCTTATGTTGCTGTTTTTTTGTTGTTGGGCAGGGAGGGGTCTAAGAGGCCATGGGGCAAAAGCCTGGCCCTTGTCAACTGCTTGCAACTGTCCCAGGGCGACGGGAGGGTGAGCTGATGCTGCAGCAGAGACCTCCCACACCAAGCTGTGAAAACGACCTCTGCCTGTGTCCCTCGGTGGGGGAACCTGACCTGCGTGGGGCTCTGCACTGGCACGCCTTGCTGGGGGTGGGATGTAACTCTCAAGGACTGGTCTTGTTTGTGTTTGACTCAAGTAGAAGCTGGGCTGGGCAGCTGCCTGTGCTGTTTATGGAAGGCTGGATTTGATAGCCTGAGTTTCTCAGTGCAAGGAGTTCATGCTGGAGCTGCTCGCCCCAGCACTTCTTCCCCCAGCAGCAGCTCAGGTGCTGCACCTCTCCATCACCTGCTGCCCAGGAGCCCTGGTTCTCACCCCTGCCTCCCTCCCCATCCCGTAGAGCACAGTGTCAGGGATCCTCTTCTCTCTCCTGCTGCTGCAAAGTTGTGTGAACTTTCCTGGTCAATACTGGAAAGGGGAATGCTATTTATTTTTATATTGTGTATATTTTGTCTTGGTCTGCTGATTACCTTTGTTCCCCAAGAGCGACAGTTACCTCAATAGTTAGTTTAATACTGTGTGTTGGGTAATTTTTTTAAAGAACTTTTTTAAAATCTTGATCCTTGGAGGTCTGTAGATTTTATTTCCATATAAATTGGTTATTTTGTATAAAGTACGTTCTTAAAATAGCAATCACCCTCGCTGTATGTGTGTTTTCTTGTCTCCTGGATGGTCTCCCTCTTCCTTTGTAAGGGGAAGCGGATGGGGGTGGGAAGGTAACACAGAGGGCTTTTTTCAGAGAGACAAAGCCCTGGACTGCAGTGAGACACAGTTGTGCCACCTGAAATCCATTTACAAGAGAGCACCTGGAGAGCTAATTGGGATCATTTCCCGTTCTGAAGCACAGCTGTCTGCCTGTGAACAACCCAGTTGTGGAAATGCGATGGTGTCACTGCTTTCCCTCCAGAGTCCCTGGTGGGCTGTGGGTTTTCCTGCAGCCCAGGTGTGCTGGAAAGCCTGCCTCTCTCCCCAAAACACCACGTGGCTTTGGGGTGCAGGTAGTCTGTTCCCCTGCACTTGTGTGAAGCCTCTGTGCTTTGAAAGCACTGCCTTGCCCTTGAGTAAAGCCCATGGAGTGATGCTGCTGTGAAGGAGGAACTGGTGTAGCCTGTGGGGTTCCCATTTGTGCTGCTTTAATGCTGAGCAGCACAGGCTCAGCAATGATGACCCTGCTGGGGCTGCTGGAGGAATGGGAAGCCTTTTGAGCTCATGCACGGTGGTCCAAATCCATACTGGACCCAAAAAGGTCACTTGCCATTTGCTGTTGATTAAAATCTCCCATGTGAGATGGGGCAGGGGCTGCAGCCCTCCCGGCACAGAGGTGTTTAAAGGCAACCTGGCTCCCTCTCACAGGGCTTTCAGCATCAAACCCAGGAACTGGCCTGTACTGTCTTCATGCTGGAAGGTGCCAGCTGTAGGTGCATGGAGGCAGCTTGCACTTGGCCCTTGCTCAGCTGGTCCCTGGATAAATAACTAGCTCAGCTCTGCTGATTCAGCAGCTTTGCATCAGGACAGAACCAAAGCAATGATATTTAAAAGCTGGTACCAGCAAAAGAGGGCAAGGGGGGGGGGTTGGGGATGAGCAGCAGAAGGTTGGGGGTACAAAGGCTCCCGGGTGCACACTGCAGGCCCCTTCCCTTTCCTCTCCAGCTCCCTCTGTCTCCTCCAGGGCTGGTAACAGACACATCTCCTGCCAAAACAGCTTTGCAGCTGCAGCCTGCTCACTCCACTGGCTCCATGTGCCCCTCCTGCCGGAGCCTCGCTGCGGAAGGGGCTGCTCCCGGGCCCAGCGAGCTCTGCCTCTGCAAAGTGATGCTCACAAAATGTTTGCCCCTGACACAGGAACCCACGCTTGCTGATCAAACCAGGGGCCTCATCCTGTCCTCACAGCTCCTCTTTGTGTGCCCTCAGCAGCAGAGTTCATCCCCTGGGGCTGTCTGCATTTTCCGAAGATGAGTGAGCTGGTGAGAGCTCAGACTCCAGGCAGGCTTTGCTAAAGTTGATGGATGATGCATCTTTGGGGGGTACCTGGTGGTGGGGGAAGAACCAGAGTGCCTTTGCACCCATCAATGGTTTGTTGTTTTCTAGTTCCCCAGACTAAATCCTCGGGGCATCCCTGCCCCTGGGGCATCACCTCCATGGCTGGGCCTGAGAGTGACTTATCCTTCCACATACTTGCATGTTTTATGCAAGAAGTAGCCAGGAGCAAGAACAAGTGTAAGCACATTCCCATCCTGGGCACTGGGAGGAGCCTGAGATGTGATGACATCTTGGGTGTGCCAAGATGGGGGGTCAGAGTTGCCCCTGCTGCCCAGGGCAGGCAGATGAAGCCAAACATCCCCGCTGGGCACTTCCCAGCACGGCTGCAGTTCCGGGCCCTGCAAAGGCTGTCCAAGGAACTTGGCTCCTGGTTCCTGGGGAGGATGAAGGGCTGCTCTCTGTCACGTAACCCCCTTCCCCCTCTCCCCTCTGCAGGAGCCAGAGTTCGGGGTGAGGAGAGCAAGCTGTCCAATTTAGGAAGGAGAGGAATTTGGTCGCCCGATCAGTCCCAGGAAGTGTTTGGGTCAGAGGGGATTGGCACGGGAAGATTTTTAATCCTGGGGCTAAGCCGGCACTGAGTGGAGTCAGCACTAATTGGAACCAGTCCTGGGGAAGGTGGTGGCTTTTAGAGCTGCCTTGCAGTCCAGGCAAAGACAAAGCTTATCTGTGCTGTAGGAAATGCCACATCCTAACTTTGACGAGATGCTATCATGAGTGCAAGAGGCAGTGTCAAACTAAGCCACGAGTCCCTCAGCCTTTTTTACCTTTCTTTCTGCTTTCCGCTGTCCACAATTTCCTTGCCTCCATGGTTTGGCAAAGCTACCCCTTGCACAGAGTGAGCTTTCCTGAGCTCTCACACTGAGGCTTTAAACTCTTGACTTTCCCTCTAGCCTCCTTCTCCCAGAGAGCTGGGATGCTTCCCAAACCCGGATTTTTGGTGCAGCCATTTCAAAGCAGCTCACTACTTCATGTAGGCTTGGCTTGGGGTTGGATTGGATGAACCAGTTTCAACAGGGACCTGTTTAGTGCCCAGTTTGGATATAAATGGAAATAAATGGCAGCCCCTCAACCCCATTATGGGGCAGCCCCTGGGGCTGCTCAGACTCCAGGCAGGCTTTGCTAAAGCTGATGGATGATGCATCTTTGGGGGATACTTAGTGGTGGGGGAAGAACCAGAGTGCCTTTGCACCCATCATGTTTTCTTTTTTTTTTTTTCTTTTTTTTTTTTTTTGAAAGGACCTTATATATTTCCCTGAAAACAAAGAATCTTGCAGGTAAAGTTCCCATCTTGAATTTTCCTATCCCACACACACGGGATACACTACCTCGCACAGAAAGGCGGGACTGAGGCATTTGGGGTAGCTCAGGAAGACTCAGTTTTGGGCTAAAACAATTTCTACTCACCGAAATGTTTGCTTGTAAGTATTAGGAAAAATATATGCACTCATAAATTCGAAATTCTGATTTTTGTCCCACACTGAGATGTAAAATGCAACCTCTCCAAGCAGTCTGGGGTCGTTGGAGGGGTGGGACCCTGCTGTATCTCCTCCAGCCCTCAAAGCTAACGCGGTTTTTGTTTGGTGGAGAAGTCATGGGCACAGGAAGGCAAAGCAAAGCCGTTTGCCTGGTGGGGCAGCTCCCATCACATCCCTGCCAGCTGGGAACAGACCCCAGCCCTGGCTCCCAGCCACAAGCTGGGTCTGAGGTGCAGCGTTGGTGCCTGTGCATTTATACACACACATAATGAATGTTTGGGTCTCCCAGGCGCCAACAGAAAAATGTCCTGGGCCATAACAAGAGCCCCAAAGGCTGGTCCCCAGATGGGAATGCCCAAGGGCCCCATATTTGCCCAGCAGCAAAGAGACAGAGCGGCTTTTGTGGAGGAAGGGGAGGAGGTGGCAAGGGACAGGGGCAGGGGCTCGCCATGGGCCCAGAGCAGCGTTTCAGGGCTGCCCCCTCCTCCCTCTGTCGGCTCCCGGAGGCCACATGTTCCCCGGCCACTTTTTAAAATTCCTTTCCCAAAGAGGCTGCCAGGGTGGAGAGATCATAAAAAGTTCACCCCCTTGTCACGAGTGCACCCGCTCTTCCGGGGCCGGTGGGCAAAAGTTGTTTGCAATTTCCTCGGGCCGTGACCTTTGTTTTGACCGTGATGGAGGAAGATTGCAATCCATCAAAGCCCCCCCTGGCCCACGCCGAGGATGGGGGAGAGGGCTGCCTTTGGCTGCTGGAGGAGGGGGTGCCTTTACGAGGGACAGGGGGCACAAGGACACCGCTCTGCCCCTCGGGTTTGGCCAAGAGGCAGGGGGGTTGCCAGCTGGCTCAGCTGGGAGTTCAAACTTCCTGACGTGGGATTCAGAGAGGGAAACTTCGCCGTGTGTGCCACACCGTACGCTCCTGCCAGAGAGATTTTAAAGAGTTTGCTTTCATTTTTTTTTTTCCCAGGAGTGATACTGGATTGTGATTTGCTGCATCAGCAAAGTGGGGAAGGACGTCTTGCAAGGGCTTGTGCCCAGAGCCAGCCCTGCAGACTGGCCAGCTGCTTTGGTGCCGTTCTCCTAGCAGGAGCTTGGACAAAATGGGAGATGCCAGCGGATTTACAGCCTGCAAAGCCTCGGCAGCTAATGATCCCTGGCCTTTCCAGGCTGCCTGAGTTTTTGGAAGATCCCACAGCACTAAGTTTTGTTAGGAAAATCAGTGGCAAACTACAGCTATCCCCTGGGAAATGGCTGGCACCTGCCTCTCTCCTGGAGTTCCCAGGGGGAGCAATTCATCCCAGGAGCACTTGCTCCCCTGCACCCCGGTGTCCCCTTTGAAGACATACCTGCATCTGAGACGAATCTGCCCTGAGGAAATGCAGCCTGTGCATACCGGTCTGCTCTGCTTCCCTTGGCTGCATGCCCGTCTCCCCTCCCTCTGATCTCCACTTCCCTAGGGAAATGCATCCTACCACACTTCCCTGCTGTTAAATACAGATTCCCTTGGGAAGTTGCTCTGTCAGGAATCCCCCTTGATCGAACTCTTAGGTTCTGGGGTCTGAAGGCAGGGTTTTAAAGTTCCACCTGTCCCCTCAAGTAACACCAAGCATGGCCTTGCAACACCCAAGCCTTCCTTTCTAGCCCAACTACTTGCATGGGAACCAGGGTAATTTTTTTCCTGGGAAGCAGCTGTGTGCTCATTTCCAGGCACAGCAGACCATGATATGGAGAAATGTGCTGCTTGTTTCCTTGTTCAATGAGGATCTGTTGAGCTCAGGGAAAAGGAGAGAAGGGAAAGACCTTTTACACCTCAAACTGAAAACCCTATGCTGCAGGAGGGACTCAGAGGCACACGGGTCCCCCAGAAACTCTGTAAAGACAAACCAGACCCCTTTGTAGGCACCATCCTCTGCCCCCAGGTCAGTCACTGTTACACTTGGTAGCCTGTGTGCCTGAATGCCCACACCACTTCCCTGCAGTTCTCTTCTCCCCCTCTAATTTTCCCATCTGTATTTGGCTACCACCAAACCCAAACCTCTCCCTGTCTCTGTCTGTGCACACTTGGCAGTGCTGGGGGCTCAGCATCTTTAACATCCCACCACGTTGTGCAGGGACCTTGTACCCTGGGTGTTGACCCCAGGCCTGCTGGCATTTAGCATCTGTCACTGCTGGAACACTAAACACAGCCCTCCTTGTCACCCTGCCCAGTGTCCCGTGCCTGCTCCAGGGGGCATGTCACGCTGCCTGGGCTCAGAGTGCCCGTTTTCAGGCCTTATTGGAATTAAAGCCTCAAAGGTTGCTCTCCTTTCCCAAGGCCCTGCCTTAGCTGGTCTCCCTCCAGCTCAGGCAGTGTCCATGGAGTGGCCACAGCTCCCACCTGGCTCAGAGTGGTTTGGGGGTTGAGCCCTGGGGCACTGGGGGTGTGGGAACAGCAAAGATCCAGGATCGGATACCGCCTGGCTCCACCAGCGCTGCCTTCTCTCCAGGGCTGGGGCCGCCTGACTGCTTTGAAGGAGAGGGCCCACAGAGCATGGGAAACAGGGAGCATCTTGCTTTGGGTTTTCATCCCCCTCTCCCAGCCCTGCATGTCTCTGGGCCTGCCCCATAGGCAGATGTGGGGTGGATGCCCACGTACCAGATGTTCTGGGAGATCAAAGTTGCCGCTCGCTGCATCCTCCGCTCACGTGTGCGCACACACCCCCCTGCGTCTCCCAGAGGACTGGTAATGTATGCTCTCTATCTTCTGTCCAAGATATTTTCCTTCCTTTCCTTTGTTTGCTTTCCAAACCTCCTCTCTCGTCTTTGGCACTCCCTGCAGCCCGGGATGCGCCAGCAGGGAAAGGCACCCTTTGCTCCCACTCACCACATCCAGCGGCAGGGGGGGTGAGCCTGGGGTGCCTCGCAGGTTTTCCACCCTGCTTCCCTGCTCTGGGGTTTGCTGCTTCTTGGGGTGGGAGGCAAAGGGATCTGTCACCCAGGGGGTCCTTTGCAGTACCCCTACACCTCCCACCCCGCACGGCTGAGAGGTGCTGAGGGGTGTTACAGCTCCACGTGATGACCAGGAGACCCTCTGGAGATGCCCACCTTTGCCCCCTGCACGTTTCTGCAGCCCTCTCATCCCCTCATAGTCCTGCAGGGGTTTCCAGCCTCTGGGGAAGCCCTGAGATCTCCCCATGGGTACACTGGGGACTGAGTGCGATACAACACCTCTAGTACAGAGGTTACTACACTGACCAGCATGGAAAGCCTTTTGGGTACATCAGGTGTCTCCAAAGTGGGGTGCATGCAGAATGAAACACCACTGGGGTGCAGGAAGAAAACCCAATTTGTACTGTTAGTAACTAAAGTAATATTTATTTCATATTTATATAATCCTAATTTTACTTTTTCTATGCTTTATAATATAAAGTCAGTACAGTAGTACCTGCATACAATTTACAAGTAAACATGGAAAGCTCCAAGGGTTTGTCTCTCTCCTCATTTCCATCAGTGTTCCCTAATGAGGGGCCAGGCAGTGGATGGGGACCCCCAAAGCACATGCAAACCTCCCTCATGGGTGCTGCAGGTGGGGAATTCCCATTTGGGGTTGCATAGAGGCGGGAAACGTGCTTTCCCCATCTTCCCACTGTGTCTCCACCTGAACTGGCAGGTAATTCATAAGTTAAGCAGGCTCTAGCCCAGCTCTTCTTGCAGAAAAGTCGTGGGCTTTATTTTTTCCACCTGTATTTCAGAGAAACACTGCGTCCACAGCACACTGCGCAGCACAGCCACCTCCAGCCCGGAGGATGGATCAGGTTGGTCTCCTGCCAGCTGCCAGGCTGGAAAAGCACATGCTGACCTAGAGTTATAGCTGCTGGGGGTGGGCACAGAGAGGTGAGTGCCCTCACATGCCTCTTCCCACCCTGCTTCAGGTGAAAGCAAAGCAGGAGCAGAGCTGTGGCACAGCCAGAGACCTTCCAGCCGCTGTCGAGCGTAGCTGGTGCTCGGTGGAAAAGGGAGACACAAGATGCAAAAGGGACAGTTCGTCCAGAGAGGTGAAACCGTTTGGATGCAGGGAGATGTGGCAGCGATATACTAAACAGGGAACAGGAAAAAAAAAGCCAGATGGTTGCTCCAATTTACTTTACAGCTCCAGACGACTTCACAAGAGGTCACCTGGCGGAACTGAGAGGCAAATGCTTCGGCTTGGATGAAAGCAGACAGCTCGTGCCTGCCAGCGAAACGAGGCTGAGGAACACCCTGCTGCAGAATGGCATGGGCATAGCTGGAGTAACAACATTTGCAAGGGTTCTTAATAGGTTAGCACCTTTAACCTTCACTGCAGCAGTAGTCAGTGTTGTGCTGGGATTAAAATTGCAAATGCCAGGGTTTTAGAGCATGAGTGATGAACTGCCCATGCTCTTAGCCAAGAATGGTTCCCCCATTGAAGTTCCTCCCCAGTACGGAAGCGCTTCCTCTGTGTAGTTTATTGCCACAGGTGGGATGTGGATGTCCTTGGTGTTAGCAATTCTTGTGCTCCTAAAGTCCAGTGACTCTGCAGTGCTATCCCACCAGTGGTGGTGTGGATACCTGGCAAGTCAACCAGGCAGCAGGTGAAAGGAGCCTCCCAATTCCTGCTGTCCCAGCCCTGGCTAGTGATGCTACCATCTTCCTTCAAAGTGTTTGGAGCTGAGAGTAGAAGGGTGGAACAACTGGCTGTCCTTAAACTGCTTTACATCACGTGCATGTGGGAAAAATAGTGATTATTTTTTTTACCTCAGTAAAAGTGGCCTTTGCTGGGAGAAAGGTGCTACAGTGGCACTGCAGGCAAATGGTCCCAAGGGAGCCAGGTAGAAACTGTGCACATGTGGATGAAAGGAGAGTTTTGCAAAAGATCCCTCGAAGTACCAGAAGTACTTCAATGTGTGCCTCTCTCCCTTATTTGTGTTCGGTTCATTTCACCAGCTGGGCCAAGCCAAGACAGTTGTTCCCTTCTCTCCACTGCCAGCTGGATGTCAAGATGCTGCCTCTGTTTTTGGTACCCATTTTCCCCACCCATGTGGCAGCCCCAAGGTTTGCAGTTGGTGCTGGGTTGGGGATGTGCAATCACCTGGCATTCAGGCAGTGGATAAGTGGGCCAGGGGCTGCCTGGAAAAAGGAACTGACTTCCTACAAACCCTCTTGGACACTGGAAGGGAAAGGGCCTTCAGAAAAGCTGGGAGGGACCACCCTTGATAGTTTCACTCTGCAGTCTCTCCCAACAGATCAGCCTTGCACTACCCAAAATAACACGGCAGCCTTGATTTCCACAGCTTTTGACTTCCATCATGTAACAAGGGCTGGGAACTGCCATTTTTTGGCACACTGTCAATAGGATTCTTAACCGGAGAATGCTCCCATACAGATGTTTGTCTTGCTTTCTCTAAAGCAAAGCCAAAGAAGTGGTATGGGATGCTCTGAACGAGATGCCTAGGAAGACAGATTTGGGGTTTCCCAGCCAGCTCTACTTTGGCTGAGAGCAGCAGAAACTTCCCAGCCCTGGAAGGGCCTTCTTGTCATGGCCTGTTCCCTGAAAACATGTTTGAGAGGCAGGATGAGGGCCCCCCCCTGCCTCTCTGAGCTGCCTGTATCAAACAGCAAACCCAGCCAAATCACACTGCAGTCTGTCTGGGCTCTTGCTCAGGGCTAAACACCTTTTGCCAAGTTGCTTTACTGCAGTCTCAAGCCTTTGCTCCCCAGAATAGCAGCTCAGAGTTCACTTACCCAAAGAAACTTTTTTGCTTTGAGTTTTCCCCTGGGGGTCGTTCACTTCTTATTTCCAAGTTTTTCTGTTCCTCCTTCACTGCTATTTCTTTGGAAGTAAATAAATGGGTAATTTTCTCTTAACCTCCCCAACTACTTCACGCTCCTGTTGGTCTCTGGAGGTGGCCCCAGCCCTGCTGTTGGTCTGTGTAAGGTATGAGCCAACACTCTTCTATTCTCCAAGAGATGCATATTCTGCTTGCTCACATCAGCAGGGCATGGAACAAGCAAGGTGCCCTCCTCCTGCCAGCCTGCCTCCGGCTGCAGGCTGGGACCTGGGGCCTCCCTGGACTCTGAGCACCCCAAGGCCTGGAGCTGGGCTTTCCTGGCAGGCTCCACCCAAAGCCTGGATTTTCACTGCTAGTTTTAACAAGGCTTGTGGAAAACATGGCTGTGCTTTTCTCCAAGGCTGGAGGAAGAGAGCTGGGCACCTGAACAGCCTCCCTGCAGCACCCTGGCCCTGTCAGCAGCAGTGCTTGGTGGGCAGCACTCACCTCCTGACAGCCAGCTCGGAGCGTCCCTTCAGGAGTTCTCTCTCTTTCCACTGTCACTGGCTGAATAAAGGCACTGAGGCCTCAGTTCTCGGGACTTTCTGGTTGTTTTCTTCCAGTCTTTCTCTCACCTTGACACTTGGGTGCACCTCCAGGGATCATTCATCCAGCACGTGTCTCTCTGATTAACGTTAATTCCTCTCGGGGTGAAAACTCCGTGCTAAAAGCAGGGCTGTGACTCAGATGTGCAGTAACATTTGAAGTCCTCTGCTGATCACTTAGTGTCAAGTCCGCTCCTAAATTTTCCACTGCCAGCTCTGCAGAGCAAGCACAACGTTATCCACTTCCCTAACTCCTTTTCCAGCACTAGTTCTTGCACTCTCTGTTAATCTGCAGTGCTTGCCTCTCCCATCACAATTTCATTCTTTTACCTGAACCCTGATTTAATGCCTCCTTTGTTCCCTGTATTTGTCCAGTTCCTCAACGTGCTGATCCGGCTTACGGCTTGTTTACTAAACCCAGCTGGAATATTGTGCATGCTTATACAAAGATGAATAAAGATCAATATCCTCATTGATTTGCTCCTGGTCACCAGGTACATCAGTGAGGAAAAAAAATCACATATCCTACCTCGTTTGCTTCATTCAGCAGTACAGTTCAGCTCATGGAACTGTGCTGCAACAAGGCTCCAGCAGGAACTCCGAAATCCACCTGAAATGCTGCTTTTGTCTCACATTTTGCCTGTAAAAATCTGTGTACAAACACTGAAGAGAAGCCTGGATGAAGACATAGCAGGGTTGCTAACTACACTAGGTACACCTGGAGGGGATATTCCATTTTTCTCTGCATCTCTAAGGTAACAAAACTTGGCAACAGCCCCCATTACCTGGAATCAAGGAGAAGGATGTTCCAGGTAATGCAGACAGTTTTTTGCAATCAAATTATCTCATGTGGTTGTCCCAAGATTAAAATCAACCCATGTGTCCTTGTAACACACTTGCAGGGAACTTGCAGTGAGGAACCACAGTCAGACACTTAAGTAGTTACTGTTTTGCTTTTCAAAAGTACACAAGGAATGGATTTTTGAAGGTCTTGCCACCTTCAAGAAAGAAACAAACCAAAGAATCTCCTTTTGTCACAGCCAAGCATCTTCATGTTACTGATAGCAGAGAACATCTTCATAACTTCTCAAAGAATAGTTTTTTTTAGTGAATAAAACCTACCTGAAGATATTGTTGCAGTATGTCCCACCACTGTGGAGTGATGTACAACAAAGCAACCTGTTTCTTCTGTGCCCCAGCCTTCAGCTTATTGTGCCCGTGACTTTACCTGTCATGCATTGACACCATGGCCAGTAGATCATCTTTCCAAGGCAAACAGCAGCACTAGGACAACATAAAAGCTACACTTTTGAATGATGATGGCCAAATCTAGGCTGTTCACTTCCTTGGAGATAATCTTACCATCTGTTTGAAGTCTTTTCATGGAGCACTGGAGCAAATATTCATAGTGTACATCACCCACCAAAGACCAGTAACCTCCTCGTCTCACCCCTCAGTTTTTATTTCCAGACACCGCACTCCCTCTCAACATTTAATTTCTGTTCCTAAGCCCTGGTTGCAGAGAAAATAAGGACACAAGTTTAAGTTCAACTGCTTTTTCAAAGCACTGGCAGATAGCCTACTGATGAGCCATCTCCAGACAGGAAACAAATCTGCTTCAAAAAGTACTCTTTGAACCAAGAAACAACACAGTTAAGCACGAATATGTGAGGATTTTCCTTTCCTGCAGATGTGTCACAAAACTGGAGCCCAAAGCTTAGTCAGGAAGCTGGATCACTGACTATTGCAAAGATTAAAGGTGTAACAGTTATCCAAAATCTAGAAAGGGTGGGACTTTTAATCCACATACACTTATTGCCCAGTCACAGAAACATGTCTTAAAAAGCAAAGCACTAAAGGAATAAATACCACAAACCATCTATGTGGGAAAACAAGAACTGGCACCTAAATGCAACACCAAGGAGCAGCAGAACAAAAAACCCCACCCAACCTTGCTAAAGAATCTCATTTTCTAAGAGTAAGTTTAAAGCATTTCTTCTAGACACGGATTAAGTTTGGATTCAGGATTTTCTTAGCAGTCAGTCTCCATTTGAGAGAAATGAGGCAGTAAAAGGCTCATCTAGCATTTAGAGCCCACTTCACACGAGGGCACACAACTCAGCTTGAGAAGAAAGGGCTCAGTTAAAAAAACACCCCATAAAGAAAGCAGTGTTGCTGCAGCCTTCAAGTATTCTTCAAGGCACAGTGTAAAACTCCTACTGTTCCTGATTCACTGCAACAGTTAGAGAAGATGATTTCAAAACACACTCAAGTAGTAATTCATCAGCTTCTTATTCCCACAAAAGAAGTTTCAGAATTGAGCACTAGGCAGAGAGTCAAGCGTTCTGCCAGAGGCTTGTCATGTGGAAGGTCACCTCTAGAATTTTTCTGTCCTGCACCATAAAACATGGAGACAATACTGGTCACCACAGCAGAAGGAAAGGAGAAGCAAATAGTAAAACTTAACAGATTTGGTAATAGTTATTAGAGTAACTATTTAGAGTAGTTACTCTATAGTTACTCTAACAATAGAGAGAACACTTGCAACACAGTCAGCTGCTGTTCCTCAAGTCCTGAAACTTAATTGCTGCAGGGTTATGGTTTGGATCTCCTGCACAGCAGCAACAAACCTGTGACTGGAAAGGGACTGCACCTGTTCTACCTAAGCAGCACAGTTGTGTTACTGTAGTTCCCTCTTGAGAAGGAAGACTGAGGGAGCAAAACTACCGACCCATTTTTCAGGGAGAATGAGGCTCATCCTGGAGTCCTGTTCAAAAGCCTTGCCTACCATCCAAGGCTATTCCAGCAAATAGCTCGACACCACTCCATGCACTTGAGTTCTGGCTCCACAGAACTGTTAATACACACAGCTCAAGCAGTAAGTCCTTATACAAACAATCCCACTCTTCAGAGGTCGCTGCCAACGCCCCAGAGAGAAGCGACAGGGAACTCCATATACACACAACACACACACGCATTTTTATTTTAATAAATAGAGTTTTACAGGCTCAGGCTTTTTATTTGAAATCACATATACAGAACAAGAAATGCCTGACCAAGTAACATGAATTAAACTACTAACCTTGGGAAGGAATACATGCCCTCTGTAACACTGAAGACCTCAACTGAAAAGGGATTTGTTAGCAGCAAATAAAAGCGAATTTGCCAGCATAGTGATTTACTTCACAGATCAGACAACTTGAAAGAGATGTGGCCAAAGCAAAGAAAAGTGACCCTAAATGGACCACTCGTCTTTATAGTGTCACAACAGTGTAAGGAAAGCCAAGAGCCCAAATGCCTCCATTTCCTAGTGCCACTTCTGGATGAATATGTATGTCTTCACATCCTTTGAGCAATACATTCTAACCACAAGTAGAGAGGCTAAGCACAGCAGGTATGCAAAATTATTCCATTGAAGAACAGATATTGGATGACACAGTAATGTTATATTTCAAGATTTCAAATTAGCAGATGCTTTTGCATCCCCTTCAGTATGGCAGTGGAACAGATCCCACCTTCTCTCATAGAGGTTTAGTCCAAAAACTTCCTGTTGGCATTAGCACCAAAGAGAGCCACTCTGATTTCTGGCATCATCTGTGGAGAAAGAGCACATCAGTTCCATGCAATGGGCAATACAATCCCTGCATGTTCCTCCTGCAGGCACTGTGGGATAGCTAAGCTAGGCTTCAAAATTAACAACTCAGTTCATCTGAGCTTTCTGAAGCCTTTATCTGATCACACATTGCCTGCTTCTCTCCAGACTGGAAGGACTGCCTGTACTGCAGCACAAGAAAGAGATGCCAGAGCCAGTTTGGTGTGGGTTTTTTTTTTTGGTACTATGATTTAATAGGTCTCAGCCAAAGTTTCTAGCCTCAAGCTTGCTTCAGGAATTCAAGTTAGCCTCAGCATCTCAGCATCTTGACTGCAGTGTGTGGTCATACCAAGTCTTTCAGTATCATAATTTATAGTGTTTTATGCTCAAGCTTAATTCAAAAGGGATCATTCTGGGGAAAGCCACGTTTGTTGCAGACAAGCACAAACAACAGGTAATTTAATTCTTTCTATTAAAACGTAACTTCTTGTCATGCACATTGAAATCTGATCCTGTGCATTATTGTGACATGCTGGAAACAGGAGGATTTAATTACAAGACCAAACTAGTTATTTACTTTGTTCACCTTGGTGGTTAGAGAAACTCACCTGCTGGGCTACAAGGTCCAGTCGACTTTCCAGGGTATTGGAAACCTTAATTTTACCATCACTGTTGTAGATTTCAACACCTCCAGCACTGAAAAGGGACAAAAAATTAAAATCTGTGAACTCCACGGGTCAGAGTCAGAATGTGGCAGAGATACTATCATAAATCAGTGTTTATAGGCAAGTCAGATACACAGATAATATTTTTATTTCTAAAAACCCAAACTTTTTGATCATGTCTTAATAGGAATCAGCACAAAGTGATGCAGTGAAGCAGCAGTGCAAAGCATCTTTGGAGTTATCAGAGCCCACAGACACGTGCAAGGGTCCTCATCAACACAATCTAAATCTAAGCAGAGCTATGAAATTCGTCACTTCACAGCAGCTTCAGCCTCTGTGTTGTTCAGACAGCTATCAGATTTTGGAAAGTGAGGAAGAATGATAAAAAAATGTTTGCTGGTCCATACACAAAGATCACTATCAGAATATAGAGCTTTGTGCTGTGTTCTTTAGAGCCTTTGCAGACAGAAGAGACACAAACCCCACCAAGTGATTATCCTGCAGCACCTCACGACTCAACTTGCTTCATCTTGAGACAGAAAGCAACATCCATATCCTCTCTCTTTAAAAGACCAGTAGTTAAGTTTCTATGTGCAGTTATCCTCCACTTCAGTACTGTGTGATCAGGTTGGAGGTTGCACAAAACTTTTACTGACATTTTTGACTGAGACAGTGCTTGTCTGGAGGGAAGTGCAGACTCTGTGCCTGATTAACACAAAGAAGTGCCAAATTCCACGAGAACAGCAGCAGACACTGCGAGGATGTTCCATACTTAATTTTCTGAGAGCGTTCTAGTACAAGCTGTGTCTTGAAAAGTTGCATTATGTTAGTGCTGTGTATAAAACACTCCCATTTTCCTTACATGTCTTCTGGCAGGAAGTTGTCTTGGTCAATGTGAACATCCACATCCCTTTTTATGGCATTTTTGTAGACAGGAATGCTCTTCTGTACCGCACTCTGGATACAAGATAAACCTCCAGTTAGTACTGACAAATGCTATTGCACCACTCAGGTTTGACCTCTCAATCATTTGTAGTAATAAAATGAAGGGCATTGAGGCCTTTTTTTTTTTTTTTTTTTTTTTAATTAAGCAAATGCATTTCAGTTTGGCTTTTGAGCCAAACCCAATTATTATTCTTAACACTGCAGCAATGCATAAAGTTTCCAATGTAACATCCAAGCAGGCAAATGATCCTCCCCAACTTCAGAAGCACACTTGTTCTCTTGCACTGCATCTACAACAGAAGTGCAACAAGCAAAGCTTGTTTTCATGTCACACAGAGGGGATCTGAGCAGCAAATATTTGCAGTCAGGTCTAGGCCTTTGTGAGCAGGGCACTGTCAGGCCATTCCAGGTGTCTTACCTTAACCATGGGGAGATCCGGCTTCCTGCACCGAACAATTAACCTGGGCTCAAGCAGCTGGTAGAATCCCTGCACGGAACAACCATTTCAGTATCACAGAGTCAACGTTTTAACTGTCTTAGAATTACTGAACCCCAAGAAAGGAACGAGGCTGATCAATTGGATACCCAGATCCTGACAACATTAGCCTCTTTTATTTAGTTCTTCACTCGCAAGTTCACCTCACGCAGACGTTCCGAGAGCACGGCACCAACACCTGGGAAAGGGCCCAAATATGGATGATGGGTTTGGAACTCAAGTGCAACTAAACATGGAATTGTAGGATTGTGTTGGCCAGTTAATGTTCATGTATACACAAGGAGCACTGCTGTCTAAGTAGCCTGAGGATGCAGCCAAGCTCTTGAAGACATGCAGTAGTTTCAGATGCCTGTTCTAATAACTCCTGTCTTGCAGTTCCTGGGGTAATAGCTGAGACTAGAATAGATTAAAATAAGTTTAGTTCCAGTTTGAAGGGACCTACAACAATCATCCAGTCCAGCTGTGAGTACAGATCTCTCACTGGATCAAATATAACGAGCCAAGACAAACGTGGCCAGTTCACAAGAGCAGGACTGGTTTGTTTGATGTACAGCAAGACCAGACCTGAGTGTGGCAAGGAAACACCACTGAATTGGAGGCACAAGCTGGTAGGAGACACTGTTGAGAAAACTCAGCTATCCAACTGTGACAGGAGAGCTCGTGGGTGGCTGCTGGGAGTTCACAGAAACAGGACCAATCCATACCGGGGGGCAGCACCAGTGCCAACAGGACTGACCCGGACAATGCCTGTTGGATTTTTGGCAGTTGATTTCTGGGGCTTGAGGACGTTCTTCTAGGTAAGCAAAGCTTTGATTTCTGCTTCATATGCCTGCGACAGGCACATGCCATACTACAGTAAATTTGTCAAAGCCAGGGCTTATTAAGTCTCAAATGCCCAAAGTATTTTAGAAGCGGATAACTACTGACTTCTGGGTTTGGAGAAACAGCCTTTGTCAAAGGTGCATTTGATCCAACTAATTACTACAGGAGCTTAATGTGTGCATCCTAAAATGTGCATATTACAGGGTATGTGTGCACATCTGCAGTTATTCCTACAATGGAACTGCTGCCTGGCATACCAGGTTCTACTCCTCAAAGTAAGCTGCAACCTCTTCTGTTCAGAGTCCAAGCCTGAAACACATTGAACTGATGTTTAAAACTCAAAGATGCCCCAGCAACATTTGATCTAGACTCCAATACAACTGTAACTTCCAGTGGGTTATTTCTGACAAAAGAAACTTAGGGGGATAGGGCAGCAATGATCTGTGTTGTACAATTCAAATATTTACCTGTAGAACTAGTCCATCCAGCAGTGCCTGGTACCTGGCAGTATCCTTCACCACTTTGGCAAGTCTCTGCTTGGCCTCATTCAGCAAATCCTACATTCAGAAGAAATCAGATCAGCAGAGCCCATCTGTTTGGCATTTGGTTTCGTGCCTACCAACTTTCTGTACTTCTATTATAGCTATCACACCCTGCCAACACGTAAATGTACACTCCAGCTGGTGTTCATCCAAGCTAGACCTTCATCTCTCTGCATGGCACACTATCCTCTCCAAACACTTCCCTTCTTCCTGCCCTGATCTGAACTCACTAGAATCTGACAATAACTCCTTTCTCATGAAAAAGGGAGAACTCAGTAGTAAAAGGACAGTACCTGCAGCATTAGTTCAGACAAACTAAATATGTTGTAAATAAATGTTTCACGTAAACTAATAAAGTTGTCCAAACAAATTTTTCAGCTTTATGGTCAAACAAAGAAATGTAACCTATCTTTCTATCAAATAATATTCAGGTTAGGTATTTTTTTAATTGTAAGCAAGTGAAGTCTAGATTTGAAAGAAAGAGCTCATTTTTAATTTGAAGAAGTTGGTCTTGATTATCTTTATTTGACAAATCAGTATTGGACGGGATTGAATTTTTAAGAAATTTGAGTCAACTCAAACACAGCTCCTAGAACTGAACCATCATAATTACTTCAGATAAAGAAACTATGATTTGGTATAAACCCTTCCCTACTGTCCTGCCTTGTGGCATTTAGAAGAAGAGTGCAGGGTAACGCAATCAGGATGAGGATATAACACTATCACAATTTAATGTCACGGTCAAACCTAGTTACACTGTCCTCCCTAGAGCAACACAGATTTCTGGAACTGCTCATCTCTCTTCATGAAAGAAGCCAAAGATCTGATAAGAGAAGAAAGAGTGAGCAGCATGTGATTTTAAATGTCTTAAAATGAGGAAGAGTGTTTAGAATTACTCAGAAGCATGAGGTTGAGTCAGCAGATAAATGAGGAAGAGATTACCCAGCAGAGACTATCACAATAGAGTTAGATCTTTAGCCACCCACCTTCCTCCTCTCTGTGAAGACAATCTAAAGTTTGAAACTCATTTTAAAGAGTCAATAAACTGGTGATTTTCTTCTGCTAACTCCCCCTTTTTCAAGGCAGAATCAACTTGAATGTTATCCTTTATCCATTAGCTTTTATTTTTGACTTCCACAGATCTCTCAGTTTTTCCAGCAGCTCAACAGCCCCACCTAGCAGAGCATGGAACACACGAACTGTCTCTAAGACAGGCGTGAGAATGCTGCTCAATGAGCAGAATGAGAACACACTGCATGTGGTACAAGACAAACACAGTAAGCCCGACCTAAGCCTGCTCTGGTAAAAGATCACTCACCCTGTAGGACAAGACACAGACTGGTCACCTACTACAAGAAACAAAGCTTTTCACGTAATATGGGCCACTGAAGGAGACAGAAAAGCCCAGTTCATGGTGTTTTAAGCCTCCTTGCTTACACCACACTAGCTTTTACACAGAAATGTTGCTTCGGGCAAAGAGAACCTCAAACTTCTACCAACCACGCAAGAGAACTTTCCTGCTCTTTAAAGAAACAAGCTGTTGTGCCAGTGACAGATACAACAGTGCCTGCAATGCTCCTGGGAACAGGAACAACTGCATTTTCCTAAAGGAGCACGTAATAGAAACAGTGAAAATAAGCTAAAGTAGATTAGTAGATCTGGACCAGCTTGGAAAGCCACTTTTGTACGTTGAAGCAAACGTCACTCACTCCCAAACCCTATTTTTCTTTAGAGAATGGTTACATTTCCTAACACATGGTAGGAACAGAGCCTCTGTGTATTTACTAGAGAGATACTCACTGCAATAAGGTCATCCCTTGCCTTGAGGACCTTCAGTCTTGCTTGATTCATCAGGTTGGACATCTGACTGCAAGTTGAATGATAAACTTGAACCAATCCATCAGACTTTGACAGAATAACTGCAACATTTAACTGTATACTTTAAAGGTAACAATCCTACAACATTTAATAATGAAGCCTGTTCACCTCTTTGAATCTGTTTCTGACCTTGCACAAATGATTAAAATGCAGAACTCTGTCCCTGAGTAAAGACCCACCAAACTAAACCTGACATCATTGTTTGTCCCAGGGTAACAGACCAGGGCAGATTTCCAGAAATTAAGTACATAAAGAAACACGAAGGATCCTTTCATCACACTTAGTAAAAGTTAGACTATTGTAGCTCAGCTTTGATAGTTTCTCCCCCAAAAAAAGACCAGAAACTCATAATTAGAATTAAATACAACATCAGTTTGCCTGTTTGCCAGGGAAAGAGAATTTTGTATAAAATTAGCAATAAAATATGAGCTCAGGCTTTGAAGACAGCCATCTAACCTAGGCAACTTACATTTTCTTTTGCTGTTCTATTTGCTTCTCCTTCTTTTCATAATACTCCATGATTTTCAGCCTCTGCGTCTGAACAAGGCGACCCTTCTCAATGTTGAATTCTTCTTCTGCCTATGGTAAAAATTAAATAACTGAGGTGGAAATTGATTCCATGGGCTGAAGAAAACAGAACCAAAATGTAACAGCCATGCTTTCAGAGCACATTCACAGACAAGTCAGGATGATACAATTTATGGTTCCACATAAAATCAAACATTTCAACCAGTCCTCAAGTCAGAGTGAGGACAGGATGTGCTCTGCTGAACTAGAACCTTGCTCACCAAGATAATGCTTATTTTATTAATTGACTGAGGCATGTTTCCTTGCAGCATGCATTCCTCAGGCACAAAAGTACCAAACTTATATATTACATACTGTTATACAAAACTCATTTTAGCTTCAGCTCTGATCTGTTTTCACAGATTTGGTCTCTTTTCTGGCTACAAAAGATTCTACCCAACCCTCAGTGTCCACAAACGCCATTACTTTAAATAATTCTTACCCAGGGAGAGTGACAGTATAGCTGTGACTTTTGTGTAAAGCCTAGCCAGGTAGCATGTGAAAACACATGGAAAACTTCCCTATTTACACCTGAGAATCCAATCTCAACCTTCGACTTCTGCTTGCAGATCCTCAGGAATAGCTGCTTTAGTGCTGATTAAATATTTGTGTAGATCTAAACGTTTAAGGGAGATTAAATATTACTATTAATGCATATGCTGAGTCCAATACCAACAAGGTGTTTCTGTAGGGGTAAAATGCAGACTGTTAGGGCTGTAAGGCACCATTAATCTTTCTTTAGTAAACACCTACACCCTGTCACCAGATTAATATTAAACTTGGTCTCTTGTGGCTTAACCTAAGTGAAGAATTCTTGCAAGTAATTCAGCACATGCCTTAAATATTAATTGATGGTTTAGTTCCCCATCTAAATCACTACTGGTACCCCATCTAAATCCTACTAAATCACATCTAGAATTAAGACTGCAGCTGTCTACACAGTTTTAGGTACAGTTATGAGCCTGGTTACAAACAAACTTTCACCAACATAATTCCACCAGTTCAGCTGTCCTCTTTTACCATTTTGGAACATGTATGAGTTCTTCTGCAATATTATAAATAGTTATAATAAAACAACACTACAATTGTAATGACAAACCCCAGCAGAATTAATAGTTATGAAGAGAATTCCCTCAACCCTCAGTGGTATCAATTTATGTACAGGAGGTGGGGAAAGTGTTTCACTTAATCCAATCCAGTTCACATTATCACTCAGATCTCCTGATGGCTTAGAAAAAGGAGTGAACTTCCACATGGATAATTTTTTTGTCTGAGAACCACTAAGAAAACTTAGACCAAACAACAGCTCCAACTTGTTTTCATCTGTCAAAAGCTAAGAAACGTTAACTTCATTTGGTACACCTTTTTTGCTACGTAATAACTAACCATGACATCAGCTGTAGCTTACAAGGGTGTTCTAGGCCTGCCCTGACTGCAGCTATTCAAAACGGGATGCCAGATGCAGGTTTCCTTTCGCACTTACTGACAGTGAACTTCCACTTTTACCTTTGCATCTATTTCTTCAGCCTTTTCGTTGGCTTCCTGCTCAATGAAAGCCATCATATGCTTGATCTGTAACGAGAGAGAGAGGAAAGAAAATGTTTTGTGTAGGAAAGCACTTTGACTAGAGGAGGTAGGTATATATATTCCTCATTTGTACAGCAGGCCCCTCCATATCCATTTACTAATTCATATAATGTTGTCTGCAAACAAAAGAGTCAGTTCACCTTAGCACTCACTACAAGAAAATTATTTTCCCCAATAATTCTACGTAATGGTGTTTCACTGGCTATCATCAGAAGAATGTTCTTCAGATATGCAACCATACAAAAAACCCCAACCCAAAAGTAAATATGTATAAATGTGAGGCTGGGTATTTTCATTCTTCACTAATGAGACCAACCTTTTAGCCTCCAGGTTTGGTTAAAAAAAAAAAAAAATCAAAAATCCTCACACAGCAAAATTCGTGTGTTTGTTATGACATTTATGTGAAACAGAGAAGACTAACACAGATGGCATCTGAATGAATCTGGGCCTCCCACACTCAGTGACCAGTGAAGCGAAGCAAAGGGCTACTGACCACTCTGGTCAGACCTGTACAACCAGAAGTTCCTTCAAACACCTGAGAAATCCTTCCTGGAAAAAAAAATGTAATAAATTCTGTAAAGATCTACGGGGTCATTAAAAAATGCTGCTACAAAGAATGACTTTACAAAGTAGTTGCACGTCAGCTGGGAGGAGCTGGGGAAGGAGACAGAGGCAGCAGTGCTAGTTGATCCAGACCACATCAAGTATATCACATGCTGCTTCAGAGCCTGGTGTGCACCAACATATTCCACTCGGAGGAACATCTCTGAAGCCACCTCAAAACACTACAGAGCACAGGTCTGGCATCTTAAAGACAAGGAAAGCAATCACACTGAGCTCTTCTTATCTATCATATGGCTTTCTGTGACCAGGCCTAAGGTTAGGATCCCGCTGTGGGGCAAACGACAAACTGCAGCTGGGAAGGGGAACATCCATTTCCAGGGCCAGGTGGAGCAGACCACAAAATCCTACCAGCTTTTTGCTTGCAACTTAGTGCCGAGACACATTTTGCAGTCTGAGTAAACTCACACGAGAGATTCTACTTACAGAATCTCATGTTAAAATTAAATATTTTAAAGAGATTAGGAAGGTGCCAAGTTGAGCACTGAGCCAACGTGCAGAACAGCACTATGCCCACGGAGAGGAGAAAACAGAAGTGAACCAACAAGTGGAAGATTTTAAACACGAGCAGTGGAAGAAGTGAACACTAACATCCACATCCTCAAATCAAACCAGCAATTTTTCTTCTAAATTCAGTTTGCAACACTTTCAAGTGTGTGTCTACCTACAGCATCATTTTTCTACCCTGCACTTCAGAAAGGACAAGAGAGGCACATGAAGTGAGGAAATCATTTTGCTGAATAGCCTACTGTTGAAGGAGACTGAGAACTTTTGTACAACAGCAGCAACCCTCACATTACTGAGCCACTTCCTCCAGTGTGGTTTGGTTCCTGAATTTTGGAAAAGTACTTCTAACAATTCTCTACACAAAAGAAAAGGAACAAGATGGAAGTAAGCTAATATGGAACTCACTTCCCCTAGTCTGGTAAGACTGAACAGTGTTACTTCCTTCAAATGCTGCTGTACTGAAATCCCTTTTTGCTTTTTATAGACACAAAAAGAGGTCCACAGTGAGACTTTCACATCTATAAATGGGATCAGTTTTAATAACACTAACAAAAAATGTATTTTGAAATGAGAGGTTAATTTTAAAGTATTATTTCCTACAGAAAGGGAGGGCTTGCCTATCAGTAGTATTGTGATTATCCTTTCTATTGGAAGTCCTAGGTGTTAGACTGGCTGTAGCTAGAAGTAACTAGATGGAACAATCTACTAAACACCTTTGACAGAGCAGAGCGAACAAATACATCAATGGAAAAAATCCTTAATTAGAGATGATTTTCAAAGTGAAAATTATTGAAAGCACCATGGTGAGTAGGTAAGAGAGCCAGTTGGCAAGTTCTTGCCAGAGTTATACACATCCAGGACTGCCATATCATCAGCACTCTCCTTTGCAGTTAACAGGATCATCCAAGGCTCGGGGGTGTAGAGCACTGACAGGAAAGCTGCAGATGTGAAATGCTATTAGAATGTCATGTTTAGCACATCACCAGAGCCTGAACTAACCTTTGAAGTTCAGGTCCATTATGGCTGAGATCAAGACCACCCCCAAATCCAGATTTATTCTTATTGTCTTCACGGAAGATGCAGGAAAAAACAAACAAGCTTTGTGGATAAAATGTAATGTTACAGCTCTCCTTTTGGAGAAAGGCAACCCACTGATTTTACTTTCAACGCGATGCTTCCTTGCCAAGAGTCTATGTTTACTGAATGAGAAAGTGAGACACGAAGTACTTGTGATGCAAAGGACAAAGGGAACTTGCCTGATCTGCTCATCACCTGCAGGAAGCTCCCCAGCCCAGCGCTGACCAGATCCGTGCAGCCTTTAGCACGGCACACCATTTCCAGCCCAGCTGAGAGCAGCTTTCTTTAGGCAGGGGCAGTGTTTACTGTCAACAGGGACAGGCTGTCCTGCCCCGGGAGGAGGTGTCTGCAGTCAGACTTACTGCAGGGCTGTAAGTTTCCACTGCAAGCCAAGGCCAGGCTGCACCACTCTGCTTAGATGTGAAAACGGCATCCCAGCACACCAAACATCCCACCCAAAGGTAAGGCACAGCCAAGTGGATAGATTACAGCTGTAACCAAAAAAGGGATGGAGAGCCCTTAGAGACCCATAAAATCATGGCTGGAAGAGACTTGTAAGATCGCTCAGCCCAACCACGAACCCAGGACTACCCCTGTAACCCCTAAACCATTAAACTGTATCACCCAGATGCCTCTTGAGCACCTCCAGGGATAGTGACTCCACCACTTCCCTGGGCAACCTATTCCAGTGCCTGACCACCCTAAGAGCAAACATTTTTTTCTTCTAATATCCAGTCTGAATCTCCCCTGTCTCATCTTAAGGCCATTTCCTCTTGACCTCTCACTGCAGAAGAGACCGGCCCCGGCCTCTAAGCATCAACCGCATCCAAAAACGCGGTACTTGTCTCGGGCCGTGTATTTATACGCCTTGAAGTGCAGTCAAACCCTGCACTCAGCAAACCCCCCGCCCGCGAACCCGCCTTATAACCCGGCACAAAACGTCACCGAAACGCTTCACGGAAAACCCCACTTCGTTCGGAGACTTGCCCCTCCCTTCCCCCTTTCCCGGGGGAGCGCCCGGCTCCCCTCCAGCAGCGCAGGGGACGCGATTTCACCCCCCTCTCGCCCCACAGGCCGAGCCGGCCGCCGGGGCCGCCCCTGCCCGCGCTCCCCGCGGATGAGGGCCTACCTGCTTCTGCACGTCGGCATCGCTGAGCGCCATGGCGGCGGTGTGTGCGGCGGCGGTGTGTGTGGCGGTGACAGTAGCGGTGACAGCAGCGGTGACAGTGACAGTGGCGGTGACGGTGACAATGCCCGAGGCCGCTCCCAGCGCCGCCGGTGCCCGCAGCGCAATCACAGCCGGGTCGGGTCAGGCGGCCCGCGAGCCCCGCCCACCTCCCCTCCCGCGGGCCAATAGCGAGCCGCGCGGCGCGTGACGTCACGCCTGGCACCGCCCCCTGGGGACCCTCCGTGAGGGCGGTTGTGGGCATTGGTGGGATCCGCTCTCCGGCTTCTCTTCTCTGGACTAAATAAGAGTTATATGCGTTTATGAGACTCCCTCTCAGCCTTCCTCCAGACTAAGCATGCCCAACTCCCGCAGTCTCTCCTCTCTTATAAGAGAGATGCTCCAGACCCCTCCTCATCTCCGTGGCCGCCCCCGGACCCTCTCCAGCAGCTCCTTGTCACGTAGTGACTGAGAAGCCCAGAGCCGGACACAGGGCATTCTGTGATTTCACGGAATAAAAGCGAAAGGATGCAGGGAATAGGTGGACAAGGGGAGGGGAAGGAGGGCCTTGCAGCAGCGGGGAAGCTGGGGGCCACCGGCTGTCAGGCGGAGTGGCCATGGGGGAAGTCTGGTGGTGGCCCCTCGGGGTGGTTGTGCTGCTGTGATTAACCAGCATTTCATTATAGTAAACGCGGTGGGGATCCCAGGCGTTATTTATTTATTTATTTGTTCTTTATTTATTTATTATTACCTTCTGTGATGTGGTAACTCTTCAGAATTCTTCTGTTGCTGCTGCCATTCTTTTCTTCCTGGCAAAATTAAAGGCGATCCTCGTAACCTGTAATAGTGTTTGTTTATTCTGGTTGGCAGGAAGCTTCTGTTTCCGTTCTGCAGGTACATGCACTGGGAAAAATAGAACCCCTCCTCCCGAATCAAGTGTCATACTCGGCATTTGTCAGATCCGTGCTTCTTCCCGATTTATTCCTATTTCCCTAATTTTTACCGCGCTTCTTTTCTACGTGAAAAAACCCCAAGATGATAAAACTACGGTAACTTCGATTTTTTTTTTTTTCATACGGCAATTATAGTGCGGGAAAATCAACCTGTACTTTGGGGCCTTGAGAATACTTCGTACTACTTCGGGCACCATCTAAATGATATTATAATACGTGTGAACCACGTTCAGACTCGGTTTGTTTTCCTTGTGGCTCCCCTATCCGTGCGGAGGGGGGGGGCGAAGGAGGGGGTGTCTAGGGGGTTGAGCCGCCCACATGGTGGGGGGCCGCGGAAGTTGAAGTGCCAGGAGATCGTTTTGCTCCGAACCCGCGGGTAAAGGGTGGAGGGATCGGCAGGAATCTCCCACATCCACCCTTTTTCCCGGTGTCCATAGGATTCCAAGCGCCGCCCGCTCCCCCCTCCCCCCGGCAGTCACGTGACGGGGGCGGGGCCCTGCCGTGACGCGGCGCGAGCCGTGACGCGCGGCACGCGCCGCGACGCGCCCCGCGCGCGCTCCTCCTCCCTCCGTACCCCCCCCGCCCCCTCCATCATGGCGGCGGCGGCGGCAAATTAGGGCAGAGCCCGCGCGCACCGGCCGAGCGCGCGCGCGCGCCCCCCCCCTTCCCCACCTCACCCCACACCACACACCACACACACCACACACCGCCCCCGGCGGGAGCGACCTCCGCCGCGCCTCCTCCTGCTCCTCCCCGCGGCGCCCGCAGGTGAGGAACGGGGGGTGTGGGAGCAGGCGGGCTCGCTGCCTATTTGTTTATTTATTTACATTTATTTATTTATTTACGTTTATTTATTTATGTATTTGGGGGTCGGGGGAGCGGCGGGCACCGGCGACACTGCGCGCGCCCCCGCCCCATGAGGGGCTGAGGGGAGGGGAGCGGTTGGGGGGCGGTTGGAGCCGGGCGCGCGCACGGACCTCCCCACCCCCCCAGCCGCGGGGGGCGCGCGCCGGTGGCGGAGGCGCCCCCTGGCGAGCGGCGCCGCTCCCGCCCCCGATCCCACCGGGAACACCCCCGATCCCACCGGGAACACCGCCGGGCACGGCGGGAGCCCCCGCGGAGACCCCCGCTCCCCGCCGGCAGCTCCGGGGCGGAGGAGCAGAGCCGGCGGCTCCCCTGCCGCAGGCGCCGCGGGCTGCGCGTCCCGCACGGCCCCGCCGGTGACTCATCGCGGCTCCGAGCCCTCCCACCCGCCCGCCCGGGTATAAATATCTCATTCATCGCCGTAGTAACTGAGGGGCTCACGCTGCTCTGGCGCTGCTGAAAACTTGGAGCCGAGTTTTTGCTGGGCTCTCAAATCCAAGTAGGCACGTTCAGGCAGAAAGTGAATGGAAGGTTGTTAGTGGAAGCTGGGTTTGTCGCGGTTTAATGTTGAGGTGAAGCGGTTTGAAGCTGGATAGGATCGAGGACCTCTGTAGTGGGTAACTCACACAGTGTTTTATTTCTCTTCCTAGAAGAGAAGTTACACCGTTTGCCTAGAATACTCTAATTATATTTCCCAGTAAGGTCGACTGCAACCACTGCCCAGATAAACGACCATAGTATTTTCCAGGATTTCTATCCATTAAGTGCCACCAGAGGATCAGCAGTGGATGCAATATCGATTCATTTCCAGTAGGAACTGACATGTTTGAACTCAGCAGTTCTCAGTTTATTAAAAACAATCTCTTAGTCACGCTCTCATATACTGTTGGAAAAGTACTCTGAAGAATTTTTATCTCCCAATTTGATCACGATCAAGTGTCTTGGATAGTCCTGCCTGTTAGGTGAAGTGTGTTCAGAGGCAAACTGCTGCATGGTTGAACTAGTCCACACATGCAGGTCTCATCCAAAATCCCTACACGAGCCTTCTGGTAAGGTTGCAGAGCGCTTGCATATTTTCCATCTTGTTGATACGGGGTGTGGTTTTTCGACTCCTTGAATTTCGGTCGGTTCGGGTAAAGAGCATGGTGTAAACCTGAGGCTGTAGATGCATCTGAACTTACAGGGGTTGCCTGTTGCAGAGACTGCTATCAGGAGGATGATCCAAACCATGAGCATACCGGTGTAAAGCCGCCCTGAAAATGATTTGAACTCCGTTTTGTTGCCTCTCTAAATTGCCTGTCCATGCTTGAGTGAATGCTTCTGGCTGAGGCCATTCACGCTCTGAAATAGTTCAGCAGCACAGGAGGTGTTCTGCCAGAGCTGTCTGGGGTGATTTGGTTTGTAGCCGGTAAGTGAAGCCTGGTGACCTGGGCTGCAGGTGGGAAATGTATCCAGCTCCAGACTGACTCCGTGTTCCAGTGGAAGCGAAGGGCTGTGGTGCTGCTGTTTGTAACAAGAAGGTCGTCTGTGACAGCATTGCTGTTTCTGAAATGCACAGTGACATTGATCACCTACTATTTTGTTTATAAGCATGCAGTGAAATACTTTGTGAGGCTGCAGAAGGGCAAGTCTCAGACCAGCAGCAGCCAAGTAGATGCACGACAGATCCGTGGCACTGCTTAACTCTTCCGATGGGCAGTGTTGTCGTGCATTTTGGGGGTTGAATGATGCACAGTGAAAGCTCGATGCACGGTGGCCTTTTGCAGATATTTCAGGGACTGAAACACAGCAGAGCCTCATCACTGGGGGATTATATTCGCTGTATTCATTGGTAGCCTTGCTTTGCCCGTTATCCAATGTATAACTCTTCTGTGGATTAGGACGTGACAGATTGCATGAAGAAATGTCAGTCTGGCTGGAACTCCTGTTCTCAGGTCGGTTGAGCAGCTCAGCCCACATGGAACAAGTGACAGCAGGGCTGGAGGAGTAACAAGCTCAGTAAGCTTCAACAGGTATAGCCTTCTGTTCCCCCAAGGCTGCAGGAACTGAGAAAGGTGAATTTTTTTGTAAGGAGCAATTGGTAATAATTTTGATCAGGGCAATATTGTTGCAGTGAACCTGTTAAATCAGAAGTAACCCTCTAGCTCTTGCTCTGAGACTTATGGAGTCTGTATAATACTTTATTTCCTCTGCTCTGTTGCATCTCCTGTACAAGCTTATTATCTTAAAGTGTGTCTGGACTCTCTTCCATTTTGCTCCTTTAGTGGAAAGCTCTCCTTCCTCTGATCTGATCTCTCAAGCTGTGTGTCCTTTTTCAATCCCACTCATTCCTGTAAAATGGCCTTTTCTGAGATATTTACAGTATCTGAGTCAATATTTCTGTATTTCTTTTTGCAAACAAAACCAGGAACTCAAAATTCAAAATGAGTGATTCAATTGCTGTGCTGTGGGCTTGTCTCAGGGGAGAACCAGGGATGCTGGAGTGCTTTTCCACTTAACAGCATTCTTTTGTGTGAAGCTGAAGATTTCTCCCATTCAAGTTCCTAAGTCTCCCTTCTCATCTCAGTATAAAACTACCTCTCTAAATATATTGACTAAAGGGATTATTTTTTCATCCAAAGCTGGTTTTTGTCATTCTTTTCCCAGGGAAACCTTAGCCACTATTTAAATACACTGTGGTCTGATTCTCTCTCTCTCTCTTCCCTGCTTTTTTTTCCCTCCTCCCTCCAGAGGTGCTGAGCTAAGCAAGCTGAACTTTTTGTGAAGTAGGCCTCCCTGTTGCACATGGATCACTGTGCTGCTCTGGAATCTCCTGCTTGTTTTCATCAACTTTTTTTCTGTCATTTTCTGCGCTGATACGGAATTATATATTGAAAAATAGTCTTTGTTGTACATCCAAATTTGTTCTTTGATCCGCAACGTAGTTTCTGGATGTCTCTGGACCATCTGTCAGGCTGATTCTTTCAGGAGAGATCAGTTCAGGTTGTCTGGAAGGGCTGCCATGCGCTCTGTAGGCACTGCGGGAAGCACACTGATTCCAGGGCTGTGGATCCCTGCGGAACAGACCAGAACTGAAACGTGCTGGGGAGCTTTGGCTTTTTGGTGGATGGCATCTTTCCCACCTGGTGATGTGAACATGTGATGTGGTGATTGTGCACGGGGATCTGATCTGAAGAGCAGATCTGTTGTTAAAGGATCCCAAAGTCCTCAGAGCACTTATTTTTTTTCCCCGAATCTCCTTGTTTTATGAAAGTCTCCGTTTATGGAAGCTGCTGAAGGATAACTGTGCATTTTGCAAAAGCTGTGGTTTATATCTGCTGTGATTCTTACCTTTCTGAAGCAGGATATGGTGCCCATAGAGCATTCTGGGATGGAAGGGACAACATAAATGTAGGATTACTGCTCCAAGGAGAAAGGGATAAGGGTTGACTTAAAGTTTCAACATTGTTTCCTTCATAAATGAAAAATTACTTTGGTTCAAGCTGCAGCAAAGACACAACTGAAGCTTTCTGGTAAAAGCTTTCAGGCATTTTCAAAGGCATGGTGCAAGAGGCAGGGCTGCCATAGTACAGTCTTCATGAAAGAGTCCTTTTCTGTTTTCAATACTGAATGAGTTTCAGAAACTAGAGTTTCCAAAGATTAAAGAAAGAACACTTAGCCAATTTTACACCAACTCTTTTCTTTTTGCAGCTTTTAGTTTGATGGGTAAATTTTTCTTTGCCAAGCTACCTACTCACACAGCAACCATGCCACAGCACAGTTTTAGTTCTGTTTATCCTCAGTAACCACTGTACAATTGCTGGTAATCCAAATTCCTCTTCGGGGAGGAGGGATTAGAAGTTAGCCCAGACATCTTGAATAGCTAGACAGGCCAGTGCTTTTCTTTTACTTGCTCAGTTTATTACTATTGTTTTTAATCTCTAGGCATCATCTGCAGATTGTGCTTTGGGTTTGGAACCTGGTTCTCCCTCTTAGTCTCAAGGCATTTCCAGTGTAATCGAGGACTCTCTTGAGATGGTCCGAGTTCTGTTCCCTGTATGTAGTGTTTTGCTCATTCTGACTGCTTTCAACTTTAAACTTGATTCAAATTTTTCTTCCTAAATGCAACTGCAGGCTCACGCTGTTTAAATTGTTTGGCTCTCTCAGTGTCTCTTTGGTATGAAATTTTTTGCGTGTCTTTCATTTGGACTTTCATTCTGATGGCCAAGAATGGGCCACTACTTGTTTGGGAATGACTCTTTGAAGTCATGGAGAACTTAATTTTGAGAGTTTATCATAAAACACTAAAAATTACTCTTTGATTCATCAAGTTGATAGAATGTTGGAAGTAGTTATCCATACTTCACTTAATAAAAAGAGCTAAAACATGTTGATTAATCTGAAACATCCTTTCAACCTGTTGCTTGGCTCTTTTCTCCATTTCATCCTGTTTTCTGAGGTTTTATTTTTTTACCTTGTCCTTTCTGACTGTTTTTAATTTCTTTCCACTGTAGTGTTTCCTGCTTTCTTATTTGGATGTTTGAAAAAAGCAACAAAAAAGGAGAGTAAACCAGGAGGTTCTTTGGCCAGATGTTGCTGTTAGGTGTGGCTTTCTGGTTTATACTTACTAATGTTTGGGTGAGAAATCCAGGACACACAACCATCTGTTCTCCCAGTCCCTACAATAATGTGGAATTTTCTCTCTTGACCATATGTTTTCTGTTGCTGTTGGAGCAGTGAAATGAATTCAAGGCAATTGTGGTCACTTTTTCTGCATTACGACTTTTAAGCATCATAACAGTGAACCTGAGAAAGCAGAGAACTGGGGAAATATTCATGGGAGGCTTAGGGGAAGAGAGATTCCTCACAACCTGCCTTTTTACCTCACACTGTAGTTAAGTAGCTCTTCAGAATCTGCCGAGGCCTCTTTGTGTGGTTGAGGCGCTGGGAGGAGGATGTGTGGGGAGGGACTGTTCCATTTGCTTTCAGGTGAGAGTTGTGTGCCAGGCAGGAGGGACAAGTGCCACTGCCGGCAGGGAGCTGGGCTGGGGCGCACTTGGGTTTGCTCTGCATGGTTCTTATTAAAATAAGAATGCATAGGATATCAGGGCAAAAACCTGGACACTGCTTCCGGATTGTTACATAATTCCTGGTTATGTATGAGTTCATGAACCTGTTGCAAGCCTTACAACCAACCAAAGAAAACCCTTTGCTCTTCCCTCACAGTCTCCCTGGGCTCCCCGGAGTGCTCCCGCCGTGCCCCACGAGGACACTGCCGCCTGCCCGCCAACCCGATGGCGTCCGCTACTGCCGTGCCTGTAGGATTCCACTATGAAACCAAGTACGTAGTGCTCAGCTACCTGGGGCTCTTGGCACAGGAGAAGCCACAGGAGCATCCTCCTCCTCCTCCTCCAGCTCAAGGTAACATTTGCATTTTCATCTGTGCCATTTACACGGGCAGCTCTGCTTGCAGTTAGCTCTCGGGCTGTCGGCGGAGCGTGAGCCTGATGTTTGGTGGGATGCAGCCCTCATTTTATTCCCTGAAAACGGAATAAATTTCAGTTGAAAGACAAGAGATGTTGATGGAAACAGAACTGTTTGTATGTAGATGACTGGCTTAGTCTGAGCTGCCTCAGGGCCGACTGGTGTTTATGAAGCAAGTAAGTGGTTTTAGCAGCTGCCTTCAGGCCAGGAGGGGTGGATATATATTGTCTTCATTGAATTGGAGCCCATGCTTGCTTCTTTGGGGACACAGAGGTAGGCAGGGGCGAGGTGGTGTTTACCAGCTGAGTGGTGGCTTGAGCAATGTCCTGTGCTAAATAGTTTTGCCCTATTACATTGAGGCTTCTGTTGTTGTCAGTCAGGCATGGCCTATCCTGCACCTATTTATTTATTTATTTACTTATAAGAAGTCAAGGACTGCATGGAGTCAGGTGGCTCTTCCAGAAGAGGTTTACACATTTAACCAAAAGAGGATAAATAAATAAATCGCAGGCAAAATAAAAGAAGTTTGGTAGATTGTGTTTCACATAAACCTGGGGAGTAAAGCTTTTCTCTATTTTGTGGTGTCAAGCACTTAAACAATGTTGTTTGTCAAGATTGCTTGGGTGACTTGCCAGTTCTTAATGATGTTTCACTTATTAGTAGTTCCTGTGATTCAGAACTTATTCTGATTAAAGAAGAATTGAAAATACCCAAACCACACAAAGACAGTCTTTAAAATATTTCTTTTTGAACAAGCACTTAAGAATGGCTGCTGTGTCATTTACTGAACTTAACTGTCATGAAATGAGAAATTCCTGGAAAGAAAAGATTGCATCAAAGTTATGACAGAAATGATTTTCAGTTTGGCACTAAAGCCTGTGACATATGCTGGTTATATGATATATAATTCATAAAATTAATTTTAGTATATTTAAGATATGTCTGCTACTTGCCCTTTGATCTGTGGTCCATGAAAGGAGAGGCACCTTAGTGCCAGGATGCTGTTCCATAAAACCCCTTGTTGAAAAATGTGCTTATTTCAGCAGTAACGTCTCGTTCTGAATATCCCACCCAGTTATAACTGGGCTGTAACTGGAAATGTATTGAGTACATGTAAAGGTTCAGTGTGTAGGAGTCTGCTTTGTTCTTATAAATGCAAGATTCAGAAAGGAAACTGTTAGTCTTAAAGCTTTTTAAAAGCAATTTGGCTGTAGTTGAAATATTTGCAAGCTGAGGGGAAACCCTTCAAACTGATTCTCGTTACTGAAACCTCTAAGCTTCTCATTTGAATTGAAGAGCAATATTAAAGCTTTTGAAAGAGGAAGCTGCAAATGCTTAAATAAAAATTTTGTACTCAGGTAAGAGGACTTTAAAGCTCCTGAGTGCAGATAACTGTTGAGTCTACATTTCAGATATTGTTTAGATATGTTAGCTTGTGTGACAGCAGGCTGCAGCTGGATTTGCTAATAAAATACTCTCAATCAGTGATACTGTTCTTTCATCCCTGTTGCTTTAAACCTTCCCTTTTAAACAGGAAGTCTTCCTGCGTTTTCCCACCTCATTCCCAATGCCAGACAGCACCCACAAAGTCTCCTCTCCTGGTCATCTTTCACTGTAATTTGATCTCTCTTTCAGTGTTCTTACTGCTTTCTGATCAACGCCTCTGCATAAAATAATTTCCTCTTACTTTTAACTTACCATCTTGTTTCTCACTCTGGTTTGTAAAGCCTTGGATGGACTTCAGGCTGTGTTGAACCAAGTCAGGATTTGTTTCATTCTTTCCTAACTCACTTTTCCTGGTGCTTTTTTGCTTTCCGTGACCCGACAGCTTTCATTTGTCTGACACCTACTCTTTAAAAATCCTTTCTCCTACTTCTTCTCTCCTTGCTTGTAAACAAAGAGTGTTTCGCTGCACTTTTGGGGTATGTGTGGCAGCAGCCCTGTGGTTATTTAGAAGTGCTGTATCCACCTTCTCTGACTGCTGAGCAGTTTGTACACAGTCTGTATCTCCTTGTTGTCTGGCACGTGGCTGATGCCTCCTTGCTGTACTCTGCTCCGTGTGCTCTGTGTCCTCCCCTAGGAGGGCAGTAATACCCATAATGGATATTTCCTGCCCTGCTAATGCACTGCTGGGACACAGGTGGGTGTTACAGCCTGGTCTGAGAACCTGGTAAGAGCAAGAGAGATGTGAGAGCCGGTAAATGAAAATGGACAGTTGTCTAAAATCCCGTCATGAGGAGGAAGCTTCTGGGTTTTGGTAACGAAGACACAGGAGGGTGATAACAGCTTGACATTGCATCGTGCTTGCCAGTGTGTTTTTCAAGCACCATCATCAGTCTGATTCCAAGTCCCTCCCATTGTTGATTTCTGTGGCACTTCAAAACACTGCTTAGTTGTCTTTCTACTCTGCATGGTTGAATTGTGAACTGAGAGGATTTCAGTAAAAAGCACCTGTTGCTTAATCTTACTTTGCTTTAATTTGGTTCCCGTGCTGTCAGACCTGTCATGGGAAAAAATGAAGCAGTGATTTGAGTTATGGCCTGTTTCCTTTTCAGGTGCAGAACACTTCTCTATTTTATGTTTCAATGAGGCATTGACTCTGGTTTATGGTACTTTCCTTTGTATATTCTTTTTAAATCCAAATGAGCCCTTACTCTTGCTGCTTTCTGAACCATGTTACAATATGATAGGAGTGTCCAGAAAGACTAGTTTTACTTTGCCCTCATAGTTTTAACCTCTTTGGTCTCCCTCAGTGTGGGAGAGTGAGGGACTCCTCTAGAGGGCAGTTCAATGCAGGATCCTAATTACAGCCTCCTTGTGTCACCTGCTGCAGGATCTTCTGCCTTTCCATTGCGTGGGTACAGAACATGGGAAATAAGGAAATAATCCACACTTACTTTTAAGGTGTTGTTAGTATTTCTCTACTGCTCTTGAGTCTCCTTATACAGCAGTTTCCCAGATTTCAGCAAAGTTTCAACAGTCCAGTTAAATCAAAGATGTATCTGATGGGCCAAAAAACCCAACCAAAAAATCAGTCAGTAGGAGCTGGAGGTTTACCTCTGCCAGAACTCATAGGAGAGATTAAATGCTTTTGCCCCTTCCCCTTCCTTTCCTCCTCCCATCACCTGCCACAAACCTCTGTCTTCCTGCATTTCTTGCTAAAGAGTTCTTTTTCTGATGTATGGCTTTTTGTTTCAAAAACTCAGATAAGATTAAATCTTTAAGTTACTTGGTAGGTTTCAAGCTAAGACTTCTAATTCTTTTGCAGATATGATATGTTTTGCAAGACTGATGGTTTTCAGAGGGTTTTTATTTAGTGAATAGAAAATTCAGACAAATTACACAGAAAATTACCTCCTGTGTTTCCCTTTGGATCTCTTGGTTGGTCTTGATTTTGTTGCAAAAAAGATGACCTCAATTACCAGCAGTGAAATCACTTTCAGGTTCAAGAGAATAAGGCCAATCTAAGTCAACACCTGATCAGTACTTCCAAATTTTTATTTAGATCTCTTCAGTGCAGGGACTGAAGAGAGAGCTATCTGTGGTATTCCAGATTCTTGAAGAAAAGATGGTTTTACTGGACAACCCAAACTTTTAACATTACAGCTCTATAGTTCTCTTCAGTGGATTTCAGTGCCTCCAGAGGAAAATCCAGCAAATTTAACTGGAAAATGTTTGAGATATTTTTTTTTTATTAGTTTTGGCAGAATAGTGATTCTGCATAATAGCCTCTTCAGTTTATTTAAAACAAAGTCCATTAGCAGTAAATTCTGTTACTTTTTGGTAGGTTTTCAGATAGATGGATAGTACCAGTTGCTCAAATGAATTGATAAAACACACAGAATAAGATGTCACCTGTGTAAGTTCATGTGGTTTGAGGCAAGAAGTGAGCACATACATTTAAAATGTGTGGAAGCTCTCAGTTGTCTGCTCATTAGATTGTGGGGAGATGCTTTAGTATTTTTTCAGAACTCTTTGTCATACCTGTAACTACTGGTTCATACACAGAAAAGAAATATCAAGTATTGGAAAACATTATGGAAGCTTCCGTCTGCTGAAGTTGTTTGTACTGCTTGGTTTTTAAGTGAGTCAAAGTACTTTGTTTTTGTGATTCAGTGAATTTGTATTATAAATACTTCTTTGTGTTTCATCAAGGAGGGACTTTTAGTGTATTCCTCTTTTTTTAATGTACTTTCCCATGTTTTGACACCATCCCAAGAGCCTGTGGCTGTAACAGAGGTTGTGAAGGACAGTAGTTTTTCTGTGTTTTTCTTGACAGAATGAGAAATCTTGATTAATCCCTTAACACACAGAGCATCTGGAAGATTGATAATCAGTGCCTTGACTGCGTGGTGACATAGATTAGTCAAGAGGTGAACAAGGTTTTGACAGTTTTTCAGTTTCCCTGAGGTGCCTGCTATCCACAGTACTTCAATCCAATTATTATGTTCTTTTAACCATTTATTATCTGTTTTGGAATCACTGTATGAAGTGCTGTAAACCCCCTGCTAGTTGGCAATGTCTTGTCTCTTTCTGGTTCTTAATATTTTAGACTTTTTTAGTTTTTTTTAAGCTGAGCCCTTTCATTAAAGGATCAATATGTTTGTAAAGAGATCTCCCCTTGTAGTTGCTGCTGTCCCTTGTTAGCTGCAGTATTTGCCACAAGCACTGTAGACTCAGATGTGCAGACTCTCCAGCTCTGATGAATGACTTCCCATCCCTCCTCCTCCTGGGATCAAACCTGGGGAACGGGTTCGTCTTGCATTGTTACCAAACTTCTGGAATGGCCTCACCAGTGGAGTTTTACTGAAGTATTACATTTGTTTAGTAGTCTGATGGGCAGCAATGCGGTGCTTGATGGACTTCTAAAACACAGTTTCCTCTACTTTTCGTGTTACCTCCAAATACCTGAAAGCCAAAATCTTAACAAGAACATAGTTTTGCAAAAGGGAATATTTATTACATAAAGTAGAATGCACTAAGCTGGTTGTGTGAGACCGTGTAACAGAGGTTTGTTGAGCCTCTGGGTTGGGAAGAAGCCTTGAAGGGTTGGTTTATCAAAAACTCGCAAGAGGCAAAGCCATTTCTTGAGCACAGGAAAGCACTGGGTGTTTGTGGCTCTTACAAGCCGCAGAGTGTGACCATTTGCATCATTAAATGATGAACATACGTTCTCATCTACTACAAACTGTTCTTACTGTTTTATTCTACCTGTTTGCAAACAGACTTGTAAGTTGTCTGAAGGAGAAAAAGATACCCTCACTTAGGACCTTGGCTGTTGGAACGTGCTGCTCTCCGACACTCTGTGCAATTTTTGTTGGTACAGGAGCTGTGGAAAGCTGAAGTCCATTCATAATCGAGGGAATAAACAGTGCAAAGTCACTGGTGTGGGAGGGGTAGGGTTTTGATGTTTTGGCATGACTGAACAGTCAGGTGCTCTCGGAATCAGCAGCTGCTGCAAAGCTGTGGGTGTTACGAGATGGAAACCATTGACTGCAGCGCTGATTATCTAAACAGCTCTTTTGTACCCTGGCAGCAATGGAATTTCTCTTCCTTCCACTTTCCGGATGACTTCTTATCCAGTATGACAGCTTGTCATGTGCGATCACCATCACATCGGTCCCGTGAGAACGGCGCTCTCCTGAACACCCTCGTCCCTTCCACGCACAGGGGCAGGCGCAGGTTCAAGGAGGAGTTTGCACTTGCACCTACTTGTTGCACTTGACTCAAAGAGGCGACTGGAAGGGACTGACAAGGCATTAACCAAAAGGAGGAACAGTTTGCTGCTCTCGCAGGAATTTATGGTTCAGAGTGGCAAAGAGAGACCTGCTTGGGAAGGGATTTAAGAAGCTAAATAAAGTTATTCTGCACATGTGTGGTTAAGTAAAATGGAATTAAACTGACTGTGCTTTGTTCTTTTGGACTGGTCACATAAATAAAAACATTGTGCACTGACTTAAGCACATATAGGTTTAGAAAGGTTTTGTCTCACAGATATCTGTGAGCATTAACACACATTCAGTGGCTTGTGTGTTAACTGCTTTTGGGGTTTTCACATGCTCTGGTGCGAAAATTAGTGATATTATGTGTCCAAATTATGATTTAGTGTCTTCAAAACAGGAATGAAGAAAGAATGTGCCAGGAAGCCACACTGACTGTTACAGGACTTACCTGAAGATTTGGATATGAAAGCTGTAGCAGTTGGTGTAGGTGCAGAAAGGGTGATTGTCAGGGATTGAACATGAAGAACGTTATCAGCCAGGAGGTCGTATTTAAATCAGGGGTGTGAGACAACATCAAGTCCCCAAAAAAAGAATTCTGAGGAACATTCAGAAGTAAGAGAGCTAAGAAAGTGTGTTTTGGGTAACCCAGTCACTGATACTGCTAAAAGTAACAGAGTGCAGGGCTAATGAGGACTGATAACTGACCCAAAACTTAGGGAAGGAAATGGCTGGAAGGGGAGTTACTAAGCAAAGGAAAGTTTTGTTGACAATTTTATTTGTTTATTCATTTATTTCAGGAGTAAGTAGATACAAAATTCACTTTGATATTCCTTTAGATATAACAGAGACCCATTTTATCTCTTAACTAGGACATTTTAAGGAATAAAATGAAGAAGAAGGAAATGTCAGTGATGGGCTGTTTGGTTCAGTGAAGTTTGGTGAAAATAAGAGAGCAGTTAATGGAACAGTTCTTGTATGTGCCTTAAAAATGGGATTTGAAGAGGTGCTTGAAAGCTGATGGAAGAAATAAAGATGAGCAAACCCAAAGAAAATGCAGCGAAATAGCAAGAGCTCTGTCCCAGACATCTGATCTTTGCATTAGTACCCATCCCATAAAAGATACTTGAGTAGTTACCTTGCCATTACACCTTATGTTGAAAAGGCTGGCATTCAGCAGGCAGTTGCTTAAAGATTCAAATGTCTTAAATACCTTGGATTGTTTGGAGACAGTTTTGTGTGTCTGTTCTGGTTCAGCATAATGATTAAGATGGTTGAGGTGGCTGAAACAACTTTTTGTGACCAAATATCCAGAGTCAGCACGTGGGATATATATTCATGATCCCAAACCACGGCATGTGTACTTCTGGGGATAGGCAGCCATTTCAAATTCCTAAATTTCTCGATCAGGAGAGGAGAATTGACAAATAGCTGACAATTGTGGGGTCCTTTGCCCTTAGTCTTACTTGTGAACCCAGTCTCCAATTATTTCGTTGTGGCCTGTAGATCCTCATGACCAGGGAAATGATGCACAGTTCACAGATTTCAGGACTGTTCATTGATGTCACTGCGTATTTGCTCTGAGTATTTTGGTAGATTTTGCAGGCATCAACATAAATTTTTGATTTTGCTAATAAAAATCAAGCTTTTGCCAGCCTGCTTTGTTTCGGTGTAGTTTGATGATGAGTGTATTCGGTTTAATGGCAGCTTGTTTGTGTGCCTTGGTTTGGTTTTGGTCTTAAATTTAAGATAAGCTGGTTTTCAAAGCTGTTATATATTCTGTTTGTAACTTTATAATTCTATTTTTTGGTTTTAATATTTAAAGCACCTGTTCTGTCTTGAATAGGCCTGGAAGTTTATGTGTTTCTGGGTTCATGTAATAAGTCCCCTTATGGAATCATACTTGTCACTGTGTCACTTGTCACACTGAAACAGAACTGTCACCCTGAATTCCTTAATATTTAATATTTCAATATCATGTTCCATTTTGAAATGTTGAATTGAAACATTTGAATGATTTCTCTGGTTTCTTCTAGGGGCTCAACAACAGCTTATGGCCCAACATGCTTTGGAGAAAGAGGCTTTAGAGAAGATTAAAGTAGAAATCGAGGAGGAGCTAAAACGTCTCGATGAAGAAATCTTGGAAGGTGCTCTTCAGGTTTTCCCGTTTCAATCCGTAATCTCTATGCACTGTAATGGTGGTTAATTTGTAACAGGTACTCCAGTTAAAGAGATTTTTGAATGCATTGAGTCTCTTTACCCTCCTCCCCCCACAAGATTTCTACACGTTGTCACGTGAAGTAAAATACTTAAACGCCACCATTTGGAGTGGTGGAGCCCGGCCAAAGCAAACAACTGGATGACATTTGATAGGCTACTATAAATAATGAAAAGTAAATAGCCCTTATGCTGCTGCAGCTGATGGCAGAAGTCCTCAGCAGCCAATATCCCAAGGAGTGTGGACTTAAGCCATCAGATTTCGTAAACATCAGGCTTATTTATTGTGACATGCTTTGATGTGTAGATGTGGCTTTTATAGGATTCGCTGCGAGGGATGATTTGAAAACAGTCTTTGCTTTGCATGTGTATGGCAAATTGGAAATCTGAGGTAGAAAGACTCTCAGTTCATTCAAAGAGAGCTTTCTTAGAAGTTTTAAACGGAGAAGAAAAAGGTTATATGAACAAAATAATATTTTAAAAAATGATACTCTAGTACTGCTGCAGAGATGTCCGTGCATGGGCAAATTCTAGCACAGAAAAGAGGCTCCCTTGCTGCTCCATCAGGGTTGGCATCAGCTTAAAATTGAGAAGAGCTGCACATTCAGCAAAGTTACTGGCTGGGATGCAGTTGTGAAATAAGAGCTGGAGGGGAAATGTAGCTCAAAGCCATCTCTGGCTTGTAAGTACCATTTTCAGAACGTATTTGGATGTTGTTTTACTGCAATTTGTTCATAACATGCTTTGACTACAGAGCTGTGATTTCTTCATCCCTCCTGTAAACTGTGTTAACTGTTGGGATAAGAAACCCGAGACTGTTGATGGTCTTTTAGGAATCTATTTTATTTTGTATACTTTTCTCTCTCAGCGTTTACCACTACAGGATTTGACTGCCACACTTCCCCAGTGTTCAGCCCTGCCAATCCAGAGAGCTCAATAGAAGACTGCCTGGCTCATCTGGGAGAGAAAGTGTCCCAGGAGTTGAAGGAACACCTGCACAAAGCGCTACAGACCTTGCTTAGCAAGTGAGTTTCCATTTGCTTTTCCAAAGGGAAGGTGTTTCCTTTTGCAGTGTGACTGCTGTTGAAATGCTGAAGAGGGAACTGCATCTTGTCTTGCATTTATTTTTCTATGTTCCTTTATCTGGCTGGGGTTTTTTGGTGTTGTAAGGTGCAAATACTTTGTGGTTTTTGGCCTTTGCAATAATATAAGTTCTAAAAATCTTTCTAATCTTATTTCATTGAACTTCTGAGGCTGATTCAGGCAGTTTGAGTTGCTGGTAAAACTGGCAGCTGCCACTGCCATTGCCAATTAGTTTAATGAATCTGGGCTGCAGCCAGATTAACTTCTTTTACCTTATAGTTAAGAGTGGAGCTGAGGGTTGGTTTGTAGTCCGGCTCCTGATGAGTGGGAGAGTTTGCCTGAAAGGATGGTGGTTAAAAGCTTTGTGACCACCCCTCAGCACACATCTGGAGCAGATGTGGGCCCCTGTGCTAACGTTGGTGCCTTCAGAGCTGTGCTGCCAGTTTAAGCCGGTTGTTTAAATAGCACATTGTAACTTGGCATGCTAGTATCTTGATTAATGTCTTTTGAAAACGGGTAATATTGTTGTGGTTGCTTGGTTTTCTTTTATAAATCACCAGCCTGAATTTAAGGGATCCACATGAACTACTTGAGGCTTTTCTGAGTGACCTCCAAAATGTGTGTGTAGAGAGCTGGAGTTGGAAGGTGCTGCTTTAGGGATGGTTACATAAATGCAGTTGTGAAGGCAACATTAGCAAGCAGCTCTCTGAGCCTGCGTTTTGTGGATTGGTTAAAATAATGTGGCTCAAAAGAGGCTGAGAATCTCCAGTGCTACTTCTTGTAAGAGTTTGTGTAGCTGTTGGAACAGCTACAGTTGTGAACTGTTGAAACAAAAAGGTATTGGAAGCCTAGAAATCAGCACCTAGTGTAAACTTTGTTGCATGGGCCTTAAGTCTTCTATGGATACATTGGAGAGGCATCTCATGCCCTCATGAAGGTAATGAAGATATAAATTTGGAATTCATTCCACCTGCACAAACACCCTTTTACTGTGAGGGTGACTGAGCACTGGCACAGGTTGCCCAGAGGGATTGTGGAGTCTCCATACTTGGAGATACTCAAAAGCTGTCCTGGGCAGTGTGTATTAGGAGACCCTGACAGAGCAAGGAGGTTGGACAGGATGTTCTCCAGAGGTCTCTTCCCACTTCAGCCATTCTGTGATTCCTTAATTAGCCCATATATTCCTTAACTAGCTCCCTAATTGACAATTAGGGGTTGACGTTTTATGACCAATATAATTTAAAACTGACTGTAGGATGGGGCTTTGGGCAGCCTGACGTAGTAAAAGATATCCCTGCCACTGATCTTTAGAGGTCCCTTCCAACCCAAACCTTCTTGTGATTCTGTGACCCCGATCTGAAGTTCACACCAAAGGTGCCATTTAACATCTGACCAGACAGGTGAAGATGGTTGTCTCTTTTTCCATGAGTCATCCAAGGGAGAAGTGGACTCTGTCTTAAGTGGCAAAAGATAGGCCAGTGTGTTCCTCTAGAAATGGCAGCAGCTAATCTGCCTTTACAAGCCAGGCATTAGTCCCACGTGGCCTTAAAAACTCTTACTTACTGTCTTCTGAAGAGCTGAGGTTCTGAAAAATACCTCACTAACACACTGGAAAACCAGACTGCCAATAAGTTGGAAAATTAGCAGGAAGTCATGCAGCCCATCCTTTTTCTGTGTCCAAAATGTTACACTGAAATAACAATATTTTAAGTGTTCTAAAGGTTATAGATAGTTGGCTGACTGACTGACACTGAGGGGTCATAAGTGGTGCACTCTAGGTTGATTCTCTTTGGAAAGTTCCTGAAAGGAGGTCTTTGAAAATTAAGTAGTTCTGGCCTGTTGGTAGCCTAATGTTCTAGGCTTCTTATGTTTTCTATGGGAAAATGTTTGCATTCTAAGTAATTCTTTTTTATTTATGTAGGTACAGACATACATATAAAGTCTGAAATGCCCATGAAACTATGTGGCCTTTTTCTAAGGCAAAGTAGAGCTGCTATTTAATCTCCTGAGAATATCCTTCCTGCAGCTGTTCTTGCTCTTCTCATCCCACTGATTGATCTGGATTTGTGTTGTAAAGAACTAACATACCAAGGAAGTTAAGAGAATGCACTTAAAATGAAAAACCCAAATTATGTTTTCCCCACTGTGCTTTAACTCTGTTCTTTTACCCATGTTTGCTACACTAGTGCTGTTTGATGCAATACATATTTCTTTTGCTTATATTTCCTGCTCTCTCACAGTCATATAAACAAGTGTTAGGGTTCAGCAGGCTGTTAGATCATGACAGATTCAATAAGGAATTTTCTTGTCCAATGCCAGTTAAAAACTTACTTCCCTTAAACCAAAGTCTAAACCTGCCTTTTGTAATGATCTGGCTCAGGACAGCTGCTTTTGAAGCAGTGCATCATCACTTGTCAGAAAGCCTTTATTGTTACTGACTCTCTGTCAGATGCTGTATGATCTTGGAGGAAAGAATATGGAAGAGTGGGATTTCATTATCCCGATTCAGCGAAGTAGAGAGGTGATAAATCTAGAATAGAGGAATCTACTGAAATATGAAGGGGTTTTTTATGATCAAAAGTGCTGTTTCTTGCAAATAAAGGCTCTAACTCTAATATAATGTTAATGCAGCCAAGCAGTCTGTGTTTGTTCATAGCCCATCTTGTTTATAAAATTTGTACTCTGCATTGGCCTCTAGCTCACATATGAATTTCTTAGTGGATTTTTCTATCTTTAAAGTCTTAGATTATAAAAAAATTATATGCAAGAGCTTAGAAATTTTGTAGCATATCAGAGAGCCTACTTATCTTATATCTTTTAAGTTGTAGATTATCAAATTGTTACGAAATTCACTTAACCAGTTAAATGACATTGTGTAACTGGGAGAAGGCGATGCCTTCCTGACCCTGGCTGATGCTGGTGTTTTATGTACTGAAGCATGCCACCAGTTAGGTCTGGAAAATTGTTTGCTATGATGCATGTGAAAATGTTTTTGTTCTCTGGCAACTGAGAATTTTATTTTTTATTCTTGTTCTTTTGTTTCCTTTTATAACTTTCAGTGTTGGTTTAACTTCTGCAGGCCGGTGACATATCAAGAATATCGAGAGCGCACACAAGAGGCAGCCGCTCATGCCAGTGGGTGGAACAAGGTACCAGATAAATGACTTTAACTTGGATATGTCCCATGTCTATTTGATGTCCATAATGGTTTTAAGAGGTACAGCTGTGCTTCACAGAGGGCCAAGAATAGAAAGACCCCACTGGGTTTTAGTGTGAAATAAATTGCACTCTCAGAACGTGCACATACTGAGTAGTTTTGAGATAAAGTCAGAAGTTATAGAACATAAGTATTAGGTCAACCTTCCTCTATTATAGTAAACAGAAAAGTTAGAGATGTTACTTAACTTTATTTTTTAACAACCATTAAACATTTTCAGATTCCCAAGAGATGTTTATTTCCGTAGCCATTTTGTAGTGAAATCTGATACAGATGTTTTTGTAATACTTCTCTACGGTTCTTCTGTTCCCCTGTCAGGTTTAAAATGCATGTAAAAAAAGAGTGCTGAACAGGGTGAAAATAAAAATGAACAGTATCTTCATGGTACTGAAATTGTTCAGAAAATGTAATCATAGTGTGCCTACCTGGGTTCCAGAGTAGCTGTCTCAAATGATTCAAAACTCCCTTTTAAAGCAATATGCAAATCTGTAAATGAACTGAACCTTCTCTTTAAAACAAAATGCAAATCTGTAAATGAACTATCTTTATAATACTTTTAATGTAGAATGAGTAGAATTGCTCTTCACAGATTCATCTTTCATTAAGCATTCAAATTCATCTCCTTAATCATTCTCTGATGGGTTCAGTGGGTGTCAGAAAAAAAATGAAATGAAATAACTATTTGCAAATTTAATCACAATTTGAGCGTTAAAATTTAGACTTAAATTTAAAATAGAACAAGAAATCTTTTCTCCCTCTGTATATTTTTTTTTCCAGAAATACTTTTCCTTGACTAGATTTCCCTGCTTACTTCAGAAACTAACCAAGGGTGTGGGCACTTGTAAAGCGGTTTGTTTAAACATTGCATGACAAGTTACTGCCCATGGCTCCAGCAATTATAATTGCTTTATGTGCGTGCTCTTTCAATTTGTCATCTTGTGATTCACAGCATTTTAGTTTAAACAACCATGAAATCTGATTATCAAGAAGGTGGCTTAAGCTTGCACATTTTACTTTTCAGTTGGTGAAAACTAAAAGCCAGCATAAAACCAGTCATTGTGGCTCAGCTGGCAAGGGAGGGGGTGGATGGGGCTCGTCAACGTCCTGGTGCCTCTCGGTCTGCCTTTGGAACCCACCTCTTGAAGATACAACCGTGGGGAGACGGATTGGCTGTTTTGGGGGATTTATGATTCAGCCTCCGTTGCTGCTGCGCTCGTGCAGTCCCTGGGGGTGTTGGATTTTGGTCCCCATCACCTTGTGGTTGCCATCAGCTTTGCTTGCCTGTAACATTTGTTGCTACAAATCTTATAGTCCAGAAGCAAACCAGAATGGAAATTTTGTAGATTATCACAGCATCTGTTTGTATTGTTTTTGTGGTAGCTTGATGCTTCAGGAATGCCCAGCAGTTCCTTTAATAATACTTGTTTTGAGGAGGTGGAATACATTTGTGTTGCTTTCATTTCCTTCTAAATTCCTTTATCATCTTAATCAGAATTGTATTTTGTAACAGAAGAGATCTAGATATCTTTCCTCCCATCTCAGCCCAGCTTAACTTTCACTGTAAAGAAGCTGTTAAAAAAATAATTTTAAGAAGCAGCAAGCAGCTATAAATAGAGATAGTGTTAGGTCTAATTAGCAGGCACATAGCAGCAAAATGAGGCTGTGCTGGCCTCAAGTTTGTGAAAATCTGGAGGATGTATGTTTGGGAGAACTGGAGCTTCCTCCCTTTTATGACTGAATAATAAGAAAACACAACTAGCTGGCCTGGCAGAACTACACAGAGTAACAAAGCACTCCTTGTATCCTACGTTTCTTGGGTGAAGCAGAAACTGAAGATGCACAGGAGCTGTGGCAGTAGCTGATGGTTTGAAATTGGGGAGGTGTCATGTTTAGTCATACCAGCTTCCAAAGAATATTCATCATCCAAGTGTGAGCAGAAGGAGGACACTTGGAAAATATGGCTGTTATTTTTTCTCCCTTTAAAAATACAGATATTTTCCAAAGTGCAATGGTATGTTTGAACTCCTGGATGGATTTGGTTAATTGACTGGCACGTGGGATGTAAAGGGATGGTTGCGGTTACTAAAACAGGAATACCCATCTGAATGAGGAAATATTGCAGGGTGAGCTAACACATAAGATGATCAGTTCTTCCACTGACATCCCACAGAAGCAAAGTTTATCCACAGACATTAGAAGTGCTGGTTCTCAGAAAAATAAATCAGGAAAATAATTTTTTCCATGTATTTCTCAGAAATTATGGTGTGAAAATAATAGGCATGATGTTGGATTCTGTAAAGAAAAAGTCTTCACCTTCTATTTGAAGTAAAGCTCTCATTAAAATAAAACAAAACCAAAGCCACCTAAAACAGGGCAAATTATATTTCTGTAATAAATATAATTTTAAAAATTGAAGTACTCCACTGCTGAGTTTTTACACTTTTTGCTTAAAACTGAATATTATATACATGCTTCAAAATGCATAATCCCATTATTGTGCATCATATGGAAGGATAACAAATAGTGTTATGGAGAACCAGTGGAACTGGTGAATAGGTTAGCAGTCATCTCAGTGCCCCATTCTTGCTATTAACAGGGCCAAAGAATAATACAACAAAAATGTAAGAAATGATGAAGAATGAGGTGAATTTCATGTTGAAATAGTCAGAAGGCACACAGAGCTGCAATCATTTTGGATACAGCTGCTTGAAAGCTTCTGAACTTTCTTTGTAGTAATTTTTTTGTCATACATTTGAATTTGTAACACTGAACTACGGGATTGGAATGGTACCGTTGACACAAATCTTCCATTTACACAATCTTCTGATAGTAAAGTGGGTTTTTTTAATGATTCCCTAGAAGTTTTCTCCTGCCAACTCTTTTCTGTGTGTGCTTTTCTCCAGTCATAATATAAATAGCCCTCAGCATTCCTTCCCAGGCATCCTGGTGGAGGGAATTGCAGTTGCTTTGAACTGCAAAGGCTGTATTTTTACTTTGGTCTAGTTAGAGCTCATCACCATTCTCACAGCTACTCTTACGTACAGAAAGCTGTTGTTAACCTCTATGGAAGTGCTGTGAAGGTAATTTCTTTCATGAATTTTAGGGACAGCAAACCTGCTCCAGTTCCTCCTGGTCTCAAAGGTAGAAGTGGCAGTGATTTCACAGGGAAGGGAAAACCAGGTGGTGTTTGTTGGTCTGTGTGGGACTGGTATTAGAGTTTGAGTTTGGTCCCTCAGTCCTGAGGGCTTACTGAATTTGGGAGGAATGGATGGAATGGAGGCACTGAAGTTGGCAGAGGAAGAAGGCAAGTCATGTTCAGTATGCCAGCGTTTGAGCTCCCTTCGTCTCCCAAGCAGCCTCTTTTTGCCTTTGTTTCTCTTGCCTTCAGCTTGACTGTAAATGTCAAATATTTTGAGATCTCAGTGTTCATGCTCTTGCAGAGTTATGTGGGTGTGCCCAAAGCCTCTGAAAGATGCCTACCCTTGACAGCATGCTTTTTTTTTGGATCCAAAAAGATTGAAGTTTCTTCTGACATCTCACCTTGACTGGCTCCTTATGTTTGTGCACTGTGAGCTTGCACCTCTTCTGCCTCTGAGTTGAGATCAACTGCAAGAAACTCAAAAAACCCCAGACTTTTAAAAATCAGACACCATCTCACTTTTAAAATTCAAGCAATATGACATTCCTAGTGAAGTGTTGACAGTTACCGGTGTTAACTGTTCATCACAGAACAGTTCTGTAACCTGTCTGCCGTAGTATTGGACTCTCACATTTGTTAGATCGGCTGGAACATCTTAAATTTATCAGGTAACAGGCATTTTTTATGTCCTGTCTGGTTTCAGGAGTGCACCTCAGTGAGACACCATCATGGATTTAGTACAGATCTCAAACCCAGCCTACTTTTCTTGCCTATTGGTCTTCCTCCAGCTTTGCATCCTAAGGTGTGATTTCAGGGATAGTAACAGTAACGCAGGATATTTCCAGCAAAGAAAGTCAAGCTGAAGGGGGAAGAGACTGGAAAAGGAAGGAGGCATTAGGAGGTCAGTATGAGCAGTAGGAAAGCCTGCATCTCCCTCGTGCAGCTGGGGAACAGCATTCCTGTCTGCACAGTGAATGGATGTGCAGTGCAGTTGTCACAAACGAGGGGTGGTAAAACTGACAAATATTTTTCTCTCACATCATAAAAGTGCTTTTTCAGATTCTCGTGACTTCAGTTCATGCCAGTTTCCTGACCTTGGCGAAGTGCTGCGTAGAAACTTTGCCCAGAGGGCCACTTGGGTGCTCTAGGAGAATAAGTTTAGAGTTTAAAAGTTCAGCTGCTTGTTGTTTAGGCAAACAGAAACATAATTTCAGAAGGAGGTGGCTAGAACTGTATGATATGAAGGAGGTGGGTTCACAGAGTCTTTCATCTTCCGGAGCAATTTGGGTTGAGGCTGAGCATTCAATTAAAGACAAAAGGTTTCTAAAGAGGAATGGGAGTGGGAAATGAGGGAGCAAAATCTGTGTGTTAAATTTGTCATAGTTTGACATGGAGAGGGTTTATGTCATTCTAAACATGTCTGTGATGTTTTGCTGCTGGGAGGAGGTGTTTGTTTCTGTCCCGTCCGAAGGTCAAGTGTGAACTTCTAAAGAGAAGTGCAGAGTATCTATTCAAGAACGTGCATGAGTTTGCTGCTTAAATACAATTTGGATGCATATCCCTTCAAGCTGTGTTGCATCTTTCCATTTCTGGAGTAGAAAGTTCTGAACCTCTTCTGCTTCTCTACCTGAATTCTGTCTTGGGAAAAAAATGGGGCTTAAGGCAGCACTGCAGTCCTGTCCTGTGAAATTCTCTAGTTAAGCTGTGTTATTTTGCATATCAAATTGAGTGCTTCTTTTTTAGTGCCTTGTACTGCGTGTTTGCCTTGTGTCTTCACAGAAATAAAGTGTATTGAAAAGTCAGAAATGAAGTCCCTGGTGTCTTTGGACTCAGACCTTTTCATCTGACCATGTGAATTCTGTTCTAGCTACACAGTAGCATTGATGATGCTTTCTGTATTTATTCACAATTCTTGTTTTTTGAAGGTCTTGGTGCCCCTGGTTCTGTTACAACAGTTTCTGATGGAGTTAACCAGACGGGGCCAGGAACCACTGAGTGCCCTTGTGAACTTCGGGGTGACATATCTAGAAGACTATTCTGCAGACTATATCATTCAACAGGGAGGATGGGTAAGAAGACCACGTTTCATTTTCATACTTTGTTCAGTGCTTATTTCTGAGTGTGATACCAGTCTGACCAGGAGTGAAAGCTAAGAGGGGTTGCAGATGCAAGAGGGAATGACTCAGGAAAAGCAAAAAAATAGGAGGAGGTCAGGAACAGAAAGGGATCTTGGGCAGTCATCTATGTCAATTCTCTGCCCCAAGGCAGAACTGACTTTTACCCATTCATTTCTGATGTTGACATTAAAGACCTGTGTGATTGGACTCCACAATTTCCCGGGCAATCTGTTCCAGTTCTTTGCATGCCTGGTTTTCTGGATTGCTGTTGCAATTGAAGAGGTCCTTAGGTGGCAGATAACAATTAGGTTTCATACACTGTGTGTTAAGGTGCTAATTTGTTGCTAATTTGCATGGTGAGCTTTTGATTGTATGTGCTTTCCTGTGAGTATGCATGCAGCATTGCATGTGGAAGCAAACACCCCTAGCAAGAGATACCGTACCCGAGAGGCTCATCTTTTTAATAGAATCCCCTGGTGACTGCTGGCCATGGTATATGTTTTCTTTTCTCCTCTTAAATTTCAGAGGGGTTTTTTAGCAGATAAGTAATTGGAGAGCACTTCATACAGAAACGTCAGTAGGTACTAATTTATTTCTATAATAAGTGTTAAAATACCTCATGCATATCAGACTTTATAGCTGTGTCGGAACATGCGTAGAATGAGCAATCAGGATTTCTTTGTGCTTTGTTTTTCCTTGTACAAATCTTTAATTCATGGTAACCAATGTTCCTGAGTCATGGCATGCTGAGAAGGTTTCATTTAAAAATACATCAGAGAGACAGCTCACAGCCCAGGAGCTGGGTCTTGAAGGCTGAGCCTTAGATTACTGGGTTTGGGAAGGGTGCCAGATTTGAATGGAATTAATCTGGGATTTGTGAAATGGCTCCAGCAAGTTGATTTATTCTAAAAAGAAAAGCTGTTCAGGAAAACCCAGTGATATAAAAAGCACTAGTAGGAAAAATCTCATTCAGAAGCTTCTCACTTTTCAAGAGTGTACCTGAGGTTTTTTTGAAGGGTAGTTCTTTCCAGAACTTCTGTACATCTGCACCTTCTTTATCTGGTCCGTTCCTGGCAGTGGTGGATAATAGTTTTCAAGGCCTTTGGGAGGGATTGTTTGTCTTTAATGGACAGAAGCACTAACAGCACTCAGCCAAATGACCTCAGGTTGCTTGATAAATGCACTCACTCTTCAAAGTATTTTCATCCCAGGGCAGGTCCTCACTTGCAGCTTTAGGACAGATCAATGTTGGTGCTGTTTTGCTTTCCGGCCTCGTTTTTTAACCCCAGAAAGGGCTGTGGTCTGTTCTCCAGCCCCTTTTAGAGGCCTGCTGTAAACACACTTAATACAGTGCAAAGCCTCTGAAAACAAGCAGCTTTCCAGCACGGCCTCCAGGGGAGGGGGCTGTGCTTTGTGTTTGTGTGACTGTGCATGTGTGTGCAGAGCCGGGCTGCGAGCCCGTCTGTGTCCGGCCAGCCAGGCATGAAATCACACTGACACGAGCGGTGCAGCAAACAAGCCAGAGCTATTTTTGAAACAGCACAAGAGGCCAGGAAAGAGACAAGGTGATGAAAATCCTTTCCAGATGAATTAGTGTAGCTGCACTAACCTTTTGTGAGTTGCTCTGGGCATAGGGTTGGGGACCCACTGGGCACGTGACTTTTATGTGGAGGAAGGGGAATACGTGGTTTTACTGTATTTCCCCCTCTCTCCCCCCTCAGTAAGCAAAATGTTCATTTTTACCAAGCTGCATGATTCTCAGTTTGTCCCGAGCCTGCAGGATGGTGGTTGGGGATGGCAGTGCTGGGAGCAGGGTGTGGGGCTGGGGTGGGAGAGGTTGTGTTTCTGAGAAGGGCCGGGAAGAGCCGCCTGGCTGTTTTCACTGCCATGGAAGTGTTTGCATTTTTTAAGATAAACATCTGCCACGGGGGCTCTGTGTGCCGGATCAAGTTGTCAGTAATAATCTGCTAGAGCCATAAGGGCAGCGTAGAAACCTGGGAGTCTCCAGTGACTCATGTTGCTGTGACAGTAAGAGGGGCAGTTTTTGTGTTATTTTGGAGCGGGTGAAGATAGGTCTCTCCTGCAGCTGCTAAGAGCTTTTAAAACTGAGAAGATGCCAGAATAGCCTCTCTGTTTTTTTGTGGGCCAGGAGCAGAGGAGAATTTCACAGGAATCAGCTTTTCAGGGGCAGACCTGAAAAACTGTGGTGTCTCTGGTGTGGTCTCTTCCCTTGGCACCACATAATTTGGGATCTTCCTCAATTTTTGGATTGAAGTCAACCTTTTCCAGGAGGGAAGTAGCCAGTCAAAGGTAAGGGGTCATCTGAGCCCTTCCTGTGCCCCACTGTGGGTCTGGGGAGTCAGAATTTTACAGAGCTGTGTCAGGCACTTGCTGCATCCTGTGCAGGCACGGTGCGGCTGGAAGAGCTCCCAGGGTTCTGCACGTGGGCAAGGCTTGAAGGTTCCTCTGTGAGCTCAGGAGATTTGTTGGTCCGGGATAGCATCTTACTGAGGATGGTGGACAGTTAACTAGAAACAAAATTGCTGACTCAAGGGTGTTAAGATTTATAAATTGGATGGCTGTGCAGCAGATTTCAAGAAGTCAACGTGGCTTGTAGGGAATGGGAAATTTGAGATACGCGAGGATGAGAAGCTGCATTTTGATTTTTTTTCATGCTGGTCCTGCAGAGATACAGTGATGAGATGATGTGTTGAAGCAATGAGTGTTCCCCTCCCATTCTCCCTTCAGGCACTAAAATTGTGATTCAGCTAACTGTTGGTGGCAGGATGGGACTGGGATGTAATGGTGGGTTGATTGGTGAGGGAATGGCTGGTATATTTTTGTATTCAAGTGCATATGGTATTTCAGTACTGTGATTCTGGCCATTGTGTATGCTGTTCCCCTTCCCTTGGCTCTCTTCTACCACTTTAGGGTGAAAGTCTTCCAAGTAGGAATGTCTGCAGTCACTGCAGACTGTGTTTGGTGCAGCTGGCAACATAAACATGAATGAAGGGATGAAAGGACCACCTCATCTAGTTTACAATCTCTTAGATTTGCAGGTAGATGGAAATGGATTTTGAAGGACTGTAGGAAAGCAAGGAAATCTTGCTTTCTTCTGGACAGCCTCCCTGTTTCACTAATTGTTGTGACAGATTTGGCTGCAGCTCTTGCATTTACCCTGCTTGACTCCTAAGTTTTAGTATGATCTCTCTCTTGCAGCAAAAAGTGTGCTGGGCATTCCAGGTTCTCTAAATAGGGGACACATTCCTTCGTCCTGACTAATGAGTCAAATGGTCATTCTAAGATCTCCTTCCTTTATCATCTTGAACCATTGCAAAGCAGTACCCAGCCTGCTTTACAAGTAGCTTCGTTCTTCTCTTTCCCAAAAGCAATATTAGGGCTCAACAAACTGATATGCGTTGTACATACTTTCCCCTCCCTTTTTCTGCTCTCCCCTCCCTTTTTCTGCTCTCCCCTCCCTTTTTCTCCTCTCCCCTCCCTTTTTCTCCTCTCCCCTCCCTTTTTCTCCTCTCCCCTCCCTTTTTCTCCTCTCCCCTCCCTTTTCTCCTCTCCTCTCCCTCTCCCTTTTTGCTCTGTCTGACTTCTCCAGGGCTGAATGCTGCTGCATCAGAAGCAATTCTTGGTCTCCTGGAACAGTGCACAGTAAGGCCAGTCAGTTGGTAAGGATTTTTTTCCTCTTCCTTTTCCACCCTTACTCCCCCAAAATTAATTTCTTCTCAAGTTCTACAGATCCTGTTTTTCACGGTTAGACTTCATATATGTAGAAATAGCCTGGGAACGTCTATAAGGAGGAAAAAGTGTAAGACTGCTTGGAAACTAGCTGCCTTTTTTTTCTCTCAGACTCACATTCCTGTTACAAGCCCATCTGCTTTTCCCTTGTTTGAAGAGGTGAAATAAGCACATGCAATCGGTGTTTATCGGGGTGCAGTTAATAACCCTTCTTCTCTCAGTACCAGCCTGGAACTTGTATTTGTGAAGCTGAAATTGTCTCTGCCTTCCCAGGGTTCTTGTCTCATGATGTTCAGACCTGGATTTGCCTTTAACTAGTTCACTGCCCATGCTGAAGAGAATAAAAGTAAATTTGCTTGTAATGTGCACAGTGTTTACAGTTTCCTATCGCAGCCTTAGAGGAGCTGTTCTCTCTGTGTTCCCAGTGTTTTGTCTTGGGCTTTGCAGTGAGTTTAAACATTTTTTTTGCTGCTGGTGCTTGAATAATGTGCATATTAGAGTCTGTTAAACAATCTGGGGGAGAAAGAGATGCTTGTCTTCCCATGGAAGGAGGCAGTCAGTTTGTGCTACCAGAGATGAAAATCTCCTGCAGCAGTCCAGGTGTCTGCCCTGGGAATGACAATGCAGAAATAGAGAGACGTGCTCCACTGGAGGAGAGAGAAGTAAGTTTAATGTGGGAGAGATGCAAGAAAGGGCACTCTAATTAGAGAAGTCCTAGAAAGGAGTTTTCCTTTCAAAATATTTATAATTTCCACTCGTGTCCTGGTACACTGCAGTGTAGTGTCCACTTTTATTTCTATGTAACTTCTTTGGTACAGTAATAGATTTTTTAAGCATTGTGGCTGAAGAAGGAAATTAAATAGGAAAGGAGCAACTAGATCTGCTTTCTCTTTTTCCCTCCAACAACTTCAAATCTGACTGTCTGAAGAAGTGTTCTATAAATAACTGAATTTACCTCAATTTATACAGATAAGACCAAAACCTTAAAGGATGTTGGTTTGGTGCTGACTCTCTGCAGGTTATAGAGGTTATGTTGGAGGGCAGGGATGGAATAGGATCATTTCTGCAGGCTGTTCTAGCCAAAGCATTCCTTGAAGGGAAGAATGAAAGCAGCGGCTGCAATACAGCAGTGCTTTGATCTGGTTCACTCAACCTTTTTTTCCTTGTTTTTCCTTAATAAAAAGTGCTGTCCTATTTGTGGACTATCTGTAAGAACTCTGCTCTCTTTGTCTTGGCTCCACCTATCTCAATGGTTTCAGAGCAATGGACAGAAAGGCACAGCAAGTGCCTGAGGGCTTTTTCTTACTTCTTTATATTTCAAAATGCATTGTTCTGGATCTGAGTGTTGTCAGCAGCTCCTTTATAATCCGTTTCTCTGAAGGATTAGCAGGGTAGTGCTGTCAGGTCTGACTTCCAGGAGGGTCTGAAGAGGCACAGTGTGCTGGGGCTGTGGATGCAGACATGGAGCAGATGGAACTGCAGCCTGGACGAACAAGGGTGGGAGCGGAGCTTCCGGACCCCGGCAGCCATTCCTGGGCACAGCCTTTGCCCACTCATCCCTTGGCACCAGCACACGACTGCTCCTCTGCCACAGCTAGAAATCCTACAGAAGAGTGTTCCCAGCTCTGGGGAAGTTTGTTGTTGTGGGAAGTTTGCTTATTTCCCCAGAGAGAGATGTCTTAGGATCCCTGGACACAGGCCAGTTCATCAGTCCATGCCTCTTGTTTTTCAGACAGTAGATTTTAAGCACAAATGCACTTGATGGGTTCCTAGTGCTCGTTGCTGTGACACTGCTGGTGTGAGGAGAGTGACCATAGAGTCGTAGAATATTCTGAGTTGGAAGGGACCCACAAGGATCATCGAGTCCAAGTCCTGGCCCTGAATCACACCATGTGCCTGAGAACATTGTCCAAATGGTTCTTGAGCTTCATTTCCCTGTGTGATAAGTTATTGTTACAAGATAGTCAGACCCTCGCCTAAGAAACTTCTAGCTGAGTTGAGTGGTTTGAATTTTTTATCGTAGCCAGAATTGCTCTCCAGGAACTGTTCTGCCGGTATTTCCTCCTGCACCTCAAGATGCTCTTTTTGTCAGGGATTTTATGTGGGTCTGTTTAGTTTGGTGTTGAAGGGTTGAAGCCCAGGGAGCGTGTTTATTTTTTCCCCTGGTGGCACTTCGACCTGTACATGGAATTTTTGCCTGTGCTGGACAAAATCAGGATCTGGGGTGTGCATGTGGCTTGCTGGGCTGTGTAGTTTTTGGGTGGGCTTTTCTGTGTCTTCAGAAATGAGTTTTGTGTGAGTTGCCTGTCCACATAATTCCTTGTTTATATTTTAAGAACAGAACCAGAGAGACCAATTGAGCTTTTAAGAACACTTAAAACCAAACCTTAGAAGCGGCTTCCACAGCAGTTGGACACAGCTGGTTTGCATTTTCTTGGCCTTTGGTGTTTACAGGGCAGGGCATTTAAAGTTTTCTTTAGGATTCAGTAAATGCTCTGTTGGACACGTTGATGGGTATCTCTTTCTGTTCACTATCTAATAATATCTCCATTATAGATGCAGTGTGTGCTACTACTCCTACTGTTTTCATAGAGAAAGAAAGTTGCTTTTGTCTTTGAGGCATGCAGAATTTTGAATATTGCTTTGCACCAGAAGCAGCTTTACGTAAATCAGGCTGAAATTACTATTTTGCTAAATAAGGATTTTTTTCTTATGTGTAGTTGAAGATTTTGCTGTTTAGCAAATATAACTACTATAGTTAATAAGTCAGTTTGTTTATACACCCTTAACAACCTATTAGAATACTATGAGAAATAATATTAGTCATCATAAGAGTCAATTTCCAAGTCATGGTTTGGGGTTTTTTTGTTATGTTTGCTGTCTTTAAGTCGTAATTGAAACTTGACAGGTGTTTTTAAGTAGCAATTCTGTACTGTATGTCACAGACATTGGAATGGGCTGCCCAGGGAGATGTGGATTCACAGCCTCTGGAGGTTTTTAAGATGAAACTGGATGTGGCACTTAGTATTGGATCAAGGGTTGGACTTGATGATCTTGGAGGTCTTTTCCAACCTGGTCAATTCTGTGACTGGTGGTGTTCTCGATCCACGGCTGAGAGTGATCTTCAGCGAAGTTCAGGTTCCTGGCACTGGCAGGACTACAGCTAAATCCAGACTGATGGATTCTGCTTGTTGGGGGAGCTTTCAGATGGTTTTTTTTGTTATCTTGTTACCAGTTTAGAGTTGTCCAGTGTAGCTCACCCTGTAGCTACAGCCTCTTCTGAGGGCGAGTCTGCCACGTTTGTTCAAGGGCTGTCACTTGTCCAAGCACTTTCTGCAAGTCAGACCCCACAGGCTGAGGGCAGTGATTGACTGCAGTAGCTCTGTTCTTTAGGTCTGCAGATGCCATCTCAACAGAGCTAAGTTGATCTTTTCCTCAGGCCTGCCTCATGGGCTGTGAACCATTCTGGTTATGTTCTAACCAAGAAGGGAAATGCGCAGTTCTTCTTCTCCTCCTCAGAACTTGTGCCCACTCTTGCCTCAAGTGGCAGTGGCTGGGATCGGGAGTGGCGGGATGCTCTCGTGAGGGGCTTACCCACACTTCTCTGCTACACCTGACGTGGTTCTCTAAGTGTGCTGGATGAGTTTGCAAGTCTCTCGTGGCAAATTTGGAAAAGAGCAACTGTGATCTTTCTGTTTGGAAGCAGTACACTGGCTGTTTACAATAAACAAAGCAGATAAAGAAATGTGTACATACATTCTTACTTACTATTAAATCTAAAGTGTAGTGCTTATATAAGGCCTCAGGTTATTAAAAATCCTTCCACATGTTACATCCTGTCCTGAAATAATCTGCCTGTTGGGGCTTTGCTTCTGGGTCACATCTGTAGATGAATCAAGAGAATTGTCCTGAATGTCATTCAGTTTTTATTGCAGTTGCTTTAAAAGGAAAAAAAAAAAAAAAAAAACACCAGGAAGTGCAAACCTCAACTGAACTGGCACAAAATCCTGGCTTTATCCGCTTGACTTTATGTATTAAATCTTAATTCAGCTCAAGAAATATTAATCACGCATCCTAAATAATGCCTATTACTGTCTGGCTTTTCAATTAAAGCTTCGCAAGCTTTTAACGAAAAAGTGGTGGAATTACCCACTGACCGTCTGGGAGTTCAGCTCTCCCCCAGGTTTGTCAACCGTGGCTTCAGGCTTGGAATGCTGAGTCCCCGAGGCACTGACACGGAAGTTAAATTGTCTGTAAAGACAGAAAGGACTCAGCCAGGCTGCATAAGGCTCTGATTTATAGGGAGCCAGCGACTGATAACTCTTTTGAGGTCAGCGCAGCCTGCGTGAGAAGAGGAACAATAACACTCTTGAGCCCCTTTGGCCCTCCTCCCTTCTGCTGAAGGCAGGATGTGTGTGTAGTGTTGGTACATGTGTTAATGAAGTATTTGAAATGTTGAGGATTGCCCATGTTTCTTGTGGTACCCTCCCTTCATTTCCTTATGCTCTCCAAAGCAGTTTATCCTGCGTGTTACCCTCGGGATATGCTCAGATTTACTTGTGTTTTGTTCGAAGTGTGTCTCCAGTGAAAGTGCTCCGGCAAAGCACATTTTTAAAATGCCTGCATTTTTAGGGGGAATAACCAGAATAACTAATGCCCAATCCTTGTACGTCAGCGTTGCCTTCCCATCTGTTTGTCAGCCTGGTGAGGATCTGGCATCGTGTCATACTGAGCAAAGATATTTTCTGGGGCTGGGGGCTACTGGTGGTACTTTATACTACGTGTTCTTTTTATCATGGGCAAATTGTCTGTGGGTTCCCTTTGATTTTCCTCATGAGAGGGAAGGGAAGAATGAAGAGTGGTGGATCAGGAAGAGAGCAGAAGCAGAGGCTAAAGGAATAAGTACGTATTAAGAAGCATCAGGATGGCTTAAATTTCACGGCAGTCTCTGTACCCGACTGTCCCCGTTGGCTACACGTGGCTCCATCCTGCCCTCCGTGGGCTGCTGAGTCACGGCTCAGAGCCACTGGGCTTTCTCCATGTACAGGGTGCGACTGCAGGGGAATTCAGGCTGTCTCAGTATGGCCCTGGGTGGTGCTTTATTTAGTTTATTATGGAAGTTTGCTGCAATCACCGGGGCTCACAAACCTGCAGCAGCACAGGGTGGTTTTGGAATAGTTTTGTATGTGCCTCATGTCGAGCGGGTCACAGCAGCGTGGACACACTCCTGGGGCAGTGCCAAGAGCAGAGCTGTTATCAGGGCTGTGTGTCCCTGTTCTTTTTGCTAATGTCAGATCACAGCTGTGGCCTAGTGTGCTGTGATGTGCTGTGGGGGGGAAATCATTCTGCTTTGTGGAAGGGTAGAGCTCAGCAGGTAGGAGGGGAGTACAGAGGCTCATGAGATTGCAGGTTTCACCCCTTTTGTTGTTTAATTGCCACTCTTAAGAGTCTGTGTCACTTGTGGAAATAAAAAATCTGTTATAATTGGAGGTGTCTGGTAGTGGCTTATATTGCAGTGAGAGAATTTCCTACTTAATCAACATGCAGAGCAAATCCTGATGGTCAAAGGAGTGAGTGTACAATCTCAGAGTGAGCAGCAGGCTGCCTCTCCATCGTCAGCACAGGGTGGTGTGAGCTGACCACAGTGACTGCCTGCCTGCTGCGCTGCTCTGCAGTGTGTGCTGGAGCGGGACAGGTCAGTGCTGCCGTGGAGTCCTGTCCTCCCACGCTGCACAGCAGCCCTGGCCCACACGGCTCAGGGCTCCTTGGGATCCAGTGACCTCTGCCTTTGCTTCAGTGTCTTGCCTCTTCTTTTCCCCTGCCCTTACTTTGCAATGCTGGTTGCTTCCCCCTGGGTGTAGAACTCCATTTTGTTTTAATGGCCTGAGCTGCATTTAAAAAGAATTAGTTGTTCTAACGAAACATGACTTTCAAGAGGGTACCAGAGTCCTGAATCCTCAGTCACTGCTCAGAGCAGAACTTGCTTTGGGTTTATTGGCGTGTGGGTGGTGTCTGAGCATTTTCACAAAGGTAATGCTTTATTAGTTTTTATTTCATTCTGAATTAAGACTTTGTGGACATCCTTAAGTGGTTAACGAACAGCTTAATCACTTTTAACTGTTCCCCCGAGGAACTCTGTGCTTCATTTCTCTTTAGAGTTTCTGAACATGTTACGAAGCTGGATGATGCTTCCCACATCCAACCAATTTAAAGGCATTTATGAAGAAAAATTCCTTCTCACAAATTCCCAAATGCACTGGTTTTAGGAAAGGTTTAAAAAAGAGGGACAGCTGCTTGGAGTGCTTTAGAACTATTGCGTGTGGAAGGGAGCAGAAAGAAAGAGAATGAATGGAATTTTTTTCTTCATGTTCTGATGGACTGTGCAGGAAAGCCTGATAATTGAACAAGGAATTTGCACAGAAGGGCCTCCCAGCACCACAGTGCTTTAGAGAGTGTTCAAATATTTTTGTTATGAGCAAGAAAGTTATTGAATCTCTGTTAATAGTTTCATAGACTTCTGTTATATGGCATAGCAAACTTTGGAGTTCCTCTCTGGCCCATCTCTTTGTCCTGGTTTCAGCTGGAATAGTTGATTTTCTTCTTGGTAGCTACTACAGAGTTGGGTTTTAGATTTAGGATGAGAGTAATGTTGATAACATGCTGACATTTTGGCTGTGTAGCACTTACCCCAAGCCCTTTTCAGTCTCTCATGCTCTGTTAGCAAGAAGAGGCACAAGAGGCTGGGAGGGAGCGTGGCCAGGACAGCTGACCCAAACTGGTAATATCAAAGGGATATTCCATGCCATAGAATGTCACACTCCATATGTGAGCTGGGGGGGTTTGCTGGGAGCCGCCGATCACTGCTGGGGAATGAGCGAAATACAAGCAAGCAAACTCTGTCAGCATCTCTGGATGTCTGTGCTTGGTTGTTTGCTTCAACTTAAGTTGTGTAGCCAAAGTCTTGAAAAGTTAATTGTAAGAATAGCTAAAATTGTTTGCAGTAAAATACTGGAATTACTGTATATTCCAGCTTGTTGGTACGAAGTAGAAATGCAGGCTTCAGATAGCACTGGAAATGGGATAAAATTAATGTTAAGAGGAACACTGTTAGATGAAAATAGACAAGCAGTAGAGAGCGCAGCTGTATTCAGCTGGGCACATGTCCTTGTGTTTGCTTGCTTTGTTTTGTTGCAGTTTGGTTTCAGATTTGAGTATCTTTGGTTAATAATGCCCATGTGGTGTGTTGTGATGATGTACTCGGCGATGCAGAAACGTCAGGGAAAGGAGGAGCTCCCAGCAAAGCTCATCTAAGAGGTTCCATTCTCTGGAAATGCCAGCTGGACCAGCTGGGTCCTGTAAGCTACTGAAATGTAGGTCAGGCAGCTGCAGAGCCTTCTCATCTTTCTTCCAGCTCAAGTTTCCAGGTGTCCTGTTCCTTCCTGTGCAGGGGAGGTAAAGCTGAAGCCGTGGCTCATGTGTTGTGTCCTCCTTTTTGTTTGTAGGGGACAGTCTTTACGTTGGAATCTGAAGAGGAAGAGTACCCCGGGCTCATCGCAGAGGACAGTAATGACATCTACATCCTGACCAGTGACAACTCAGGCCAGGTGAGCCCCCCGGAGTCCCCCACGGTGACCACGTCGTGGCAGTCGGAGAGCCTGCCCGTCTCCCTGTCGGCGAGTCAGAGCTGGCACACGGAGAGCCTGCCAGTCTCCCTGGGACCCGAGTCCTGGCAGCAAGTGGCTATGGATCCCGAAGAAGTCAAAAGCCTGGACAGCAACGGAGGGGGCGAAGAGAGGAGTGAGAACAACTCTTCCAACTCCGACATTGTTCACGTGGAGAAGGAAGAGATACCGGAGGGGATTGAGGAAGCAGGGGTGGCAGCTGGCGCTGCAGAGACCACGCAGGCGGCGTTTCCAGAAACCTCTGGTTCTCTACAGGAAGCTGAAGTTGCTGCTGTTGAAAAAGCACATCCCTCTGCACTTCTGCGTGCAAAACAGGAGGAAAAGGGAAAAGCGGCCGAAGAGCTTGTTGAACCTGAAATCCCCGTACTAAGTAAACCTGTCCCAAAGTTAGCCCCGTCAGAAGAAAAGGCTGTACCAGAACCTGAGAAAATACTGCTTCCAGGGGAAAAAAAAGGGGGAAAAGAGGGCCATTTGGAAGAAGCGGAAGAGAAATCCTCGGCTGCCGAGGAGAAGCCTATCCTATTGCCGGAAGGGAAATCAATACTGCTGTACGGCGGGGCTGCCGCCGTGGCTATATTGGCTGTAGCGGTCGGAGTAGCGCTGGCGCTTAGGAAAAAGTAACAGAGCTCTCTTGAGGAGGAGGAGGAGGGGGGAGAGACAAGAGAGCACCATCCAGTTTTTTGTAGTTGTGTTACCTAAAGGTTGAGCTGCCTGCTGTTTAATTGGACATTCGAGTAACTTAATGGTGACGGGGTGAGGTTGTTCAATAAGCCTCCAGCTACGGACAATCATGTTTTTAGTAGAATTGGGGCGGGGACTGGTTTTTCGTGATTAAAGTACTGGGGTATTTTTAAAAAAACAAACAAAAAAAAAATTCTGCAAATTAAAGAACTTAAGTGCAGGTGCTGAAGAAAGGGGTGCTCATACTCTAGGAACTGGAACAGAGAATCCCCAGGGGAAGGGGAGAGCCAGCTGCTGCCAACCCCTGGAGTTTTTGGCTTCTCAGACTGACCGCTATTGCAGCTGTGCTGTCTTGTCACTTCCCGTCGCGCCCCAGAGCCCTTCCTAACAAACATTAGCCAACCTGAGTCCTGTAGCGAGAGGCTGGTCTCCCTTTTGTCTCGGCTTCCTCTCAGGTACAGCACTGCTCCTCATAACCTTCCAGGTTCCTCCTAAGCCCCGGTGGGACAGTGCTTTTTTTTACCTCTTGGCTCACACTGGTTTTGGCCCCTAACGTTTACTGGAGCCCCATCCTGTGAAGATGCTGCCTCTCTATTGCTGTATTATCTCTGAGCATCCTGGTGTTCCTGGGGTAGAGGTGCTGCCCAGGAGGGTGGGAGGGACACTGCTGGTTTGAGAACCCATTTGCTTTCCTCCTGCCCGGCCCACTTACTGCGACCCCTCAGTTACCAGAGGTGCAAAATTCATGCTGGACACGGTGCCGCTTGGATCAGTGCTCTCCTCTCCGGGGTACGGTCAGCGGTAAACGCTCTGCTGTCCTGTGTCACGCTGCAGTCTGCATTGTCTTTCCCAAGTTAAGCACAGAGTGTATTTAGTCCTAACTTGGTCTTGCCTGTGACAGAATCCCAGATATATAAAGCAATGGATTCTAGTGAGCAAAAGAGCATTAAACATCTCCTCTATCTGCTTGTTCCTGAGCTGACCCGGAGCGCCAGTCAGCGTGATTTCTTTTGCGGCAATGAATCTGTAATCAGCTAAACTTACAGGTTCACAAATGCTGAGAAAAGTTACTTGGGCAAAAAGGAAACCCCTTTTCCTGCAGCCACAACACTTCGGGTGTGTGCAGAGAGAAACGTTCTAAGTATTGCCATGCTCGTTAGTCAGATCCAGCTACAAGCATTCCTCTTTCAGCATGTTTGTGTGTCTGCCCATGTCCACTGCAGCTCTGTGGGCAAGACCTTGGGCTTTCCAGGCAGAACTGTGGATGCATCTCCTAGGGTTGGTGTTGGCACTGTGGCTTAGATCAGCTGGAGGGAGGTGAAAGGGAACTCGCGATTGATAATGTAGAAACCGAAACATGAGCTTACGGGAATCTTACTCTTCACAAAGCACAAAGACAAGGTACTTTTATTTCTAAATTACCTTATCTAGGGTACATCTCCTGATGAGCCTGTTTCTTGAGGGATCTCAGAATGAAGAGATTTTAGCATATTCTCTATTTTAGGATATTCTTGCTGCATTTTCCTATCCCAGGATGCTGGAAAGTTAGTCAGATCGTGTCAGATTCTGAGAAATTATTTTTGTTTAAGCTTTTGTGAGAATGGATTTTCTAGAAAACTTACTGGATTTTGTGTGTGTGAAGTTGATTAAGAGGAAGGGTTGTTGTGTATGTGCTGCCACTGTGGACTGAACTCGGGAGCTGGGGAGTTCCAGACTTTACCGCTGATCACTGATGGCTCTTTTTCCGTATACAAAACTTAGTAGTTTGGCCTTAACAGAAAAAACCAAAACCCTTTATCATACTGCAAAGTGGAACTGACTTTTTCTGCCATTTCCTGGTAGTCTCATTGCTGTGCTTTCCTGCCTGGTCAGCTGGGATGGGGCTGCCCCTCTCCTGCTGCTTTGCTGATGGCTTTGGGTTCTTCTCCGGGAACGTTCTCTGTGGGAAAAGGGCTGTTCTGAACCTGACCTACATCCTCTCCTACTGAAGATGCTGAGCTTACATCTGGGACGTCCCCAGCTGTCACCACACAGTGGGTTACTCTAAAGCAGAGATGGATTCTGTGGACAATGGATAATTTGTGGATCAAGGGGGTGCAGACAGGGCTGGTTTTACTTTAACTCTTCTCTGGATGTGGTTGTTTCAGTGTTAGTGTGGGAGATCAGTAGAGGACAGACAAGAATAAATCCGGGCTGGCTAGGGAAGAAGTCCCTAACTTGTTGGCACAAGGAGCCCAGCAGGGCATTAAATAGAAAGCATCTTCTTCCACACAGCAGTGAGAAGGTGGCAGCAGGAGTGAGGAAAATAAGTGACCATGTTAAGCATTTTCACAGTCAGACAAAAGTCTTGAGTATCTGGTGTCTTGCTACATTTAATGGAGCATCAGCTGCACCATATGTTTTTGCTTGGTCCTTCCTCTGGAATATTCTTCTCCTCTAAGGGTCTTTCAGATTTGACAAGTCAGCAAGAATTTGTACCCTCTTCTCCCCCACCCCACTGCCCACATGTTCAGAACATTTATTGTGAGTCTCTTTCCTCTGGGAACACTCCATTAGTTGAAAAGGTCAGTTGTGGGCTTGAATTCTACTGAATTTGGAGTCCTGTGGTCAGAGCTGGGACAGGCCCTGTGAAGTCACCAAAGGGCAGGTAAGGTCAGATGGCAGTGTTCCTGCAGCCCTGAGGGGCAGGCTGCTCTGCCAGAGGTGTGAATTAGAAAATGGAAGGGCTTTTTCCCCCCATCTTCAAGTGTATTACAGTAATCCTACGCTGCAGGGTCTAACTATCCCGAAAGGTGGGATGCAGCCTCTCTGTAGTGGATCTCTTGTAGCTGGCAGAGGGAAAGGCAGTAGCTCTGTACTTGCAAAAGGGCAACTCACGTTGCGTATCCCCTTCCCAAAAGTGCCTCAATATCTGTCCTCGAGTGGCCTGCACCTTAACAAAATATCTACCTTAGACCCATTCTGTCTTCACTCAGCACACCCTCAAGCTGAGATGCTAAAACAGCAGAAGACGAGATCTACAGAGAAGCGGTAAATAGTTAATGAACTGCAGTGGGCAGCACGCTCAGTAAGGAGCTGTCAAGGAATAGGCTTTCAAGATAAGGTGCAACTTAAATTTCAGCTGTGGTTAATTCTAAGCTGTGCTCAGTTGGGCGCTGTGGCTGGGAGATGGGCAAGGGCTTTCTTCAGTTGGCACTGCAGGAACAAGAGGCTGGGAGCAAAGACCAAACCCTAGAGTCCCACTGTTACCCAAAGTGCAGACACAGAACCACGTCCCTGCCTGCTGTAGCTGCTGTGTGTGGGGTGCAGCCTGGTGGATTCCTGCCTCCCTTCACCTTCACAAAATCCAGCTGTGGGGCAGCGTGACAGTACTGAGCTGCTCAGCTGGCCAAAACAGGAATATTACTGGGCACAGACAGAGAGGCAGCTTGAACACTTAAAGTTTTGGTTTTCTCTGGGCTGGGGGGGTGCTGAGAGGGGTTCTCAGGGTGGTAATTGGGCTGCTGAAAACTACAGAAGATAACTTAATCTAAGATGCTAGGGCTGGCCCAGCCAAACAATCTGGAGCCAAGAAAGCAGCACTTCTGCAGCCTTCTGTCCATTAAGATGTGAATCTTGGAGCAGCTGCTGTTCTAGGTACTCACCAGTTCAGGAGCTTTTCTGGCACAGGGCTGGATGGTCTCTGTTCAGTATTGCACCTGCTTTTGGACACCAGTTTAGATTCTGGCTGGAGGTGAAGTGCCTGTTGTGGTGGTGGTTGCAGTTGGTTGTTTCTTTCCTAACATGCCTTCTGGGGAGAGCAAGTCAGTACTAAGGAATCCATCCTTGCTGTTTGTGAGGGCTTGATTTTTCATCCTGTCTGAAAGCTGTGCTCAGGCATCTGCAGCTCAAGGGCCAGGTGAAAGCTGCAGTGCTGAGTGCTCTTACCCAGGACAAGTTCTGCTGCCAGAATCCCGCTTCCTTCCTTTTCACACAGCGCTGATCACAGCCAGCCTGACGCACTGGACTGAATTTTTAAAACTAATCAATGCTTTCTAAGGGTCACAAATGAAAAATTTAATTAGTGCTAAACAAGCAAGCTTTTAAACTTTGGTCTTTTTTCATTTTAATCACTGTAGTAGATAAAATAATCTGAACTTATAAACCTTCCCTGCATTTAATTTCAGCTACAGTGGTATGGCAGTACTAGGAAGATCCACCTAGGAAGGTAGATCTTGCCATTTTGGCAAAAAAAAATCTAGAAGTGCTTCTGGCAGCATCGTGTCTCACTCCCTAAGCCAGAGCAAGCTCCTGCTTACAGAATTTGAGAGTGTAATTATGAGGTTCCTTTGCTGTGAAATGGGAGGGCGTGGGGTGGAGAGGTGAACACAGTCCAGTCTGCAATGCCTGAGGGGCTTCAGAATGCCCAGGGCTTCAGAAGAATGTTTTATCCCAGGCTCTGTTTGTGTCTGCTCAGGTTGGAGCACCATAGGAGGAAGTGCTTCCCAGTGAAACACAGAGAGGTCCTGTACCTGGTGAAGGCAGAAGCTGTGCATGACTTTAATTTGGCTTGGTCAGCTTAATTTCAGCCCTAAGGAGGTTACAAGAACAGCACTGCTTCCACTCCATGTGTGTACCTGTGTGTTAAAGTGCAAGCTCTGTATTGCCATAACAAAACAGGGGAGTGAGGGGGTATTTATAAAATTTAAGCCACCGCTACTTGACTCCAGCAGAGTGAGCTCTCAGGCCCAGAGGAGCAGGGAACTCAGCTTGTGTCTGACAGAGTGAAGGCTCCTGCCCAGTCCTTGTCTGGGGCATGGCACCATCTCAGAGGGGTGTAAAGTCCAGGGGAACCACAACGCAGCATCGCTCAGATCCACCTCCTTAAGTTAAATAATGAAATTTTATCACTTTTTTTCCTACTTAGAGCTGACCCTCTCTTGGTCTCTTGGGTAGGTGATTTGCTTCCTCCGAGCCAGAGGTCTGTGGTCATGCTGTAGAAGTGGGGGAGCTCCTGTTGGCTTCCAGTGGAAGCTGCCTTTGATCTCCCTGCAGTATCTGCAGGGGAGGGAAGGAACACTATCGACGTGGACAGAACAAGCTGCAGAGGATGCATCTCTTACTGCTATACCTTTAGGGGGTCTGTCCCCATTTTTAACTTGCAGTATAAGCAGTATAAGCAGCTTATACTTGCAGTATAAGCTTTTATTCAAACTCAGACCAAAAGAATGCCACTTGATTTGTTAAGTAGCAAAGACTAATGGGACTTGATTTGTTAAGTAGCAAAGACTAATGGGACTGACTAAAGCTGCATGTTAGGGGATATCTTCTACTAGGCTTCTGCTGGGTGTAAGCAAATAGTGACAGACTTGCAGGGATTTCAGATTCTGTTCTCAAGAGGCCTGCCTGGGGGAAGAGACCCTGACTGGTCCTCAAGTCACCCATTATCCCAGGAACTTGTCATACTGTTCCTTCTAATATGCAAGTGCAGCCCTCTTGGGGAAAACTGTCTAAAGCTTCTTGTGCCATTTGGTTAATAAAAGTGTTTCCACCTTTAAAAGGAAGTTCTTTCCAGCTTCATTGTTCTGTAGTCAGTTGAAGTGAAGGGGTATGTACATTTTCTCCCTCTGCTAACGGGACACTGCTGTAAGACCATGCCCCCAGGTTGCACTTTAATAAATGGTACAGTTTTCAAGAAAAATGTGTAGACTATTCTGTGCTTTCCCCCCCCCTCCCTGTTTTAGTGCAGGACCAAAAGAAAAGATGCTTTTACTTACATAAAATTTGCTTGTGCAAGGCACAAGGACAGGACCAGGGTGTCTCTACTGCTGCCAGCTGCATCGTCAGCCTTGGTAAATTAGGGGAAGGACATGAGTACTTGAACAAAAAATTGACAACACCAAAAAAATCCAGGTGGAAACTGAAATTCTTATGAGCCATAGTGCCACAAGAAGTGATATTTTTATTTAAGAAAGCCCACAAAATATTTACAAACTTTCAAAACTCGTGAGGTGGCTGGATCACAGGTGATGCAATTTGCCACCTCGTGTGATTATGTGTCAAACAACCTGAGTCCAAGTTTGTTGAACCTGAGATGTGATTATTAGATACCACTTTTTCTCAAGTATATCCAGGTTGCATTCCCAAAAAAACTTGCCCTGTGCCTACCCCTGCCTTTTTCTTTACAGTTTCAACGTCAGTTTTATTTTTCAAGCCAACACAGGTGGATGGTGATTGACACTGAAGTATCTTTACCTGGCCAAACACCCATCCATCCTTCAGGGCTCTGTTTTCTCTTGCTGCCCCATCAAGATAGGCCTGATTTCCACCCACCCCCCTTGTGGTCTGTACCCATTTCACAGCCTGAGGCCTTCCTGGGAACAACACTCAGCATGGCTCAGCTGCAAGAGCAGGGCGGGAAAGTGAATAACTAAAGCAAAATGCTACAGCTGATTAAAAAAAGCACAGAGTGCAGGCCCTGTCCTCACTGGGCCTCTGGAGATACAAGACAGGGTCTGCACAAACTCTGCTACTGCTAAAAAAACCAAAAAGCCCTCCCCAAAAAAACCAGAAAAAATATTGTAAAATGAGAGAAGGCAAGCAGTTCTCCCTACAGGTACTGGCAGAGCTGGCAGGCAGCTCACACTACCATTGCTGCTGTGCTAGTCTACAAAAGCCTATCTATGGAGCTCTGCCATCCCTTTCACAGCTGTGGGAGATACTGAGACACTTCCACAGTATCTCAGAAGTTAAAAAGCAAATAAAGTGTTCTTTAAACACCAAGAAAAGTCTTCCAGAATCCCATTTCTCCACGTGGAGGGCAGGAGAGCTCACTCACCCATCTGGAGGGAGAGAAACAGAACGGGCATTAACAGCAGCGGAGCCCCTCCCGCGGCAAGCCCTGAGCCCACCCACCCGCAGCTCCCGGGGACCTCCGCACGTCCCCCGTGTCGCGAACCGCGCCCCGACACTGCCACCTGCCGAGCTCGGCTGCCATCACCCTCCTTCCCCGGGGGAACTGCGGCACAGCCCCCCGCGCCCAGCCCCAGCCCGCTCCCGGTGCCACCCCCTGGGCTGGGCGGATAACCAGCCCTCCGACTGCCCTTGCTGCTCCGCGCTCGGAGCCTGCTGGGGCAGCAGGAAGGGCCTGTCCCACACGAGTGACCCGCTTCTGGGATAACTCAGCGCCCTGGAGCCAGTGAAGGGGAAGGGCAGTGCCAAGTGACATTGCACAGTGACACTGTGCCCTGCTGCCTGGCAGGGAACAGGGTGCTGAGTCCTGGGGCACAGGGTGAGCCCAGCCCCTCTGCAGGTGGCTGCCAAGGCTGCCTGTAGCACGGCAGTGGACAGAGGTGTCCCACAGACCTGCAGCTCCCCCCAGCTGCACCACCACTGTGTCACAGAGTGGCAGGATCACAGCCCCGACCACTCAAACTCATTCTCAGGTACCACCATGTCTCAGTACATGTGTGTTCTCTCCCCTTCCCGGACAGGTGAAGCTCTGGCCTCTACCCTGCCTTGTCCATGAGCTGCACAGAATCCACCTATGCTGAAGCTCCAACGGTAAATAAGAACAGATCTGACCATTTCTCATTGTTGCTCTGCTAGGGTTGTTTCTCAGGGGCAATTCCTTTCCCCTTCCAGTTCTGCCAAGCTCTGGGGAGCCAAGGAAGTCAAGAGCGGAGAGCTCAGGATCAAGACATTAAGATATGCAGCCATCAGAGCTCAGGTTGGGCTGATTAACCCAAGCCCTACAGGCACAGCTCCCTGAAGAGACTGCAGGGAGGAGAGGAGCAGTCACAGCTCTCTGTTCCCTGGCTGCTGTGAGAGGGGGGCAAGCAGAAGCTGTGACACCCCCTCAAGCACACTGATCTTTGGAGACTGACATTCCCTTCTGGCCCAACTTCCAGAGCACTACAGGGAACCCAGCAGCCCACAGGCAGTTCAGAGCTGGGCCACCCCTCTGGGAAGAACCCAGGCCAGCCAGGAGGGCAGCAGAGAGACCGGCTGTGCTTGCACTGAGCAGTTTGACAGCACTCACCATTTCGACAACGTAGTCGTGGAACTGCTGGTTGATGAAGTTCACAGAGGTGGTGAAGACACGGTGTAGAAGGGAGGGCACCGTATTCACAATTTTCTTAGCCAAGACCATTGCTAGCACCAACATGAACTTCTCCTGTTCCATGTCTGAGGGGATGGCTTGTGCAAGCTCTCTCACCACCCGAGACATGTGCCGCATTATCTCCTGTATGGAAGGAGGAGAGGGATCTCAGTGCAACAGCTGGGGGAGAAAGGGGTCTCAGCACAGCCTGCCAGGACTGCTGGTAACTGATGTGCTTGTTTCAACATCCCCAGGATGTCCCTCCCCTTCCTCCCAGGCAGGGCAGCCTGCCTGCTACACACCTGAATGACAGTAAGGATCGCTATCTCTGAGCTCAGCTGCTCACCCAAGACAAAATGAAAGGGAGACAACACACCACCACTGGAAAATTTAGACAGCACCTTACACGCTTAGGATGCAACAGCTCCCTCCTCCCCAGGGTTTGCACTGAGCCTGCCAAGTCCTGAAGTGGTAAAGGAATTCTGGGGCTCCCAGGAAAGGAGCGTAGGTCTGGGGTACAAGCTTAGGTAGGGACTGGAAAAAGGCAGAGGAAGTTTCACAGAAAAGCCTTCACATAAGGAAGTGCTAGTGAAGGTGTCCAAGCCTTGCTCCCAAGGTCACTGGAAGATCAGTTTTTCCAAGACAGAACAATATGCACACACTAAGCTATATTACTAATGTGAAAAAGCAAGGTCAGAAATGGGGTTTATATCTCAGTCTTATCAAAGACTAAAAGGTTAGACAATAAACTTGAAGATCTGAAACTTAACTGGGTGGAGAACAAGGCAGCGAGAGTGGGGAATGGTCAGACTTTGCTGGAATCTAGCTGTGTAGTGATAAACCCTAGTAGAAAAACCCCCCACCACAAAAAAAAACCAACCGAACAAAAGGATTGGTTAAAGTCATTAAATCCTGCCTTTTTGGCAAGAAGGTGGGCCCTCAATTCTACGACCATTATCTTGTTCAGTAACAAGCACGAGTCAAGCTTCTGGCACTAACCTACTCCACTTTTACCCACGTGACGATCAGCAGACACACAGGACTTGGCACCAAAGTCCAAAGATCTTAAGGACAAATACTAAGCCTTAACCAGACAGTTAATTTTCAAAGGTAAGTCACTGGGCCAACAGAACAAGGACAAAATGCCTCTGAAAATCAGTCCTTTTCCACAACTACCCACAACTGTAATTACACCATCTGCAAAAAGGAGATGAGCCCAAGGAAGCAAATTTACACAGTTAACTTCTGCCACAGGCTACAGAATCCCCTCTAACAAATCCCCAAAGGTAAGTGTTTGGGTTGAATTTAAAGATGGCAAGAATTAAATCAGCAAAATAGCCAAGATATAGAAGTCGCAACCTTGCTGTTTTTCAGAGTCACAGCAGGAAGGATGCACAACATTCAAAAGGGGAACTGCTAGCCAGGTTGCTTTTCACTCACCTCTCTAGAGAGACTCTCATTCAGAAAGTACTGCACTAGATCATTTACTGCGTTTGCTTGGACATCTTTGTCAAGCTCGTCTCCAATCTTAGCGAGCTGAGCAGCAATGATCCGGATAACATCTTCATTTACCGGAGCGTCAGACTCTGCCAACACAGAGCAGGATTTAGTTCACAGGCCACAGCCAGACCAGGTTCAGTGCAGGTAAGCTGACCCACAGCATGTCACTCATCCCCATTAGCAAACACCTTCTCATAGAGTATTCATGACAGCTCTAAACACAACTTCTTTAGTGAATCCAAGTTGCTTAACAGAGACAGTGCACAAACAGATCTTTTATCTGTGGTTTAGGTAAAGTGTGCAGCCCAAAAAATCACTACAGGGGATGTTAGAACATCTCCAGCCAAAATCTGAACAGGACAGCTACAGCCAACAAACATCCTGCCCTGAGAGGGGAATTGAGAAACTGTCTTTCCCAACCTAAATGACTGTAGGATTTATTGAAGTGACTTTGTTGTCATGACTTGTCTCTTAAGCACCATCTAAAATACAGCATCTCATAGAACAGTTTGAGTTGGATGGAACCTTGAAAGGCCATCTAGTCCCAACTCCCTGAAATGAGCAGGGACAGAAACCTTTTGAGTGAGGAAGAGTTTCCACCAGAGTGGTGGAGCGGAAAGGGATTCACCCAGTACCAGAACACAACTTGTTCCAAGATCCTAGCCCAGTACTGATACTGCCTAAGGAGCAGCACGAGGCCCAGCTTAGCTGCTTTAATATCACACTCCTTGAGGGCAGCTCTCATGAGAACCAGCTTTGTGCCCTTGTCTCATGTGCTGCAGGCAAAAGCCCACGGTTATGGGTGCTCTAGAAATCCATGGGCAGAGAAAGTCTGTCTTATCCCAAGTGTTAAACTCCCAAGCAACGGCCACATTGTGAAGTTTCTCAATGGAGAAAACTTTACTCCTGTGAAACAGTCAACAGCAAAAAACAGGAAAGGGAGAGAAAGAAAAACACCCTGTTCAGACTGACATTTGGGATGGAGGAAAGCACACTCACCTAGCTCACCGTTCTGGTAGTGGCCGCTCCGATTGCCGTCGCACTGGAGCTCAAACTCATCGTCAAAGACTCCTGATTGGGACTGAGAGATCCCCCCGGCCGGAGGGTCCTTCCAAAACAACAGGCCTTGGGCTTTTCAGGGACCACAGCTGGTCTTTGAACCTGCAGTCAGAGGATGACTCCAGGAAGGTGTACAGCAGTGCATGCTCCATCTGGAGAGATCCATTGATTGTAAATGCAAGGAAATCACTGTTACACCCGTGTCCCACTCAAAAGCTCTACACACACACAGTGTTTTCCAACCCTGAACACGTCTCTGTGGTCTCCTTTGGGCATCCTGAGTAGCAGGATGAGTAGCTGGGGGGTCCACAAGACTTCAGCAAATGCATGCTAACTCCTGGGTATGTGAATGACAGATGGCTCTGCTCTTACAAACTGCTGGTGGAAGAGCCAGCTCACCTTCTCCTCACACTCCCAGCTGTGGCAGTGACAGCAACCCTGATCAGAGCTCCTCCTTTGAAACACACGTGTGTTCAGCAAAAACCATCCACTTTCCCCACTCAGACGTCTCTGTTTGGAAGGATTTTCCCCCTGTATTTGGGAACTGGGCATTCTACTTCCTGTGCATAAAGAAGCCAGCAGCTCCCCCCTTCAATGTAATCAGAGCAGAGCAGTAACAAGGTGGGAAACAGAGATAGCAGACAGCATAAGCCTGCAAAAAACCCCAAGGTTCACATTTCTTCTCCCCCTTCAAAGGAACCTCAACCAGCTCCATAATAAACCTGTTCAGCTCCTCGTGCAGAGCCAAGCAGCTGCTCACAAGTATGCAGACTGTCTGCCTGTGAGAAAATACTTAGGCCTAGTTTCATCTAGGGAGAAGAAAAATGGCTAACGAAGGATGGCTTGCTATGCCAACTGCACAAGGTGATCAGTGTGCAACCAGGAGGAACTTGATAACTGATAGCGAGTTTCGGGGAGTGGAACCTCGCAAGGCCATCTGCATAACTACACCATCAGTAATAGCATACGGGACCCACAGTGCCTGGGCAGCAGTAGCACAACTGGGAAAAATGCATAGAGAGTAATTAAGGATGGGTTGTTTACTTGGGAAGAGACCGGGGAAAAGGAGGAACAAAGTCAACAAAAAGCAGAGTTCAGAAATGGAAACAAATGGAAATTACGGTGTATGATCAAAGTGAACAGAAGGCACATCTTCCATGATCTGAGCACAATGCTTACAGGCAGTAGTGAAGTTCACCTGGTGATGGAAGCTCTCTGGGACACCACTGGAAGTCCCTTCAACAACCCACAGGACTAGTCCTCGGCTTTACCTCAGATAAACTTTCTATCGCATTACATTTGAAAGGCTTGTGCGAGGGCAGAGCAGAGGGTTAGAATTGTATCCTAACACAAGCTGGGGTGGGGCAGGATGACTGGCATTTCAGTAACAGTTCAATTTGTTAATCAGATTTCAGTGTGAAAAATAGCACCTTCATAATTGTGTTTAACATCACACAAAACTATGCAATAAACTGATCACAGTGCTGTGCCTATTAATTTGATTTATTAGTTTTAGCAGTTTGTAGCTCTATCAATAAACATTGCAGTCTCTTAAATAGCTACATCTCCAGCCTGCAGTTTCAACGGGGAGGGCCACAGAGAGATAACAAGGAAGCAGCTTGCAAACTACAGGCTTGTTCCATCCACTCCTCTGTGTTCAGGGCAGTGTCAGAGCCCCTGCAGGAACTCTGGGAAACTTGAGAAGGACCTGAGCCAACACTCGTGCACAAGGGAACCACCGGTCACTGTGAGCAGCTCACTTCAAACATGTTTGACTCTAACCTGTTCCATGATGGATTCAGAGACAGAACAGCTCTTGTCACCTTCTGCTTCAGACCAGAACTCCTTGTCCTACAAAAGAGTAAGAACAGTGTGGAAAAAAAAAAAAAGTTTAATAAATCCACATCTTTCAGCAGTGCTCATGCATCTGGCCATGTCTCACAGAAAATGACCTTTTTAGTGATGCATATCCATATTTTTGGAGATAGGCATGAAAAAGGGCTGAGAAATCCACAACTGCCTCAGTGAGAAGGGTATGTGAATGTGAATAGCATGAATGAAACTCCTTCCTGGCACAGACACTGGAGTGACATAACCTACCAGTGGGGCTTTAAAGCCAAGGTGGAGTTGGGGGGCAGAGGGACAACCCTCCACAGAGCCAGAGGCTGGAATGGAGAGCAGTGTTACCAGAGAGGAATTTGAGCCCCTGCTGAGAGCAGGTGAGAGCACTCTGCGTGCACAGCAGCACAGTCTGCAGTGAAACACCCAGCTGACACCACTGCACACCTGCAGCACCTCAGGTCAGCCTCCCCCTGCCCTCTGCCAGAGATACATGGGATACTCAGGCTCACTTCAGTACTTCCCACCTAATGCCAAAAGTGGGGAGAAAGCACTAAGGAGCCCAGGCAGATGGCCTGCTAACCTGGGCTCGTGATGAATGATCCCCTTCCACAGTAACAACTCCTCATAATTGTGTTTCAAATAACTAAGTGTGCTGGTGGAGAAGAGGGAGGAAGTGAAAGCAGAAATTAATTCAAACTCTGAAGCAAACCACAGTAATATTTCAAGAGACTATGAACTGCCCAACTTTTTAAAGGCTCTTAAAAGTCCAAGGGCAAAACACAATCTCAAATACATGTAAAACACACAACAGCCCACAGGTTCCCTCTTCATCATGAGCCCTTCTTTTCAAAGAGTTGTTATGTCAGACTCATGGCTAAAACACAGGCTTAAGCCTTTGTTGCTTTGTATTTCCCTCTGTTCCATTCAAATCTCCATTGCTGCTACTCACCTCTACCCTACAGAGTGCTGGCTGGGGAGAGTGCAGTCCCCTCTGTCCTCTTCTCTGGGACCTGACAGAGTTCTGAAACAGGTCAGAAGTGACCCTTCTCCTGGTCTTGACTTTGCTGGAGGAGAGACAGATGTTAATTCAGGTTTGAGAACTTGAAAGAGAAGCCTGGGATGAAGAGGAAAGTGGGGATTTAGCACTAAGTCTGTGGCAGGACTTTGGCTTTGTGCAGACCCCTCGGGAGGTGTCCACACCAGCAGAATTTCTGTAGGGTAGGTAAAGCCTCAGCTTGCACATAGTCTGGTTTTACAGATAACATTTATTTTCAATTTGAAGTAATCCAGACCAAAACCAAGGTGTTTGTGTTACAACTGGCAAACAGTGGATATCCTCTGCTATTAACTCCTGTCTGAGTTAAACACCACTTTCTGAAGCATCATGGCTTAGACCACAGGAAACTTGAAGTAGTACCAAGCCTCCTCTACCACATGCCATTTGCCTGGGAAACCACATTCCTCACAGCAGCCTCCTGGGGCTCTATCAGTGCCGCCTTCCCCACCCAGCCCTTGCCTGTGCCAAAAGCTTGGTGTGGCACCACAGCAGGGCTCCCCAGCCGGTCAGACAAACCCCTGCTGGATAATTTGGGCTGGGAGCAGCCAGCTGACCTTGTAACAGAAGTACAAACTGAACAGACCTGCCCGTCTTTCACGGTGCAAGAAGCTGCACCACCCTCTGCTCACACCACACTCCATCGTGGAGGGGCAAATGTTCTCCCAGGTTTCTGGCAGCAGTGATGCAACACAAGCCCCTCCAGCTGACAGCTGCACACAAGTGGCCAGATTGACTAGCACCAATGAGATTCTTTACTCACCAAAGCCCTACAGCCAAAGCTCTTCCCCCCAAACCCAGCCCAACTGTGCTGGGATGACCTACTTTTTCTCATCGCTGAGAATTCCTGGAAATTGCTGGAGGGAGAGCTGAGCATTGACAGATGGTGATAAATAGACTAAATAAAATATCATCCTATAGAGGGACCAATGTAATCTTTTCTTACAGCAAGAGGATGGAATAGAAATTGAAGTCAAGATACTTCCTTGGGGGGTTTGCCACCTAATATCTTTCCAAGGCAAGCTCAGAATGTGGCTTTAAACCCCAGATCCACTACATTTTTTGTCACACTATTTCATACTGTCAGGAAACTCATTTGATTCAGTCTGAACACTCATGGTAAGAGACCACCAAAAAGAGACACACCATTGTCTTTTCCCACTCCCTGCTTTAGAAGAAGAGGCACAGACCACTCCAGTCTGGGAAGGAAAAGCAGCACACTGCTCCCTTCCCAGAGCACAAAATGCAAGTCAAACAAAGCAACCCAGGTTTATTTCTGGGCGTGCCCAGGGAACAGCAGCTTGGCACGAACCTCTGCACCATCCACACCAGCTTACTTTACTGATTAGAGGCTGCAAGAGGAGATCAAGCCCGGGCATGTTCCACACATCAGTTCCTGGAAGCGTGCAGGAAAGGTGCCTGTCTGCCTCTACAGACTCAAATACTGTGTTCTGAAAGCACTTAAGATTTTCAGAAAGAGGCAGATCCTCACATGCTGGTTACAGCAAAAAAGTCCTCCCTTGGTGCTGCACAGGTAGAGCACCTTGACAAGATCTTAGTGCAGGGAGAAGAGACTTTCAATGTGTGAGGTTCTTCCCTCCCCTCAGGGATCATCTCAGCTCTGGGCAAAGTCCCCAGAAATAGAGACTGTAGGAAAAAAGTCACCCATCATAGTTGCAAACTGGAGTTTTGTCCTCTCCTGCACACGAGCAGAGGTAAAACAAAAAAAGAACAATGAAAAATTCCAGCACACTCCAAAGTACTTATATGGCAAAAATTGAGACAAGGAAGCTTGAATATGATAATTTCATGAACTGAATTTCCTAAATCAAAGACTGACCACCCAGGCAGTCAAAGCCCCTGAAGGGTTCCTGCCCTCAGCTAACAAAGTTCTGCTTGGGTGGCCAGAGAGGAGGAAAAAGGATTTCTCCCACACCACAAAATGCCTTCCTGTTACTACAATCCAGGGACAATTATTTTTTATTTTAGTTAACTAGTAATTCCACAAACCTCAAGTTTTACATAATTACTCTGAATCAATGCAAAGGGCTTGGATAGTCACAAAGTTCCTCCTGAGAAGTCAAATTCCTTAACGGAATTTCAAAAAAACCAAACCCCATAGACCCCTAAAGAGCAAACCCCAAACAGTCAAATGCAGTCATGCTGATGCCACCTGAAGATTTTAATCATTAAGACTTTGGAACCCTGGTAGTTTTAGATTCAATCTAAGACCATTTCTGGTGGATTTCGTTATACTGGTAAAGGTATAAGGTTTCCTTATACTGGGTAAAAGGAATCTTTAGTTGAAGAATGAGAAAAGATGAATAAAGGCTACAAACCCCATCTGCATTCACATTCAGAATAAAATTAGATCATTTGCTAAGGCTGCTTTAGGGCTGCTGAAAGCCTGGAATGAATTTTTACAAAATTTAATTGAAATACCAATTAATTTTAATACATTATTCATTTTCACACTTTCAATTCACTCATTAGACAAATGAGCTTTATGTGTTAGCAGCTGCCTCTGAGAAACCACTAGATGCCTTGAATAGATTCAACAGATAAGATTACAACCAGTTTTTTGGACCAGTTCTTTATCTCTTACTTAGAAAACAAATGAAGGAGGTACTTTAAACACAATTTTAGGACCCCTAGATCAGTTCTGCAGAGTCAGTGTAGGGATGTTCATTCCAATTCGACACTGCATTGGGATGCAGGACAAATTAAACATAATTACAGTCAGAGAAGCACAGCCACCAGCCACTTGTCAGCACAGAAGGACAGACCTCCTTCCACCCACACACAAGCCAGTTTTCACAAGTGAATCCTGTGGATGCTTCCCACAAATCAAGTCTCCAAGGCTTCCCCCAAGGCAATCACAACTCTTTAGATGGGGTTGAGTACACCCTGAGTACACACTGCCCTCCAACAACACAGGTCATTTGGGTGTGATGTCCCATCTTCTGTTTCTCCCTCTCATCCCCAAATTAACCTTACATCATCCTTAAATCTCACAATGAACTCACCAGAGCAACTGTTCCCATCTGCAGCCCACCACTGAGGGGTGGCAACAGCAGGCAGGACCAGAAGCCCCTGACTCCGGGCTTTAGGGAGAGACAGGACTGCAACTTTGCAGGGTGGAGGAAAGGGAGAGGCAGGACTGCAAGACAATTTCCTCTCTTCCACACCTGCATCTTCTCCTCCATCATGCAGTGAGGGGTAAGCCAAGGGAAAAGCCTTGTGTGCTGTCTAGCACTTCTCCCACATCAGCCCTTGCTGATGGTGCCACGCCACCTCCGGCCATCGCTGCGCTGGGCAGAGACCACCCTCGGTGCTCCCTGCAATGGAAGCAGCACAGCCGCAAAGCAGGCAAAGTGTCACCTGCACCAAACCCAGCGTGGGGTTCTGCTGCTCTCCGGCACCGCAGGCTGTGTCAGCAGCAGCTTCCTGCTGGCTGCGAGGATCGGCCGGGAGCAGGAGGGGGGGACACTCAACAGCTCCCAGGGCTGTCCCAGAATCCCTACAGCAACACTGCTAAGCCACCCCGCAAATCAGGTTTCATCTCTGCTCCACACTTCTGCTACACCTTCAAGACAGCTCAGAGAAGAATTCACCTCACAAATAATGTCTCTGCTTACCGTCACTTCCCCTCAGACCCTTCGCCTCTCCTCACAGCTCAGCCTGGGAGTTACTGTTCTCAGCTGTATCAGACACTGTCTCGTTATGAAAACATGCTCCTTCCAGCAGGAAAGCCACACGCCTGTAGGACTGACTCCTTTAACAACTTGTCTGGATTCCCAGACACCTCCCTTACCAACACCTGGACAGTCACACTATCAAAGGCCTAATTGTGTGAGTTGTCAAGATACTTATCTTTGTGTCTCGCATTTGAGTTAGGAGCGAATTAAAGTCTTTGAAGCAGAAACTGCAATAAACCATCAGTCACTGAGGAGTCAAAAACTTCCATGCTGTGTACTGCTTTCCCTGCCTGGCAGCTGAAAGATAAGAACTGTGGTTTTAGCACTCAGGATGACATCATTATTAGAAGAAATGGAACAGTGCCTGTTTGTCCCTTCCTGGACCCGGTGGTTCTTACCTGTCTTGCAGGCAAACATTTCATTGTTGAGCTACAGAGCAAGGTGTCATTTTACAGGCAGGGAAACTGAGTACTTGATATGTCCTGACATTTTAAACCCACGCACCAAGCCACAACCACTCAATCTCACTGTCTTCATGAAAACTTGCCACAGGCACAGCTACTTTACTTAACCAGTCATTACTGGAAAATAAGGAAGAGAAACAGCATCACAGACACATGAAGTTCCTTATTTGAGGATATTCTAAGCTGTGCCACTGGTGTCCGTAGCACTAAAGTCCCCAAAGGAATCCCTATCACCCTGCAATGCTCTATTTCCAGCACATAAACCCACCAAGAACTAAACAGCCCAACTACGAGATAACCAGAGCTTTTCCTCTTATTTCCCTAGCTATGGAAGAAGCCTGACTACTCCCACAGCTGCTGCACACACACTTCAGACCTTGCAAAGAGAGAGAGAGAGAGAGAGACAGAACTGACAGCAAAAGGGAAGATACCTTTTTGGTGTGCAAAACAGCGCTGAGATGAATAAATAGGGTGTTGTGATAACCACAGAAAACCTGTTCCTGTCACTACTTACCCTGCAGGATATGCCAGCCTGTAACAGTGTTTGCCTCATCTGAGACCCACTGCATTCCTAAAGCTGAATTTGCTTTAGGCTTTGGAAAGAGAAGCAGGGTGGTGGGGGCACACAGGTTGCAATGTATTAGCCAGGTGAAGGATGGGCAGAACAGGATCCTCTGGATATCTATGGATGCACATAGACATGCTGCTGTGAAGGCAAAGGGATGGTTTGGTACCACCTGGTAGCACCAGAGCTATTGGCTTGGAGAGTCCCAGGACTTCCTCCACCATAGGGAACACTGTTTCCAAACTAGAGGTATTTTCTGTCCATTTGCCTCTGAGGGAGGATACAACATCAACAGCTCATTTTGGAGGCGGCAAAACCGACAAGCCATGAGCAGAATACTTGGAGATGCCAGGAGCTCAGTGGGCCAGAGCAGGACAGACCTCATCCCTCAGTCACTTGCGATTTATTTGCTAGGCTCTCAAGAAAGACACCCTGTTTGTCAGGAATCATAAGACTACTTGAAATCCGACCAGGACAACCTCTCCCTGCTACTCTCAAGCACTACTGCCGCTTACACGAGCCTTTCAGCTCTTGTTTCTATTCATTTCAGCTTCAAATTATCCTCCTTTAAGATGCAAATAATGCTATTACAAATCACTCCAGCAAGGGAAAACAAAACCCACCACCAACACAAAGCAGTTTACTCCTAACGCCTTTGATGTAAAAATACACTGAAACATGCTGAATACACTTTCTGCTCCCAACAGCTTCAGTGCTTATTTATCTTCCAGTATTGAGTGGCACTGAAACGCTAAATGGAACATAAAGACACGACACCAATAGATGCTTGTCTGACTACTTCCTTAGCTGGGGCATTTTTATCTTTGCTTCTTTATGCTGTTTAAGTGTAGAGCCAACATCTCAGCCTGGACACTAAGTACTCTATTTTGATTTAGAAATACCTTGCACACTTTTTCAGAAAACTAAATTCGAGATGACAGTAAAAAGAAGGTGTCAGTTGGGACTTTTTGTTACAGATTTATTTCGGTTTCTGAAGGTCTACTGCCATTTCATGAATTGCAGAAATGTTCTAGTTATCTGGGCAGTACCTTGACTTCTCAGGAAGAAAAACATCCAACTGCCTCATCAACCACTATTTTCGTTTAGCACAAAATGCTCTGTTGCTCAGCCCCTGGGCAGCACATGAATGAATAAGAAGGAACAGTGCCATTTCACTAATTCTCTTTTAAAAAAGAGAAGGAAAAAAAAAAAAGGTAGGCAGGAACTTCTGATCGCTGTGGTTTCTGTATCAGATCAGTGACAAGGGCTGCAGTACAACACTGTTTATTCTTAAGAAGGCAGCCTACAGGCACAGCTGGGCTTAAACTGAGTCAGCAGGAAGCTTGCAGCTCAAACTGCCCCAAAGCCTGGAGCTGGGATTTTAATTCAGCTAACTAGAGCCAAACCCAAACGGAATTTGCACATCTCCATGTTTTGGGCATGGCTATGACTAAGAGGAAAAGGCAAGATTTGCATCTTGACTATCACAGTGCAGGTGGTTTTTTTTTTGATCTGTGGCTGAGCTGAATTTTTCCCTTTTGGTGTTGAGCAAAAGTAACTCCAGCCAGGTGAGCCCACCCTGCGTTTCACCTCCTTGTTAAGGTTGAGAAAATACTTCTACATTTCCTCAGGACCTGGAAGGAGGAAGCAGAGCAAACTCTGACAAAAAGGCACTCTCACACTCAAGACTGGTGGTGGTCGTTACAGGGTTGGCTTCGTCTTCAAAAGTGTAACTGTGCCAGCCCAGCAGCTGCAACAGCAACAGGAGATATCGAAGCAGTTCTTAACTGTTTGTCTCTTGGAAATGACTGGAAAAGAGAAAGGACTGAGGAATCACAGTGCCAGTCTTTTGACACTACAAAGGAAGGACAAACAGACTGAGAGCAGGGAGCTCCTCAGTAACGTTGGTAAGTGGTGAGCATCGAGGACAAACTGCAGCCAGCACAGGTGATGTGCAAGTGACAGCGTCCATTCAGGGAAATGCAAGCCTTGCCTGTGGATTGGGAAGATGCCCCTGCTGGGCCATGGGCACTGGACCCTTGCACTCTGGCACTCTTTTACAGTTGAGCACTGGCAAAGTGATCAGTTCCTGCAGCAGAGACAGTCTCTCATCACTTGGCAAGAGTGCCTCTGACAGATGCAGGTGCTCCTTGGACAGGCTCTGCCAGCCGAAAGACCTCAGAAAGTGGGACTGGATACAGTAACTGCCATGCCACCTAGAGGACAAATGAATCCTCCTTATTTTAGTTTAACACATGTACTACTGCTATGTGCCAGCATGAGCACAGATTAGTCAGTAAATCAGAAATGCCACTTCATATTGCACCTCTGATGCATTTCACAGCTGACACCAACAGCAAAGAGGAATGTAAATCTGTCTTTCCTTTGCCTGACTGGCAAGTTAGATAAGCAAACTAAGAACATCAAAAGAAATAAATAAATCAAGAAGACAGCTGTATGGGCATAGGTGGCCACTAACGGTAGCATTCTCTCTGCCCTTGGTTACCTTCAGGTCATATGACCAGACAAGAAGTCCTTTTCCAGACGCGTAAGTACCGGGAATATCTGCACTGCTTTCTGAAACAAACAGCAGCTATAAAGATGCTTCAATGTGAAGTTTAAATACTGGATCAGAGAGCAGCACTTGGTAAGCTCCCTGCTCAGTTCAAACAAGGATGCTGCTGCAACAGCCAGGAGGGCACTCATGGAGCCACTAAACAACAGCTCAGTGCACTGGACAACTTACTTTTGAGGGCAATTTTTCTCACTGGTACTCCCTGGAATTATTTTAGTGTAGTCTGTTTGTTCACCTAATCAGACTCTCAACATTCACTACAAAAAAACCCTCCAAATAAACGACTTAAAGTATTTATGGAAGACGGGATACAAAGGCAAATCTTCACAGCTGCATGCTTGTGTGCTCTGAAAGCATACACAACCCTGTCTCAGTATTTGACAGCTTTTCCAAAACATGAAAATGAATTTTAAATTGGCTCCCTTCCTCCTAAACATCAAGCATATCACAGATATAAACATCTCTTACGTTCCTCACTTTTATGAAAAAACCACATACCAGCACAAACAGCCAGAGAGACAATCCCCAGAAGGGAAGCCTGACACTGGTCCTTTGATTCCACTCTCCCGCTGTGCTGCGCTGCAACCTCCCACTCCGCCACCATAATTAAATTGATCAAATCAGTAATAAAAAAAACCAAAAACAAACAAACAAAAAAAGCCACAAAAAAATGACAAAAAAAAAATCATCTCTTATGACAGGAGCCCGGACACCCTCAAGAACCTTTAAGAGGAAGTTGTGCATCAAACCAGGCAGCCATAAATGATGGTAACTCAAACTGGCATTCATAACCCTGACCAAAGCCTTTTTGACAGCAGCGCCTCAAACACTCTGAGCATAAAAGAAAGCATTACCTCTTTTAAACACCTTTAACAAAAATACACAGCTAAGGAAATACCCCCTTTCAAAGAAACACTGCAGGAGCCATTTGGAAACTACCAGCAGAATTGCAGAGCAGTTGCCTCCAGGAGCACACATTTCCTAGTGCCAGATAAACAGGAGATGCCTCAGCATGCTGCTTCTTCCACTCAACAGCTACAGCTGCAGGTCTAAAAACACAGTGAAAAAGTGTCTTTTTTTTTTTTTTTCTAGGAGAAAATACATGACTGTGCATGAAGTGGCACAAAACCATTTCACTTTCAGTTCTAACTTGGGAGAAAACACAGGTTGATGTTGAAACACAGGAAGAGAAGACAAAACCGAAACACAGCAAGTAGCTGATCTAAGTGGATTCGTTTCGTGTGGCTGTCAATCTAAAGATGTTACAGTAATTACACCGAACTAACCAGAAGTTACACTGAGCAAGGAACGAATTTTCTCCTTTAACGGAGAGAAGAAAACAGCCCAGTATGGAGAGACCTGGGCATTGCCCATTCCATGAACAGCAGCAAGAGCATACTAACAACTGGCCAAAGGTCGCAGCGTTTTATCAGGAAATACAGCAGGTTTGCAGACACTTAAAAATTCAACATCGGTGTGTGCCATGATTGCACACGCAGTCCAGCTCCCCTGCTCGTACTTCAGTGAGGCTGAATAAAAGCTCTGAAATTTTAAAGGAAAGTGGTCAGCAAAACACTGGAGTAGGAGGAGTTTAAAGCCACAATGACACTGTCCTCCCTTGCGAGAAAGGGCAGCATTCCGAGGATGCATTAAGGTGTACAGGCCTTTCCTCAGGTTTGTCAGCAAGGACAGTCCAATCAAAGCCTGTCACGGCCAGGAAGCACCTCCATGCAGTGCCACAGTGGTGCAAAGAGACAGAGAAACCAGCAGACTGGGTCAAGAACAGAAGCCACTTAGTGCCCAAGGCAGTGCTAACAATGCTCCCAGCCATGGGGCTACTGGAGGGGAGGGGACTGAAGGATTCTTGGAGCAGCTGTTGCCAAGAAGGGTGTGAAAGAGACAACACACCCCTGTGCTCTGCACTGAGCAATTCCTTCAAAAAGCACGGAGGAGGCAATCCGTGCCACCACATCCAGGTGCAAGGAGGTGCCTAATGCACACCACTGGCAGCCAGAGTCCTGCTCACTTCCCGGGATAGACGGGATAACAGCAGGGTGTCAGGACATGGTTCACTACAGACGTCTGGTACAAATCAAGGCAATCACAGAAGCTTAATGGATTGCTTTCAAAACCTAAAGAATGAAATTGGACACTGCATGACTCAACGTGTCTTTTTACCTTTCACCCCTCCTTTTCCTGTACCCTTCTTATCTACTCTGGGTCAGAAAAATCAGACTTGTAAAATCTCTGGGGAAGGGACCATCTATGCACAATCTGTAATCCCTACTAATGAGTTTTAATTAAAGATGAACTCAGCCCCCTGCAACCTCCTCCAATCCCAAAACAAGCCATCCAAAACTAACAGGGGCTCAGTTTTCAAGAGTTTTGCACCTTTGGCCATGAGTTTCACTCACTAATTAGAAATATCTGCACATGCTTTACAGAGCGCACAGATATGGAGATAATTCCAGCCCCCAAAACTCCGTAATCTGCCATGGACAAAAAGCCACAGCATGCCAAGAAAACACAGAGGAAGGCTTTTTGAAAAAAAAAACAACAAAAAAAAAAAAAAAAAAAAAAGCCACCAACCAACCAACAAAAAACCCACCCAAACCAAGAATTGATAGTAAATTCTGCTCTTTCACTAGTCAAGGAACTGGTGATTGGTGAAAATGAAACCTGCTCATCTGCAGGCAATTCCTTTCAGCAGAGAAACCGCAGACCAGGCTGGCTCCCTACCCCACTCCTACTTGGTAGTTCGTCCCCAGAGGCCAAGGGAGCTGCTTTATCAAGGAGCCAACACCTAGTAGCTGCTCCCCCAGCAGCCCTTGCATCAGGCATATGAACCTGGTATTAGAGACAGTCCCTTCTCTTCCTTTTGAAGAGGCATAGGGCAAGCAATGAGTTCCAAGCACAAGGCTGCTCCAGGAAGGTCTCCAGAGCTGACAGTCACTAGATTTATGTGTCTCCCTGCTTCCAGTCTAAACACTTCCATTCTATTACAGGAAAAAAAAAAATCTGTTTGATCTGTCAGCTCCTCAGGCTACTGCTGAATGTGGATGACTCCTGTCATCCTGTTACACAGGAAACACAACATATACGGAAACAACATGGGCATAACATGACCCCAGCTGAGAGTGCTCAGTGAACACACACACACACCCCAACCTTTCCTAATTATATATCACAGCTCTTACTGTTTTGGGAGCTAACACAAATAAAGAGCCACACTGAGCACCTTTACAAGGCCCTCACGTTATCCAGAGGTGTAGCATCCCGGTGCTGGGTACAGACATGCCCAATTCCCAGGAGCAGAGAGTCCAGGTTTGCACAGGCAGCCCTGGTGGAGTGTTGCACATTGTTCTGCTGCAGCGAGAAACTGAGCTGAACTCACAGTTTCAGCTGGCCTAATCTGATTTTGAGAAACTGGGAGGGCAGGAACCCAACAAAACCACCTAACCAAGAATCAGTCATATTTTCTCTTCATAAATTCAGCAAATGTCACCCAGTGCAAACAAGAAGGCGCTGCCAAATCAGAAGGGGGGATTTTCACACCCACCTTTCTTGATGCAGGGCAGCCTATCCACAAGGTCTGCAATCACCTGTTACACTTTGCACATGCACAACAGAAATGCTTTATAATGACAGACAAGAGACCTAGAAGGGAAGACAGGAAAGTGGGTTGCAGAAATCCAAGCAAATTCTAGCACAGTGTTAGAATGTCATTTTTTATACAGTGCATTCCCCCAGTGTTTTTGTGAAACACTACAGGCACAGAGGAGATCACAAGCAATAGGTGTTGCAAAGCTTTATCCTAAAGAAGACCCTGAACAGCACTAAACTTATGTAAAGAAGTTGCAAAGGAGTGGAAAATAAAACCAAACCACACAGAAAACCCCCTTCTTTTAAAATAACACCTTCTCAGATGTTATACTTCCACAGGCAGGTGAAAACAGTTTCATTCTGATTCGTGACAAAAAGTTATAAACACACCACCAACCAATCTTCCCCACAAGTGGACTTTTGCAAAAAGTCCTTTATGAAGAAACCAAACCAAAACAAAAACCTTAAAAATTATTTTCTGTTGGGGAACCACTTTGTTCCCTCCTCCACCAAACATTTTAACGGTTATGAAAAGATAACAGGTCTCCCACAAGAAAGATTTTGGCCCAGATACCCCAAGAAACACCAAGAAAAGTTCACAACTTCTGAAATAAGCATGGACTTTCTGAATTAAGACTTCGGTGATTTAAATAACTCTGAGGTCCTGTAATTTTATTTTTTTTTAAAGCTACAAAATATTGTGCTTTAAAAGAAGACAAGAAGCCCCCCAAACCCATCAGTTCGAGAGGCACTGCCACCCCAAGTTACAGACCATCACCAGACCACGTGCACTACAGAAACACCCCCCTAAAGAAGGGGTGCCGCTCACTCAGTTCCTTCCCGCTTCGCACATCGCCCAGCCTCCAGCTCCAGCTTGGATCGAACATGTCCTTGGGCCACGGGAACGTGAGCGCTCCTCACGCGAAACAAAGGGACAGCCCAGGGCGCTCACCACCTCAGCCGGACACCTACAGCACCGGGGAAGGCACCGGGAGCGCAGAAAAGCACACACTCAGCTGACTCACCCGTATCAATCACCAGCTTTTCCTACAAGTTTTAACGCTATTATTAGAAATCCTTTCTCGCCTCGCTTTCTCGCCGTAGCTGCCACTCCCACATCCCTCTTGCTGGAAGGCTGAGGCAGGCGCGGGTCCCTCCGGAGTTGCCGCTACAGGATTAACTCCTTCCTCTTCCCTGCCCAGCAAACACCCCTCCAGTGCGAAAACTCTCACCAGGGACTGAGGGCGATGTGTTGGACTTTACCACGTAGTCCAAAGGCAAGAGGGAGCTTTTTTATGGTTTATGAGATAGCCCCTTTTCCGGGAGGGAGGACAGAAGCGGGGAAGAGGGGGGCAGAGAGCGGCTGGATCCCGGCGGGGGAAGCACAGAGGGGCCGGTGGCGACGGCAGAGCCGAGGGTCGCTGCCAGCACGGGCGGAGGGACGGGTGGGACAGCGCCACGGCCATCGGAGACAGAGCGGGAAACGCGGCAAAGCGAGAAACCACCGCGCCGATAAAGCGCCAGGCCGGGCTCGGCGGGCACGAAGGCAAAGGGAGAAGGGCAGAGGAGTTCAGGGAGAACGGGGGGACCAGAAGGAGTTCCCAGCATCCATAAGGGAAAGCAGAAGGCGCGCACGCCCCCTCTCCCCCCCCCCGCGGGGTCCCTTCACCCCGCAGGCCGGGGGGCTGCGAGGAGCGCCCGCCCCGGCGCGGATGCCCCGCGGTCCGACAGGCGGCGGGCCCGGCCCCAGCCCCGACACCGCCGGCGGCCCTGACCTCTCGGAGGGGCGATGCTGGTGTCCCGCAGCCGGGCAGGCGCGGGCGGTACTCACCGGGAGCGGGGCTGGAGCGCTCGGCAGCGGCGGTGAAGGCGCCTCTCCCGGTATTTGAGAGGCTCCGCTCCGGCCCCGCCCCGCGGGCCCCGCCAACGGCCGCGCGCGCCTGGGCCGTGAGGGCGCCGCGCCGGGAGCGCTGCGGGCCCGCCCCGAGCCCCGCGGGCCGCCCGAGCGGGGAATCCCCGGCACGGCACAATTCCCCAGCACGGCACAATTCCCCAACACGGCACAATTCCCCAACACAGCACAATTCCCCGGCACGGGATCCGCTCCGGGCGGGAGCAGGCAGCGTAGCTGCGGAGTTCTGACGGATCCCCACCTCGTGCTGCTGCTTGGGCGAAGCCTCCTGGTCTGTGCCCCATCTGTAGCCACTTCCCTTCCTTACAAATGGGATTTCAGTTTTCGTTTAATGTCGTTTTATGGGCTTAATGTCACAGAATCGATTAGGCTGGAAAAGACCTCTGAGGTCATCGAGTCCCACCCGTGACCGACCACCACCGTGTCAGCCAGACCATGCCACTGAATGCCAGTCTTTCCTAAACATCTCCTGGGATGGTGGCTCCACCACCTCCTTGGGCAGCCCATTCCAATGTCTAATCACCCCTTCTGTGAGAAAACCTCTTCCTAATGTCCAACCTAAACCTCCCCTGGTGCATCTAAAGACTATGATGTGCTCTCGTTCAGTCACTGGTTGCTTGGGAGAAGAGGCCGCCCCCCATCTGGCTACAACCTCCTTCCAGGTTTAGTAATATAGTCCTGTTTAACTAATATCGTCCTACTTAAACTAATTGGTATTTAATACAGCCTTACGCTTTAACACAGTTCTGCTTAAAGCAATACTTACCTGATATTCAGTGCAGGTTTCCCCCCGTCACGCTTTTCTTCCCAACACGCACAGTCACAGTGCCACGCTCAGCCTTGGGATCGCCCCACAGGTCATGCCAAGGGTGTTTTACCAGGGATGGGCTGATCTTTAGAGTGCTTTCTAAAGTTCCTGAGACTCCACAAAATGGACCAAACCCACTCTGATTCGGGTTTGAGTCGTATTGGTCAATCCATCAGGTGGCTTCCTGCTGGGCATGATGTAGGGGGGAGGAAAAAGTGACATCTGCCAACTTTTGTAAGGTCCAAGGAACTGAAGAAAAGTTTCTGTTTCTTCAAACTTTTCAGCTTGGTCTCAGAAAGTCAACACTGCTAGGCCCAAGTAGGCAAGACATACTCTCTCCCTTGTGCCCAAAGTATATTTTTTCTCTTGAGATAAGTGGTTTTTATATTTTTTGATTCTGGTATCTGAGTAATACAGATTATACATTTGTATAGGATATGTTAATAATAAACAAGAGATGTTATCTTTTGCTTACAGAAACTCACGTGACTTCTGTTCCTGAGACATGCAGAAAAGCCCCACACACTCTGCAGGTTTGGAAATACTAGTTTATCCACTTTCCTGCTATCCACAGGCATTTACACCATTCCCAAGGTGCCAAGGGAAAACGTTACTTTTTCTGAAGCTTGGTTAGGGCAAGATTAGTTTTTTTTTTTTTCTTTTCTTTCCTTATTTTAAGTGCTGTGTAAAAGGATGCAGGTTAAGGAGGGAGGCAAGTCTAAATACCTATAAAATGAGGCAGGAGACCCCCTCCCTTCCTCTGGCTCTCCAGGAGGATGGTGCCAGCAGAGATGCAGCCCACAAGTCACCACTGTTACTTTTCACACATTACCACCTGTATGATCCTTTTCCCTGGTAATTGCCCTGTTGATGATGATGTTTAGGATTTAAATGTGGAAGATACACTCAGGCTGTGCTTGAATTCTTAGAGATGTGTGGCCAAGTAGCAGCATCCTTACAGGATTAGGTTTGCATTCTCTTAAAAATGCAACTGCTAATGTAGGCAGCAATTGCTAATTGCTGTCACAGCACTCATGGTGAGGAATTTTCAAAAATGTAAAACGTGAAGGAAGCTGGAGTGGTGGGGTTTTTTTAGGCATGACTTCCTCTTAGTTATTTTTCCTGACAAGTTACCTTCATTGTCTTTATCCAGGTTGAGTAAAGGCAGGAGGGCTGTAAACGATAATATATATCTGCTGCTGCCAGAAAGGGGCTCTGCACATTACTCAGTGAGCCCACTGACATCCTTCCTGTGCTCCTCACAGCCAGGGCACACTTTCCCTCCCACCCCGGTAACTTCCGTGCTGTTCCTCACCTCCTCCCAAAGAGCTGGGGAATGACGTCAGGAAGGTGAGGCAGCTTCGAGGGCAGAGACACCACCTGTGGAAAAGGCCAGAGGCTCCTGAAGGCGACTTTCGTTATCAATGAAAAAGGAAAGCAGCAGCTGCCACCACGCTGGGCTCCTGGGGCGGGGTTTATTTGTTGGAGGGCCTTTTCCTGGTGTTATTTCTTAGACACACGTGGCTGATCCGTGCAGGACGTGCAATCCTGCTCGTCTCGGAGGGCTGGCCCAAGCAAGCAATAGAGGAAATCGTCCCTAAGAGACCAGTTGGTCCATTCATAGTTTATAAAATAGCAGAACCTCTGGGTCCCTAATTGAGACTGGGGACTAACAGGCTTACAGTGTAATTAAATAGCCATGATGAAGTGTCACAACACTTACCTCCTAAGCTATGGATGGGAGCTGACCTCCTGTGTCCCAGAGCCCATACGTTTATTTTTCTTTTGGCATCAAGGGAGAAATCCTTGTGGACTGGCCTTTTGACACCAGAGAGTTTGAGTTAGCCCCACCCTCCCTGGCTTTCTCCCACTACTATTTTTTCTCCCACTACTGTTTGAAAGCAAGAGACCAAAAGGACAGGAAGAACTGCAGGGTTTGAAAGGTTCTCAAAGAACTGCCACCCTACTGAGCTGCACAAATGAACAAGTGAGCTGTGCACCTGCAGCACAGCCTGCTAACCCGGCCTCCTGGCAAGGGGAAATCCGAAGCCCATCACCCCTCCTGCTGCCCTAATAGGTCTGCTTTAATCACACCACCTTAGGAACACCAGGGTTCATCCTTTGTTTTGAGAGTGGTTGAGTGGGCAGGAAAATAAAACTCATTGTTTGGGATTTCCCTGGCTGGGATTTCCCCACAGCATCCTGTGTGAAATTTCTGCTTGTTAAAAAAAAAAAAAAGGCACAAAGTTTTTTCTCTCAAGTCTCCTCACTGACAGCAATGCTGCTGGCTGGATGTCACTATGCCAGGCTTCAAGCTACTGATGTTTATTGGACCCAGCACCCACCACTGAGGCTGAACAGCTGCCCTTTTCAAACAGGAGATACCCAGATACCTTTTCTGGACTCTTGAGCTGGTGAGGTTGAAATCCTGAATCCTTCCAGTCTGATCAAGGGGCACAGCTCTGGAGCTGCACCTTGCTTAGCTCATATGGCAGAGCTGGCACAGTGCAGATGAGACAGGAACATGGAATGGTGGAGACTTAAAGCAACAAAGTCAGCACAGAGGCATTCATGTAATTCTCTCCTTGTTTTACACCAGCATCAGATGTTCAGGCTGGTTCTGCAGGCTGAGGAAGTGAGCTACACCTACAGAAATTAAATCCCAGTTTCTACAATTCAATTTATATTACCTTCATCCTTTCTTGGCTATTTACCATATTTTTTTTATTTCTCTTTGCAGGAAATCCAAAGAAACAATATAAAATATGGAGAAGAGAGGATCATGTATTTGGGCTGTATCAAGATTGATTTGTTTGCATCAGATAATTCAGAGTGGCTCAGTGCTCCAGCAAAAGAGAAACTGAAGCCAGGCCCTTTAACACCTAGGTTTTTATCTCTCAATCACCTTCCCTCAGGTCCCAGCTTGCTCTTCGGTCATCAACCACCGGAGTGAATGCAAGGGAAAAAAAACGGAAACTCCACCAACAAAAAAGAAAAAATAATTAATGATTTTATTTTTTTTGTTTGTTTTTTTAGTTCAGTTGGCCATCTGAGGTGCTAAAATCTCAACACCAATGAAGCAAGTGTGCATAAAAACAAACAATAAAACACAACCCAACAGAAGAAAACAGGCTGGAACAGAGTTGGTTTTGTACAGGTAGGGTATACGCTTTTCCGTTAACACTCCATACATGCCAACCGTAAGAGCCTCGAACGATCTGAATATCAGAGTTCACTTTCATACAAAAGGGAAGATGCCAAAGCAGATCCCTTCACCTGGATTAGACTTCACACACACACGCATGCACGCACAGATACAGAGTATTTAAGTTACTGCAATGCCATCAGAACATGGCATCCTCCCCTTCACATCTGCTTTCAGTGACACCCTCATCTGCCTGCTACCCTGCCTGTAGCGGTACTCTGAGCACTCCAAAAGCAGGAACTTTTGGAAAGCTTCTAATCTCTGTTATTTTACAACAATTGAGAGCCAGCAATCTCTTTCTCTGTGAACTATATACAGGCTGGTTTTTAGTATGCTTTAGAGTTCTCTTTCTTGCAGACGGTGATGACTGAAATTCCCACAAAGCCATAGCGCGGCTTTTCAGTTTGTACACGGGAGATTTTATAATGCAACACCTTTCTCATCCACTGGCGTCTGGTGTAAACACTTAAACTGAAAACTCATTTTAAAAGAATGTTAACCAAACAAGGTGTAGCTGTGAACATTTTAGGAACAGCTGCTCACAAAACGGAACTGCCGGCTGCTCTAGATCATGCAGTCTAGACCACTTATAATACTTCATAACGTTCGGGATTAGGATGTATAAAAATATTAAAAACCACCAGAGTGCACACAAATGTGGTGACTAGCTCTATGCAAGCACCGTGTTCTAAGAGAGGCCTAGGCATTGCACAAAACTCAGATTCTTGACCGTGGGGGTAGCCCAGGGATCCACTGGTGTCTTTACATACAAACAAATATTTACATAAAATGCAGAGACGGAGAGAGAGAAGGACAGACTTAAAACTTGCGGTTTGCTTTAAAACATGTTGTTCAGCAAATGCAGTTTGTAACATGCCCTAGTGAGACCATGGGGTACTGGTTAACTGAAAGAAGGAGTATGTCTGAAAGTTGGAGCTGAAATGTCTCGTCACCTCCCCACACATTATTTCTCTGAAGCTCAGGATTTTACAGCCATTTGTGAGTTTTCATGAGAATATGGTTAAAAGGAACAGAACGGTTAAAAAAAAAGATGTACTGTGAAAACAGCAGATTAGTTGTTTTGGCAGTCCTCACTCCCCCAGTCCCACTTGCCTCCTGGGTGTTTCCAGGAGGTTGGTATCCCCCTCCCTTCCCCGTAGGGGACTGAAGTGCTTGCCCCATCCTCAGTGTGCCCATTTCAAAACGAACACAGCTTGGGTTCCGAGCTCGGCTCTCTCCCTACCTCCGGCAGGGATGAAGCGGCCAGCCCCTGGTACGGACCGTGTCATCTGGGACAGACACCCCGGAGTGCCCACTCCTCGGAAGCTGAGGGCCCTTCTCGCTCTCCTCACACGTGAAATGGACACACGTCATTGAATGCACATGGCTGAGTCACGCGCTGCTGCCCACGCGGGCAGCACAAAGAGCTAGAACATCCTACTTGGATTCTGATACAAATAAGGAATCTTGTGGTCACAAGAGCCTTCTTCAGCTTTAAAAATATAAAATTTGGATTAAAAATATTCAGATAGTAAAAAAAACCAGTATCTGATATGCAAGTCGTATTCTTAAAGTGCAACTGAACAGCAAATACAAGTTGTGCCTTTTACAACCATTTTGATATAAAAAGGCCTTTTAACATTCCCTTTCATGTATTTTTAATTAATTTGTGTGTGCGATGTTAGCTCTTCATTTTCATCCTCACTGCTGGAGGCCTTCAGCATAACCCAACCAGTTTAGGCTTAGATTATGTGGTTTTCCAGTGCAGTGAGAGATTACGCCCACAAGTGATATCACTCTTCAGCACTGCAAAGATCTGGCCCATGTCCCCCAGCACGAAAGGGAAAAGGAGTGATCTGGTATTTCTTCTTCAGGACTTTGTTCTGTTCTGCAGCTCACATTCAATGACCTTTCGTTACGAGTTAGATGTGGTCCATATACCCAGTGCACATAAGATGGACTGAGGTCAATCCTCTGCACAAGACAGTTTACAATGAACTTTGTATCTAGCTTCCCTCTTTCTTCCCTCCTGATCTGCTCCAGCTTCCAGTGGCCCCTCAAACGCAGACTATGTAAAATTCCATTGCCAGTTTGCCTTGGGCAGCTGGCACCTGCACTGGCATATGGGGGGAATTCTGCCTGTTGGACATCCTGCCGGTAAGCCGACACTCCAGGATGCTGGGATGGCAGGTATCACTTGCTAACATACGCAGTTATGAAGTAGCACTGCATCTGCCTGTCTGCTTGGTTTCACCAGTATCTGGATTTAATTTGTGATGCTTTAGCAGAAGACACTAAGGAGGAGTAAAGGGGGGACACTTCAGGTGGAAAAAACACGTTTCCACAGTTAGCAACCAGCACCGCTCAGAGTCCCTGGGGACACTCCGACCCATTCTCCCTCAGCCTGAGGTGTGCTCCCAGGTCAGAGGGGAATTCAAATCATAGACCTTGCCTTACAGGACACCTCTCTGAACAAAGGAGAGAGCCAACAGAAAGACACCACGCTAACTTCTGTCCCAGGGCAAAAGGATGTTCAGCCCTGCTTGGGTGCTTTGCACCAACAGTCAAGGTTCAAGCTGAAGGAGTCAGTGCTCTGTACGAATGTGCTTGGGAATGGGACACTTTCTCAAAGACATCAGGAAGCAGGTTTGGTACTTCTTCAACAAGAAAAGAACAGAGTCAGCAGCCCAAGGTGGAAAAACCTCTTAACACATCGCACGAAGGACAGGACATCTCCCCAGTGCACGGTGCTGTTTCAGCTCTGCAGGACAAGGTAAGGACACGGTGTGCCCAGGGAATCTGTCAGACAGTGAATGGTGCTGAGTTGCTCAGTGCATATCCTGCTCACTGGTTAGTGTGTGACCACAGTCGGTACCCTCCAGGCTGAAAAGCATCACCTTCACTAGCTGAGCCAAGAGGAGTTTCTTCAATAGATGCAGCAGGAAATGTGCTATTTGTGTTTTCAGGGAAGTCCCTCTAGCTGTACCTCGGGAGAGTGAGGGTCCCCTCTTTCAGTGAGAAAGAGACATGGGATATTTCTACCTCACCATTTTGGCTTTCTTGTTATAAAAATGTAAAATTTAAATAAATATAGGTTTATTAGTCCAAAAGAGGGAATCTGGGATGCAGAAGAAAAAGGACACTAAGAACACAAATAGATTCTTAAACTCCATGAGTGTGCAGGGTTTTTTCACAGAGGAAAACTCCTAGGGCAGGATGCATCTGTGGGTACATAAAGGCTGCCCTTGCTGTGAAGCAGGGACCAATCCGCAGTAGTGTCTTTCTCTAACAGAGTTAAAACACTCCCTCCACAATCAAATAAGTGTAACAATCAAATTATTAATAAGAACACTAATAAATAGCCACAGGTAACAACGTCCAGTAATTTAGAAGTGGAAGTTGTAGGATGCAGCAGGCACACACACTCATCACTCGTCCATTTGTTTCCTAAAAGATACAAAAATGAATCTTCTTTCAAGTATTAAAAAAATAAGTTAATTGACATAAAAGGATCAAAGTGACTGAGGGCCCAGGCAGGTCTTAAGCTTCGTTTCCAATGTGCAAAAACAAAATACAGAAGAAAAAAAAAAATTAAAACACTGAAAAGTCTTAATTGTGGTTCGGTCACTTAAGGGCTTCTCCCTTTTAGGGGCCTATCAGCCAGGGAATGCTGCCTGGGAACACCCCTGCCCCAGCACACACTTACCACTGTCCCACAGCAGTATTTTCCAGTGTCAAAACAGTCACAACAAAAACAGAACAAGGAAGCCCATCAGCCTCTGAGCTGTGGCCATGAAGACTAAGGCCAGCAGTAGCTGTCTCTCCAGTGTGTAGCAAAGCAGATGGGCATCTTCCCTCTCTCTTCTTCTCCCCTTTTTCCTCACAAGAAGATTTAGGAGGCTATGATAGGGAGAGAGTCCACTGATGCCCACTTCTCTCTAAAAACCAGGAGGCAGAGAGTTCTGTCACACATACTAGCAGTGTCTTCTGTCTCATAGTTCTTCATATCCATGCATAATGATCAACTGCAGGTTTCTTTGGTGGGGAGGAAGACTAAAGCAAAGAAGGTGTTGCCTTGGGCTTCTGGAGCTCTCTCAGACAGCTGACTCCACTGCTACAGGCTGCTGTGGTTTTCCAGGAAGGGTTGCCACTTCCCTCCCTTTTATAAAAACTGGTGTAGTAAAAATGGGGAAGGAATGGACTGCCATAAATCCAGTTTAGTTAAGGGCACTTCTTCCCTTAACCTCCTTCCCCACACATGGATTATTCCCCTCCCTCCTACCACACACACAAAAATACGGTCCATTGTATAGGACCTAAAGGAGACTCCACAGTCTCAACTCATTTCTTCAACTTGGCTTGCAGACATGTAAAACTTAAGCTTCTGGAACCAACACACTTATCAAAAGGCTTCTGCGTGGTTCAAACCAAATTCCTGCATGCTGTCGGACCCTTCGGAGATTTCCCCTTCAACATCTTCCTATCCGTGTAATTCTGGCAAACTCAGGGTAGGCCAACTGGACAACACAGACCAGCAGAGGTAAATGTGTTAAGCTCAGGACCAGTTCAAGCTAAAACCTTTGGAAAGCATGACTGCCTCCAGGTCCTTGTCTTCTTCTTTTTCTCGAAGCCGTTGCTCCTCAAGGAGAGCCACAAGAGAATCTCTCTGCTCCACTACTTCTAGCATCTCGTTCAGGATCCTCTTCTCCTCCGAGAGCTCCTCATCTGTCTTCAGGTGATCTACGGAGATATCCAAAACTATCAGCATACAAAAGGCTAGAAATAAACCCATACAATCCATCAAATACTCCTTTTTGCTCTCACCTTCTACTGCCATCCTCTCCCGGAGTTCCTGCTGTAACCGACTCTGCCTGTCTTCCAGTTCTAGCTCCCGAGCACTGAAAGGGAAACATCAGAAATCCAAATTCTGGGTATATTAAAATACTGCATACCTTGCTTCATACCCACTCTCAGTTTCTGCTGTCTCTACCTGCATATCTGCTGTGCATTTTACCAATCTTTCAGAATATATCTTCAGTGCTTTAAGAGTTGTAACTGTATTTTTAAAAGATTTAATGGTACTTTCAGCATTTCAGGTTCTTTGCCTTCAGGTAGGAAGTGCAACGCCAGCAGTTTTATGGATTGTGGGTGGGAGTGAAAGAACAAACAAATCTGCAAAACCTCCGTGTATCTCCTGCTACTTCCCACTCTAAAGACAAAGTTACTTATTAACTAAGGACATGTCAGCCACTTGCAGATTGCAATGCAGACAACATGTTGGGGCTTTTCTGCTACAGGAACTAAGGCCATCAGTTCCACAGCACTGGGGTGAGCTGACACATTCAGAAACTAATTTCAGTGAATGTGCATCATAGGAACAGAGAAAACTCCCAATTTCATTAACAGGAAAAAAGCTTTATCACCTGAGCCCAAATGAGAGGCACTGGGAGGCAGAGAGAAAGCCACATGGCAAAGGTGACTGAATTAAACACTTTTGGCTGTGCTTAAAAGCAAACTCTACCAAACCAGGAGTCGCACATTATTTCTGCATTACTCAAAAACACGTGCATAAACAATGTTCATTTTATACAAGAACAGCCTGAGAAGGACTCACATATCTGTACTTCTGCACATGCACAAATAATTGGAACTTCCATTCCTTACTGCTATTACTCCTTCTACTACCTCTCTCCTGAAATGTACAGCCACAAATCAGCCTAAGAGGCTGCTTACCTCCTGGCCCTATAGGGAAGGCAGTACTGACAGATCTTCCAATACTATTTATGACACAATCCCCATTTTTAACACATTCACTCACAATATCATCAGTTCGGACTCGTAGCGAACCAAGGCATTCTTCTCCTGCACCAGCTTGAACCACTCCTGCATCAGCTTGGGGTCGTCCTTCTTACCCATGCCTGCCAAAAAAGAAACCTGGTAAGTTTTCAGGTGATGCCCTGCAATCCTGACAAGCCCAAACCGCAAAAACAACAATGGGGCAAAATGTGCAAAGAAAGCCGAGCAAGATGCTGCCAGAGCACTCCCAAGCCGGGTCCATTCAGTTTGCCTAAAGTACACAGTAGAGTGGAAGTCACCTCCAAAAGGATTTCTCTTTGGAGCCTAACTTTTTTTTTCCTTCCTGATTTTCTTGTGATTGCTTGTTTGTTCCTCACTCTTACTGCAGAAACCCCTAAGCATTTAATTTTTCCTTTCATCAGAAGAGTTTTATAGATCCTCAGGCCAGCTACTTAAATGTACGCTCATCAGAAAAGGATTCAATTGCCACTCCATGTGTTTGACCTTTATTTTCTTCAATTGCATGTCCTCAGTCTTTTCTTTTACTAGCCACACCTTTTCTTTTCTTTTTATTTTTTTTTAACTCTAAATTCATCTTTTCTGACTGCTCCTCCTAGCCACATGTATCTATTCATCTTGAAGATCCCCTCTGCACAGTGAACACAGAAACTAATTCTACTGTATTGCACATCAGCACTGGAAAGAAAAAGAACCCCCAGACCCATTTGCTAACATCAAAGCAGAATAAAGATACCTTGGACCTTGGCCACCTAGTACAGAACTCTTAGCTGGATTTTTTTTTATTTATTTTAAAGCCAACTCCTAAACTTACTCAATAATCCATTGATGGATCTTGTATCTGTCAGGAGTCATGTGGAATAAATGCAGAACGCTGTTCCCAAAGCCTTCTGTGGATATTTATCAAACACAAGAGCTTACAAGCTCTTGGTCTGGGCCACTTATTCCACACTGAACCGCCTGCAGATGAATTCTGTGCCTCAGATTAGACCCCATCAAGGACAGTAGCAATGCTCCTGCCTGGGTGGAAGTGGATGCAGAAGGCCTCAAATCAAGCTCAACAGCACTTTGAGTTTGCTGCATCCTTTCAGCTTGCGTTGCACGTAACCCAGGCACCCCAAAATAACTAACATCCCTGCCTGTGTTTGTTATCATGGATACATACTCTCTGCATCAAGAACAAAAGCTCTCCAATAGTCCATCTGATGCTAAAATAGTCAGGCAGCAATCTTGCTATCCAAACTCTGCGAGACACTTCACCGACACCGCATTAATGCCTAGTTAATTCAGACCCGCGCCCTGCCTCGCCCTCGGCACGTCACAGAAGCGCTGCCCTGGACTACACAAGGCAGAGCCTACAACTCCAAGTAAACTTTGGTTTAGGCTGAGAATACCTGCCTTTCACTTGTCATAGCAGCCCCTTGGGCGATACCAGACCTGGTTGTAAGCACCTTAAGGCTTTATACCAGCGTGTTGCTCAGTTCCAAGCATTCCTTTCTGAGCATCTCTGCACAATATGCCCACGTGGCGACAGGAGAGGGAGACTGTACATGCAGATGTCCAGTGCTGTGGCGCCATGAAAACACTGGGAAGTCTCCCCTTCCTTTCCGATGCCAGGATGTATAGAAAACAAATGCCGCTAAGAAAAAGCCAAAAACACAACGCTACTGACCTATGGAATACGTAAGTATTTTTAAACAGCCAATGAGCAGAGGAATAATGGGAGGATTGGAAAGGGAGCACTGACAACTGATGTGAAGGGAGCACCATGGAAAGCAGATAAGTGGTTAGCAAAATTACACCATGAACACACATAAACAACCCCTTCCCCATGCCTTGGCAATGGAAACTCTATAGTGAACTCCATTTGGGACAGGTAAAGAATGCACTCAGCAAGACAGATGAGGGAAAACTGGTCTAACTTAAGGCCTGCTGGTTTTTAAAGTTCAAGGATGTTTTTGCAAACCAGTCCTTATAAAGACACAGTATTCCTTTAATCCCTACATGGTAATTAAAAGGCCATGTTTAAGGAAAGAGATCTTCTTCCCTTACCCCACCTTCCAAACATCTTTCAGGAGGAATAGAGAAATTGAAGCCAGCAAATGAAAACAGAAACTTTTGAGTGTGACATTACTGGCCCCACAGCTGCTGCCCAAGGCCCCTCCCAGTCGCTACACCTTCTCTAGCACAGCTGGGACTCGCAAAAGGGATACTGTACCTTTAGTAACTTGCCACAGGCTCAGAGAAGTTGGTTACCAGGTTGCTACGGAGAAGGCTGGTTTGGGGACACGGCAAGAAAAGGGCTGGGGATGGGGCTGGGGGCCTTGTGGTCACTATCTGACTAGTGCTGCTATGACAACCCAGCTGTGGTCAAGGAGGACAGGGAGCGTGAGGTTACGTTACCTTCATGGGCACAGCAAGGGCAGAAGGAGAGAGGTCTACGACGTGGTGTCCCGGCATTGGGCTCAACTTCAATAGGACCAAACGAGGAAGAGGAAGAGGCAGGAGAGGAAGAGGAAGTTGGAAGTGGAACGGAAGAGGAGGAAAGGGGTGAAATAAAAGACAAGCAAAGGACAAAAAGCATAAGAGTGAGAAAGAAAGGAAACACAAGAAGAAAAGAAAAGAAAAAATACAAGAAAATGGAGAAGCAGAAACAAGGGATACAGTCTACAGATGAATAATGTCCCTAATAAGCACAGATAACACATGAGAGGTAGACTGAGGTACTGGTGAACTCTTACTGAGCTGTACAAATACCAGGCAGGAGGTTACTGTTAGTGCATTTTTCCTAATGTACATTTTCCAATTGCTCGGTCTTTAACCAAAAAGGTTGTGACCCAGATGTCAGGACTAGCAGAGATGAATATTTAACTCCTGCTGACAACATCAAATTTCAAGCAGGGTTACAGTAAGTCTCGCCTGCATGTGTAAGACACCAGCTGTAAGCAGCCACCCTACCTTAAAGCCTTATCAGGACCATGCTCTTATCACCGTGGCAGCATCCACTGGTGGTAAAAGTGTCCTTTAAAATGGAATATAATGTCTTCAGACAGGGAACATCACAGGGAGAATCCGATTACCGTGGAACCAGCCTGCCAGGATTCTGCTGTGTCAAGTATGGTGAGTACACATGTACTCAGCTGGATTGTTGTGCTTAGAGAGGAAAAGGCTTTTACGTGGATAAAAAAGTGATTTGCATCAGGATCTGCGGGGGCAATGACCAACTGAGGGCTTTGCAGAGTTAAAACAGTAAATTTAAAGCTCTCCCTTGACGTTCTCATTTCACACAGCATTTTAAAGCTTACAACTCCTGTTAGTATCGGTGACTTACTGAATCTTTGTCATCTTTTCTGTCAAGACAGCGAAGGACAAACACTTCTCATCTCTCAAAAGGTTCAGCTGCTTTAACACCAAGAATTTGCTTTTCAGCTGTACTTAACGTTACAGAGATAAACAGTAGGAAATAACCAATGTCACTAATAGTTACAGGAGGACATGCACCAGAGAGGTGATGAGCCTGAAACACCAGAGGAGCAGAATGGAACACTCACTGCTCTCAGGGCACAACCGCATTTATAAAGAGGAGGCATTTCTGTGTTGGGAAAAGGCATAAACTCCACAACAATAATATGGTAAGAACAAGGCTTTTTTTGGAACAGTCAGCAGAGTTTGGTGTACGTGGTTCAGAGAAAGCTTTACAGAACTAGAATACTCGTGGACTGGGAAGGCTTTAGAAGGGACCATCACAGAACTAGACCAGCACATGGAGGACACACTGGAGCAAGAGGGGGAGCACACCAGCTTCCAAGCCCATGACTGAGCAGCGTGGCTTTCTCAGATGGGAAGAAACCTCTGTACTGGGAGCAGGAAGGGGTGACATTAGGAGAGGTGCCACAGTTGGCCATAGGACAGTTACAAATAAAGCATCATACCAACGTTAGGTGACAGTACCAGAACCTTAGTCATAGTTGTTCTGAATTTTCAAACTTCCTCATTTGAAATGAAAAAAATACTAAGGGTTTGTGTTTTTTTTTTCCTACATTTGTCATTTCACAGATCAGGTTACAAAAGCAATAACAAACAAGAAAAACTCCAAACCACAAAGGCACTGTGAAGAATAAGCTTCCACACAAAGCAGAGCATTTAGTGCATGATACTTACTAATTGTTTTTTATTTCACATCCTATTGTATTCAACGCTAATTCTTCTATATAAGCTTTAATACTCCAACTTGTTCTAACCACTGTTTTGGTGGGGGGAGGGGGTGTAAGGACATGGGTATTTAACTGTATGGAAAAATCCACTTCAATTTTTCAGGGTTTGAGATGTCATTCAGAACTGGGGGGGTGGGGCCTTTGATAAATCTCAAACCATGGACATACAGACTTAGTGAGGAACTCCCAATTCTTCATATTTGATCTGGAAAAAATCATACCCAGTATGTGAAAATGTCCTTCATCTCACTGTGAAACGGCCACAAAACTACCAGTATTAGTCATCAGTGCACAAATGGTCTGATACTAGGAAAGGATACCATCTTTGATCTCCAGTAAAAAGACACAGGAGTTACACAGCAGCTGACTAGACTCACACCTCAACTGTATTTTCTTCCTTTGCTCTTAGTTATACTCCCACTCTTGTCTAAGGAAAATTTGTCCTTGGATCAAGTTGCAAAGTCCTTGGTATCTACAATAGTCCTGTTACTAGAAATGTTGACATTGTTTTTCAGTAAGATAACAAACATAACCTGTACAATTAAGAGCCTTTCCATCTACTTCAGATGTAAATTACAGTTGCATCAGTGAATATATGATCATCCAATTAGGATGATTAGCAAGGCTTTAAGGAGTCTTCCTTATGTACTGGAAGTCCTTAACAGCAAAAAAACCAGAAAGTACAACCTGAAAACTTAACTCCCAATGGTTCTCTAAAGCTGTAAAAATTATTATGTCCTAAAAAGTGCCATAATCTGAAGCTGCAAGTATTATAAAACATATCATGCACCAGAATTTTAAATATATTTTAGAAACAACTCTTAAGGTGATAGTCATGAAAACTGCCTCCCCATCCTTGCTAATAAAGATTATCAACATACAGTATGGACTCTAAGCAGACTGGAGTAGGAACTTCTAAACTATAAGAGAATAACTATTTCATTGTACAGCCTGAAATGGAGAAAGCTTTTTCAGTGACAGTAACCAATCTTTGTCATGTTTCCCTTTCCCTTCAGATAAACACTTTCAAGAAAAGGCCTCTTAACCATTTCAGAAACAAAGAACTTGGGGGGAAAAAAAAATCAATTGATAAATGGAAAAAGTGTTCCCTGGGCCAGCTGATAATTTTGGACAGTGAATGTATCATCAGATCATTCACATTGCTGTCAAGGTTAATTTAAGAAAACACAACTTCACAGCACGAGTTCTCACTGTGTGTGAGAACTTCAGCATACTTACAGTATCCTCACACAAGGACAATCCTGGAAAAAGGCTGAACTCCTTGCCTAGTACTATCAAGAAGGAGAACTGTGCAATGCCCCATTTCACAACATGGTGTTAAAAACTGTCTCATCTACCTTGCCCTTATCACATGTCTGATTACATTATGGAAACCCTTACATGGCTTCTTATTTCTCCTGCAGTAAATAGTATTATTATTATTATTATTATTATTATTGTAGTGTTATTTAGAGAAGAGAAATCCCCACCTCATGGTCTCATTAAAAAAACAGGATCATCACTGCAAGACAAACTTTTTGGACGTGGAGTCAGGGCCAGATAGGAAAACCCCTTCTGTCATGCAAATTAAAACAAACAAACCAAACAAACCACCCCAACAACAAGAAGAAACAACAACAACAACAAACTCAACCCCCCTTCTGTTTAAGTCTCCTTCCCCACCAAAAATATCCAGGTCTGGCAACACAGGTCTCCACCCACAGCATGGAAAGAGTGTTGTTGGCAGCAGCAACAGCTGCTGAAGTTCTTTTGGAAGGAGCTGAAAGGCAAGAGGGGAACCATTTCTGGCCATCTCATTCTCCAGTTCCCCCTGTGCTGTCAGCAGGAGTCTAAGGTGTAGCTGTTGTTTCCAGACAGAAAAGCACCGTTTTTCTCACCAGAGAGGCAAACCTGCCAACAGATGAGTTAATCTCAGGTTGTTCCTTTCCAATGCCACAGGCCAACTTTCCTAACTGAGTGGAAAGCCTTGGACGCAGCCCAAGCTGCTGCCAATCAGAGGCAGGGTATGAAGGCAGAAGCAGCAGCTTGTTAAGGAAAGGACTGTACCCCAGCTCCTGAGCACACTGGTTTGCAGATCAGACACATCCCATCAATAAAGTGACCGGAATTATCTTGCCTCTGTGAAAAGAAGCCTTCCCCAGATCTTTCTGGGAAATCTAGTGTGCAGCCATGACAAGAATGTCCTTGTCCTAGCACTCTTGAGAGACTGCAGACTTTGCTACAGTGGCAGAAACCAAGACCTAGGCCAAGAGTAAACACCATAGCTCCAAAGCCTCTTCAAAACAAGGACCAGAAATTATATAACCACTATGAAAATATACCTTTCCTTTGCATTGTCTGTTGTTCTTTGTTACACAAGTTACACTGGACTGTTGTCTTCTTTTCTAATTTTCAATTGCCTATTGTTTGAAGAGCAATACTTCAGACCAGTTTTGTCCTTTTCTGCTGTAGCTACATAACACTTCTTCACAATCAGTGGTCAAAATGATTGATCAGAATGAAGAAAGCACAGCAGAAAGTTTGGGGTGGCAGACTCCTTTATCCTTTATTCCCAGGCTACAGCTCACATGGATCCCCCTCTTGTGTCTTGTGATAGAAGAGCTGTGATGATTTCTGAGAAGTGGTGAGCCACTGGAAGTCAAAATTACTTGAACAGATATACCACAGACCACATGGGATCACATCCTTTGCAAGCTTTGCATCCAAAGACTTTGCATTTTATATTGCTGACTAATCAGGGCGGTTTGGAAAGCAGCAAAACTGGACAGGAAATCCAGCTCTGAGGCTAATCTCAGTTCCAATTGACCTCACAATCTAAGAGCACAACACTTGCTTATTCTACTAACAATTTCCATCCCTCATTTATCAGGCATACTGAGAGCTTTCATTTTAAATCAGTGTTTAAAATATGGATCAGTCCAAAAGAGGTTGGTAAGCCAAACTGCACCAATCACACAAAATACCCTCTTTCTCACCCTTAAAAAACCCAGATATGAGCAGAAACCCAAGTACTGAAGAATAAAGTATTCCATCCTTACTATTTGGTGAAGTTGTTCAACAGTAGTGCTGTAAAAGAGCAAGGATAGAGAAAGCCACCTCTTGGGAAACAGCATCCACACCGCTGCGGGTTGAAGGCAAGGATTCTGACAAATATCCCATAAGCACACCACTTAGTGTGTCTGACTTTAACAGTTCACTAAATCTGTCAAACCCAATATCCTCTAAAGCACAATCACTGGAAGAAACCTGGGGAAAACTCACAGACCATCGAACTGTCATGCAAACTGAACCACTTTTATTTATCCAGCAGAAGGGGGCAGGGAAGGAAGGCAGGGAAGGGAAAGAAAACTGGGTAAAGCAACAGTTGGAGCAGAACACATACACAAATGACTGCACAGAAGTCTTCTGCTTCTACTAGACCTCGAGGCACTTCAAAACACGGTCAGAATTAGCGCAGTCCTGGCACTGACCCTGTCTCCCAAGGCTGTTAGTTTTTGTGTGCAGAAAGAAGCAGGTAAATGGGAGCTGCCTAACAAGTACTTGTATTTAACAAGTTCTGCTTATCAAGTGCTCTTTCCTGCTCAAAATTTACAGCAAAGAAAACATGTTACTGATTCACTTCAGTGTTAAAAACAGCTGCAGACTGCAAAAGCAATGTTTATCTTATATCTCCACTCCCCTTCCAGGAGAGGTGTGTTTGTCAATCATGAGAAATAGGACTGTTCCCACTTGAATATATCAGACTCTAGCCCTGCAGTTAGACCTGGAGGACTTTAAAGGATGTTGTGAGCTCAAATATTTTAAATAAGTTAATAAAAAGTGAAGTTATGGTAGCATGTGCTTTAAACACAGTACAAAGATTTAAAAAAAAACCCAAAACAATAGTACTTTCTCCCTCCTGTTTACCAGATGTTCATAAGGCTCTTGTCATGAGGGGAGAACTTATTTCTGAAATCAACACTAGCAAACACACCAGCTCTCTTCCCTACATCCTTCTTAGGTCTCTCTTGGCGCATCCCAGCCAGGAATAAAGCAAGATGGGAGTGTGTGGCTGTTTCCTCAAAGATGCCCTGCTGGGTGCAAGGAAAAGGAAGCTGCTCATTTGGACGCAGAGGGGAAAACGGAGGTACTTTCCACAGGCAGACAAAGAGCAAACTGGGACAAGGAGCCAGTGGGTTAGGAGGAACTGAGGCTGGGACTAAGGAAGCAAGGTGACTAAGAATTCAAACTAACGGAGAACAGATGAAGGGAGAGGGGAAAAAGGGTAAAGAGTGAAGGGAGAAGGCAGATTTGAGAAGATATGACCTACAATTTTCCAGACAAATAATGCTGGGCAGAAGAGGGAGCAGAGCCCAAACATTTTGGAAGAAGGCCAAAGTCAGGGATTTAGGCTGTGGAGACTGTGTCAGTGGGAAGACCAGAGGAGTAGCTAGGGAGGAGGAACAGGAGGTCTGAAGAGTAGAATACTAGGATTTCTTTGTCAAGAAAGTGGGATTAAAATTAAATGCCTGAGAAACAAAAACTGGGACTGAGAACTAAAATGGTAGTGGGGTAAGGAGTGCTAGATGAAAAAAGACAGGATTAGGACAAGGACTGTCTAGAAATAGGGAGTAAAGGGACAAAGAGTGTATATCCTCCAGACCACTGCATCCTTCCACTGCCTGGCTTAGAATCCATGTTTTCAAGTCTCACCATCCCACAGCTGCCAACAAACATCTGTGAAATCCACTGACTGTGTCCCATTTCCTCTCCATAAGGATCTACACAGAGGATGATAACCTAAGTGTTGCTACCAGTTATTCCACAGGGGCATGAGATGAGTTCTTTGTGGTGGAACTAAAGGCTCTAAGTTTGTTGATACATCCACATAACACAAAGTCTTCATTTCAGTTGACCTTGCAACCTTTGTAGTGTTCTTTTAACATAACCACGTACACGATATACACACGGGAATAATTACTCAGAGTTGAAATGTGACCATCTGTAGCATGAAATGAAACATCTGCATTACAGCAACGGTACACAACATCTTAGAACAGGAAGAGAGGATTATGGCAACTGAGCAGAGCAAAGGGGGTAGTTAAGATAGCAATCTGTAATCCTGCAAACTGGAACTTGACCAGGATGTCAGAAGTTACCCCTCCCTTGCAGAAGCTGTTGCACAATCTGTAACGACTGAATGCGAACGCAACTCTTGTCAGTGTAAAGAAAATCCAGAATAAACTAATTCCCTGGTCATTAAAGAATCACTACCATTTTACAGATAACTTTTCAAAGTACTTTGCAATTTTTCTTATCATTCTACTGACAGCATGAGTCCAGAGTCATGCCTAAGACTCAGAGACATAGGCTGCCAGTAGAATAGTTAACCATGCAGCCATCCCAGCTGCCCGCTCAGCCAGTGCTCCAGGGGCAGCATCCTGCACAGACACGTTAATTTTGAAGCTGAACCCTAAATCTGCCACTGTATAGTGACAAATATCATCAGAGCAACGCGTGCCTTCTGGCAAAAGTGTTCTGGCAGCCCCAAAAGCAAATATAAAGCAAACTACAGAGGCAACAAAATAATACTATAAAGCCACATACTCCAGGCTATTCTGGTTTGCTGCATTTAAAGGGATACTGCCCAGTAAAGTTTTTTTTTAAAATTTGTCTTGAAAAAGTATTTTTGAGATGAGTAGAAATTTGATATAGTTTTAAGATGTATCAACCATTTAAAAAAAACCCAAAAACATGAATATTGTCTGACTGTCAGAAGCCCAAGTGACTGAGTCACCATACAACTCAAACCAGCCTGTTAAAAAATGACCACTCTGAGGTGACTCAGAGAAATGGAAAAGGCAAACACGCAAAAAAGATAAACATTTCCAATTAAGAATTTTCTACAACACAACAATTCTTTTAAGTGACAGTGTCCCTTTAAGTAGAGATTATTTTGCTTTTCTTAAAGCCACTATTAGTGATTTTGATGGGATCGCTGTCTCTAAAGAGGCATTAGGAGGAGAGGCAGGAGGCAGGAGAGGTGTAGTGGAGATAGCATTAAACAGGGACAAGGGTCTGTTAAGTGGAATTCAGCATCACCCTTTTACAGCTCCTACTCTATGCACATATGAGTATGGGCCAGCCCTGATGGATAAAACCATCAAGAGGGTTTCAAAGTCTCTCTGCAGGAGATGCCCCAGGAAAGAATGCCAGAGGGGCTGAACAGTGAGTGAAGAACAGGGCTAGCAAAGGACTATCACATCAGTATTAGCACAGGGGAGCTGGGCAACCAATTAGGTCTACTAAGGAGAAAAGTCTCCCACTTTGAAATTTGAACTTGGGTGGATATTCTTAACTCAGATGCATGTTTTTCAGTAAACATCTATCGTGCCAGGACAATTTGGAGTCATTCCCAACAGACAGGTACAGGCAGATACTACATGGGACAGCCTCCCAGGAGGAGAAGAAAAAAAGACAAAAGCCTGGGCAAGATTATGTCTGAAGGATCAAATGCAGAACACAATGAGCCAGGGGAAGAATTCTAGTGATGTGTCTTGGATCAGGCCTAGAGTGTGTGGATCTCTCACTCTGCAGAGCTGGTCTGTAAGGCACTCCCTCAAAAAAACCCACAGTTGAGATCAAGCAACTTTATCCCTGAAAGATAAATGAGACTCTCAGATAACATGGCAACTGAGCAGACTTTGCTTCCTCGTGCATCTCCTGACAGACAGATGTGTTCACTTTGTAAGAACAGATTTAGGGTGATTACATTAGCAGAGGAAATTTTAATTTTCAAGATGGGCAAATGCTAAACAAATGCTGTTTGCAACCCAAAAGTTATCCATCTCCTAAGGGATTCAGGAAGTAACATTCATTAAAGAAATGTAGAACCATGGTATAGAGTGATGATTCTTAAGTGAAAAAAAGAGCTAAACACTGTAACATGTTTTTGGCACTAAATGGGATATTAAAACAGTAAAATAGCAAGAAGTTTATTAGCTGTGTAATGATGCAAACTGGACTGACTGGAAAATAACAGCAGATTCCAGCAAAAACGACTGGAACTCTTAACAGTAGATTCTTTCCTAACCTTACATTAAGACAAAACAAAAAAACAAGACATATCTGTCATCTACAAGTGTTTTCAAAGTCCCTTGAGGGAGCATTTTGGTTTTGTTAGATTGACAACACCCTGGCTTTTTCTGGAAGAAACAAACAAGCCTCAAAAGGGCAAGAGGGAAGAGGCAATGGCATGACTAAACCTTGACACTGCTGTTTGCTCTTGGGAGCACGTCAGTTCTGCAGTCCCCTTCACGTGAAAATATTTTCCTAAAGAGAATTTCAATGGTAGAGTTGGACTTTGCAAAGTAGAAGCAAAAAACTAGAATGACCTTCCACTGGTAGCAGGGAAGGTGGGTAGAGTGAAAACAGTAAGCAAATTTTGAAATAACCAGCACTGTGGAAAATAGAAGAGGGAGCCTTACACATGGTTTGTGGAGCATGCCAGGATCTCCTCTTCCTGAGCTGGAAAAGGGGTTCTGCTATAATCAGTCATGTGCAAGGGCTATTTCTTCTTGTTTGTGAGCCAAGGATGGGAGAAGTAGGTGAAGGGAAGGGTGGGGAGGAGTGTCAGCAGGGTTAGTGTCAGCAGGAGGTTCAGCCATACATACCACCCAGATGCAAGTCGATGAGGTCACTGTAATAAGACTCTCCCCAATAGTCTACAACAAGGAATTGGTGAAGACAGAGTTATTGAATCAGATACCCACCCTAGCCCTGCACAATCAAAGCAATATATGAGAAAAAGACATAGAAACAAAAAAAAGGCACATGAGAGACAGGCAGCTATAGACGTGGGCACACATATATATATATATATAAACACTATAGGTCTCTCTTTCTCTGTATATATACATATATGTACACACACACACAAATATACCACAAACATATATACTGGGGAAGATGAGGAGAAAATTTCCAGCAGGCAGGCAAGGACTTCCAAGGGGGAAAACCAAGAAGTCTACACAGAGACACTTCACCTATTTCCGTCTGCACCAGTACCTGTCACTGAGGTCTCTCATGTTCTCGCTGAGAAAAGCAGAGTTAATCTTGTTGGTTTCATGCTGAGCAATATGTCAGAAGGAGACAGTGTAATTTCTTAGGTCAGCTGCAGGAAAGGTGTAAGGATTGATTTCCTGGAGGTGGGTGAGTGAGGATGTGTGTATGGGACACGGGTGGAAGGCACTGACTGAGCGCCGACACGAACGGCAAACGCTCCGGTGCAGGAAGATGGGATTGTGTGCTCCTGCTGATGCAGTCCCTGTGCCAGGGAAGAACTGCATAGCAGTGTGGGGAACAGAGATGTGTATTTCCACAGCTCCTAGAGACAGCTGCACAAGTCTAGGGCTGTGGAACATTTTGTTGGGAAAAGACAGATGGGAGTACCGAGAGCAATATTTCTCACTGCATACGATTCACTTGATGTAAAGAGGTGGCTCTTAAATTTTTCAGTATTGATCTGACAGTAGGAGACGTTTTCCAAGCTCTTAAAAATAACTGTCAAGGTTTATGCTAAAAGGAGAAAAAGAAAGGTTCCAGAAATTTCTGATTTGACATATTTTTAAGTTAATAATCAAAGAAGCTAAAAATCCACTCAGGAAATCAAAGTCATTAGCATGTCCAAACAGGCGAATGCACTATAATATGAAGTACTTTTGTGTTAGTAACATTGCCTTACATTAATTAACTCAAGGTGTCTCTTGGGACACCACAGAAAACTGGGAAAATTCTTCACTGAGATCCTGCTTTACCTTTGCAGTGAAATATCATGATGCAGGAGGAAGGGGAGTGGGGAAGGAAAAAAAGGGGATGACAAAAGCTTCGACCACCTGTATATGACAAACTTGCCACCTGAAATAGAGCTCACATTGTCACTCGAAATAGAGCTTACATTCCAAATCATTCATTCTTGCTATGAATGCAACTATCAAAGGCTGAGATTTTCAAAGATAATCACAGAGAACATACTGAGGCAATTAAATAATCATAGGGCGTGAGATCATTTTCAGAATCAGAAACTAAATGCTCAGTTGAGTATTCAGCTTTTAAAAGAATAGAAGACCAACTGTGCCTCGGGAAAAGACAATGAAGTAGCCAGAAGGTGCAATTATTTTGTCAAAAATTAAAGTTGATGGTGACCTCCAAAATGTTTCTGAGTTTGATTAGCTGAGGAGGAAGTATCATCCTCTAAATATTCCAACTTCACAACTATTAGAAAATGTGTAAAATTCCTGGAAAGAATACTGAGCTGTCTGTGCCTATTCCCAGGATCTAAACTTACTGTAACTTCTCAGGAGGACAGCAGGGCATGGCCATGAAGAATTTATTGACATTCTGCTCAGCATAAGTCACTTGACAATAACATATTAAGGATGATGCAAAATTGATGGAAAATAGAAGCAAAATTATTCCAAGTAAAGAAATTTTTTACTTAGAGTACTGGTTTGTGTTCTTACCGGTCCAACTGAAAAACACTTATTTCTAAAAATGGAAAGCGGTCCAGATCTGAGGAAAGTTAACGGAAGACCTCTACAGGAGAAAAATTTGAAATCCTTTGCAGACAAGAAGGATGACTAAAAGTCAACATACTAAAAGATGATAAGAGAATTAGTTCAGATGGTCTTCTCTATTTTTTTTTTTTTTTTTAGAAAAATAAAAGAATCATTTCAAGTTATAGAATTCTGTTCCTTCCATCAGAATTTTCAAGCAGTGGGAAACCACTCCTAACACTATCTAAAACTCCACATTTCAGTGCCTGTCAGTGAGTGATTTGTTCTTTCCCTACAGAGCCTAGTATGTTCTCCTAGAACCAGTTAATACTGCTTGCTGTCTATGGAAGAACCATTCCTTCGATCCTGCACTGCAGTCCTTCTCTGTTTATGTGGACAAAGTATGTGCACAGGAGACTCCCACACTCCCCCACTGCTTCTCATAAAGTACAAGCTTATAAAGAGATTTTTTTTTTTTATATGGCAACACCGCTTTATATTTTTTCAATATATCTTTCCCTTTTCAACCTTCTGTTTTCATGGCTTCATTAGGGGAGGGACTGATCAGAGACAAGGCCATGACTCCACATCTTTACACACTGGATCCTGCTGAACGCCGAGTTGCTGTTAGATCAGTGTCTTGCACAATGCAGATAACAAGAACATTTTATTGCCCTCTTGAATAATTAATGGATATTGGAGGTAGAAATTTATTGTATTTAGGAAATGTGATGCCACAGACCTTTCGTTATTCTACTGCAAACATATGCAAAATGTCTGGAAAAAGGAGGTTCTCTACAATTACCTGAAAGGATGTTGGAGACAGGTGGGGGTTGATCTCTTATCCCAAGTAACAAGCAACAAGAGGAAACGGCCTCAACCTGTGCCAGGGGAAGTTTAGATGGGACAGTAGGGAAAATTTCTCCATGGAAAGGATTGTAAAGCACTAGAAGAGGCTGCCCAGGGAAGTGATTGAGTCACCATCCCTGGAGGTATTTAAAAGATGTGTGGATGTGGCACTTGGGGACCTGGTTTAATGATGGGTTTGGCAGTGCTGGTTTAATGGTTGGACTCCTAATCTTAGAGATCTTTTCCAACCCAAATTATTCTATGATTCTATGGTCATGCAAGAGTAGCTAGAGAGGCGAAGCATGAAATTATTTAAAATTTTGTGTTTCAGGCAACACAGGTTAGAACATGCCAGGTTTTTCCCGCAATAGAATGTGTTCCTTGCTGATCACCTGAAATGAGTGGAAGAGTTGAGGATGGTGAATTCTTTATGTCAGAGTTAAGCTTCTGTAAACATAATGTAGGACCTGTTGGTAGAAACATGTTGCAAGAGCAAGCATGCCCTAGAGACTTCTTGAAGAAAAGAGATTTCAACCTTGCCAGGTGTGACCTACAATTTCACAATTGCGCTAGAAAATTCCCCAATACACAAGCTCATCTAAAACTGCTTCCATTTAGGAGAGCCGAGAGTGAGAAGTTAGTTATACAAAGGTTTAATTCTGCAGCCTCCCATACAAAATACTAATTCTTACTTTTGGTCGTATTCTGCCCTCTCTGAACACTTCTTAGGCATTCTGTCATTCTTCAATGAGAGAGCACTCTACCATGAATAATGTTCTCTCAGCTGCTAAGAGCTGTGACTTGTGCTGGCATGCCTTACAGGAAAGATGGACTTCCAGGTGAAAAGAAGAAAAATGGAAAGAATCATTAGATACAATGGAGGTGGGCTTAGTAAGGGCAGTAAGTGGCAGGCCAGAGAACAGAGTGGGGCTACACAGGAGCACACAGCATAAGGAAGGAGGCACCACCACAAAGACAGAATATTTGCACAAGGTTATTTTTCTGAACCCACAAATGAAAAAGACACTCTGATCATAAAACCATTGACGTCCTCAAGACTGTTCTTCACACCTGTAGTACCTATTTGCTTTGGTGACCACTCAGTCCTGCTGCTTTGGCACACCCTTATGGAGCACCAGACATACCTAATTCTGTCCGAGTAGTAACTGATGGGAAGTCCCAACAGACTTTTTTCTCTCGTGAACCTTCACTGCTTAATCACATTCCATCTTCACAGACATAGAGGTGGCTCTTCAATCCAAGCAACAAGCAAGCATTTTCCAAACATCTGTTCCACTATTGCCATTTCTGAACTCTGACTACCCTTGTAGTCAGGTACATAATCCTGGCCCTGTCAGGTGTACACACACTGCATTTGCCTGTTGGATATTTGACTCCTTGCGACTGAGGATTTTTTTTTTTTTTCCAAATCATTATACTAATATCAGCATTATCTGAAACAGGTACTCCTCCACTCATATGCTTGCCAGATCAGATGATACTGATTTAATTTCAAGTACACATAGTCTTTCTTTAACAGCTTGACATGGATACCTTTCAGTACACGTGTGCATTTCTGCTCTGCACAACTTTGTCGGAAGTAGCCAGTGTGCTGGGCTGTGCAGTGAGGAAGATGTTCTGTGATGGTCCCTTGTAAGGACACTGCCTTGATAATCCAACAAAATAGAGAAAGCACACACAGTTTCACAATTATTTCCTTAACATACAAACAAGGTTCTCTCACTGTGACAACTTTGTGTGAATGGCAGGTAGGAAACCCCTGCAATTTTCTAGCTGTAGTACCCAGTAATATGCAGAAACAGTCAGACAGCCATTATTAGTAGCTGGAGCATTACCTCCTAAGCCTCAGGCAAAGGTAAGTGAACTAAGTCTCTGCCAATAGGAAGTCCCAGAATTAGAAGAAACACAGGAAGAACAAGGTCTCAGAAAGATAGTAGAAAAGGGAGAACGGATTCACATTGGACTCTATCTCTAGGCTATAATGGTCCAATTGTCTCTAAAATCCAAACAGCTATGCACTACTGCACAAGCACTTCATAAGAAAACAGGAGAAACAAACCAAGTTGAGATGGATACCTGCTTCTCCTCGAAGGGCCTTCTCCACAGCAACTCCCCTCTCCTCGAGTTGCCTCTGCTTCTCTTCCACTTGTTCAAGCTGTCGCTGGATAATCTGTTCAGAGAAGAACAGAGCAGAACCTCACCAAAAGCAATTCTCCTGCTCTGTCTGCAGCACACATCCAGCACTGAGTGACTTCAGTCAAATTTGCCTTCCCAGAAACAAGTATTTGTATTCAACAATATACTGCTTCAAAAGCATCACAGGTCCATCCAGTAACACCCTCCCCAGTCCACTGCATCTGATCCCTTAACTTTAAAAACACCTTGACATTCACTTATTTGCTACAACTCCTATCACCTTCCTGAACACTGAACTGAAAGGTGATTCTGTTCAGTCAGCTGAGTCCCTAACTTGAGTTTTTAACAAATCCCATCACTAACAGATGGTGTCAATAGTTTTCCAGCAGATTCTGTGGTAAATTAAAGGTTAATTTGGTAACACTTCATCAACCAGCATAATCTAGCAATAAATAAAGCAATGATAGGTGCAGTTCCATCAGGTATAATCTGAGTATCACTGTTCCATTCAGTGTGTGATGCTTCACTCATCTCCAGACAGAGAGATATTGTGGGCATTATTGTTATAAATGTAAAATCATCATGACAGGTTTCGTGCCACTGCTCAGTGGTATGATAGCAAATTTGAAAGAGGGAGCAGGACTAGGGGACACTCATCCAGAGATTCCGTCTCTGGCTTCTCTTCTGACACACTCAGGACCATGGTGCTCCCACACAGAGTTAACTATCTGCCATGACAAGAGGACTGTGACTGTGAGACGCTACCTGAGCTCTGTGTAACCTCTTCAGCTCCTCTTGCTTGGCTTGTCTACGGGCAGCTTTCTGCACCCGCCGGGTCAGCTTGGCGTTCAGCTCCTCTTCTGTGTAGGCCCTCTGAAGAAAGGAAGAACAGGAGCACATCTTATTTACATGTTCAGAGGAAGGGGGGCAGGGGTGACCATTTTGTCTTCCAAAAATCTCAGGAGGGAGGTGTTCTGTCTTTGCCATGGCTGTGTCAAAAGTCAAGCTTCTGTAGGCAAAGGTGTTCACAGTGCAGTGAGCAACAATTTCAAGATCAAATCAGGAGTGAAGAAGCACATAAGCCAACTGCAAAGCTGTGCTTTTATATAACATCCCACCCCAGCCTTCCACAACTATATGAAAACTCTCCCCAAAGATAAAATCAATTTTTATTCTATTTCTCAATAGATTTAGCCAAAATGGATTTAGTTAAATCAATGAGTAGTGTGTAGAGGGGTCATTTTGATTTTGTTCTAAATGGGAGTAAATGCTTGTCTACATGAAGAGTTACAGCAGTTAAGACATTATTATAGACTAGTGTAGTTGTACTGGAATTCCCCTCTCCCTATTATGTTTTGGAGTAAGAACTTCCATAGCTGGGATTTATGCTGGTAATGATACCCTCTGTAAATTTGTGCAGCTTTTCAGTGATTATCAAGAGCAACCCCAAAAAACTTGCTGGTATACAACACAGGAAACAACCCTTAAACTAAGATTAGAATGTGACACCACCAGAAGCCACTCAAAAGGAGAAAAGCTATTTTTGTAAAAATAGAGAGGTTTTCCTTCTCTTCTGTCAGTGAAACTAGTTTAAGTCTTTTTAACATTACTGAAATTGGGTTAAGTATCTTTTCAGATAAACCAGTTGGATGTGTTGTAGTCTGGGAGGGTTTACAGAGTTCCATAGAGTCTTAAGAGTGTAAAAAAAAAAAAATTCACAACTGCATGAAGTGAAGAAAAGGACTGTTTTCTCATGTACAGGTGTGTAAGCCTTAAGGGACTGCTGTAAGCAGATGTATTCCACTTCTGGAAAAAGATCTCCTCCATGGACAGTCTTTAAGAACTTTAGGACAGAATTTTAAATCCTACCACCCTGGAATTTGCCTGATCTGGTTATTGTACTGCCACATTGGTCAGTCTACCTCTGGTTTATTGTTCTTAGTGAACAGAATTCAAGGTAGGATCACAGCTCAATTAAAAATCCCTCAGGTAGGTCGTTGGCAAACACCATTGTTAAAGTTTCAAGAAGCCAACACTTTACCCTTTCTTCCTTTTTTTTTAAAGCATGAAATCCACAATGATACCCAAATCAGAAGGTAAAATGACAGAGGGTGTGACTTTCCTACCCCAGGTAACACTGTTGTGACTGTGAAGACAGGACAGTAAGAATTTCAGAATGCAGCAACTTCTGCCTTGATTTTAGCTTGATACAGAGTTTCACTCAGATGGAGCGAACTCAACCATTCTGAAGGATGCTGATTAAAGTGCAATGATTCACTTGAACTTACATTTCAAATACTATAAAAAAATTTAGAAAAAAAGAATATGCAAACATATTAAACTGCCTTGACAACCAATCTGTTCTGAAGCTCACAGATCATCCACATCACTGTACAGTGGTGCACTGATAAACACATGCATTCTGACCAGACAGACATTTCGGAGCTTAATGCATTTCTGGCAGACAACCCCTCCAAAGGCTTTGCTGCCCATGTCTGCCACCATCTCCGGCATGCACAGTCAGTGTCGGTGGTGTTAGTGCACATGTGGTGGGGAGCTATGGATTCAATGGGTTAATACAGGGACATGCAATGCAACAATGGCCAGCTAGTGGGAATGGAGACACTACCTTTGACGAGTATGATCTCTTGAATGCCAAGGCGTGTGGAACATAGATCGACTTTAAAGGGGGAATGGTAAAGGAAAAAAAAAAAAATAAAACGCACAAAAATGAAGCAAAATCAGTTCAACATTGAAAACAGATGCACAGTAATAAAACAAAGTGGTTTTTCAATGAAACAAATTTATGCAAATGCTGAACATGACCCAGACTGATGAAGCACAATGGAACTTCTGCCCACGAAATCAAGTTTCTAGCACTCTGCTGAAGGTAACTAGTTTTGGTAGCCTCTTTAAAGATACAGTTAACCTGGAAATACCTTTTTCTAGAGAATTACTTGGCCTTTATCAACCTACAGTTTTATTGTCCACTGAGTAAGTACAGGAACAAAATTTTGGCTTAGGATTTGGAGTAATGACTTAGGTTGGAGGATGTTTGGTCTGAACTGGCTCAGCCAAACGTGTATTACTCTGTCACACAACTCTCCATTTACAATTTGATTTACAACCTCTCCTTAGGAGTTGTGTTTATTCCTTAGTTTTAAATTATCTATATTTCATAGAAATCATAATTTGCATTTAACTAACATAATAAATCTTCCTCACTGCTTTGTGAACTAAGAACAGCAGATGGACTCAGAGTGCATTATGTGTCCCTGCAGTAATGGAATCTCCTTGTCTAAAAGGAGAGCCTCCAAAGATTTGGAGGAGTAAAACTGTGGGAAAGGAGGAGCAAAATGAGGAGGGAAAGGAGGGGAGAAAGGAAGGGTAAAATGAGAGGGAGAAGGAGGGGGAAATCACTACTTTCTCTATCCAAGGATACTCTACACTACCCTGTACCCAAATATAAGGCAAGTAAAGTACTTAGCATTTAGAAGAGAGGTAAATTTCCCTTCATTCCATGAAGTACAGAAGGCATTGTGCCACTCGGGGTGAACAGACAGCATTTTGCACTTTCACATTCAATTAACTAAAACCAGTCACAAATGAAAAGCCAGAGAACAACACCAGCACGTTTGCAAACTCCAGTAAAAAGCAAGCTACTTGTGGCAGTAAAACACGTCTGACCACAACACCACAACTGTACAGGAACAATGACAAACACACACACAGTGACACACACCTACAAACATGAGACCCACAGGGCATTTACATTAGGAATTCTTTGCAAGATGCTTCTCTTGAACACACTACATTAAACAACACTGAATTAATTCACTGCTGATCACAAAGAATAGGCTAAACAGAGCAGGCTGTCTGGGAAGCAAAGCTCACTACGGTTATGAAAAAAAGCAGTACAAACAGAATTTCAGTTCAGAGGCGGGGTTCACATAAAAGTTATGTAGCACATACAGTAAGTCAGTTCTTACCCATAATAAGTAGCATGCAGTTTGTAACTCAAAAAATATTAACCCTTTCTCCCAATCAGTACAAACCCAGCTTTGTCAGTCTCGAAGTTTGGTCACATTTCTTTTGACAGCAAGGCATTCCAGTGTTTGTACATATGTTCTACATCCTTGGACAGGATGCAATGAAACCAGGTAAGTGGAGTTCTCAGATTCATACCCTCCAAATAAATGCATTCTCAAACTATTCTTTAGAAAACAGGCAGATGCTGAGCAAACAAATTCCTATTGTAACTTCGGCAACAGCAAATGAGGGAGAAGGAGGCACCACCACCATACCCTTGGTAGAGCTTGCAAGACAATTTTGGTATTAGGATTCCAGGCATCTGCCACTGTCACTTATAGTCCTCTCCAGTGCTTAGTGATATTTTTTTCTGCAAAAACCATTTTAAACCTAAGTAGCTCAGCACAGAAAAAAGAAGTGACCATTAAGGCACATCAAAGTCTGAAAACAAGTATGGACCTTACTGCGGCCTTGGCTCCTTCTGAAGGAGCTCACAGGACAGAGCAGGAACTCTGTAACTCTTATCTGAACCCCAGGTATTGGCTATCTGTCCTCTGGTAGCCCCAGGTACCTCGTTCTTCTGCATCTCTGGGAAAATGCAGAATTTCTCATGAAACGCCTTGAGGGCATGCAAGGAGGAATGGAAGGGGGAGAGAAAAAAGGGAATAAAATAAAAACAAAATAAATCTTCCTCTCAGAAGAGATCTAGACCAACTAGGGAAAAAGATTAAAAGAGAGATAAGTAAATACAGAAAATTCCTATTTAGTTCATCAATTCCTTCCACCAGCTTTAAATTCATTAGTTATTCTAGTTCATTTTACTACATATACATAGAAAGCATTTCACATGACACTTCAGTTTGCAGTATTTCCACACCTTTGCCATCTGAGCCAAGTGTCCTGGCATCTGAGACTGATTTGTGCACACTGGAGGACAGGTTTGAGACAGGAGGCACAGAGAGCTGTGTCTGTGACATTACCCTCCCAGATGGTCTCTTCTTCTTGAGCTTTTCTAACATGTGTACCAGGCACCACGAGGGAGGGACTGTGAGAACACAGCTTTCATTCTTCAGTACCAGAAGAGCCTTAGTGTTTGGGGGGGTCAATAAAATCTCTACTTATTCCTCCAAACCTTGCCAATTCTGTCTAGCGGAGCTTAGAGGCTCTCAGGAATGAAAGAAGGGCTCTCCATCACTATGATCAAGAAGTTCTTAAAGTTTTTCCCTTGTTTTTGCATTAATAGTGCCATTCTAAAATTGAATTAAATAGTTTAAAAGCAACTAACTTCGGAACTTTGCTCTCATCACTTATTTTCTACATATAAGTATGTGCAAATACATTAATCCTTATACTAAATCCTTAGGCCAGTGAGGAGGGAGCACAGTAAGCTCACTACCCTGGACCTCAGGAGAGCAGGCTTAAGCTTCTTCAGGGATCTGCTTGGTAGAGTGCCATGGGATAAAGCCCTGCAGGGAGGAAGGGGTCCAAGAAAACTGGTTAATATTCAAGGGTCACCTCCTCCAAGTTCAGGAGCAATGCATCCCAACAAAGAGGAAGTCAAGCAAAAATGCTGGGAGGTCGGCATGGATGAACAAGGAGCTTCTGGGCAAATTCTAGACACGAAAAGGAAGCCTACAGAGGGTGGAAGCAAGGACAGGTAGCCTGGGAGGAATATGGAGAAGTTCTCCAAGCAGTCAGGGATCAGGTTAGGAGGGCCAAGGCCCTGATAGAATTAAATCTGGCCAGGGACATCTAGGGCAACAAGAGAGCTTCTACAGGTACATCAGTGATAAAAGGGAAAACGTGGGCCTGTTCCAGAAGGAAAATGAAGATCTGGTTATCCAAGATATGGAAAAGGTTGAAGCAATCAATAGCTTTTTTGCCTTGATCTTCACCAGCAAGTGCTCCAGCCACACCATCCCAGTCACAGAAGGGAAAGGCATGGATTGGGAGAATGAGAAACTGCCTGAGGTAGGAGAAGGTCAGGTTTGAGACAATCTAAGGAACCTGAAGCTGCACAAGTCCATGGGATTACAGGTTCCGTGGGACCCAGCAGAGGAAGAGCCTAAGCCACTATCCATCATATTTGAGAAGCTATGGCAGTCTGGTGAACTTCCCACTGACTGGAAAAGGGGAAACATAATTCCCATCTTTAAAAAGGGAGAAAAGGAACACCTGGGGAACTACAGGCCAGTCAGTCACCTCTCAGTGCCCAGCAAGATCACAGAGCAGATCCCCCTGGAAACTATGCTATGGCACATGGGAAATGAGGTGATTGAGGACCTTCACTAATGAGGTTGCTTCACTAATGGCAAATTGTGCCTGACCAATTTGGTGGCCCTCTGTGATGGGCCGAGAATGGATTGAGAGCAGCCCTGAGGAGTGCTGGTCACAACATGACCCAACAATATGCACCTGCAGCCCAGAAAGCCAATGGTACCCTGTGCTGCATCAAGAGAGCTGTGACCAGCAGGTTGAGGGAGGTGATTCTGCCCCTCTACTCTGCCCTCACAAGACCCCAGCTTGAGTACTGCACCCTGCTCTGGGTCCTCTGGGCCACTATCCTAAAATCAGACTCTCAGAAAAAGTGAGTACTATCTCATTGTTATGTTTTTGCAGTAACATTACAGCCAGTGAAATTTACTCTTCTGACATTAAATCTGTTTTCTGTAGATTGTGGAGATGTTCACAACGGGGACAAAATTCACTCTTCTGACTGTAATATTCATTGTAAAATAATGCCACAGGGAGACAACAGATCCTTCATATGATAACAGGGGAGAGTAGCTTGCAATTGTGAAACCAACTTATTTTAGTCAGCCAATTTACAGGAAAGTTGGTTCCATGGGAGAAACAGTAAAACCAACAACATTAATAATCCAAGTTTCTGATGTGATTCTCTGAGTCTGTGATGTGCGTGACACGGGATGCATTCCCATCTACCTACCTCTCGTTTGGATTTCTGGGAGGAGCGTTCCAGAACATCGTCACTGGAGAGGTCAGAGTCCTCTGAGAAACTCAGGTGTTGACGGAGCTGTAAATCTGAGAAGCCGGGAATAAAAAGGGAAGTTAAAGGAGTGGTAACTGTCTTTCTGTAAACATTCCAGAACTCAGTTACAAGTTGTTTGACTGAGCATCAGAAGTACTTAGTCCTTTCCTGTCAGTCTCAGTTGCTTCACCTAGGATTCAGAGAGACCAGAGCAGCACTGCTCCACAAAATGATCAGGATCACTTTGAGCTTTGACCTAGAAGAGCATCACTTTCTTCAAATGTTGTTAGAAATAATGACCATGATTCTCCCTTTGTACTGTATTAATGCTCTTAGGACAGACACAGCACTTGGATGACAGCAGCTGGCACTATTTTGACTCTTTGTCCAAGGTCAGAGAAATGTTTTCAATCCCATTTATGGCTAACTTATTTACTGTATCCCACAGTGCCATTAAACATCTCTGCCTGCAACTGGTGGGCATGTGACAAATTTACATGAGGCTGCAAAATCCCTACTTCATAGATCAGAAAGTTGCCAGTTCACTGAGAACACAGGAATAACTGCATCTCTGCAGTCTTCAGCTTCCATGGAGCCAGGTGGAGAAAGAGAGAGAGAGAGAAAAGACAGACCACCCAAGTAAAGATGAGGATCAGATATAAAATAGGGAAGAAATGTCACAAATTCCAACTAATAGTGCTTATTTCTCAAATCTGCCTAAGGCAGAAAACAGATTTGCTTTGTACCTGTTGAGAGCGAAACTTTCAGTTAAGGATCCATTTTTCCCAGTGGATATCAACTCATTCTGTCAATATGCAAACACACAATTCTAGTCCCCAGCACTTACCCCGATCTGCCCACCTGACACTGGGGAGCAGCATTATCAGCACAGCAGCTGAATGACAAAGCAAGCCAAACCTACTTTCAAGGATACCAAGGAGTAGGAAAACTACATGGTGCAGAGGCACATGTCTGTTATACCTGCAGCTGTAATCAATGGAGATGCTTTGTGCTTGCCAGAATCCACAGTGGCACTACTTGAGGGAGTACTCGGGCAGGATTTGTCATCCGTCTTTTTCTTCTTGTCTTTCTTATACCCAGAGAAAACAGACTTCCATAATGACCTGGGCTTTGTTGCTTCCTCTGTCCCACCACTAGATTTGTCAGAAAGCCTGCTGTCATTTTTGGATTTCTTCTCCTTTTTGTTCTTACGAGGGGAGAAAAGAGAACTTCTTTTCTTACTCTTCCCACTGGAGCCTTCTGAAGAGCTGACAGACCCTTCAGGTCCCGCCATATCAGCAGGAGGAGTGGAGAACTTCTCACTAGTAGAATTATGCTTTCGTGTGGATCCCTCTGCTAATCTCAAGGCCAAATGCTTTGGAGACTCATAAAACAATTCTTTGGTCTTCAAGGGCATAGAAGATGCCTTTCGTGCCCTTGTGGCCGCAGTAGCAGCAGCTGCAGCCATCTCCATATCTTTCATCTTGCACAACTGCTTAGCCATGGCATCACGTAGAGCCTGGCTCTTGACAGACTTCTCTCTGGCTCTCATTCTTTCTTCAGCAAGCTCCTTGGCCTCCACAGAAATCTCCGGGAACAGTCTCTTCTTTTGATTGACCCCTCCTTCCATTGAGGGTGGACCACCATTTTCTTTGACCAAGGGCAAAACAAGTGGCTTCTCTGGCCTTGGCCGACTGGTAGGAGGGGTAAAGAACTTCTCGTGAAGGCTTGAGTCCTCTGTCCTGTCATCATACGTGTCTTCTACATCATCAGCAAACGGAATCTCATCCACACTTTCCGCAAAGGACTTGCGCACGTCTTCCCTCTTGGCCGGGGTTGTCTCCCTGGCAGCAGGGGCTGGCTCCCGGTGTCGGAGAACAGGAGGTGTTGACGCTGGTGTTGGAGGTGACCTGGCTTCAACCTCGTTATGCCAGAGCGCCTGGTATCTCTTTCTACGCAAAGTGGCTGGTTCTTCGTTCTGAGGAGGTGGTGGAGGCGGACTCGATGGGGGAGTGAGCATGGTAGAGTCAGAGGTGTTGAAGCTCTGGCTCGCCATAGTTCTCATGTTAGATGAGCTCTCCTGAAGGCCAAGTCCAGAACTGCTGGATACATCTCCCCGTACTTCACCGGAAATCTTTAGCTCTTTTTCTGATGGAGACTTTGGAGTGAGCAGAGAAATCTGCTCGTTTTCTAACTTGGACAGTCCCTGTCTTCTTGGGGCAGGCTGGGGTTTCACAGGATGGATCCTTTCATCCCCTGAAATATTCTTGCTATTAAAACTCTTCAGAGGAGTTGTCTCAAGAGCAGACACAGTGAAGTTCGTCTCTGGGCGTTTGTTTCTCTCTACCGGGGTGAGCCCTAAGCTCCTCCGGATCTCAGCACTCTTCATCCAGAACTCTTCCACAAGGCTACTCCGTTTCAGGGCTTCTTCTGCAGTCGTAGGGCTCCCCAGCTTTTCCACCTCACCATCCTGGCCCCTAAGGACCAGTTTGGCCAAAGGAGTAGACGTTAAGGCTGGGACAGGTTGGAAACATACTGGAGGCTCCACTGGGGATGGAATGGATGTTTCAGCAGAAGGCAAAGGCTGGGAACAGATAGGCATTTGAGCAGATTTTGGTGACGAAGCCAATGTTGTTGCTGCTGGCTGACACTCTGCTAGTGACGTAGGTGCAACGGCTTCTGGTGATGCAACCGGCTGGGATAACACTGGAGATGGTGGCACCAAAGGGCTCTTAACTCTCCTTTCTTTGGGAATTTCATCCTTTGGTCCTTCCTCAAGAACGAAAGGCTCAGGAAAAAAGCGTGCCTCTGGGGATTTTATTGCACGGTGTACTTCAGCCAGGGGATCTCGTACATCCTGCAAAAAATGAAAGAAGAAAATATTATCTCTCCCTTCAAATCTCCAACTCTGCGTACTGTGGTGGTCCCTTATCTCAGACAGATGTGAAGCAAGTCTCTCCAGGTCTCACCTGTACAGCACTTCTCTGCTGACTCCTGTCTGCTGCCGTGCTTTCTTAAAGCAAGGGACACTTTCTCTTTTAAGAGTAAATTAGGCTGCAGTTCCCTTGCCCCTTAATGGTCTGAGAAATTTTGGTTTTCATCTGCTACACCCATATTTCTAAAGAGCACAATTTGTTCTTCTACAGTTTAACCCTTTGGCAGGGGACTCCTCTGACTGAGATCCGATATTATTCTTTCCAATGGCATCTTTTGCTCCAGCTTTCTTTTGAATGCAGACACGTGACCACCAGAGCATGAACCTCCCTGTTAAACACACAGGTCTTGAGAACTGCATTCAGGCATTGTACTGATATAAACAATAACTCTGTCTGACAGAACCATTAGACAGTCCTCAAAAAAACCAAACAATTTTAACAGAAAGTCAACGTTGTCAGCAATTGCTGACAGCAAACCGACTTAGCCCATGATCTGTCCACCGTAAAAGTAAACTGGTTTATGTCAAAGCCCTCTAGGATGAAGTATCATGTTTTAGTAATTTCTTAACAAAAACAAACAAACAAACAAACAAACAAAAACCACTTGGAGGAGAAAAATTTGAACTGAACATTTTAAGGGTCAGGTACTTCCATCTCTTACACACCAGCAGCTACAAACACCCCAGTACACTTGCAAGCTGCCTGCCAGGGCTGACAATGTGAAGACCAACATGTGAAATGCCTCAATTCCTTAAGCTGAAATATGTTGAATTCTGGAATAGGGAAGTACTGCTTTGGTTACTACTAGAATTTTAAATCTGGTTTTGGTACATAAAAGACAGCCAGACCAGGACAAATAGGAAGCACATTAGTTATGGCTCCCCTCATTCATCATGTACACCTTTTGTTAACTGGGCACTGAAATTAAAATATCCTGGATTATTCTTTCTGGGCTTTGTGATGGGAACTGGTGTGACAGAGCTGCTACACTCCAAAGATAGGTAAAAAAGACAGTACATTATATTTTAAAAATAAATAAAATCAGATTTCAAGATCAATGTAAATTTTAGAGACAGGAAAGGAGAAAAGCCCACTGCTGTCAGCCCTCATTAGTTTATCCAACAAACTGCTTTATTGAACTACAGGTGGTAAGTGGAAAATGTCAAAGATTGCCTTTCTTACCTCTGCTTGTTTTGCTTTGGGACTAGCAGCTGGAGACAGAGGAAGAACACTGTCACTAGGTGCCTGGATAGGGATGGATGGTTTGCATGGATCTAGGGAAAGCAAAAATGTTCCAAAAATAAGAGATCATTAATATTCTATTTTTTTTTAATGTTACACACAGCAAGTAGTGACAAATTTTTCAGCTTTTTACAAACTCTAGATTGGACATCTGGAACATAGACAAAAACTTTTAAACATCCAAAATGGAAAACTTTTACAAGAAAAAGCAGTTACAGGGGTTCTCACATTTAGGAAGCTGTAATGAATGGATTCAGAACATTCATCTCAAAATGTCAATGCAAGCACATGCCTTGCCATTGAGAGGAGCGAGACGGTTCAAATCTAAGAGTCTCTTCTCTCAAATCCCACAAACGTACAGACTATCTCAAATGCAATCAAAATCATTCAAACGCTGATGAGAAGGCAACTACCTTCTGCCACGCTGCAAGAAGCAGCTTCTGCTTCTTCTTCATCTTCTTCATCTTCAGAGACCTTTAGTGCTGGTTGTTCTACACCACCCTGGCGTAAGCGAAACTCTGCTTCTGCATCAGATGCGATGTCATCTGACCACGGATGGGGCAGGGGGAAAAAAACAACCAAGACAATTTGAATACAAATCCATCAGGACACAGTGCTTCCTTTCTACTCACAAGGTGCTAATCACTTTCATAACCTGAACCCCTAAATGTTCCATTCGTTTTCTGGTGTGATAATTAGTCATTTAGGCAGTCAATGTAAGCAGTTAATGATTGGACTGTTAGTACAAGTAGTTAAATCAGTAACTGAAGTCCTGCCTTATCTGTTTTCTGGAAATTTTTCTGGCATATGCAGTTAATTTTACAACAGCAAGGGAAGGATTCTGGCACAATATTGTAGCCCTTTCCCAAATTTACTTCTATTTCTGTTATTCATCAGTATCAGTACAGAAAACGGACACAAGACACTCTGGTTATGGAGAGAAGACATGAGAAATTTGTTTAAAAATCCATGGCATTGAGGTTCTGGTCTTTCTTCTTGTCACTTACTCATGGCTCCCTCTTGACTATTCAAAACAATCTCCCACATCACTAAAAATAATACCACGTTTAAGTAGCTTCACACAAAGTATTTTCTGCCAATGCAATTGTGTTCACACAAGAGGTTTAAAGGCTGCACACGGTACCCTACCATCATCCAGCTCTGCACCCGTGTCTCCCTCTTCACCTGCCTGCCCTTCTGTGTCTGCAGGCTCTGTGCCCAGCTCATCCTCCACATCATTATCCTCATATGGAGCTAGAATATATTCAAATATTGAGAAAAAAAGAAAAGAAGACAAACACTACACAGTGAAAAGGTTCTACATTGAACTGTACCAACAGTTTATAGTCGAGATGTTTATTAATTACTGCCAAAACAAGAAATCCCAAAATGTGTCACCTGGAAGGACATCTGTGGTGAAAGGACACTTCTAGACTCCAAAGAATCAAGGAATGCCTGCCCTTGGGGAGTCTCCAAGGCATTTGCAGTGAAAGCAGCCAAGGCTTTTCTGAGCAACAGGCCTTGTGAAAAATTAAACAAGAAGGGGACTAGGAGGACATCACACCAGGATAAAATTTACTGTTTTTCCAGGAAGATTGGTTTTTCCTTTACCACACCAGAACAGTCACCACCACTCGACAGCATATGTGCATTAAGTCAAAACTGAAATCCTGCCATGTACCATGACTGTTCATCTTGAAATTGAAACAGGTTTTGAGGATGTAAGTCAGAGACAGAGTCTAGCTCTAGGATTGACCATTATTACATTTGGAAACTGTTTAATGCTGTGCAGCTACTGCAGTCTTTGGTAATAAGGTCTAAGAAAATTCATACGCTGTACAAGTACGTAGGGCACAAACTGAGATAAAGTAATTAAAATAATACATAAAAAACTTTTTTTCTGTCACAGATCATTAATTGAGATACTTTTAAATATTTTAAATTACATATTAAAAACTTTTTTTTCTTTTACAGATCCTAATTTGATTTGCTGGGTCAAAATAAAGAAAAGATTCTTGAATTGGCAACTCTGAAAATTCTGATATCTGACATTACTACTTCTGACAGGATTTAATTACAGGGGGAGAGAGACAAGACCAAAGTCTGGGGTCTAAATTTCATTATTAAATGATACTTTTTAAAATAACCCCTTAAACCTTACGACACATTATCCCATATCTAGTGCTATGGGTGATTTGTCTTTTTTTTTTTTGTTAAACATTTTCATAAAACATTATTTAAATATAAAAATTTAAATATTAAATATTCCATCTTTTTCCCCACAGTAGCAATAGTCAACTACAGCTTTAAAAGTGTGCAGTGAGTTATTATCAATTCATGTTCAGCAACATGCAAGCATTTAACTCTGTTGTATATCTTCTTGCCAATGTGTACACAGTCAGCAAGTGTTACGATGCACATCTGCTAATTATACACACAGGATATGGGTTCTGTAACAATGATAAGTTATATATTTGTAACCTTCTTGGTTGCACCTACTCCAGCAAACTAAGTGGTGCAGGTGTCTAGACCTGAAAGCACACAGTGCCACACTGTCATCCTTAGGAGGGCTGCAGGCACAATTCCCAGCAGTCAGTTCCCAAGGAAGGGCCCAGGCTGTTTCCACAGGCAGTCTGAACACAGCCCCCTGATCCTGGATGGCAAAAAAGTTGAGAGAACCACGGTGTGCCAGGTTCCCCCTGAGTCAGGGGGAAACAACCATTTATGTGACAGCAATGCTTATTAAGACAGTCTTGAAAACAAACTAACCCTCCCTAAAATTGAGGTCTTGCAGCCTCTCCTCTTTCTCTAATATAGGTCTTTGCTTATTTCAAAACACAGCCTTCAGTGGGTGGTTTGCCTTCTTCCTTCAACCTGAGAATTTCCTTTTTCCCATGTTCTATAGTATTATTAATATAGATAAAGATATGGGCTATTTTATTTTCTGTCAGCTACTGTGAAAAGGCATTTCCACTCACATGTGATAACGTACTGGTCTATTCCCTTATGTCAGAGGATTATAAAATCCAGACCCATACTGACATTGAGCATAGGAAACTGAATCACATGGCAAAGGTTGGACTTCCCACAGGGGCATTTTTAAATCTACTGAACAAAACCAAAACATGTTCCAGTCTGATTGTTGCTTAGGTATGCAGTAGCTTACGTTATTTTGGAAATGATAATGTCATGGGATGGTTTTATGGCAGCAGCAAATGTGAGTTATCTTAATCAAAACTGGCAAAAAACATAACTGATGTTAAGAATATCTGAATCCATTACATATATGTAGGTCTTCAGATCCAGAAACCATGAACTGACATGACACACACAGGTTGTTTTGGAGAGAGAGGAGAAAACCAGGTTTTAAACAGGTTGGTACACAAAACTCAATGGAAGATTACAGATGCATCGACAAGTAGCAACTTGGTGCGAGGGTGGATCCCACTCTGAGGGACATGGAGAGCTTGCAGGTGGCTGGTTATATTATACATATACTGTGCATATACATATATGCAGTTAAGGTAAGGAGCAAGAGGCCAAAAGCTGTCACACAGTAACTCAGAAGCTACACAAAACAGCAGCCAGAAACTGGGGTCAGCACTTGGTTTGTATTAGCTGGCAGCTGTGAGCAGACTGCTTCGTGTGCAGACATCTTGTAAACACTGCTGGCTTGCCAAAGCAGCAGCAGAAGCAAAGTTTTAAAGGCAAGCTAGCTATTCTGATGTGCCAAAGCAACTCAGCTGTACATCAACTACCCAGCACAAACTACTCCGCTGAATTAGATACCTTCACAGCTTTACAAAAATGTACCCCCCTTACTGTCACCCCAGAATCTTGATGCTCATGGGTTTTGTAATGGAGCTTAGAGGACCACATATAAAAAAGCAGGTGAGCTTTACAATCCTTCAACATTCCCGAGGCTTTCCTGAATAACATGAGACCCCAGGCCACAGGAAACACAATCACTATTCCTAAAGATCCCAGTTTCAATCTTATTATTCTTTCTTATTTTCTTTACTAGATAACTACAGTTTGCTACAGAGAACAGCCATCGCTCTAACCACTTTCTGCCACCTAATCTTTCACCTGCAAGAAAGCCCCACGTTCTTCCATTCTATGGGCTTGGGGAAGAATAACTGCTCCCATCTTCACTTCACAAAGCACACTGAAGTGCTCAGCTGGGTTCCTCCTTCTGCATTACTGCAATAACCCAGATAACCTGCCCTCAGAAGGGTTACCACGGGTGTGGAGCTCATGCGAGAGGGGTCTGTCTGAGCAAGGCGTGCATGCACACTCCCCTTCCTCCCGCCCTCCACTCCACTCATGCAGTAGCGACAGGGCCGTAAGTTCCAGGGTTAAAGTACCAGCTCAGCTGCTGAAGGCATGGAGAAGAGACGGGCAGGGTTATTGTGCATTGGAATACATAGAACATCACCAAACTACCTCCAGGGACCGTCTCCAGCCACGCCTGTACCGCCTCATGGCGTACGGAGGGAAGGTCGGACGCTGAATTTAAAAAATAAATCGTAAGAAATCAAAATTAGACCATCAGTCAGTGTCTAAAACAGAAGATTGACAAAGGGAAATTTTTCAGTAGCGAGTACAGGAGTAAAACCTACGAAATTTTAAACAACCGATTCCAGGTTCAAGAATTTAATTGAGGCAACACACAAATGTCAGGGGCCTAATTTTCCTTTAGGATCTGTCATGTTAAAAGGAAATGTGGATGGCACAGTGAGAGAAACACTGCATCTGACCAGCAGGTTGCTGCTACTGTGCTGTCCTTGAAACTCTACAGAGGAGGGAACCTAGGAGAGGAGGGATCTGAGCAACAAGAGAGGGGTGGTCATACCAGGGGTCCCAGAACCTGTGCTGCCCAGGTGCCCATGCCAGGAGATGAAGAAAACCTCCCAAAGCAGAATGAGATGGGCTTCTATGAACTGTCCTGTTTTCCCAGGCTTTCACACCAAACCTTATCACTGCTGCTGCTACTGACAGGCTGTCCAAACACCTCATATCACAGAACAGAGCTCAGCCAGGAACAATCTGCCTGCTGAACTCAGGCTGAAAACTTACAGCATCTCCACAAATACATATTGGCAACAGCCCTTTAAAACCCCAAGCTGCTGATACACCTGTACACACACGTACTACATAACAAAGTAATTGAAGCAGCTAATCAATCAATCAGGATTGTCCCAGTTTGACTGGGTTTTAGGGGAAGGAAATTAAAATACTGCCCCCATTCACAAAGGAATTTAGAAAGACCACAAAATCAATTTTGGAAGGATCACCTGTTGCTGGCAACTGTACCAGCACAATACAGAAAAGTAGAAATTTTAAAATACAAATGAAAATAAAAACTTGGAAACTAGAGTGACACTCACCCTGAAGCAGAAGCACAAGTAACCTGAATTGCTGTAAACTTGAGAAACTGTGTTAATATTTTTCACTTTGTATTTTTTAAACATTAAGCAACTACTGACGCAATACTGAATATGCTACAGACAGTTGAACACTGTGGTTGCAGTGTGGGAACAAAACACCCACCTCTTATTCGTAGGGCACAGATTTCAAACCAGAAAGTCCCAGTGCATTCTACAAACTGCAGTTATAATTGTAGCCAAACTCATCTGGAACTGCGTATCAAGCTAGACCAGAATTAAAAACACCCCACGCTAAACTTCTAGAACTGGGAGGAAAAGATAATTATCTGGAATAGAAGACGATCAGGCAACGTGAGGTAAAGCCCAAGGCTTTTTAACTTAATTTCACATCTGCTGTAAAAGACAGCCCACAGCACACTTACTCCCTCTACAGTTCTGTCACAGTGGTTGCAGGCTGGGAGAAGAGCACCGCTCATCAACGGCACGGTGAACTTTCATTAAATCCATAAGTAAAGCACCTGTGACATACTTACCTTAAGACACACTGTAATATAGTCTAGAACAAGGCCAGCAGAGACTGCTGGAAGGTGCTCATGTGAGATCTGGACTTACCGGCACTTTCCCCCTCCAAAGTTTTCCTTTAAGTAACTGGTAACTTGCAAAGGTCACACCTCACATTAAAAAAATTAGATATACTGCCAAACCTTAAACACAGGCAGTCAAAACTCCCACTGATCAGATTTGCAAGCCCTTTGACCCCCATCCTTCCCTGTTAATACCAGATGCAGTTACACCCTTTGAAAACCAGCAGCAGAGAAATACGCTCATTACAGAAGCTGACCCTGTTCAGTCTTTGCTGGAGTAGCTACACCACACAGCCCTTCAGCTTTCCTTAAAGAGGTGTAGAGCCCTCACTGCCAAAAAAAGGACACAACAACTACTTCTATTTAGCATCCCTAAAGTCAGTTATAGAGGGCAGGTTTCCAGCACTACCAAATTATGTGTGTGGTGAAGAAAAATGCTATGGAGTCGAAGCAGGCAGACAAATGGGTTAGAAGAAGTCACAACACAGAGATGAGAAAGCAGTAATTTTAAACAGAGACTGGCCTGAAAAGCAAAATGTTTAACCAAGTGTAATTTCAGTGTAATTTGAAAGTAGTTCCTTCCAATCACTGCTGCCCCTGCTGAAGTCACTGCTCTCAAAGGGCATGGAACCAACAGAGTTAAACCGCTGCAACTGTGATTCAAGAATTGACAGTGCGGGGCTTGGGGGATATTACCTCTGGAGGTGGAGGACATTGAGGCTGAGACCATTTTTTCCTCCTCCTCTTTTTCACGGATGTGTGTCCAGTGCACATCTGCCAGGATCTCCAGAGGATCAACCGGATTTACAATCTGCTGCAGCCTAAGGTTTCCAGCTAGCAGGAGGAGGGCATGGTATACCAGGTTGTAGGAAGGGTGTATGAAGGACAGGGAGGAAAACATGGGAGAGCAGTGGAAAGGAAAGGTAACACAATATAGGAAAGGAAATAAGAAAAGAAAATATTATTGGCTCAGATCAGTTTGCAAGACAGACAGAAAAAGCTCAGCATTGTGTGTGCACGCATACACCAATAAAGCACTCCTCATACTTCCCATCAAAGCTGAATAATGCCATTCCAAAGGCAGAGGGATGCTAAAAAAAAAAAAATCATTGTAGATTATCTCTATTGCAAGAAGCCTCGCTGAAATGAAAGACGTTCTCTGGGTGTCCAACAGTATGTGGTATGTAAATACCAATTTAGCAGAAATTTCCAGCTCCTTCAGCCTATTCATTATGATTATTGCCAACGATGTCTTGCTGTTAAAGGCAAGGGACAATCTGCATTGTAGTTTGATGCACCAAGACAAAAGGTTTTTCATTCCCTGTTATTGGGTTAGGCACTCCTTTCTGGGCTGGGTACACTCTTCTTTGTGAATTAAATTACAGAGTTTCACATGTGTGTATGTGCGTATGCACACAGGGGCACACGCCTACTTTTGCATTTAAAACACTACTTTGTTTACTCCTGCTCTTTTGTACTGACAGGGGGAGTTTAAAGGGGAGATTTTTTTTTTCCTGAAGAACAACAGGATTTTGATTGTGAAAGCTGCCCCCATCTCCCCAGAAGGGAATACCTGCCTACACACAGCTCAGCTACTTATGGAATGTCAAAGAGAAAAACGAGCACCTAAGGCAATTGATAAGCAATTTGTTTAACTGCTGCAGAACACCCACCTTGGGGAGCACCTACTCTGAGGTATTAAATTCATAGACCCTGTCTCCGTTGTTATCTGCTCTGGGATTGTAGCTCAGGTTTTATTTATCCATAATAAAATAACTGATTCTACAGGGGACAGGTGTTCACCTGTTCACCTTCTGCAGGAGTGGTCTTTAAAAGCAAACGTCTCAAACTGAAAGGAAAACGCCCACTTACTTTATGAAGTAGGACGTCATTTTTCACAACAGCTGGATTACCACTGAGTAGGGCAAAACACTGCTTCAGCAGTTTAGAACCTCAAAAGCAGTTAGATTTTTATATGGTGCAGTAGTGTTCGAAGGAAACAGGACATGTTAGCAGCATTTAGAGCTTGCACTCCTGCTGTCTCATTTTAATGAAGTTCCTCTCTCCTGGCCATGTTTTTCCCAGACACGACAAACTGTTTGGGACTTGCATTTTAGGATTGACTATGTGTGAGATTTGGCATTAAAACTGCAGGAGAAACAGGCAGAAGGAACTGCAGGAAGAACTGAATCATCAGATGGTTATTAAGGTGAAAAGGTTTCAGAGGCACAAACTCAAATGCAGAGCGGGATTCCCAATTTAGCCAAGTCTTTAGCGGTTTTATGTCTCCTTCGCCTCATCAGAGAGTTTTTGTATCAATTAGCACAACCACATGGGCTACCAGAGCCACTGGACATCCTGCAGGGACAGGAACCTGGGCTTTTCTCGCTCCAAACCAAAGCACTCGCATGCAGGCCCCAGGATGAGTAGAGTTAGCACTTGCATCGCCGCACAAAATTCTGTGTTAAAAGGTTTAGGTTTGCCAGCAATGGCTGAGAAGTATATAGTCCCTCAGCAAGGCTTGGAAAGAGCAGGTCCCACGTGATCTGCGTGTTTTAAAATGGATTTCTCTGGGATTTAGACTACTGTAACATACACACCTCTAACTTCTCCACAAGCCTCTGGACAGAGGCCCGAGCCTGTCCTGGTTAGAACATTGGTCCCCCTCACCTTTTCCAGCAAATCAGGAGCAGCACAGCCAGCCATGAAAGACTGCTGCTTGGCTAAGAGGCAAACCTAACACTTCCTTAAGGTCTAAGTGCTTGAGAATTTCAAACACCTGGCATAGCCTTCCCTCAGGACTGCCTGCTGAGCTTTGCAGGAAGCTGAACAGTAATTGCACTTAGATTTGGAACAGCAACATTTCCTTCCATTTCCACTGTAGCACCTACCAGTACTTTATAAACTGTGGGCAATCTCAATGTTTTCACTTTAATGGAATGAGGAGCCACCGGCAGATCAATTCCTGAAGAGCCAGGTCAAAAGCAAACTAACAACTGCAACAGGGGGAACTTCTTGAGATATGCCCTTCAGCCATCTTACTAATACTTCTCATTCTTACCAACAGAAAAGTTAAATGGGGAAAAAAATTCAACACTTCTTCCTTCTTTTTTTTTCTTAAAAAAAAAAAAAAAAAAGTCAGAAGCCAAGCTACAGTTATCAAAACCATAAACTGCAAAATATGCAGTTTGATAACTGCATATGTGTCCTCTTACATGCAGGAAGGCACTTGGATTTTCCTCTTATGTATTCTGGCTCTAATGAACCACATTGAAGGAATAAGATATTAACAAGCTATTAGGACCAAGTGTTACAAAAAAAACACCAAAAAAAAAACCCTAAAACCACATTAAAAATAAACTGCAAGAGAACAAAACCAGTTAGATTTAATTGCCAGATTAATTTTATGACCAAGTGTTCAAAAAATCTTGAGGGATTGCTGCAGCTTGATTAGTTCCCCCGCCAGACTCTCCCCACAGACACACACTCAACATAAGGACAACAAAAAAAGCAAGGTTGCTGACACAGGCAGTCTAAAGGCAGAACTTCTGATGCGTCCCATGTGCTTGACACACTGCACAGGTGCAAGTAGTCTATGTGTACGGAACAAATTTGAAACTCCTAAATACGTGGAGGTCACTGTTCATGCAAATTACAGTAGCAGATTGTCCAAGCTTTCTAGATATGTTGAGGTACTTGGCAGCTCTATCATTTTGCTAAAACCAGCGGCAAAGACGGACCTGATTTATGGCACTTGGACGAGGAGACAAAGATTACAACAGCTCCCAAATCAGTTTTGAGGGAGCTGGTAATGAAATAAAACACAGAAACTTCTCATGTGGGACCTGCTCTTTGAAACATTCCCCCCTCCTTTGGGGAAACGGGAGTGGAGATGGTGTGTACGGGTACCTTTACATGTACCCGAGTCCTCTTCATCTGAGAGACGTTGAAGCCAGAGGCCTTGCTGCAGCTCTCTCTCCCAAGGGTTATACTCCCCCTCTACAGCAGAGGGAACCACACATCCACATATAACACCAGACACGCGTGTACACACACAAGCCATGGAGAGAGGGAAAGAGAGAAAGAGAGAGGACAGAATCAGAAAGAGAGACTGTCTGGAAATCCAGCAACTCCCCGCAGTCCCGCTGCATTCAAAGTGTCTGACAGGAACACTGCTTGAATGGAACAACATCTGTCCAAGAACATCACGGCTCAGCAGACTAAACACACAACATGCATGTTACCAGACTTTAGGAGGAAGTCTTGATTTCCACAGACTTCAGTCATGGACATACAGCTCCTACGTTGAGAAAGTAGCCAGGCAGCCTGCTGAGCTCATCAACAACGCTGCCACTAAGGCTCAAAAAACTGGACCTCTGCTTGCAGTAGGCAGCCAAAGACCTTTACGAGGAAGCTCTTTGGAGCCTACTAGTCTCCACAAAATGGAAATGTGAGTATAAAGACAAAGACAAGATCAGCGAGAAATTTGGCATGGTGGTGAAACACTGGAAACATGTCTATTCTTAGCACAAACTTTGCATTTTGGTGACTGAGACAAACACAGGGGAACGAGTCTTTCCCTAAGATTTTCCACAGAAATCTCTCAGAGCTAAAATGGGAAGCACCTGAACTCCCTGAATTTCTCAAGACCATCTTTTAACAAAGGAGAGCTACAAGCAGCTTCTTCTGGAATGCCCTGACTACAGTGACAGGGCACTACCCCTCAGGGAGGCACTGCAACCACAATGCTTCCAGTTCTTGTTGCCAAAGAACAAAGGGCACATTCAAATCCAATTCCAAATAATAATAAAAACCAACAATAAACCAGTACAGCAGCACAAAGCTGTGGATTGCACATGTTGGCATGGTGTATGGGAAGCATATTGTGTTGGTACTAGTGCTCTAACTGCCCTGTGGGCAAAGTCCTTCTCTATCCACAATGATCCACCTAAAGCTTTCCTTGACAATAACTCCCTCAAAAGAATCAGAGCAATAAAGATGCGAAAGAAGAAGAGAAGTTTTCCAGGCAAATCTTTCTCATTCTGCATGGTCAATACTCAACCCAGTTTTCCCTGCTGTCTAGCAGAAAGAAAGGACAAACCAATCTAACCTTCGCTCGACTCCTCATCTTCTTCCTCTTCGTATTCCTCCTCATCATAATCATCTTTGTCCTCAATCTCATGATTCACCTCAGCCTCGATCTCTTCTTCACTCTTGCCCTTCAGGAGGGCATGGATACGCACGGCCTCCTTCCACGGCACACCACCCAAGTCTGAAGGGGGTTGCTGAGGCAGCAGTAGTTCATCCTCTTCCTCCTCATCTTCCTCCTCCATCTCAGACTCTGAACTACTGTAAGGTTTTAGGAAAAAAAAAGGATTACATTGTTAATAATAAATAATAATATTAAAGATTATGCAGTTAACGTTTCCTTGATCAGTCTCAGATCACTGACAAGTCGTTTCAATACACACCAGCCCAAAACACAACACTAATTTTCTGCTTTCAATATTTCATAGGAATTTCAGTGACAGCATCACGTGTGGGCTGCAGTATGGTCCTTGTTCTGCTTCTTTCAAAGAACTTGAAGTAGCAGCAAAGTGCCTGTGAAGCCAAGTTCAAATATTTGTGCAGCATTTATTGTTACAGTTCATGACAATTGAATACAGCAAAAAGAAACTACTTCCTTCACATCACATTGCTGTGGATAAACCAGTGCAAGAATTCTTAGCAGTATCAGAATGCAGAAGGTCACATCTTTTGATATGGCAGCTACTGCCAGCTATGATAACTAAGATGATTTTGGCACTTGATGTTGTGAACCAGAGAAGGCTTTGGGAGTAGAAAGGACACACAGCACAACTATCAGGACAAAGGATACAGCATGTGAACCAAGGGGAGATGGAGAAAAAAAAATACAAAATTACTCACTCTTCTACATCACAGACAGAAATATGTATCCAATTAAGTACACAGTGCACATAGTGACAAGAAACTGTAGGAAGCAGTGCAAAGACAATTACAATAATGAGCTTATTATTCTCACAGCAAAGTCTAAACTATACAAAGCAGTAAAACATTACTGCCTTCTAGAAGTCATTTCTGTTTAATTCTAACAGTTCCTCAGCATAAGCTGCAGGGGCAAGAAATGTAACCACTTCTAGAAGGACATTTAATCTGGCTTTCTCTTAAATGCTGGACTACCTAGAGGAATTGGGAAGAAAGGTGGTTGCACTTGTCACTGGAAGATGACTGAGCACTCAGACACATGACAGCACACTCAGAGACTTCATCTGCAGGGTGAAAAGGTGCTCTACCTTTGCTTTTCCTTAAGAGATCATTGTCATAACAGAACTGCATTTATTAGAGCAAAAGTTGGATGCTTCCCCTATAAATCTTAAAAGGCACAGTTCATCTGACCGAAGGAGAAAACTGTTTGTGAATAATTAAAATTTGGGTGAATAAACTGAGAACAGTATTTCTGCTTCCTTATGCCTATCATCACTGGTTAACAGCCTTTGGCAGAACCCATTCCCATATAGACGATGAAAGGGAAAACCAACAAGTTAAAAATAATGAAGCTCACACTCCATGTAGGTCTATAAAATATAACTTGTGCAGATATAATATCATATTTACATAATTGTATTCATCTACTTGTCTGACAGCCTATTTTTGACAGCAAACCTAACAAGGAAAACACTTTGTTCATGCTCTGATTGTCAGACACTTCTGTCCAGAGGTTCTTAAATTCTCCTCACCGTTCTGCACCTATATAACATTATTTTGCTCAAGTTACAACCCACTTTTTTACGGCACGAACTGAATACTTATTTTTAACATGCTGCCTGATTTTCACACGTGAAACACAAACACTGGTGCAAGTCATGGACTTGCTACCTATTCCAGGAGACCAAAGCATATTCCGAAGGCTTTATGCAGATATTGCCACAGAGGTAAAAAGTGTTTCTGCTCTCCTGCCTGATTAACCTTCCCAGCCTTTGGTTTGGAAATAAACCTGACAGGTGCCACATGCTGGAGTTTTCATGTGCTGTCAATAAGGTTTACTGCTGCTCAAATTGTTGCCATGACTGCTGAACGGGACAAGCTGCTGCCCTTCAACCAGTGGCTTATCGCATGGAATATTGACGACATGCATTCTTTATCACATAGCTCACTTCACCTTCTTTGGCTTTTGTTTATAACTCGGTTTTTGTTTGACCTTTGGATACTGAGAAATGAGAAGCTGAAAGACAGCAGTGAGATGGTCTGGTATAGTGGGCATTCCTTTCAGCATGGCAACCCTGTGCCATAGGAATTAATTCAACAGCTGAACTTTTTTTTCCCCTATAAAGCAGAACTCAAAGACCAAGGTAGGTTGCTTTATTTAATTTGTAGAAGCAGATGAATATCTCATCAGAAAGGTGTATGTACAGAGACTTAGTGTTGAGGAGACTAACTGAAAACCCAAACTGTGGAAATGAACCTCTTGCCATGCAGACCCACACAGCACTGCTTTGAAAGGCCACAGAGTATGATACCAAAACTGCAGATGACATGCTGGGAGTTACTGCAAGTTAAGGCAATGAATAAGGCATATAAAGGGTTTCCCACATCTCATACCTGTGTAGTCAGGGTATAGTTGCTTAACTGATCTTTTTTCTTGTGGAAGCTTAAACAAGATCAACTCTCTTTTGAATAAATATACTCTGAATACTGTTTTCTGTAAACTCTCTCTGCAGTGTGGATGCTCCCAAGGGTGTGCGTGTGACGGGAAGCTGTGCAACCAAAATCTGAGGTCTCTGCCTGACTTAGATCTAACACCTCAGTGAACCTTGAAGCCCAACCCACTGCTCCATAAGACACGGAGAGCACAAAGAGTTCCCCATCCCCTCCGCCTGCTCCTAACCCTGCGGCGCTGCACCACGACAGTGACGATGATCAAATCAGGGCTTTGGTTGGCTTGTTGCAGGAGTCAAAACTTCTTTCTTTTTGTTGCTGGAAAAGTAGTCAGGCTTTTCCCCCCTTTTTTGCCTTCTTTCTGTGACATATCATGGAGTGGGTATGGTTGAACAGAGGATACCCAATAGCTGCATCACCTAGAAAATTCCCTCTCTTGTGTTTGGCCCGCACAGCCTTGTCAACGCTCTAAGGAAACTGCCTGCCATATTTGGATTTGGAACATAAATTTTTCCAGGTCATACTGGAGGGAATTTGATGTATTTTCTCTTTTTTCCCTATGACAGTGTGAGTTGCCCACTAAACATTGTTTTCCACATCCAAAATTATACAATGCAGTCTATTACAGATAGAAATCCTCATTTTAATACAGGTTATGGCAATGAATGTAGGACAAAGAGAACTAAATGTAACACCCTAAGAAACAAAATCAAACTTGCTAACCTAATAGCATACCGCCCTCAATCTCCATAATCCCACAAAATATCACTTAGAGATGACCAACAACTTCATGCCAAAATGCCAAAAACTCCTTTTTTTTTTTAAACTAACTCTTCTCCTTTGTAAGCCTTCTGCCATTTATTGATTACTGATTTACTGAAATCAAGACAAAGAATAACAACAGTGAATAGCTCCATACTATAAATTTTGTTTTGGAGCTAGAAACATAAAGGACTAAAAATCCCTAGTATCATTAATGCTTATATTGTCACTGTTGATATAATTCCTAGACCTGAGTAGGGAACTAAAGGAAAGATGAGGAAGAAAATAACACTTTGTATCTCCCAAAAATTGTCCAAGATTATTCAATTCCTCATACAGCTCTGTATCTGTAGGTAATGCATACACAGAATATGTTCGTAGAATCTAAGTCTTAGGAAACCAATAACAGCATTTTTTGAGTTTATTTCAAGACTACTGGTCAGACTCAGAGCTGAAAAGGTAAGGGTTGCTATTGCTACAAAGACAAGTAGATGATTTGAAACCCTGTTAAGAGATCAAGACTGCAAAAGTTGACTATAAAGTTCACTATAAAGTTCACAAACATCTCTTGGAGGATTTTCTCTCAAAGATTCTTGCAACAACTGTTTCCTGTAGCTCTACCTGCATGTACATGGATCTTGGTGTGCTTACAAAGCACTTTACAGATAAGGAAAAATTCATGAAGGTACAACATATTTTTCAACAGCCCTAGCAATTGCTTCCAACTATTATCTCTCAGGCATTGCACCAGCATTAGGTCAGTATTACACGTGTGTCAAGCTTGAATCTTGAAATCAAAAGTAGTTTTGAATTGTAATGTAAAATATTCAGAAGAGAAATTACTTTGGAATCCCCTCCTACTTGAGTTCGTGTTCTGTTTGCTCAAAAGATTCATTTATATGACAATTAAAATAAGAAAAAAATCCGTTCCAACTTAGGATTTAATTTCATGGCATTACAGTCCTACAGGTGTCTTCTAAGAATGGTCATAAGCTATTTAGAACAGAAAATGCAAGATAAAATATCTGTGTACATACGCAGAACTTCTTTAATAACTTCGGAAAGGGCAACCTGGTAAATAATACGTTAAGGAAAGCTAAGGGAAAAGCAGGCAAAAGCCAGCTGGGATGGGTATAAAAAAAGCTCACGGGCAATGTGTGCTAACCTGCTGGGCACATCCTCTTCTGTTCCCTTGTCCAACACGCTGCTCAGGTTATGCTCTGCCAGCGTCTCTTCGGGAACCTCTTCCAGTTCTTCTTCCCGCTGCAGCGACAGCCGGTAGTTCTCCAGCTCAATCCGCTCCGGAGTGCCCCGCAGCCGCTTGGCAAGGCTGGGCTCCTCCAGCCCATTCACATTAGAACCTAAGGATAAGCCAGGGAATAAACAATAAATGCAACAGTCAGAGCCGTAATTCCTTAAGAAAACCGAGCAATTGGGAGAAAAGGGGCACGAGGCGGAGGGAGGTAAATAAAGCGAGAGAATACCTTATGTCATTATCCTGTTCGCCACTACTGGCACAACCTGCTGGGAAGCCAGACTGCTAAAGGGAATCTTAAGTGGTTTAGGCTAATAGATGCTAAAAAAAATGTTAAATGTCCTAGTTGAGAGAGGAAACAGGGCCATTTTAGCTGCAAAAACTAGAGATGCAGTGGAGTCTGTATAACAAGTACTGGGGAAGGCTTGGGCACAGACTGGATATATTTTTGAGACACGGTAAGAAAGCTGTGGGGCAATCCTGCTGAGTGTTAAAATTGTTACCAGTCAAGGGAAGTCTACAGAGTTAGGGAGCAAGACAATATTGTTAATATTTAAAGATGAGGGAAGGAATTAAAAAGGCCCAGTTGGAGTAAGTTTTAAGGCTTTCTATAGACTTGAAAATAATTTGGTTTTTAATCAGAATTTGTGATGAAATGAATCACAGGGAAAAATCTTGGTGAGATGTTTGCAAGCAAAAAATCCCATAAATCCCAGAAAATTGCAAGGATATGTGACCCTGGCAGCTGGAGAAAATAATACAGGAGTTTCACTCACTGTGACACTCAACGAAGTATATACTAATATTTTAGCTGGAATAACACACCACTGTTTACCCTTACCCAGCTTACTATTTACAGAGCCCAGTATTTCCATGCGTTTGTTTTGCTTTGCTAAACAAGCCAAGCCACCCTCTCACGAGATAAGCTCTTCAGCACGCTGATCATCCCCTAGGTCTCTGCACCTGTCCCAGTTTGGATTAATCTTCCCAGAACCTGTGTGATTAGAACTGAGCACAGCTTTCCAGATGAGGCCTTATCAGCACAACGCACAACCCTGCCAGAAATCTCTCATCTGGTACACGCTGAGAACACACTTGCCTATTTATACGCCACATAATACTGGTGGCTTTTACTTACTGACTGGTGTTCAGATCTTTCTCCTTCTTTGCTTTCAGCTGATAAGAACTTTGTGGGTAGCCAGAATTCTCACCATTTTCTTGGTGCGTGACCTGGTACTTTCTGCTATTACATTTCTGTTCAACGATACAGATGGCAACATTTTGCAGCTCTCAGTGAATGACGTGCCCAGCCTCCTCTGCACTGGTGAGGGTTGGAAATTTCAGCAGATTTTTTCCTTTTTCTATTTTGGACAGAAACCTTAGTGACAACTATCACAAAGATCAGTCCCCAGGTCACTTTTTGTGAAACTCCACAGTCTGTAGGTGACATCCAACCCCATTACTTTCTTTTTCAATAAAACCTCTAATCTCTCATTTAAGCCAACTTCTTAGACACTTGACACTTTGTGCACTGCTCCCACATTTTATCCAGTTTAAATAATTATTTCCATGTGTCAGCATTCAGGTGCTTTACTGAAGCCCAGACTTTTCAAATGCACTACATCTCCCTCCTGGAGGTAATCAGTTATGTTGTTGATAAAAGCTGCCAAGCCAGACCAACACAGCCTTTGTTGAACTCAATCACATTTTACACCACTTACCTGCATGAAAACAAAGGGCTTCACTTGCAGAACTAGCAGGCTTTAGTTATTGCTCCAAAGAAGGTGTTTTATCTACTGTTTAAATTAACTTATATATACTTGATCAAATCACCTTTTAACCTTTTTTGTTTGATTTTTTATTTTCTTTATAATTTTTTATTTGCAGGTCATACTTCTGTCACCCCGTAGTCGCATAGGATTGCCTCGAATTAAACAGTCAAGGTACACCATGATACCTTGATTTAATCACAAACTGTTACCACAAAGCTCACAATTTCATTGTCTGCTTCTTCTACTCTTCTGAGACAAAGACTATTTGATCAAATTTTATTTTCAATCATTACAGTATAGTAACATTTAATTTTTTCTTCCTGTGTCATTGGATTAGTATTTCCCAATCTTGCCACACACCGACTCTTTTGTTCCCATGTCCAATGCCAACTGAAATGGAAGGCCATCTGATTGACTATACATAAAACTGCATCTTATGTCAGCTCCATCTTCACTGTGGACCCACTTCTGGTTTCCCTTGCCTTGTTTTTACTTACATGCTTAAAGAACAGAGCTCTTTGCTTTCCTTTCCTTTGCAAAATCTAACCCAGCGTGAGTTTTGGCAGCGTTTACTTCATCCTCACACATTTTAACCTCCAAAACAGTTTTTGTTTCCTTTCTTCATCCACTGTAGTTTCTCCCTTTATTCCTAACAGTCCTTTTTTTCAGAGCAATTACTCTCTCAGTACCATCTTAGCGTTTCACACAAAACCACACAGGTCTTGCCATAATTAGTGGCATCCATTTCCAATCCCTCTCCTGAGAGATATCTCATACAAACAACTGCCAGGAGTGTTTTGCTCTTTTCCTTAGTATGATTTAACCCTTCTGTGATGTGGGCAAGTGGCTGCTGTGCCTTCAGCTGGAACTACATGGCTTCCTTACAGTATAAACCAGAGAAGCTTGCTCAGGTGGCAGGTGGGAACATTGCCTTGCATTTCCAGGGATACTGTGGTCTCTACCATTTCCTGCTGCTAAGCCTTATGTTGTGTTAGTGTTTGCAAAGTTCAGTGGAACTGGGCTGGCTTTTCGACTGGGATTCATGTTTCATTTGATTCTCTCTCTTGACTGCGATACCACCTCGGCCAAATCTATTTTTGCAATCTGTGTTACATTCCCCAACCCTGAGTTCACAGTAACAGGGGAACTGACCTGGAATATTGCTCTGCCACTTCTGGCTGACAGTAAAAGACCAAAGGACTCTGGTTAACACAAGAACGCCAACGTGAGAATAAAGCAAACAAGGAATATACTAAAATAATAATAAAAAAAGTTCTCCTACTACCTGGAACTCTTCATACACTCAGAGCTATCAGCTCGGCTCATCTACTTCAACAGAAGTATCTTTTCACAAGCTGTTTTTGACTTGTTCTCTTCTGATACAAACCCTGACACAGCTGCCAAGTCCCCAAGCAGAAAAAAAATTATGAAAAAAAGAAAAGAACAAGAACTTCTAATGCACCTGGCGTTATTTCACTTCTTTTATTTTCTAAGAAAATATAAAACCATTCCCATATAATTAAATGAAATGGAATAGAGTATTTTTTTAGAAAGTTTGTTTTAATGCTCCAATACCTCGGGTGGGGAGAAAGACCAGCAGCAATCACTCTGACATAGAGGAGGACTGAAAATCAAGCTGACATCCATTTATATGCATTTCATGGACATACATGATCTTTCAGGCATGTTTTTCAAAACACAAATCATCATTGCCTATCTCATCACTAAGACCCAGTATAACTGGCACATAGGAAATCAAACAAATCCTATCACAGCATAAACTGTAAGTGGGAGTGACTCAGTGCAACTGTGTTAAGAAACTACCTAAATTTTAATGTAAAAGGATGTGGTCAAGCCAAGACATCCCACGAGCTTGACGAGCACTCCATGCCTCAAAATCTCAAAGAAGTAGGAAGGACATTCCCAGCACCTTCTCTAACTAATTTATATATCCACACACTTGAGAGGCAGGATTGGTCACACCCCTCCACTCCCCTTTGCAAAGAAAACAGCTCCACATCAGACAACATGATACAGAAACTCAACTGATTATCAGCTTCAGCAAGGGATTTCTAGGAATTGCACTACATGGACTACATTAGTCCACTTGACCTATTGGTTCTGTTTCTAAAAGATGCCATCTGGGTAGCTGTAAAGCCACTGTCTAACTTCTTAACAAATATGAAACAAGAGAAATTCTACTGATAGCCAGCTTTGTGCACCACAAAGCCACCAACTAACGGAAGGAAAAGCATTACTCTTCCCAAATCTGTGTAGGGGATGAAAGTAAGTGTGAGGTAAAGGTATCATTAACGTGTTTGGATGATGGACAATTTCCTCATATTATGCTACAAAGTTCACACCAATTCATTTGATGCTACAAATAGGAACAAGGGAATCTGAAGCTCTCCTACCCTCACTTCTCATACATATATACATGGTGCTAAATAGATGGGCAAAGTCTATTCCACTGAAGTTCTTGTAGACTCTAAAGCTTATCCTTAAAGTTCCTCTGGAGGGGAAAAGTGCCTCTCAAATCATCATGCTGTGCTCCCCAGACTGTTCTCTAGCTCACTGGCACAGGGCAGTGCTCAAGCTCCCCAGGCACTGGCTGATGTTCTACCTGGTCAGTGCCTCGGGGCCCAAAGAGACAAAAGTCAGCAAGCAGTCACAGCTGAGAGAAAAGGGGCTGATGAAGCTGCATTTGCTGGGAAAAAGCAGCTGTGTTACTATTCAGGGAGGGGAGCTACCTGAAAGCCAAGTGCAGCTTCTCATACAATTAACTGATCAGCTAAAAACCCACGAGCAACATCCAAAATAGGACACATTTTAAGGCCTGATTCTTTACTTTGGAAGATCCAGTGGGCCATGAACATTACACAGATCATCTCAAGGGAACTGTTTTTCCTAACAGGACAGGCTGCTTAGCTGGTGCATGAAAGTTGCCAGAACCCTTTAGTTAACTCAGCCTTGACACAGCTTGCCTCCTGTAAAGATAAGTGTATGATCAGAGATAACATTCCTGCACAGAACCGCTCCTTGCCTAATTGTGTGTCCTTTCCAGCAACTCTGGCAATTCCTGGAAGGCTTGAGAAGCTCCTCTTGAGAGAGGATCCCATCTCGATTCCCCCCCAGTAGCACTTTGTTCTGTAAAATCGACACATTATTCCCACGAGCTCGATGAAATCTTGCCAAAGTTACTCCCTGGCACAACACTTGCTGAAGATGCAGGAGAGAACTGGGAATCTGAGAACAATGAATTCTTCCCAAAGGGAAAATACCTGCCTGTTTTACTGAAGTTATTTTCATTAATCATGCAGTACCTCTAGACTTGCTTTTCTTAGCTTGCAATCCTAAAATCCAAGTTACATGTCATCTCTTGTAAGTGTGGGTTCAGTATTTTGCACAGACTCAGCCGTGGCCTTGGGGAACTATGGAAATTCAAATAAAGGAGTCTACTTTAAAACACATGCAAAAAGGGGGAAGGAAATAACACGTTCTCAGGAAAAACTTCATTCTGGATTTCCATATCTTGTGGTTTTGTGGTCATGTGAAACACTGTTTGTTTTCACTTGTCTTTTCCAAACTCTTCAATTACTTCTACCTCCACCCAATTATTTGAGAACATAACTAAGTCAGATAAAACAATTCCTACATAAACAGCAGCATATTGTGCATGACAAAGTACAGAAAAGGAAGATGGGAGCTTTTCCACTGGAGTTTAAAGGCGATGCAGTGAGCTCTGAGTCAGAAATGCTGAAAGTTCTCATATTCCATTGTCATTAATTTCTAAGAAATATCTTTTGGGATAAGGTTTCTGAAGTGTGCTTGTAGTTCAGCAAACATTATTGCTGAGATATAAATTAGAAGGCAGCAGATGAGATCCAACAGCATTTTTAGGCTTCTCATTTTTCATCTGTGTTAATGTCAAACTGAGTTCCATGTTTTTTTCCTAGAAGTTTCACCCTCACCCACTTCAGTTCCATTAACTCCCTGTTTGTATTCCAACTCCACTTCTCATCCAAGGGCCTCAAAATGCTTTACAAGTGCTAGCACACTAAAACAAACCTATTTTGGAAGTAGGTAAGTACTGCAGGAGCATTGCACAAGTCCAGACACAGAGATTAAATACCAGCAAGGCAATCTCATAACAGACTAGTGGCATTGCCAGAAACAGGATCCAGAATGCACAGTGCCAATGCCTTCACTCTCAACTTTATGTAAAGTCAAGAAAAAACACTTTGGTGTTAGAAAATGCCCAGCACTGTGTGTACAAAAGGGAAGGAAATCACGTTACCAAGGTCCGTTGCTAGATGCTGCATGCATTGAAACAGAAAGTCAATTAAGACATTCCATTTATATTAGTGCAACTGATTTCTTATGAAATCCTTTCCTTAATCCTCTCAAAAATTGCCATCTAGCCACTGTTAACAATTTTTGTACTGCACAGCACCAGATACATAAAATATGTATGTGGCAACTCTAAACTGACCTGCAGAAGTGTGTTAAATGGAATGGATTTTTTAAGGGTTAGTAAGAAATTCAAAGTTTTAAATCTAGATTCATCCACCTTTTGAAATTTACCCTCTCATTTAAGAAATGTCTCCAGGAAACCACTGGAAAGAACCCAGCAGATCTGCTGAATTCTTGTCACTGCTTGTTCACACAGCCTCACATCACAAACTGCAGAACTGCACCTATCCTGGTAGGATCCCCTGAATTTGGATGAGCACAATCTCAAAGACAAAAGGGGCGCTATAAATACCTCTCCAAATAGAAACAAGAATCCATTTATCTGAACGTAAATACTGAACAGCATCTCGGCTTTGGCTGGGGTAGAGTTAATTTTCTGCCTACTAGCTGGTGCAGTGCTGCGTTTTGGGTTCAGGGTGATAACAACCTCGATAGCACACCGATGTTTTGGCTGTTGCTAAGCAGTGCTTATCCTGAGTCAAGGACGCCGCAGTTTCCCGAGCTCTGCCAGCGAGCAGGTGCACAAGAGGCTGGGAGGGAGCTGTGGCCAGGCCAGCTGACCCAAGCTGGCCAAAGGGATATTCCATACCATGGAACATCACAGCCAGCACACACAGAGTGGGGGGAGCTGGCCGGGAGGCACCGATAGCTGCTCAGGGACCAGCTGGGGGGAATCAGTGGGTGGGCGGTGAGAAAATTGCACTGTGTATCAGTTGCTCTTATTTTATTCCTCCCTCCTTCATTTTCATTACAATTACCATTATTGTTGTTGTTATTACTATAATATTTTACTTTGTTTCAATTATTACACTGTTCTTATCTCAACCCACAAGCTTCACTTTCAGATTCTCCTGCGCACCAGGGCTGGTGGGGGGAGGGACAGAGCAGCTGCATGATACTTAGTTGCCACGTGGGGTTAAACCATGACAAGTAGATATCAAATGTCAATGTTATTTTGATATAATGCCTCAGCTTTCTCTCTAGGGTATTCCCAAGCCCTCAGGAAGCCCGAATTACTCAGCTGTAATAAGAAGCCATCAAGAGTTGACTTTTTCTGATGTCTGTGTTTCCAGTTTGATCCATAACATGTTCTGCTAAATATAAAAGGCCTGAATTCAAAGAGGACAGTATGGTAAGGAAAACGAAGTCTATTTGTAAGCAAGATATCCAGTGTCCATGTACAGGGTTCAAACTGAACTCACACCTGACAATGGCCCTGCTGGAATTCTTCTGTAATGTACACATACCAATCACAGCAGTGAATAATAACTAAGCTTTCTAGGAGACGCGCTCTACTGAGTCAAAGCTCTTGGGAGTTTGATATAGGAATTGTACAACTGCAAATTGGCTTATGCAGGGTGGACTTGATCAGTACAACTGTCCTTAAACTGACACTTCAAACCTATGGAACTGAGGAGCAGACACAGAGCAGAACAGCAGCTCTCGAGCCTACCAGAAGAAAAAGAGTTTTGCCACTGAGCAAGCAACGTGTTTCAAGACCTCTCCTGCTACGTCAGGCTCAGTCCTCAAACTTGCAATCCAGCAATTCTTCCCAGCAAACAGAGAAATGACTGAGCTGTACAGACAGAAAGGTGCTTTATCAAAATATCACCAGATGTAGAAGTACCCAGCAGAGATTTACCAGTACTATTTCCAGTGCTGACCAAGAAGTTCTACTGCATTACTTAGTTCAACAGCACATGAAATCAAAATCAGTGAGATTCCTGTTGATACCTACTGGTCCCCTAAGCAATGAGGAGCAGCGAAGCCCCCAAGGTCCTCCCCTACAACCATTATAGTGTGTATAGGAAGAACTGACAGCTAAAATAATCAGGGGATTCTGAAACAGATACCCCAGAAACAATCATATTAAGATATAAGTCCTCCTCCATACATTCCACCACCTCCAGCTAGAATTAAGTTCTTCATTCTCAGATACTGTCAGTAAATGTGGAAGCCTGTTCTCTTCATAATTATGAAAGTGAACTGGACTGACTATTGAATGAAATTAAAAACTCCCATATTTGTCTCATGGGTGTTGCAATGTTTTCTCCCTCTCCCCTCATTATTTTGGTCAAAACAGATTTCTAGAATTCACAAAACAGACACCGACAAAACAGTTGCTTGCTGCATCAGTAGGACAGAGCCTGGAAACAGCTGGCAATTGCATTGATCTGACCTTTCTCTGGTTTTACTGGAAGCAACCAGAAGTGAATATAATTAACCAGTTTAATATCAAGGTCATCTGTAATTTATACTTATGTCTTGAAAACAAATACAAAAATTCATCTCCAACTTTATAGTACAAAGTTATGTTTGAGAAATTGTGTTTTCCATATGCAGGTGTGTGAAGCAGCAGCATTATGTCATGAAAGTCAGGAGTTCAGTATATGGTTTAACAACACAGAAAAGTTGTTCATTACAGCAGAGGTATAGAATAATCCAGGAGTGTAGTTATTTCTGACTCCTGGAAAGTGTCCAGTGTTGTCACTGGTGGGTGGAGAAAGGAATCAGGGGAAAGGAGGTATTAGGTCACCTAATCCAAGCATTAGAGAACACTGCTAAGCTCACTACTCCTTATTACATCTCTTTTGGCAGAAAATCTTAACATTTGTACAGATTTCACTTTTACTGCTGCCCAGATAGGTTTCCAGTACTAGAGATACAATATAAATTATGCAGGGATTTTAAGTCTGTTAATTACTGGTGTGTTTAACACTCAGGAGTATCGGTAAATTAGTAGCCTATTACTGATCATTTTCCCTTTTGCTGGTATCAGCTAAGATGCTGGAGCTCTCTCTGGTATTTTGATCAGCTCTATCATATGTTGCCTGGCCTCATTTCCATTCCCTGAAAGAAGCTGAGTGTGGGAAGGCTGAAGAGCACTGAAGGATAATCTGGCTAAAGATAACATTACTTTGCAGGCATAAATTTTGTCCTGGAAGCTATTCAACATATGTTACCTCAAAGAACCACATATATATTTTAAAAATCACCATGACCTTGGTTCATGAGGTTTCCCCTTTTTTTTTTGAGAGAAGTACTCTATTTTTGTTAAGTAGTTTAGAAATTAATGTTTAAGACTAATTGTCCAGTTATAATCCAAACAATAATCCCTTTTATGGTGTTACAAAGAAAGCCTCTATCTTCTCTACTAGGTAAAGCCTTGGCACAGTTTATTCACTGTGGCATCTATTTCTTGCCACTTGTATGCAGCAGCCTATGGAATATCTCATCTCAGTGGGAGGGATCAGATCAGACAGGTGATTCCCACTGTGCAAGTAGCACAAAGTTGAAACAAGGATTATTTCCACCTAAAAGTAGCAGCGGAATCTTCACTGGTCAGTGCTCCAGGCACATGGCTCAAATCACAGGAGGCAAAGGTAGGGACTGGGAGGATGAAGGACAGCCCACTGCAGGAGGTCAGGCTCCAGAACATGTAAGGAACCTGAAGGTGCATCAGTCCTGCATGACATCCCTGTCTCTAAACTGGACAGACATGGGTTGGACAGATGGACCAACTGGTGAATAAGTAAATGAAAGGCTGCACTCAAGAGTTGTGGCCAAAAGCTCGATGTCCAAGTGGAGAGCAGTGACGAGTGCTGTTTGTCAGGGGTTGATGCTGTTTAACATCTTTGTCACCATGGTGACAAACCCTCAGCAAGTTTGCCAACAACACTGAGCTGTGCAGATCTGGTGGTGTTCCTACCCGTGACAAAGGGTTTTTAAGGTCCCTTCCTACTCAAACTGTTCTACGATTCATTCTATGAATCTTTCAATACAAATATTGCCTACTTTTTAAGGAAACTGGTACTTACAGTTCCACCTTGGATCATGGAATGATACTTTGATCATTAAAGAACAACCAATTTGGATCTGAAAATTTTATCATTCATAATAAAAACGTAGAATGTAATATTTTCAGCCTTCTGTTTAAACTGTGATCAGATTCAAAATACTACTTGTAAATAGCTATCTTCTTTCAACTACTGAGTTAACAACCACTATCTACTCTGTGGCAATGTACAACAGATTTCCATAATTACGAGATCTCAGAATATATTTAGATACCGACCATGTCCTTACTTAATTTCTATCATTTGTGTCAAGATTATGAAGTGCTGAAAATGGAATAGGCTGAAATGTTGGGCTGGCAGTTACAGGAAAATATACTGAGGAATACTTGCCCTAAGTAACACATACTCCAAAAAGCTTCAACATCTGCTCTCTCATGGTGCCACATACTTTTCTATCATCTACATTTATCCCACATACTCTTTCGTAACAACTGAATCTTCCTAGCAACCCAGAGCTTCACAGTTCCATGGGAATTTTTCCTGAAACTAAGAAAATTCTTGTACAGATATATAGCTAGTTATATTCAAAATCTCACACAGTTCCAGAAAGAAAGCTTCCAAAAGGTTCATTACCGATTAAAAATAATTTACACATAAGTTCTGATGTTTTAAATCACCAAGTTACCCAAGCCTGAAAGTATTTGAAACATCTCTTGGGTAAAAAAATTCCTATTTTTAAACACTTCTACCCGCAAGCCATCACATAAAACTTCTACAACAGCAGAAAGGACAGTTATGAAATTTTCCTAAAAAAGCAAGCACAGCCTTCTGGGATGACAGCAAACATGAGAAATGTCAGACTAAACATACATTTTTGAGAGCAGATGTAAGCAACTAAACAGAGCACAGAAGTGCCATCTCATCCTTAAAGAGCATCTGCCCAGTTTTGTTTGGAAACCCCAAGCTAAGCTCTCCATCGCCAGGTTCAGCTCTGCAACCACTACTCCACCTTCTTCCACAAATACACTTCACAGAAGCAGGAGAATAGCTTTGATGTTGACTCTGGATTATCTATTCCTTCCCCTGAGATTATTTCTATTTGTTTTGGTTTTGTGGCTTTTTTGTTTTGTTAGTTTTGGCTGCTGGTTTTGTTTGGTTGGTTTGGTTTTTCCCTTTTGTTTTGTTTGTTTGGTTTTCTCCCCTTACTTCTCCTTGCATTTTAAGATGCATTACCAGCTGCACACCTTATACACTGTGCTGCTGACCACAAGCAGGTGGTAAACCTAAAACTGCCTTGGTTTAATTTGGGTAGAACTGAACAGACATTTATTCGCTCATTTTATTATTTTAAAAGTACCTTCTTACACTTTTTTATCGCTGTTAAAAGAGCATTAGAGGGAGAGATCTGTGTGAAACAGCTGCAATTCTGCCACACCAGATGAAGAAGGGTAATATATCTGAAATGTAAAAACAACTGTACACAGGAGGTGTTCTACACGACCCTACTGATGGGTGTTGCAAAGGAAACAGTCCATGGCAAAATGCCTTTTGGAAAACCTGCTACCAAAATACATCTGATGAAACAAGCTGGTTTGGGATGCATGGTGGAAAATATCTTAGTACTCCCAAAGCCTCATTTCTTATTATGAAGTTTCCAAACCTCTGTAAAAGCTAATTTGGTACATCTTCTGTGTAAGTCATGTTTTTTGAGGAAACAAAACATCCACACTGCCAACAGACTCTTGTGCGTTTGTGAATGGTTCAGTACCTCAGAGTTTTAAAAAGTGATTTACACACTAATTTACCTTGTGTTTTTTAAAATTATCTTTAATATATCACTCCTTAAGAGTGAATTTCAGTCCTTCAGGTTCAGTTCTGGGATAAATTGTTGGATATTAGCTAGTGGTCACCTAAGATTTTCTGTGGTTAATTTTTTGAGGATGTTAAGTGAGAACATTAACAGCAAAAAAATTATGATACCTCATTTTCTGCATGATAAAGAAAATACTTCATCTACTTACCAAGCTCTACAAATTCTAAACAATATTAGAAACCCTCAGAAGTGACAGATGCAATGAAAGAATAAATCTATGTAATTCAAGATCCCAAGATAGCATATTCAGAAAAATCCATGGTGTTCTCTTTACAGAGCTACAGGCAAAGAAGCACATAAAGTCAGCAAGAACATGGCCCAGCCTAAATCATCTACCTTTCTTTCTCATTTCCAGGTCATTTTATCTGCCAACAAAGGTTAAAAGAAGTGAAATTTGACATGGTGTTCCTTGGGACTTTATTTACAGAATAAGGCTTCCTCTAGAGGAAATCATTTTAAGGTAAGTCTTGGAACAGAAGAAAGAAGGAACAGTGACAGTGAACAGGGAAGACTGTTAGAAAAAGGTTCAGGTTTGTTTCACAAACAAAACTTTTTTAACAAAAAGCGATTTTTGAGTGTCAGGGCCATGGAAGGAGTTTCCAAGGCACATCCCTCTCCTATCCAGTGGGGTAGGATACAGAGTTCAACTCTTTTCACAGACATTAATAAGAGAACACCAGAAGCCAGGAGACTAGAGGAGAACCACAGGCACAGAAACAGAGAGAAAATGAGGTGAGGAGTCTCTCCTATCACACATATACTTGGTTTCTCCATCTGAAAACAATGTTTCCTATACTGGTACAGCAAGGAAGTCTGACTTCAAATCGGGTGGGGAAGAGCTCTAGAAATGCACCTCCTTTCATACGTTTTTTTCCCCTCCTCTTCTTAATTCATGAAGCAAACATTTGATTTCTGAAGAGTGTATATGTAGCTCTTAACAGCTTTCCTGATACAGAACCGTGGAGGCTGTTCTAGCAGTGCATCACAAAATGACATTTCTAGTTCACACACCAGCACATGGATTTTACACTGAATGCTGATGGCTCCTTCTCAGAACTGAAGACCTATTTTAGCCTCAAAACTGGGACTGCTGATCACAGTAAAGAAAAATTAAAGGCAATTTCAAAGGCGTAAAGCAATTACCTTCCTCCAAAGAAGGAAATGTCACATATAACAGAACTGGTTTGTGGTTGCAGTTTTGTGAGCTACCCTTTAAGTGTAACTACTCCAGCCAAACGCTGTTTAATTCATAATTAGACTCTCCAAAGTCATCTCCTCTTACAAGCTTTTCGTTGCCAAAGGTGCAGTAGGAAGCATGACAAGCATGCAAGACACAGAACGAGTCCCTAATGTAGACTAATCCAATGTATTTCTGAGAACAGGAAAACACAGCTCAAAACTATGGGTCCAGCTCTGTTTGCCATGGTGAGAACATTACAGAACAGTCTCTTAATGGTCCTAAGGAATGGAGGTCACCTCCTCACATGCAATTCTCCTGAGAAAAGACAACAGTCCAGCTAGAACGTGAGGCAGAGGATTTGGCTACGAGGCTCTGTATTTAACTCATTTTCTGCCTTTGCATCCCACCAAAACACCCCACCATCGCAGCAGATGCTGTACCAAGGAGGGACCAACCCCTGTGAAGACCCTCACGTGTCACACCGTGTCTCCCTGTTCCTGAGCGCTGAGTTGGGCTCACCCATGGGTGTCACTGCCCTGCTTACAGTGTGACAAGGACCTCTGGCCTGCAGCAAGGCACACGAAACCACCTCCCAAATAAACCAAAATCTGCGAAGCTGCAACACCGAGAGCACATCTATCCCAAGTCAGCTTTGCCAAAGCAGTAGAACACTTAGCACAGGAGTCCTCATAGCAGGTTTTCTACAGCAACATGTCCTGCTGTCTGTGCAATGTGTGCCCTACACTCTGAGCAAACCACAACGTAACAGCAAAATAAAAAAAAAAAAAACACAGAAAAAGCCTGAAAAGTAGTACTTTGCAGTAACAGACAGCACGTGCCATGGAGCTCCCCAAACATCTTGTATTTAAGCTCGCCAGATCTATTCATTCCACTTTCCCCCAACTCTGTATCCCCTGCAGCCTCCCTCAGCTGGAACCAGTGGAAGGAGAAGGGGGAGGACAAAGAAAAACTCAGAAACCTGAAGTTTGTTTGGAATTTATTCCCTTGAACATTTCACACAGTTGAACAAAAAATATCTCAATTTCACAGCAACAGGAAAACCACGTGTTACATAATTCAAAGGGACACACCCCCCAAAACAAAAACAGGTTGAAAACAACTGCATAAATCAAAATCTTCAAAGGGACTTCAATGGAGACATGAAGCCTTTCTGAGCACTAATCATCTCACTTGAACTTATCTGTCATCAAGCTTATTTTATGCATGCTCCCTCCTTTTCTTTGAGGGAAACAATCTCAAATGGTCATTACTCAGATTACACTTTCCAAAAAAAAGACATTTTAATTCTGCAATTAAAAAAAAAAAATCCAACTCCTCCACAACAACTTAGTACTATTTTTCTAAGACACAAAAACATTCAACAAATCTCTGAAAGTGCCCAGAAAAATTCATATCACCCTTCAGAATATACACATACAACAAGTATTCCAGTGGCACAAGTCTACAGGTCTGAAAGCTAGAGAGAGAGAGAGAAAGGTGGAATTGGGAGCCCAGTTACTCCCAAGAAAGAGTGTTCTTAGCAGGATCCAGCCATGAGCACAAACTCAGCACATTTGTATTTTGTACATATCCTTCTCAGTCCTCAAAATGTTTTCAAAATGTTTTTCAGGATTTTTCAGTGAAACTCTATCAGATCAGCTGCATACCCCACTCGTAAAAACAAATAACCTTTCCATCATGCCTTTTCCTTTCCAAATTTTCTAGGCTTCAAATTGCTGGGCCTTTAGCATTCTCCTTTCCCTTATGCCAAAGCCATCCAAATCCTGATAAGAACACTGAAAAGGAACACGATGGACTGGGAACAGTCAAGCATTTATCCTAACAGAGATTCCTGGCTTGTTATTGAGCAATGATTCACTGGGCACTGAACCTTGGTTCTAATCAGGCAACCCACACACTCTCTCCTCAGCTTCCAAAAATACAGGGTCTGGTTTTAAGTTTATATTTTAAATGCTCCAGAGAGAAATAAATCTTCCATCAGATCTCTTGGCAGTTGTATGATAACCCATAAAAGGGTTCAGTATCATGTGCCATGTCCTGCAAAACACACCACCAGGGCTCCTCCAAACAGAACAGACAAGATCCAAGGCACACTAGTAGAGGAAATACCTTTCCTCCCAATTTGGTGGTGCATCCTGAAATATGGATGTACTTCTTTCCCCCCCCCCCTTAATTTTTTCCAGGGTGGGAAGGGTATGTTTGTAATGGATGTGTTTGTAAATGTTCAGTGGTTTAAAATGAAGGCACCACAAACAGAATGTAATGTCATAGAATTAGTTTGCTGCTATCTTCTGTAATTTAACGTTTAAAACAGACCAGATTAAAACAAGAACAAACCCCAAATGTGAAGAATAATGAAGTGGCCAAGGAGAGGATTGCATGAAGATGTTTGTTTGCACAGCAAACAGTATTGCTTCGAGCTAAATCATTTTCACAAGTAAGGCGTGTTCAGTGTAAGCAGAACTGTAAAGAGGCAATGCTTATGAACAAGAAGCTTATTGCTAAACAAATATATACAAAATATATTTGTATTTCATTAGATGTAAAAATAGAATTGTGTGCAAATAATATTGGATGCATTCATAAAGATTCCTTTTGTACTTTTGCAAATTTTTACTTTTTGTAAACTAAAAATAATTTACCTCAAGTGATGTGCCATTTAGAGGAAGCAGCCACTCTTTTCTAGCTCTCCAAGTCAGCAACAGAACTTCCTCATATATATTGCTTGCTCTCTACAACAGATTACTTTAAGAGTCTACAGTGAAGGGCTTTGCTCTGAATATTTCTCCCTGAAAACACTTAAGGCACACCCACTTTTTGGACTGCATCACATCCATAGTTTTGTGATGTTAAAGCAGAAGGTCTAGTAACCTCTACTTTGTATTGCACTTTTCAGATTTGCATTCTATGGCTTATATACGGCTTCTTAAATCTTTTGCAGCTCAAGTAACTACAGCAAAGATTTCATGATTTGCCTTCTATTGCTGTACATTTTGAAGTGTTTCCTTAATGAATTTCCTATTGCTGACAGGGACAGAAATGCATTGCTTTCTGAACATGAGCTTGAAATGGGAAACATCTTATGACAAAACATCACTGGCTAAAGTCACCCCAAGGAGCACATCATAAAGCTGAGAGGGGTAAAGACTGTTCCAAGTCCATCTGTCAAGAAAGAGCTGAGAGTTTGGAAATATGTTCTTACAGACCTTTAGAACAAACAGAACAGCATTTGCATCAAAAGCACATAAAAACCATATAAAGTACTGTAAATAATATTAAAAAAAAATCCAAGACACAGCAGTTACAGATTATCAAAGGGAGAGACAGCTGAAAAGCAAAAAGTTGTTTGTTTGTTTTTTTTTCCTCTTGGCAATAGCAGCAGTTTTGGCACAAAGGCAAATGCAGAAGATAGAGCGAAACAGGCAGACAGGGTACAGAGAAAGTTACAGAATCTACATCAAGCATGCCACAGTTCAGCAGGACCAAAAGCACAGTAACAGCCTTCCCCAACTTCCCTTTCCCAGAGAGAACGGCATCCATTGCTCAAAAGCTTGTTGCCACTTCCCAGACTGAAGGAGTAAGAGCCAGTTTGACCATAACCTCCCTGGGAACACCCCTCGGAACCACCACACCAGAAGCCACACAGGCCCTCTGGCAAACCAGACAAAGCCTTCACAAAAAGGGTGATTCTAGTTGACTGCTAAACAAACCTCAACTTGCTCTTCACAAATTGTGCCCTGCAACTAGCTCTGTTACAGTACAAGGAACAGACAAAACACAACAAATGCCACCCAGTGAGGGACTGACATCTTTAGCAAAGTTAACACGTGCCAATCAGGTTAGTAACACAACACAAGAAAGGGCTTGTTGTGACCAATCTCACCTCATCTGACCAAACCTGCTGAATGCTGATTTGTGGTTGAATATATTTCAAGCATTAAGCCACCTAAAAAAGAGGCCAGATTTGGTGGCAAAGGAGGCAGTGAGTGTAGGGAAAGAACCCATGCAATCCATATCCATCTGGGATTCCATGACAATTAAAAAGCGGGCCTTGCATGAGTTACCATAAAGCTCACTGAAACAATCGCTTTTGCTGACTCAGGGCTGAATTTAACTCAGAGGTATAAAAGTTAAAAACAGTTGTTTTTTTGTCTTGTATATTCTATAACTGATGTTACTGCTGCACACTTTCCTTTTGCCTTCTAAGGTATCATCTCCATCAAATATCAAAGCAGTTCAAGTTACACATTTTTCTTCTTTTATGTATTGCTTTTAGAGGCAAGTCACTCTCCACTTCAAAATCTACCTCACAACTGAGGATTGGCTCGGATCTCAAGGTCTGAAACTGTTATTGCCAAATTCCATTTGGTGGCACTTGCCTTAAAGGAGGCAAAATATTTTCAGATATGTGACCTGTACTGGATGAGTCTACCAGACAGGTAAAGTTGGAGCCTTGGAAACAGAGCTCTGGCTCTGCCTCCACCTCAGGCAGGTTTTTGCTTGAGGTATTTGTCTATTCTACAGTGAAAGGATATCTGTAGTCTCTCAAAACAGACAATTTATTAAACTGCAAGAAATCATATACACAAACAGTACAAATTCAGGAGCTACACTGAGATGTAATCTTATAGGCTCCTTTTGATTACTCAGGAATAATGTCCTGTTCTTCCACTGTATTAGCAAGCTTGGTAATTCAAAAAGGTTTGTTCTGTTTCTTCAAACCACACCTAACTGTAAACACATCACAGCTTTCTTGACCTACATACCCAGCAAGAACAGGAGCTAAAGGTGGGTACCTACAGGAAATAACTGTTACACCTGCCTTTAATAACACTGTGACTTGTTTTTATAGTATTTTGCATTTAGCTTCCTCCTGCTTCTTAACCACTGTTAAAGTCAGTAGTTTTAAGATATACTTAAAACCTACTGCACGAATTAAACAAAATCTCAGCCACCAATGGCATTTCCCTAGCACAGCAGAGGCACTGCTCACCTCTTCTACCACTACATGTACTTCTGTCATGCACACACAAGAATGCACCACGATAGGCTGCCTGAAAGATGACCCAGCTTGACCCAGCTAAGCTGAGTGTGTCCTAATGCACTTTGGGCAAAGCTATACACGGTCCAAAAGCTCTAAACATTATGCTACAGTTATACATTGCTTTAAAAAAAAAAAAAATCAGAAAGCAAACAGAAGGAGCCCTAGATTTCAAGTTTTGCTGTTTGGCAATATGGTGTCTGTTCCATCTGACTCCCCTGGAAGTACTACAGTGCTGCTACAGGATTGTGCCACCACTACATAAGGAGAGATGGCAGCATCTGATTTAGGGCTCATTTACATCTCATTTATAGAAGTTTATTGAAAATTATGGTCTATTGTTTGATCTACTTACTGATCACTTAGGTGCTATGCACTGAACATTCCTTCCTAAAAGTAACCAAATTTGATCAGTTGGAAGGACTAAATCAGAGGAAGGAGACTTTCTTCCAGCAGTTGCTTTGATAAGCTAATTATAAATGTAACTAAAATCTCCTCCTTCCAATTCTCATCACCAGTACCTTCACTCCCTAAACCTCTTTATTCTCACATTGGATTCCCTGTGCGTCAATAAATATTTTTCCCATTCATCTTAAAGAATATGTTCCAGCTTAAAAACAAATAAATCTTCACTTTCAGAGATAGTAATTTGAAGTCTATCCAGTTGTACAAAAAATGCTCTAGTTAGCACATCTGTCCACAGAATTTCACAAATGTCATTCTTCTCTACCTTTTCCCTTTTCTCACTTTTGCCATATGGAAATTCCACACACACAAAAGAGGAAACCTTGGAAGTAACTACGCTTTGAGAATCAACTGCACACACTAGGAATAAATTTCTGCCAGATTGCATTCAGTTACAGTCTTAGAAACACTTGTAAGAATAATATAAGTCAAAGAAAAACATGATTTTTATTTGCCTCTGGGTTGTTAAGGTCTTTTCCCAACTGGCACTATGAAAACATTCTTTTCTCAAAGTATTGCTCTAAGTATGTTCTCTCCTAAAAGCAGCAGATTTAGTTTATCCATAGTGTTCTGGAACAAATACTAGAAATCAAATCTCTTCCTTTTTCTGACATCACTAAATGAGCACTCAGGGGCTGGGCAAACGAGCATTTGTAGCACAGACACTTCTCTCATGTTAGAAGGAATTAGAATTTCAAGTTAAAAGGCAAAACTACTTCACAGTAAGACACACGCATTCACCACCCCGTTTCCAAAGCCATGGCCAGGAGCAGCACAGACACTGGCAGTGAGGGAAGAGCACCATGACCTGCCAGCACCATGAAATTCAAGGGGTTTAAGGAATCCAATCCCATTAGCTGTCAGACACCCAGAATTCCAAAGGAGACACAATCCAGAGATAATGGGATCTTTCCCATTCAAGTACCAGATTAATGAAGAGAAGCCCGGGAGAGAAACCACACCCAGAATTCAGGCAAACACAGAAATCCAGTTTGTGAGCTATTCCAGTGCTTCAGGAAAACTTTCAACTTCGCTAACATTTTGCTGCATACATTACAGGGCTCTTCACCTGGGCCCACTCAGAGGAGACTCTCAACTGAGCATCTGTGTTTTCCTGGAATTCTTTTGAATAATGCCCTTGAAAGGACTGAGAACATCTAGGCCCCAAAGCCACAGTGCAAAATAATATATTGAGATTTTCACGTAACACACAAAATTCACATGGCACCGCAAAAAACCACACGAGTTACACAGCTCACAACTGGGTCACATTAATTCTTACTGGTCAGCAGGCTGCCCACAGAATTCCCCTAGGATCTGCATGAGAACTTCTGACTGGACATAGAGAAAGGGAACCCCAAAAGCCACCAGCTGACACATGAAAAATGAGTCCAGAGGGTTCTGGGCTACCTGGTGCCCAATCGAGGAGACCGTGCTTTGCAGGCGCTGGCTCGCCAGCCTCACTCTGCCCAAGAGGCCGAGCGAGTCCTGCACCACCCTGCTAAAGAAGGAAGCGGAGCTACCTGGGGCCCTCTCTGCTGAGGCGGGGATGGCGTTTGCCCGTCCGTTTCCATCACTTGCCATGGCGTCCTGCAGGGGTCCCTTGTTGTCCTGGAAGAACGTGGGGGAAGTTAAATTCATAATTAGAATGGGAAACGTTACATGTACCGAACATGCTGCACTAGGAAAGCATCCCATTCACAATTCAGACACCCCAAGTAACCGTTGCATAAGGCAAGGTCTGAACCAAGTGTGTTTTTTCTCAATTTATGGCTTAACAAAGTTCTAAAAAACAAGCTGGATATCCAAGAAAGTCAAAGCAGTAAGATCCCTGAAGTCGCCTCATCTGGGAAATGAAACAAGTACCGGTTTTAGTCTTTATTTTTGGCAGGAGGTATGGCACATATGTTGGGATAGCTCCAGGCAAAAAGACAGGCACCAGCACTACTATGAAGGAAAATGTAATTTAAAGGAGAAGGTCAGTTTGCAGCACACAAACTAAACAGAACTTAAGAGACCAGCGTGTAGTTTGCTCAGTGTAAAATGCTGAAAAGGGGTTCAAGGAGAAAAATTAAGTGCCTTGGATTGCAATGATAAAAGTGGAGAGACTTTTCTGTATTACATGGTGCATCTTCATCCCACATTTAAAACACAAATGCTTCCACTACGATAGTATAGGAAAAGGGATATCCTTTCTTTTCACGCACAATCCCATGAACACACAGAAAACCTTCAGAAATGAAGGTAGGTGATCTTCATAGCCTATGCAAGTGGGGTAGAACTTTATGTTTCAAAGGAAAGGCAAACAACTTGTTTTGTCTTTAGAAACACCATGGAGAAACAAAGCAACACCAGAACTGGTAACATTATTCATATAGTCCCCGTACTGACTGAGTAAAAATTTCAGCTGATAAGAAAACAAATCAAAATTCTGTTTTGAATGGGGTAGTACATAATTTTATAATAAGTACCATGAAAAAAGAAGCAGCAAGCAAAGGAACTGCTCTTAAATAATATTTGGAGAACTCCAAGCTTTCATGATATAAAAAAAGCAACTAAATGCACTCTGAATTTTTCCACTTAAAAAAAACAAAAAAAACACATCATATGTACTTTCTCAATATTAAAAATCAGTATCTATTAACACGACACGTTAAACGAAAATAATGAGTTACCTTTCCTGACAGAGGACCCACTGCTGGCCTCTTCCTTTGAGCATAACCAGAGAGTCGGTAACAGTAGTGAGGCTTACAGTAGAATTTACCTGCAGATAAAACACAAATGATGGTCAGCAACGAGAACACAGGAGTTTAGCACAATATAAATGTCCACCTCACTGCAACTTATTTTCTGCTGCCATTCCCGCTGCTCCCTTCAGCTTCTTCACTGCACAAGGGAGGCAAACACTATCTGAAGTTTTAACTCCAGCCCTCCTCTCTCCCCCTCGTAACTAGCCTCCTTTCCATTGGGTGCCTGACAGCCATTTAGTTTAAAATCCTATCAAACACCAAAGCAAAGCTGTGAGGCTTGTGTGGTATCACATGCTAACAATGCGGCAGTGTGTGAGGAACAAAGAAATCATCACATGAAAAGCTGGCAGAAGCACTTTTGGAAAAAGCAAGAATGAATACAACCAGCAGAGGAAAGTGGGAGAGGACAGTGTTAACTCCCAAAGAACCATTTCTCAAAGTGCACAGTGTCTACTGGTAGAAGGGACAACCAAACAATGTTTCATTTTCACAAAAAAGACCTTTTGTGATACTAGATATTTAGTAACACCCCAGAAGTCTAGATGAGTTTTTCACTGGTATCTGAGCACTGTCAGGAAGACAAAGCAGCACTAGTAACACCATAATACAAATAACAGCAGCAAATGGATGCCACGTAATTATCTTCCACTGTACCTTTGCCAGTGTATCATGCTTGGAATATGCAGCCCATAGCATCCCCTATTGCTATCCCATTCCTAGAGCTTTGCTAATGCATTCCCAACATATATTCTGACCTCTGCCTTTTTCTCTGGGCTGGTATTTGCACTGTCCTTTGTTTTATGCAGGAAAAGTGACAAATATTATCTATTGAAAAGTCTTAACTTAAATGAGCATTTTTTAGTATTTACGCTTCCCAAAACCCACTCCAAGATTGTCTGAAATGCGCAACAACAGAAAAGCTCTTAGATAAAAATTCCCAGACTTTGAAGCCTACAACCAGACACTGACTGCAGAACACTGCAGAATGCTTATCACTCCCAACAGCTACATGAACAGCAACAATGTGTGTATAGCTTTGTTGTTTTTTTTCTCCCAAAGAAAACTCAGTCTGAAACATAAGCTGAATGTTCACAATGATGAGATACCACATATTTCTGTTTGGCCATATCCGCTTGATATACACACACAACTGTTAGGCATGGAATATCATTTCAGAATCAATGCTATCAGTGTGCTGAAACTCCCAAGCTTTGTGTTTGCTTCACTGAGAACTATCTGGTTGTAACTGCATACACAAGTTTGCTTGCAGACGGAATCACTAAATCTGGTGGTAAAAACTGTTTCAGCCCATACAGCTGACAGAGGAGCTCAGTCTGTTACTGCTTAACATATAGTCAGGTTTTCAGTTACTTGTGAATGCCCAGAACAACAGCAGTGCTCAAAAAAAATGCTTTTTCCCAACTTTGATTACTGGCAAAGATGTTGCTTTTACGTGCTGGTTTCAAAATGACCACTGGCCCCTTTAAACTCGCATGCCAAGTCTGTTGACCTTCTGAACGAGAAATAAAGGGTTTTCTATTCCTTACTGGGAGTCTGGTTTGATGATTCTAAGTTTCCTCAACTTTGCACAACCGAGCAAGTCCACTACTTAAAGTCATTATATAATGCATCATGAATACATAATTCTGGTTCTTTTTGCCCATTAAGCTCAGATGGTGTTTCCATGGTCATTACTCCACCCAGTATATGCAAAAAGATTCTTCCTAGTTACATGCAGTAGATACCTATCAATTTTATAACACTTCCATCTGCAGTGGAATATTCTGGAGTTTCATCCTGTGGCATATCAGTTTATAATTTCATCTTTGCCAAAGTGCAGGGAAGATTACTGGTACCATTTTTTTCCTGTTACCTTTGTTTTCTACACCATCATGTTCCAAGTAGAATCCTTTGCACCTAACCTGTCACATGGTTTTACAACATTTTGCACATACTTTCCTATTGAGATAGGATTAAAGATAGGCAGCTGTGGAAGAAAACAAAGGCATACTTGCTGATATAAATCAACATTTATCTGAAATACTTTTTCGTATTTTTTCCTCAGAAAGTGTGATGTTTTTATCAGTCACTGTTCAAGCAGAGATTGCAATATATTGCTACTCTTAGAAGGAGATTACATTTCACAAGTGATGGGTGATTTCAAATTATTACTTTCAAAGTGCACATTTTGTTGATAAATTGAGTTTCATCTGCTGCCACATTATCTGGTTTCTCAGACCTGCAGAGTATATCTGAACCTTCCCTTAATTCTTAGCATGTTAGATTCTGTTAACTGAGTCATCAGCAAGTTTTGTAATCATATTCCTTCCTCCTTAGTCTATCAGATATAGAAAATGAGTCATTACTGAATCTTCAGTAACTACTTCAACACCACTCTCTCTAACATTGACTCACCTCTGTATAACTTTGATGCTCCATTTTTCACTATATAGACAGAACTTATTATCATAGTCCCTGATTATAAAGTTCCTTTTTTAGTACATCTAAAATAAACCTATGGAGTTGGAGAGTTGTGATGCCTTCAAGAAGAACAAGCTGACTGCATTTCTCTCCATCTTGGTATTTTCTCTTAAGTGCTATTAAACACTAAGGGGTTTTATTTAAAAACTGTCAAATGAGAGTAAAGGGTCTAGCTTTCAAACTCAGCCTTCTTAAAGCCTCCAGCTACTATTTGATTCTTTGCATTCTAGCAGCTGTTATTAAGTTCAGTTAATTCCTACGAGCTCTGTTATTTTGCTGTCAGCATGACCTGACCACAGGAAATCCATAAAGCTTCAACAGTCGGAGTGACGGCAGTTACTCTCTTCCCTAACTCACCAAATAACTTTTAAGCAAAAAAAAGAGAGCTGCAATCCAGGACAGTTAAGAGAACTGTGGCAGAAAGGCAACTTCTCTTACCATCTTCGATGTCGTAGGCGTAGGACGACAAGCGCAGGGTGGTCGCGCAGTACTCGCACTTGAAGCAGCTGCGGTGGAAGAACTTGCCCTCGGCACTGAGCCTCTCCATCACATAGACCCGCTTGCGGCAGAAGTAACAGACGTCGCTGCCTCCCAGGTTCTGGGGGAACTCCTTTTTGAGGGAGCCCTAGACAGAAACAGGGATGGCTAAATCCACGTGTGTCCAGCCTCACCGAGATCACGCCTTCCCATCTTCTCTTTGTTCATGTGGATACAGGAGCACTTGGGTGCTGCAGTTGTTTCACACGTGGAGGCTGCAGTTCTTGGACATAATTCACAGTTTTAACCAGGACACCAAAAACTAACCTTATTGTCCAGGAAAAAGGGTCCTAGGATGCCATGCCTACACGTATCAGGAGTAAAATAAGCTCTGGGTAGATGAGTGGACACCGGTATGATTAATGATGACCTTGAAATAAATCACTTTAGGAGGCATATGATGGAAAGACAAAACCATCAGAAAACCTTCAAACCAGCAATTCTTGGACCTACATTATCAAAAGCAGTATCTCCTCCAGAATGCAGCAGAAGTAAGCAAAAGTATTACGGACAGTTTCTCAACTAATTATGCCCAATCCTTGGATGCTGAGATTAGATTAAAATATTTGGCAAAGAAAATGAGGACAAGAGTGAGAGGGTGAATGGAGAAAGGGAAACAAAGTCTTTCACAAAGCTATGACAGATTCCATCAGTGGTGTAACAACTGGACACTCACAATACTTCATATCTACAGGACAACTAATCACAAACACGCATCACCTTCAGCACATGGTCTTACCAGTTCCTTCTTGTCTAGAAGGGTTTTGGGCTGCTCTTTCCTTTGAAGCTGATTGGCTATCTGCTCAGCCAATGAGCTCACTCCGCCTGTGTACATCTTTATGTACTTCTACCAGATGGGTTGGATAAAACCATAGTGAAGTGGGAAAAGAAAAAAGAAATCAAATTAAAAAAAAATAACTAAAATGATGATAGGTTAGGTGGTGAAAAGGTGCAGAGAGGTCAAATCATGCCAAGACAGTGGACAATATGAAGTGACAAGTAGTAATAGCAAAGCCAGTGTCATCAGAAACCACCAGTCCAGTCCAGGATCACCTGTAAGAACGGACAGGGAGACCCGCATGTTGCAATGTCTAAGTGTTCCAGAAATACTATGATGATGAAGGGAGCAGGTCCTGTTTTCACTTGTAGGGCATTTTGCTCCCAGAAACCTGAGAACAGACACTCCTAAAAGATGAGACTAAATATAGGTTAAGATTTTAGGTTCTAGGTAAAACTGGCATCAGAAACAAAGATCTTTTAGAAAACGTGTCACACTGATTGCAGCAGTGTATTTATATGCTTAGCAACTGGGAAGAATTCATTTACAGAGCATTCACAGAGCAGGGAGAAGTCCTTAACTAAGGAACTCACAGGGATTCAAAACCTTTAATTCTTCCAATGCTAAAAATACACAGAGGTTTTTACGGAAAAAGATGGAAGAGCCTCATCCAGTGCATTAAAGCCATACCTGTATACATCTGGAACACGTACTTGTTCACGGCTTTATGACTTGGCTTTTCTCCATCATGGGTACTGACTGACTGCGTAACTTTGGATACCTAAACCCCTCCAGTATTCCCAGGAATCTGGGCAAGTTGGCTGTTACCTTAGATGGTACAAAATGAGTGTCTGCAAGCCAAGTTCAATCACTGCAGGAGCGGAGGAAGTGTTTTTCACAGGAAACACAACCGTTGGCAATAATGACACGGTTAAGAAAATGATGTGGTTACGTCCATGTTATCTCAGTCACACTGCAAACGCCACGCATTTCACTCGGAGCAGCAAGGAGCACGCCAAGCAACTTTCCTTTTCCAGACTAGGAAACGTTGTGAATGTTTCCAGCTGGAGACTCAGCTAACACAGGATCAGAGAGACACTCCAGCTTCCAGCAAGTGTAAAATACCAAGGATAATAAAAGGTGTATAGTTGTATCTCGAACCCCCCTTTACTTGTATAGCACAACTTGCTTGAAGCACACTAGTTATTTCCCACAACTAATAGCCAATTTAATAGGTGTGGTTATTAGCCTTTCAGGAATGTTTAAGACCTTCACACGTTCAGACATGAGAACAGCAGGAAGCATCACAAATACAGAATCTTGCCATGCAATGGGTATTTCTTTGGGGAAAGAGACTTGGAAAATGGAGTGCTCAGCCAGAGATTACTTCTGCTGTACCTACAGTTCTAATTCCTTAAGCTCTTTGTCACTGAGGGTTTATTTCTACCCAGAAAGAACTTGTACCTGTCTACTGATTCCATTCCAAAATGCAGAGCACTTGCAGTATTTCTATATGTAAGAAATAAGTTATTTGTCTTTCAAAACTTTCCAGGTTTCCTCAGCCAGAGTGTGCACACATAAACGCAGAGTTTCCTTTCCATGATAAATACTGTATCTTGTCAAGTACTGCATTTAAAATGGTGCTCACTTGTAATATTTCCTTCAGCATTGATCTTTAACTGGCAATCGCAGTAAATCTGACCAAGAGTTTTCATTTTCTTCTAAAGGACTAGAAACCTTTGAGGTTCTTTAACTTTTCTTAAAAGTCAGATCAAGCATTTCCATGGGAAAAATGTTTTTAGCTGAAACAGGTTTCTTCTTATCAAGTTTTGATCTGAAACCTTCATTCAATCTTAAATGCAGATCCTTCAGAATCTTGAAGTTACTACCACCACGCATGAGGTGCTGTGCTTACAAAGTGAATATCTTAATATTCACTCCCAATATCTTGGACTATCTGGAGTGAGAAAGTTAGTTGCTGAGTTTTTCATTTGGGGTTGTGTGTTTCTGATTAATTTTGCTCTTTTTTTCTTACATATTATACCTGGCCTAATAATAGGTCTTAAATGAAGCATTTTATCTTTCTTCCCATGGTCGAAAGCCTTCAAGATAGACAACATTCTGCAGCATTTTCAAGAGCAGGTAAAGAACCCACTCCAGCTTAGGTCAAGTCAAGTTCCTGCTGTTCATGTATGATAACTGCAACTAGTTCAAATTCTCAGTGGGTTTTCAGAAAACCAAAGCACTTTTTATTTCACACTGTCCATTAAACATATATCCACAAACACATTCTGCCGTTTGGCCCAAAACCTCAACAAAAGCAGCAAGCAAAACCAGAAAGCTTTACTGCCAAGCCAGAGGAGCTCAAAAAACCCTGGTTTGAGAGCGAGACGTACCAAAAGCTTTTTTTCATTTACACCAAATGTTAAACATATTTAGCTTCAAAAACTGCTGTATGGCTGACAAGAACCGAGCTGCGCCAGGCACAGCCTGCCTGTGGGTTCTCGTGTGTGCATGGCTATGCACAGGTATCGTGTTCTGCAGGTGAAGCATTGCAAGCCTGGCCATCTCTCATGGTGTGTCCTTGGCAAGCAAACACAGCTGGATGCACCTGGCAAGGCTCAGGCCAAGGCTACCTGTCGGAGGGAGTCGGATGAAGGTGAGGAAGGGCGATTGGAAGAGCGGAGGCTAAGGGAGAGCTCCCACTGGTCAACAAAGAATCGGCGAGACGGTTCAGTCTCAGGCTAAAAAATAAAATGAAAGTCAAAACAATCACACATGGCTACAGAGGGAAGAGAAGAGAAAATAATAAAAAAACCACTCATGCCTTTCTGGCCACCATCAAGAACAACTTCTTAAAGACTCTTGTAGAAAAATATCCAGTGTATCTTCACTTTCTCCCTAGTGAGGCAGAGTAAGTCATTCTTAATTTGCTTTTTATTACATTTTAAGTTATTTAGGACCATTTGGAAGCAGTTACCTACTTCCACAGATGTCCAATCTCCTGTTACCCAACCAACTAAGCCACTGGCAAAGATTCCAAATCAATTTCCTCTGCTCCTTCTGTATCTCCCATCGTTCTCTATTACTGGCCCAAGGCGCCAAGATCATCTTTCAGGCCATGTGAGACCTCTTCTATATTTTAACTATATAAACCAAAAGCCTGCTCTCCTGGGGGGTGGAATAGAAAGAAATTAGTTTGCATGTATTTCCTGTAATTAGCAGCAAATTTCCAACCTTAAATCTACTGTAAGCAGATTAGAAAAATCATACAAAAAAAGAATGAATCAATACAAAATAATCTGCTGCTCTTGTTTATCAAATGGCAAAGAATAAATCACCATCTGAGAATGTGCATCCTTCTGAAACTGGTTCTTCCCAGAAGAACCCAAAATTTGGTCTTTCAGTATACCCTTGTCATTATCTCTATGGATTATTATGCCCCTCTCACAAGAAATATGTCACATATACAGGAAAAAAACAAAAGTTGGAAGTATCAGGCAAACAGCAGTACTGGTAGAAACCATACATTTCTAAAAATTATAGTCTGGAAATAAAAAGTACGCAAATTTCAAATAATTTACTCTCTTTGAAAACAAAGTTATGGTTTTAGTAATAAAAAGGAAAAATAAATGTCATGTAACTGCATGACCCATGAAAATAGCTACTTCTAGCCACTTAAGATAGGCTAACCTCAAGATTAAATTTACTGGACAAAATGCAAAAGAGCTTGGCTTTCACAGGTTCCCCAATTTAAAGAACTATAATTGTTAATACACAAATTTTCCGTACTTAAGTTCATCAACATTTAATCAAATTTCTTCTCGGAAAATGTCTTACTTTTCTAAGCTGTCTTTGTCTTACCAAACTATTTTTCTTGTTTTCTTCCCTTAAATCCCACATCATAATCCATCATTGCTTGCAGTGTTCCAACATCTGTTTCCTCTTTTTCTTCTCTGCCCTACCCACTTTATGCTTTCCTCTACTTTGTGTTCTCTGTCTCCCCTCCATTTTCTCTCCTTTTCAATTCTGCACCACACAGACACTAGACAATCTCAAAAATAATTTCTACCTTTGCACTGCAGTGCTGTTCATCTTTTGCACCCTCGAGAGGAGCTTAAAATTGCCAGAGAGTAACACAAAAGGTAGAAGTAAGATGTTTTGGTCTAGATCTTCGTTTCTGCATCATCATTTCAACCGCGTAAGAAAATGCACACGAGCATTGTGGATCACGCCTGAGATCTTCAGTTGTGTCACTCATTAAGAAATAGGTGTCACTGTGTTTAAACTAGGTTTCTTATTCAGTCTTTCATAGCTTATTCTATGTCCTCAAATCATAAATCTAGCCAAAGGTTCACTGTTCCTTCCTAGAGAACAGCTTCACTGGCTTTAATCGTCAGTAAAGATGGTACACCCCCCACCCCCCAAAAAAAAAAAAAGCAATGAAAAGTGACTTAGAGGCTATAAATTTCCTTTCAGTACGGTTTGGAAAAAGTTATGCCTACCAGCAAACATTCTGGGACTATTTATGCTCCAACTCATGAAGACAGCTTGATTTTAGATTTGATTAATTCAAAACAACAAGTCATGAAAAATTAAAAAAAAAATCTTTTGTAGATGGTGTTTTCCAAAAGCAATCTGCAGTTTGCCAAATAATGCTGAAGGTAACTGAAAACAGAGATAGGGAAAGCAACTAAAGAACCCCAGTTCAAACTGGCATGCTCCCACATCCCAAAGACAACACACTGGAGAGAAAATTAAGCACAAACCCAAAACAAAACAGAAGAGTACACTGGAATCAAAGAAAACCCCCACAAGCTGCCAACTCTACCATTGGAAATAACTGTGCAGGAAGTATGGACACAAAACTAGTACTTCAGAGCCAGGAATAATGCTTGGAAAATGTGAATGTTCTTGCTTCCAGAAGCAAGTAAATCTGTGAGCAACTGACTGGTAAACGACCACTGTGAGATGATTTGATGTGGAGCCCAGCTGGTTTTCAGCATCTACATGCTGAAGTCTAGAGGCTGCTTTTTACTTTATTTTTCATACTGTGTTTTGAGGAACAGAAACACTGTCACTCACCAAGCAAGGAGAGAGCTAAGAACTGGCAAGTCAGGTGAAAGCACTACACAAAATAGACTCGACCGTCGTTTTAACCACATGAAGTGTGTAGAGCAGTGGTCATTGTATTATGGTGAGTTTTTCTCTGTGACCCCACATTTCACCTGTACCCAGAATCCCGCACTGACACAGGACACCAGATAGGCAGGGCTGTCGTCACCTGATGCCTCACTGCACGTCTGGACTCCAGGAGGGCAGCCAGCTGACATGCCCTTTGCTCAACATTCTCAGGCACTTGGTTGCCAGAAAATAAACGAGGAGATCTCTGTGAGACGAGGAAGGAGGGAGGAAGTAAACAAACCAGCAAAAGAAAGCCCCAAAAGGAAGTGACACCAAAATGCCAGCCAAAAGGTATGACATTCACATGCAGAACAGCAAGAGGAGCTCTCATGTGAAGATTTGTTCCCAGTGTCCACTGTCCTAATGAAGTGCTACAGTTTGACCATCAAGGGCAAGAAAAACCAGCAGATTTAGTTGTTATTCACAACCCTCCCACTAGGACCTGCTGCAGCCAAAACCAAACAAGTGCATAGCCTCTCTCTCTGGCATTACCATCAAAATATAACTTAAAAATGTGGTTTTATCATGCACAGAGGAGCTTATTTGTCAGTTTATTTCCCCATAGTTCTCCATTCTCAAGGATCTCCTTTAAATATCTAAACTTGTACTTATTTGTTTCTCAGACTTTGTGCACAGTCACATATTTTTAGGGTAATGTCCTTCAGTTCTCATAAAGAATGAATTAATTTCCTAAAGATGGTGGTATATGCAAAGTTAATGCTCTACATGTTAAAGAGAGGATGTTTTAATGAGCCTGGCTTGTTGAAGCTAAGAACAGCAAAACCAAATACTCACAGAAGCTGCCAGTTTTACTTATGCAACTTCACTGTCCTACTTGTTCTTACTGCACTACCATGACAACACACCCCAGGCACAGTATTTGACACCTCTGCTATTCTGGCCTTTCATATCAATCTTCCTAAACTGTTGCGTGGTGCACTTGGTGACATGGAAAAAAGACCTGGCTTGTGGCCTGCTGTACAACGCAGGAGTATCACTTGCAGTATCACACAGAGTTCAGCTAATTTGTCTGTAGAGTACAAAAGCAAGTGGACCAGGAGCTACAAACACGTGCATCAAGAAACCTCAGGTCTGATCTGCCAAGAATGCCAGGGTACTGCTCTATGTTGTTTATTGTCTTCTAATGCACAACAGAAAATTGGGTTCACACCCAGTTTACGAGAAACACTTTTCCCATTCAGATGCGTTAATAATACTCTCTACTTTCAAGCTGCTTTCAGTTCCACCTACTCCTTCCTACTAGATCATTTTCAATAAAACTAGGGCCTATTATAAAGCTGTGGGCTTCTGTGTCACTGCAGACACGCGTATTCATTTTCTACTGCCTGTCAGAAAACATTCGGCCCACAAGAGGCTTTTGTTAGAACACATTCTGAAAGTTGCAACGGTTTTATTGCTGGCTACCACTTATGACTTAATTCATTCAAAGCCTTTACTGGAATGTCAATTAATTTGTCAATATGAATTCAAATCAAGCGATCCTTTTGAGTGCTCATCTTTTCTTTTCCCATGCTTCCGTATAATACTGAGCCATTCAGACAGACTGTTGAATATTTCATTGTTAAGAAGGCTTCAAAGTCTCTATACTAAATAATGCCTCATCATTTTTCCTTTTACTTTGGCCTGTAGGAGGCAAGATGGAATGCCAGTTGTTTAACCATCCAGAAAGCAAGCAGTGAAAACAATGCAACCATGTTCGCATGAATTAGCACAAAACATAACTCTTCTTGTTCTGCTACAGCCACAGCATACTCCACTACAGAGGTGTAAGAGGAAGAGGAGAATGAGAAGAGCTTAAGTGCTAGATCCAAGGCAAAATAAAAGCATATAGCACACTGCTGATGAACGCTTGTTATGCATTTACGTGGGTATCACACAGAAAGGATCACTCCTGATTGACTCTCGGCAGTTCCAGCGTGTTAACAGCAGCGTTAGGATACGTGTGTTTCACTACCCAGTTTATTTGCTCCCTGTATTGCACACATCCACCACAGCTTTGTGTCATCATTGCACACATCCACCACAGCTTTGTGTCATCAGTGCCCATGCCATTTGTTCATGCTCTTTACCCTTTCCTGTCTGGGACTCTGCTCCCCGGGATAGCCGGCACCAGGTTCCCTGAATCTCTGCAGGCAACAAATTAGGAGCTTAAAAACAATCACAGACCAACTTCCTAATCAAAACACACTTCATCCGATTTTTTTCTTTAAGATGCAGGTAGAAGAGAGGCCATAACAATAGCAGAACAGTTCATTAAGTATATTCTAAACCTGGCAATAACAAGTTGGCTCCTGTAAAGAAATTTTTTTTAAAAGTATATATTCATATGAGTTCAGTAAACAACAATACAGAAACACAATGTAATGAAATTAGTACAATAAAGAATGAAAGATGCTCAATATAACTCATACTGTGAAGTTAGTTCAAAGGAAGGAAATGAAGAGTTTAAAAGAAGTGGCAGAATGAATGCATTGGAAGTGCAGAGGTACAGGTTTTAAAAGACATCAGCGTAACAAGGACACAGATCTGTCTGACTTGCTATGAGGCTTGAGCCAAGATAATTTCAGGAAAAGAAATCATTCCTAAGGAAAAAAGAATGTCTCCAAAAGCAGACTACTCAACTGCATCTAACAGATCAGTTCTGTAGCACAGAGGGCAAAAATTCCTCAGAGTTAAAAGAAGGAAGACTGATTTTTCTTTTAATTATTTCTTTGAGCAGGCAAAAAAAAACTTCTACAGGACACAACACAGAAAATGACAAAAGCACAGCTGAACCCAGCAGTAGTTGGCTCTCATGACTGAACTAGGCAACCAAAAAGACACAGGACAAACAAATGCTTGGAGAGGCGAGGGAAGGAAAATACAGAGCTCCTGGATCCTTAGTGACTGAAAGTAAATTTCTCTATACAGAAAATGAATCCCATGCTATAGATTAGAAAACAAAACTCAGCATTTAACTGCCTTTGTTTCTCTATCTGTAAGCTGGGGGAAAACCTTTCTTCTTTCATAAAATATATCCCACAAAGCTCTCAAAGGATTTTGACAAGAGGAAGGCAGCCAGCTATGGACACCATCTGATGTTACTCTCCAGTTGAAATGCAGGTTTTGCTCACGAAAGGGGATTTCCCCACCCATTCTACCTAGATACCCATGCCCATATCCTTCCTTGCACCATACACTGTCCACAGTGTGGCAGAAAACCTTTTTGTTAGGACAGGTTCCAATGGGATCAGTAAGCAGACCTGACCTATTGTGCAGGTGCAGATCACAGAGGCAGCAAAGAACGTGTGTTCTGGAGGCTGACAACAATTAGACCAGATAAAGAGCAACATGTAATTACTCTGAGAAATCACAGCAATAAGGCAAGTCAAAGTTTATGTCAAAGAATGAAACTTGCCTTTACAGAGTTAATGGGCATACAAATGTTCAGGAAAGAAACATACTCCATCTGTGGGAGAATTCATTTGTACAATCCTTATATGAAGTAATGGAACTTCAACTGCCTTTTTATGACCTCAATATTAGTTCAGAATTGATCAGAAAGGAGTGGATTTTATTATGGCAGTAGGAAAACGAAACAAAAAGGGATACCACTCAAAGAAGCACAATGACAACATACAACAAGACACAAATATTGAAGGATTTCAGGTAATATTTAAGTAGGGCAACAAATACCTGTGCACAAATATGTGGATGCATGTTTATGCACTGTGTTCAAAACAGCTATCATTGCTCCAGGTTCCAAGTCAGACAGACTGAACACAAACTCTTGTGAGACAACAGTCTGAGTGTGGGGGAAATAAAAGGACCACAGTGGACACGTGCAGGCCACTACAACATCCCAAAAGTTTTGTGGATACAAGGGCAAATTTTCAGCTGAAAATTTAAACGAAGAGTGGAGATGGAGCAAAGTTTCATTTTCTTTCCCTGCATTACTTTAAAGATTTATTTTCTACTTTGCTGTATTTCAACACTAAGAAAGGTTACTGTCATTAAAAATTGGCCTACAGCAAAATCTGAGTCTCCACTGGAGCCTCTCCATGCTTTCAGTGAGATAATGCTGCCCTGTGTTCCTAACCAAAGAGGCTGAGAAAGCTCTACCAACATCTGAAAAAAAGAAAACTGGAAATCTATTTGTAAATGAGGTATCTGGTAACTGATCTAGTCACCTGTACAAGCAGCAATGAAGAGAAAGGGACAGAGCATGCAGAGGGAATCACCTGCTGCCTGGGATACGGTGGAGAGGAGGATGGAGTGGAAGAGAGCATGATCACTTTTTTGGGGCAGGTCCGAGAACGTTCCTTATGCCTCATCTTTTTTTAAAACAGAAAAAGAAAAAAAAAATTCATAATAATGGTAGAAAGGAGATAACATTACCTCTGGTTTGGTGAGACAGGCCAGAATGCATGAACTGAGTGACTGTGACCCTAAGCTCACACCTCTCACGAATGACCAAAAGTCACTGTTTATCTGAGGCTGAGAGCGCCAAGTTTTTTATCCAGAGCCACATGATCACAGTCAAACACAGACTTATATCAATCAATTAAACCAACAGCTTCTGACTCAAGGTCTTACAACCAGTGAAAGGCAAAACTTGGAACTCTCCACAGTACAGCTGGACTGCTCTCTTTGCTTCATGAAAAATTACTTATTGCTGTGCCTTGCAATGTTTAAAAATACCCACCCCGTTGACCTAAATACTCTTGCTTGCCGTTCATCAGTAATACAATTCAAGTCACAGCGTTCTGTCCTCGGCTTCAGATCCCTCTTCTTAAACTTAACAGATATTAAACCATCTCTAAACCATTTTTAAAGTTAAGTTGTACTACATTCTAGCAGAACAGAAATACAGTTGGTTTGCAGCCAAAATGTAGCTGTATCTAATAGTCTGAATATTACACAATTGCACATACAAGTCCTCAATTTCATGCCCTTCTAGTGCTGTCCCTCCTTACTATGTACAGTCTTTTCTCCACACTTCTTGTTTATTAATGTATCTTCTGCCTGATATTTCCTTTTCTTCTGAGTTCTCACCAGAGCATATCTGGAAATGGTTGCACTCTGAAAAACTAAACATTGTGTCCCCAAAGCCACAGTTAGATGAGCCTCCAAAGAAACTGCACGCGGTTTAAAGGAATTACAGATGTTCATCACTGCCCTTGCAGCTGAGCTGGCACTAACATCTGTTTGGGTGTTCTCTTCCCTTTCAGCAAAAAAAGTAAATAAATAATCAGCTCTTCTATTTCAAACAGATGCTACAAGCAGCTTAAACTAAAACATATGACTTTGCACTGAAAGGGATGAAGAATATTCATATGTTGTTTCAAAAGGTTCATCTATGAAGTCACTGATTGCTAGCTGAAAGGATGGTAAACATTCTCAATCACAGAGATGCTCATGGATTTTCATCTGACCATGGCCAGGTTTGCATCTCAAATGGCAAAATTTTCACAAACTTGCTTGTTTTTCCAAGGCAGACCTCAGAATATAACACTGTATAGGTATATGAGGTATGTGTTCAGTCCTCCAGTAGGATGTATTTCTGAGCATGCAAAGACAAGGATGACTGTGGGAAAGAGGAAAATATACCAACAGATTTAAATAAGAAATCTAAGTTTAAAAAGCAGTATTTGCAGAAATCATGGGTGTTGTAAGTTCTCCTCCGTTGAGATTTCAGCTCTTGCTGTCTGTGGTCATCTCAGTCGTGGCATATCTTCAAGGAACACAGTTCCAACAAAATTACTGAAAAGTTTGCAATACTGCTCTTTATCACACTTTAGGGAATCATCTCAAAAGAACAAGCATCAGATCTCCAAAGGCAGAAAAGATGTGCACCGGATCTCCATCTTACAAGTATCTTTCTACACATCAGTGATTTAAGCTTATGTATTACACACAAAAGTTGCTGCTGACAGGAGACCTATGAAACTATAGCAGAAAACTGCTGAAGGCCATAAGCTGAGAGTCTGGAAGTCCAGCAGGAAATTCAATTTAAAAGGCTTGTCTCCAGCACCATGCCCAGTCACATCCTCTTCTGGATAGGCTTTCAATGCCTTCATGATCCCTGATGAGATGCTATTGCCCAAAAGCAGCCAAAATGGCTCAGAAAGCAATAGAACATGATCTCATACAAGAAGGCATTCCTTTGAGGAGATTAACCTCCATGCCATGAAATACAACCCAGCCATTTTAGGAGACAGTACCATCACATAAGAAAATCACTTCTTTCTTTACCATCATATAAGAAAATTACACACATTTCCACTGTGCACATACACTTCACAGTATCTTCATGCATTAGTAGCTACTGCTGAGGTGCTCATAAGAGCAAGAACTGAATTTTGACAACACAGGTCAACATTCTCAAAGTGGAGCTCAATAAATCAGAACTTTATAATCCAATTCACAAGGAATGCAGGTCACACTAAATGCTGAGGAACAGACTGATGAGGTTTTTAACCCACTTGCTCTTTAGCCTTTCTAAGAGAGACACCATTAAAGTCTTGTGATGAAAGCAAAAACTGCTTCAGAGTAGATTCTGCCAGGATGTCACTCCTTCTAGGAATTCTGTTGTAGCAACCACCCCTACCCCAGCTATACAACACACAGAGAGCCATTCTGCCTTACAAGCTCACTGAATCACCTCATACCAGGGCAAAGCAAGATTCTAGATTTAAACTGATAAGCAAGTACAGCTGAGGAAATCCATCTGACAGACACTAGCAGGCAGTAGCCCTAAGCAGATGCAAATTTCCCATGGAAACTGTGGGTCCAACCTGGAACACATCCTTTGCAACTCTCTGGTTTATCCCTTGCAATCACTCTTATGCTTTTGCAGTACGGTTTCTTCTTCCACGGAGTTTCCAAAACACAGGAAGGATCAAACTTGTCAATCACATAACTGCCTTTCTGTCAAAGAGCCCCAAGGATCTCAACTTCATGTCGTAAGAATATCAGGCAACCTCTGGTTTCCCTCAGCAACACATCACCCTTTGTCCCCTTAGGAACTGCTTTGCTCCTCTTCAAAGCACTCTTCAGTAGAAAGCATTTGCTCCATGATATATCTTACATGTAGTAGGTAACAGAAGTTTCTGCTCATGAACCTCAGCACCTGTGCCAAACAAGAGAAATAGCTTTCCAATAGCTTCATGAACAGCTCTTTCTAGCAAACATACATCCTCCTAAAGAACTTGTCGGGAGCAGCACTAATCCTGTACAGCATGCCCAGCAACATGTACTGGTACCCAGCAGCAACCCCCCTGCTGGCAGTCTGTAGCCCAGGAAATAGCTTTAAGGCCAGCTTTAGAATGCCCAGTGTCACTGCAGAAAGCCAGACCAGTAGCATCAAGAGGTGCAGGCCCACAATCGCAATTAGGAGTCTCAGCAGCCAGCCGAGGGGCTGCTCCAGCAGCAGCTTCCTGCAGGATGGATTGCTGTCCAAGCTTGGCAAAGCTGGCTGCTTGGCTCAGTGGATGGCTTTCCACCTCAGCTGATCTCTGGTCAGTCAAGAATAAATGGTTCTATACATGACCATGGTTTTTGATTGAAGGTAATCAATGTTCTTCACTTCCCCAGGTGAGCACCTTTGGAACAGGGACTCTATCAGTTGGGTTTTCGGTCCTACTGCATCCTGCAGATTTTGCATCCTTAAGACTCAGTTTTACACTTCTCCAGTTCAAAAGCACTGCAAATTCAGCCTGAAATCTGGACCCAAGAATCAATCATCTTCTATTGACGCAGTGAAGCATATGAAGGAAAGATCATCTCTGTGTATAATCTTGAGAGGAAAATCATCCACACATGGCAATCATTGCCAGTGTTGAACAAAATAATTTAAGTCCTCTGAAAGGAAACTGCCACAAAAAGATTTTTAAAGATATGCCCTACATTGCTGCCTATAGAGAGATGCTATCAATGTTGAAGGAGAGCAGAAGGACTTTTTCTTCCTTTTGTTTCGTCTTTTTATTTTTAAATTGTGTAGTGCAGGTAAAAACAATAACAAACACAGTAACAACAAACTGCTCCCTGGTGAGGAGAAAATCCTATTAAAAGCAGGAAGTAGAAGTTCATCCTTTTTTTCTAACCAATTACAGAAGGATGACAATAAGAACTTCTTCTGCTTCACTATAAAGGCTTAATTATAAAGCCTTCATAAAGTTTCAATAAGCAGGTTCGAATAGGAATCTTAAGACTGCTCAAATGTGATATTTTTCCAAATGCTAAAACACAAAACTTCATTTGCTTGAACAGAAAGAGACAGCCAGAGTAATCCAGTCTTCATTTTTTTGGGAGGTAACATAAGCAGTGCTCATCAATTGACTTCATATTGTACGGTTTTTTGATATCTTTTTCTTTTTCCCCTTTAATTGGTAAGTATCCTTAAAAAATTAAGTTTTCCTCATTCATGAATGAAGTGCATCCATCTGAAAGTGCTCAGGAGCCTATAAAGAAGATTTTGATGAAACAGAAAGTAGAAGAAAAACATCGAGTCAGGAAATGAAAACAGCTTGACAGTTCTACTGAAAATAACTCCCCTGGCTTAGGTCTTCTTCCTTGGAGAGAAGCCTTCTAGATCATGGCATCAGTCATGACATGCAGCATTAATTGTGTAGAATACACCTCAGACATGAAGATCACAGTGAATCCATATTCATGCAGAACAGTGGATTTCCAAACCCAGTGGTATCTTCCTCCTCTTGACTCCCAAGTATGCTCTGATTAAACTACAGCCAGAAAGAAGCAGATATTTCTCTAAATTATGGCTGCCTCAAAAATACCTCTCAGGACTCTGAGAAACACGAGGAGGCCACTTGCACAGAGAAACAGTGGAAGCAGAGGAAGCCAGTGAGATAAGTATCCCTATCTGCCTAAAAAGCCTAAAAGCCTTAACTTTGGAAGGTCTATGGCTGAAAGAAAAACACCAGTAATAACAGTGAGCCAAAACAAGGGAGAGAAAATAAAATTTGATACCTGATGATGATCCCTATTCTGAAAACCTCTATGGCAGAAAACCTGAAATTTACTGAATTCACAGTAAGATGGGAATCTGCAATGCAATGAGGGTGAGAAGTTGGCAAGGAAAGCTACATCTGTCATAAAAGAAAGGGAAACCAGAGTCAAGTCTCCTGCCAGTACAGAACACATAAGATTTAGCATATGAATAGTAAAACTGATAACCACTTTTACTAGTTATACCAAGGAAGAGTTTTTAAATCATAGATGGTATGACACCTTTTACCTCATGGGTTGCCAAAATTGCTTGCATGTTTTCTTTCTTTCTTTCTAATAGAAGAATCTAGAATCCTGTAGCAAAAATTTCTGCTGCAGCAATCCACTGAAACCTTGGTAAGTTGAAACTATCATAAGAGGGCATGGGAAAATTCGATTAAATCCTTTTGAAACATGAAACCATGCATCATTACCGAAGGGAGATGTTAACTTTATTCACTGAAAGTTATTTAAAATAATGGACTTGGACAAGGTGCTGGAAAAGGACTGGTTTAAAAACATGACAGTGACAGTTGGGTGCAGGCAAGGCATTGTACTTAGAACCAGTTTCTTTACCTGTTTCCACTGGGGTATGGGAGCAAGACGGCCCTGCTCTCGTCTGCTGGATGGTTGGTTGTGAACCCGTTCTTGATAAGGCAGGACAGGTTGCTGCATGCAGGTTGTAGGGAAAATGGGACCAAGGAGGAAAGATAAAATAGTAAAGGAAACTCAAAGAAAGCCATAGGAATGGAATACAGAGTAAGACAGACAAACATTCAAGGAAAAAAAAAATAGGGTAGGGGAGAATTCATTTAGCAAGTAAAACATAGAAAGGAAAAAAAAATATCCAAAAATGGGAAACTTAACATATTTTGGACCTTCTCTTTAATTCCACTGTTTCTTCAAATCATTGGCTGAGTAGTCTAGCCAATGTGTAGCAGCTGAAGAAACATTTGATTGGTAAAAGGGGGGATAGACATCACCTTTCTGAGATCATGTTACACTACCAAGGCTGATGCGTAGTGTAGCATAGACAAACTTGACCTGGCTTTAAAGTGCCCAAGTCAAGTCCCACTCACAATGTGGCCGTGGCAGCACAGAGCTTGGCACAAGCTGTGAAGATGGATTTATGCAGCAGAGCAAGAACTCTGTCACTTAAACCCCACTGCTGACACTGCACTGCCAGCAGTAGCTTGAAGTGACTCAATCGGACTTCAAAGACAACTACTCCGCAGTTGCAGTTCAGATTCCACCTTGAATAACCTGCAAGCCTCACTTGCAATGGTACAAATATCCTGATTGCCGAGAAACTCCCAGGCCTTTATCTGCTGCACTTACATACATGTATAAGCCTTAATCACGGTTCACAAGAACAAACAGAGGTAACTCGATATGAAAATGTTCAAATCAGAAATTGAATGATTGTTCTTTAACTGTGTAAAAGGGGAACATTCCTGGAAAGCTTTTAAAGAGCAATAGTAGTTATAAAAGAAACTAAATTGCTGGTAATATGTTTGCGAAATAGATAACATAATATAGGCAATAACAAAGAAATAAACTTATCTTAGGAAGTTCTTCTTCACCCCATACTCATAAATTTTAAACCTTTTTGAGTAAGCTTCACTCTCCTCTAAGAGAGCCTTTGAAGTAAAAAAGCACCACTAGCATCCAGTCTTGAGGAATGCGTGCTATTACTCCTGATTTTCCTCCACAATTCCTAAACAAAGGTGTTATTATCCATCTCCTACCTGTCTCCGTAAGCTTGAGGACGGCACCGGTGCATTCTCTTCAAACTTGGCCAGTAGCTGGGTTGCCATAGACTTGACTTTGTTCTGATTCCCAATGGCAGCATCAATCCTCCTCTCTGTCAGGGCACTCACCAGTGTGGGTCTTTCTTCTCTGTAGCTCCGTGGGAGGTCCTCCTAAAAAGCAGTGACATCAAAATTTAACAAGATACAATGGGATCTCCTTTTTCCCTCTACCCTTTTGCTGTGAGGGGTTTCTAACACTGGAGATAACAAATCTGATAGCCTGCACTTGCAAGCTCACATTTTAATTTCCTTTGGCGTGTCCTCAAATGCTCTGTTAAACTTTATCTTTTCAACCCTGTTTGATGCACTTACCTACCAAAGAGACTACAGTTGAAACATCCCTGTGAATCCCTTGACATAAAACAAAGGTCTGTCTTCAAACTTTCTAACAACAAACTCAAAGTACTGAATTTTAACTCACCTGTACCTATTTGGCTACAAATATTTAATCTGAAAGGCTGCCTTATGGGGCATACTGGAAATGCTAGTGCTTTCTGCACTAACCAAGGCTAAAGTTTAAATGCCCACGAAACTTCTGACAATAAGGCATGACTTTACTAAATGAACATTTTATTCTTGATGTCCTCATCAAACCATAGCAAATTTCTATTAAAAAAAACCAACCATCAGGGAACTGCCATATTTCATTTGCTGTGAACTATTCTTTCATAAGCATCAGTAAAATGTTTGCACTAAAGATATGACAACGCATAACCTCTGAAGAATTAATTCTTGTCTAAAAAATCTTATATAAATCCAGTCTGGATACAAGGAATGAAAGAAGTGAAGAGGCAATAAGATACCTACCATGTATTTTCCTCCCTGACACCTTCCTCACTGTAATACTTACATCCTCAGATTGGCTGGTTTTTCTCCTCTTTCCTGCACCATCCAGTTCTTTTTCTTTTTTGTCCTGAAAACAGAAGGAATGAAGGAAAAAAAGCAAAGATAAGGACTCTCATATCTTTCTGGGCTGAGATAAATATCATCAATGCACTTGAGTTACCTTGCAAAGCTTATTTAATTCTCTGGGTTTATTGTCCCTTTGGTCAAGAAAAGGGGTATTTTTTCCTACATACTCCTTAGGGGATTCTTACCTTCAAATGGGACATGCAACAACACTTTCAACTCATTGGAAACTGAGCAAACAGTTATGATCCAACACAAAATGTATCCCCAAATGTTAGCCACAAGGCTAAGTTTTTAAGACTGAAATATACCACTAACTGAGAGTACATATTTTACGGACGTAATTTAAAAATGTCATGTATTGTCCCATACCAAGAGCACATGGTCTCTTGCAAACACATAGCAGATGCACACTTACACCTGCATTTTTAGTACCACTACCTGGACAGGAGCCTGACAGACACAAGTGTTCCCAAGGCTGTCCGTGGTTACCTTGGGAGTGCGTTTCCGAGAGATGCTTTGTCCCAGTTTGCTGAGGAAGGAGATGGGTGACTTGGTACTGGCAATTAGGGCAGCTTTTTCTTCTGCATTCAGGTCCAGACTATCTGTTAGGAAAAACAGGTAGAACAAGGGAATGTCAAGAAGTTTTCTTCTGTGGTGCTGTTATTAAATACACAACTGAAGGACTCACTGATTTTTTTTAACATAACAGTCTTTCCCTTAAATTCTCTGTACAAAATGATTGTAATGTCTAGAATTAATACCTTTCTCAGCTACTCTTTTTCATTTTGCCCAAATGAATTCTCCTTCCAGGGTTTATAACCACCCAGAATAAATGCTGTGTTTGTTTACTCTATTTACTTTTATATTTAAAGAGCACCATGATCATCAGTATTCTTAAAAAGAGTCCAGAGCTTTAGAAATAATACCTGACATATTTTTAAAAGGCTATTAAAAACACATTTTTCCCCCAACCAGAATCATCAGTAATAAAGAAAGATCTATAACAACATTATTAATATTTAAAGGTTGGCCCTATTGATTTAGGTTAGGCAATTATATCTTTCAGTTCTAATCGAAGCTATTTTGTTCCTCTTGGCCTGAAGTTAGCCTCAGCATTCACACAGGTGAATAATAGGTATAAAACTCAGCCAATGTTTTGAAATTACCTGCTAAACCACTACTAGCGAGGCATCTCAACATTAGCTAAGACAAACAAGGCCCTAACAATAGTAAGAAAGCAGAAAACTTATCTAGTAGTGTTGAAGAGAGTTTAGAACTTCTGGGGACATTGCTGTGCATTAAATCCTTTTTCTTTGCTCCTGATGCTGCTAACATGGTCTTTATCAGCACCAATAAGAAGTCAACTTTTTGTAATGTAGAGCAAGTGAGTGACCAGCATGAGCTCATGCAGCAGCAGCATGAAGGTACCTGAAGCACACACATTCACCCTGAAGCTTTCTTTAAATCTGACAGAAGTGCCCCAAACTCCTTACCACTAGAGGGGATGGTGTCTTTGAACATCTCGTAGAACTGCGTCAGGTACATCACCATCGACAGCTTATCTGGCTCTCCAACAGATGCCATCTCCTTTCCAGTCATAATGGGAGATATTCCAAACTCCTTTTCAGCGATGTCAAAGGCCAGTTGGTTATTCTTCTCCACATCGTGTTCATCCAAAGAATCAAAGTCTCTGCAAAGGGCAGAAAGAGGCCATGCACTGAATCAAGTAGAAACCAGTCTTCTGAAAGAACTCAGGGATTCACCTCCTTTTTTTTTCCCTCTCATTGAAATCTCTCAAAATTTATTTGCCAGCAACATAGTAAAGTTCATGCTACTTAATTACAGTGAACTTTAGCTCAAGCATATCCTTTTTTCCTTTTTTTTTTTCTCTTCCTACAAACCCAGATTTTTTTTGTTATGAAGTATTATCCTCTGAAATGCATCTTCACTTCCTCCATTGCTGGAAATTTGTACTGTTTTCCCCCACATAAATTCTTCTGTGCTCTTGAAACTAAATTAAGTCTTCACTTTTTGTGCCTTTTTTTCCTTGACTGAGCCGTATTTTAGTCCTTCTGGCTTTTACCAAAACTTGTAGAACTGTATAAAGTCTATATAAAAAGCTATAGCTTGTAGAGAATTACATAAACCATTTTAAAAGCTATTTGAACTCTCCACAAGCCATAGGGCTATTAAACAGAGTAGCTCAGGTTAACTCAAGTACACCAACACAGAAGTAATTCAGTGCACATGGAAGAGAATAACCAATTTTTCAGCATGCTTTACATTGGATTCTGTCTTTAAATAGAGCTCCAGCATTTACTTTCTCTAATGCCCCTTTGGGAAGTTGAAGACATTTCAGATTTCAATTAAAGTACCAGAGTCTTTGCTACTGTTACTTATTCTAGCCAGTGTTTTCCTCATTTTAGAATCTGGGCACTGTTTTACCCAATACGTCATGTAAGGGGACACCTCCCTCATTCACCCAAGCCACATGTCAGTGTACAAAGAGTAACAACGCCTCTATTTAGACTGTGGGTCACTACTTCCAAAAAGAGCAGCCTAAAAAGCCTTTTAAAAGAGTTACCCTTAAACAGGAAGTTTATAAAGGGCTGTGTAGATACTTGTTCATGAGAAAGTTAACTGCATCTTTGAACTATTCCTCACTCACTTTACACAACAAAAATCTGTCACTCAATAATGCTTTCCAGTCAGCACCAATTTGAAGCTCAATTCTGCCAAATCATCCAGAAGGGGAAAAGTCAACACATTTATCTTTGAATTCATCAAGCTGTCACGACCTTCCACTCTGCTAGTGAATCACTGTATGTTAGTTTCTATCAAGTTTAATTGAATTCATTTCAATCCATTTCTTCATAAGTCACAAATGCATTGCCTCAATCTCCACATTATTAGTTCCAAACACCACTAATGTTCTGCCCTTCCCAGTTATTCGAAGCAGCCAATTACTCACATTAAGTCTGGACGGTATCTGTGGATAATGGCACACAAAGCTAAGCCACTTTTCCATGACATTGTGAGATCTGTCACATTAACACCAGCATATCCATCAGTCTGCCTCTGGCACCAACTGAGCAATTTACTGGAGCGAGCTACAGACTCTGTAAAAAAAAAAAAAAAAAAACAACAACAAAATCACATTTTAAGATAGAAATGCACAACATTTCACAAATTCAAAATACAACATAAACCCCACGAATCAACAAGGAAAACTCTAATGTAAAAAACAAGCTCCTTCTGCAATGGATAATAGAGGACAGGATTCTTATTTTAAAAGAAATAATACTATCATATCTATTTTAAATTCAAGACAGTATTTTTCATTTGCTAAAAAGTAATTACTTAAGTTGTAACTTGCCAGACTTTTCACCGTACCCGTTGTAAAAGAGCCCCAGGAAATAAAAAGCAGCTGCAAAGGCTTGTTAAGTATGATCAAAAGGACATACAGTAGCACAGTGCTCTCTAAAACCCAGACATACTATTTCTAGTGAAAGAACTACAAATGTACTTCTGTAACTTCTTTTCCCTTGAAAACTTCCCTTTAAAAGTACTGCCCTGTTTTGACCTTGTCTTACAGCAAGATCTGATGAGATTACAGCCTAAAGGGACGTGGCTGCAGGGCAAAGAGCAGAAGACTACACAGCTATTCAGCAGTGAAAGAGAGGCTTAGCAGCAAAGAGCCACTCAGAGTCCCCAAACACTATCTGGGCATCCAAGGCAAGGCATGCAAAAGGAGAAGTCTGACATACCCCTCAGGGTAGAGACAAGTAGACAGATACCGAAATGCTTATCACAAGGCTTTCAGAATAATGCAAGCAAAGTGAGATTAAGAGAAGGAAAGCACAGATGTGAAAGTCTGCACAAGAAATACCTTCTGTTATGTTTGTAAGAATTCTGAGTCTACTGTTAGAGAGATTCAGTCTAGGCTTCTGCACTCTAAGCAAGGACATTGTTATAGATAAAGGAGAAAAGAAATGCCTATATAAGCAAATATGCTTAGACATTTAACAGCATTATAAAGCAAGGGAAATCAGGCAAGTAAAAATATATTTACATGCTAATGGAAACTTGAAAAACTGGAAACTCAGATTGTTGACAAAACAATTGCAGGATACAATTTCCAAACCAAGAGACTGACTAAGTTACACTCTACAGCTCTGCTGTTCTATAGCTCCTGCACTGATCCAGCTCCAGAATACCAAAAGGAATAGAACAGCAGCCAGGCCTACCATTTCGAGTCAGCTTTGGTGTCCTGGAGTTCACAAAGTTCTCTATTTCCAGGTGAATGTCTTTCAAGTCTCCTGTATTATACAAGTGCCGTACCTAAAAATGACACAAAGAAGTTTCAAATGACCAACATGCCATGCCCCCCAGATCCATACAGAAACAGGCAGGGGACAATAAGGAGCCATAACAGGAAGGAAGACAAGTACACTTATGGAGCAGAAGTGCAAGGATCAGCTCATCAGTGCTGAACAGTCCAGCTGACTGTTGCTGCTCAGTGGATACCAAATTGCAGTGACACACTGCTGCACTAGATAATTACAAAGAAAATGCACATGCACACACACAGACACAAATTTATAGATTCCCTGTATCATTACAGTACGGTTACAACTATCAAAATAAAAAATTCCTGAACAGGAATTTGTTGAAGTACAGAGGTCTACTGCTTCCACGTTACACACACATCTGTTCCCAAAACATTATCACAGCTTCACCTGAGGAAAGACTCAACGCAGATGACAAGCACTCAGAAGCACCATTTGTGCAGTTACCTGCTGTGGCCGCAGGAAGTTGACGTTGATATTGGGATACCGGGTGGCAGGATCAATGCTGTAATGGCTGAAGTTTTTACTCACGTTCTCAGGGGTGGTCTGAGGCAGCAGCCTATAAATGCTTTCCCTTGGGAAAAGAACATAAAAAAAAAAAAAAGTCTGGGGTTTTGTTTTGGTTGGTTTGTTTGTTTTAGGTTTTGTGGTGGTTTTGTGGTTTTTGTTTGTTTTGGTTGGGTTTGTGTTTTGGTCTTTTGTTTTCTTGTGGTTTTGTTTTTGGTTTTGTTTTTTTTTTTTTAAAGAGATGCATCACTAATACTACAGCTAAGTAAACTCTGAAGAGATAAACATTCAAATTAGAATCTAACCACTTCAGACACTGCATAGCTAAGAGTCAGGGTAAGCATATTAAAATCTGCAATTTAATAGAGCTCCAGAAAACAAAAGAAGGGAAGAAACAGTGCACTAAGCATAACTGAAAGGGTTCCCAGTACAGTAAAGACATTGAGACACCAGAGGGGCTCAGGAAGAGGGCTACCAAGGGGACTGGAGCACTTGCCCTGTGAGGAGAGGCCAAGGGAAGTGGGTTTGTTCAGCATGTAGAAGAGAAAGCTCAGGGAAGACCTTACTGTTGTCTGCAAATGGCTAATGGGAGGGTGATGGAAGTTGGGCTCCAAACTGCAACATGATTATCCTCATCATTTCTTTTAAAATTCAAACTAACAGAATTTTATCTATGCATTGTGCTGTTGATCTGCAGCTGTACTAGCTGGTGCTCTTAGCTGCTACATCTTTTAATTACCCAAGTCCTGATCTCTAACAGATCACCTTGACTCACCAAAACAGCACTCAGCCAAAGATGATAAAAATATCAAGAACTCAATACTTCAAAGAAACACAAGATGTTGTTTGGCTTATATGAAACCAAGTGGCCAGTTTAGGAGAACATTAAGAAAAGCAGGTCATACCTTCCTTAAAAGAAAATACTAAAGAATATTCATAATATAACAGGGGATGGCGAGAAGTTCTGTATCTGGTACCTTAAAGGCACCTACTCTTCATCTGGTTTGCTATTGCAGGGTTGGTGACAGTAAGCTGGGCTCACTTTCTCCATGCAATGTCAATAAGCACCAAGAAAAAAGATTCCTCATCTAAGCTTTTAAAACTAGGACCAAGAACAGATGCAACATTTCTTATTTCTATATATTTGTACTAGAAGAAACTGGAATGAATCATGAGACATCGGAGGATTAGATTAGAACTTTAAGTATTAATTTTCTCTCTTACCTCTCTGCGAGAACTTCCAAAGGACTAGCTCCGAGCGACCAACTTCGTACCATCCAAGCAGAGTCCATTGCAGCCAAAAATCCCCTGGCTATTCCAGTTCCCATTGGCCAAAATGGCTAATATAGTTTACAAAAGGAAAAAAAAAAAAAAGGCAGAGAAAGGAAAAGTGTCTGTTATGGAACATTTTAAAGAAGTATCAAGTATGTATTCAGACAGTAACCTGCTGGGAAATTAGAGCTCAGTAATTAGCTTAAAGCTCCACTCCTCCTGGGTTAGAGGAAACCAGATGTATAGTGCATAGTTTATGAGCTCTCCCAAAGCCAATATCCCTCTATTTCCAACAACAATTCATAGCCTGCAGTGCCTTAACAGCTTCTCTTGAAGACTGTACTTTTTAACCAACTACAAAATGCTAATTATTAGCAGGCCTACAGTAGGTTCTGTAGAGTCATCTCAGCCCAACAAGAAGCAGATGGAACAGACACAACTTCAGAAAAAGCTCTGCACATATTTTCTTAAGCAAGATCATTACCACACTAAATATTCCGTTTTCCCAACACTCCTACCCTTCCTTCAAACCTCCCACTTTATTCTATTATAAACAGCAGCTTTCCTTACAGTGACTCTCTTATAGGCAGCACATGTTTCAGTGATGGCCTCAACGGCCTGTGCTCGTGCTTCCACTCAGTGTTTGCACACAACAGGGTTCAAACACAAACCTCTAAGAGACTGTCCCCAACCAGTGCCACGAGCAGCTGGTGGCCGTTCTGCTCCCGCACCAGGGCGGCGTTCTCGGAGGCGTACATGCACGTGAAGTCAAACATGGCCACGTCTGGCTGCCCGTAGTGATTGATGGCGAAGTCCAGCGATGGCAGCTGCTGATTAGTGGAGAAGTCAGCTGCCTCCCTGGCATAGTTCAGCAGAGCCTCCTGGTCCACGTTTTCCCGTGAGAGCAATACCTCTGTATCAGCGTGATCCTGCCAGAACCAGGAAAGTGCAAAATAAATCCACGGGTTTATTTTAAGATCAGTACATAAGGTAGCTGGCATTAAATTCTGACAAATCCACTGATACGGATCTGCCCTCTAATTTCTTTCATTCCCATCTGTGTTTATGCTTCCAAGAGAAAATCCATAAATCTTTTATTGTGAAAGGTCTAAGAAACCTCTGAGCATTTTTCATTCCCATAAAATGAGGGAAGCTCAACTAAGCTATCAAATGTTCTTTCAGCATATTTTATCTTAGCATGAACAAAACTCCCAAATCTACAACAGGATACAAATTTGGAAAGGACAGGTTTTGTAACACTCTTCTGATAGCTTAAAACACTTGAGAAGGGCATTAACTGACCCTTTAGAACACAATTGCATTTGTGTTCTAAAATACAACTGTATAAAACCATTCTGTGGTAGAAGAAAAGCATATTTTCCTTTTTTTCACCATATCATAGGAAAATTTTCACCAAAATTTTAGCTTATAGAGAATATAGGAGAAGTTAATACCCACATGCCGTATCACTCCTTTATCCAGCAAGCTCTGTTTTTTGGCAGTCATGACAAAGTAGTGTGTATCATCTTTGTAGTAGACAATGTTCTCCAAGTCAATGCCTTGTGACAGAACAAAAGAAATGGTAGTGAAGGAACAAGTTATGAGTTATGTGCCACACTAGAGCTCTATCAGAAGGAAGTAAATTGAAACTGCATGGTTAGGAAGCCTCAGAGAAGAAAATGCCAAACAACTTTGTCACATGCTTTTGATGACTTTAAAAATCTGAATCTTCAACAAAACCACAAACAGCACATTTCACCTGCATAAAGCTACCTATTCTAATAAATATATTTATCATCACTAACGTTTGCATTCGGATGTGGAGTGCAAAAAGCTGAACTCAGGACTCAGTCTCTTCCCATTTAGGGCTCAGGTTTCCTGAAAACAATAAGTTCTCCACTTATTGTTTCACAAAAATGACACATATCTGCTTTGCACAGCAGAACAGCTGTAAAAATAGGGAAGTCAGATCTCAGAGACAGCAATGACTGACTTCCCTGCACAAGACGTTCACTTATTGATTAAACACGATATCTGAGTTACAAAGTTTTATTAACAAAGACAAATCGTTTTCACTGGAAATTTGTCAACTGCTGGCAAACCTGTGGCTTCTCGCAGATCTTGGAAGAACTTCTGGTTGAATATGAAGGCCACACCGCTGATCTCTTCTACTTTGGCTTCAGCTGTGGTGTTGCGATTGATGAAGTTTGCCGTGATAGCAATTGCGAGTTTACCACGGAATTCTTTTCGGCGAAACCCTGGGGGAAGGATAAAGTAACACTGAAAAATAGAGCACACCTTCAGAGAAGGCTCAGTATGCCACTGACAGGCGCCCTCACAAAATAAAAAGAGATAAGGGATCTGATGAATTACAAACACCTCCATAGAGGAAGCAACAATCAATTCATCAGAAAAATAAATGCTCTGTTTAGGGAAAAAGCCCCTCTGTTTCTCATATCTTTCCTCTAAACTGCAATTTGCATAAAAATATTAATATAGGATTCTTTACTACAGAAAATAATTAAACACCTCAGTTCTTACACCCAAAAGTAAGAGTTACAACACTAATCAACTAAAGAAAAAAATGTAAGAAAGGTTATCCAGATGAGAAAACCTAATTCCTTTGCTAGTGCATAGGAAGAGAAAAAAAGACAACCCAGGTGCCTTTGATACAAATGGATTTTTACATAAACCTTTCATCTCCCTTTCACTACTCAAGTGTTTTTCCAGATGTTGATTAGCATATTAAAGGATGTTTTTGTTCTAACAAACTTAAGAGTAAGTTCTCTTTGAAAGCTAATTATGGAGTCAACATTACCTTCTAAGGTGTTCCTCCTGCCATCCCCTCCAATGATCACTTCAAACTCATACTCAGACACCGGATGGGTTTTGGGGTGGACCAATGCACGCCAACCTATCCCTGTTGATGAACTCCAAGTTAATGGCAATATAAACAGCAACCATAATAGAACAAACACATAGAACCACTTCTTACTATCCATAATCCCTTCATCATATGGTCAGTCAAGAAACCCTGCAGGGCAGCTCCACTGTTGACAGGGCTACTCCTGAGCTGTGCAGCCACTCCATGTGAACCAGAGGCAGACACAGCTCTGGTGAAACTCCTCTGACTATTTTGTTTAAGGGTCACTAAAACTTTATAGCTTCTTTACTACCCTATGCAATTAATAAAAGGCTGAAAAACAAGTAGGCCACCATCTCCTGTGGTGATCAGAGAAGAGGGTTCACAATGATACTAAAAGCAAAACAAGGATCATTCACTGATATAAACATCCCCAGTGAACTCAAAGAAAGGAGTTGTTTCAAAATGTTATTTTGTAAGTTTAATAAGTTTAAATATTTTAGAATTATGATCTACCATGTCTTGGTCTATTTACTACTGCGTAGTACTTCCAGTGACTTTGTTTTGTATATTAAGTAATTTGGGTTTGTCACTAGAGAAAAATAAATCCTACTAAAAATCCAAGCAAAAATGGATTAATAATTATTCTTATTAACGGAGCACGAGGAAAGGACTTAAGATCATAAGCAGGGTTTAGGAGTAGGAGCCTGTGTATCCTACCACAACTTTCCCATTCTCTACCACCCATTTCAGTGCTACTTGCTTTCATTCTCCTGATCCTCTGGAGGGTAAACAAGCCCCCGAAATTCCACGTTGACATGGATCTCTATTCCCAAGATCAAGGCAACCTTCAGAAGGATAAGCTGAAGCTGACGGATACCTGCAAAGAAAGCAAACATTAAAGAAATCAAAGAAAAAGAAAAGAGCACAAGACACCTATGTGTGTCTGTGTGACATAACTAATAAACTGATTTAAAGGACAGCTGCTGTTTTCTTTTCCCCCACTGTGTTCCCAGCACTTCTCAGCACCCGTGTGGAATATATCACAACACGCCAAGAAACTTCTACATAGTTGAAAACCCAGTCCTTTTCAAGAATGAAAGACAAGTAAGTCATTTTTTATTTGTTTCAGTCCCCAAATCAGCAACAGGGGAAACAACCAGAACATGCCCTGCATGAGAGAGGGGAAGACAGCACAAGCAGGACTGCACTTGTCACAGATGGCAATGAGCCATGTGATCAGCCTGGCTGTGATACCGACCTGCACCTTCATCCCAATACCTTGGGGGCATATTAAGTTTCTCACCACCTCTTTCCTCTTCATTTTACACAGGTAGTGGGTAGGAAACTGACAGTGTGCAAGCTCTACTTAATTTGAAGGAAGACATCTTATTGTCTCATTTCAGACACTGAAATGAAAAAATCCTCCACCTAAACACTAAGTTTCAGCTGTGCTGATGTACAAAAGACGACGACATGCAAAAACACTGAAAGAATAAAAGCAACAAGGAATTGGAAGAAAAAAAGCAATCTGCAACACTGAAGTTCTGAAGATCTTCCGGTTTTAGCATTCACTGCCAAATTGAAAAAAGAAGTGGAGAACAAAGACTGGTGGGCAAAATCTGGCTCTGTCATGTACAATATCTTTCAAGCAGAAAAAGAAGAAAAAAGAATTAAAAGAAAAACAATAATTCCTGCTCTACCAAAGCATTCAGCTTTCAAAGGAGATTGATTTCTCAGTATTTGAGAATCACCAAAATTATTCTGAATTTTAACATGTAAACCTCTATGTAATCAGAACTTATTCATAGGTTGGAACTGTTCTTGAACATATCTTCATCACTTCCAAAAATTAACAAAGCCAAAACTGTTCCTCCTTTCTCCAGATTGACATTCACAAGAATGCTCAGAAGCATTCACTAATTTTTTCCTTTCTACAAGTCCCTCACAGTGTGCAAGGGAAACAGAATAATGTGGCAGCTGCAGGAACATATCAGAAAAATAGAAAAATGATCCATCGAAAATGAAAAAAATGTTTAAACCTTGTGTGTACTTTTCAACACAGGAAGAAGATATGCCTCGGGAACATATAGAAGATGATAGATATATATTTACTGTGTGTTAATCTCATGACAACATATTTCTTTCACATCTAGGTCCAGTCCAAAATGCACGATGTGAAGGGAGTGCTGAATTGTACCATAAGGACTTGAAAGCAGTGGTTGGTGTAGATTGAATTTCAACGACCCGATGCCCTCACCTTCTTTTCCCCTGTGCAGAACAAGTGCTGCTGTGTCCAGCAGCTGCTGTACTTACTGATATGGTCTATGGAGCCCGCACAGAATTTGCCGTAAAACTTTTTGGCGCCGAGTCCCCTCAGGTCGTGAATGGTGAATGGCCACAAGTGCAGCACGTTATTGCGGGAAAAGGCATCCCTCTTTTCTATGACCACCACCTTGGCTCCCAGGAATGACAGGTCGATGGCTGTACGAAGGCCACAGGGTCCAGCCCCAATTATCAGACACTGCAAAACAATCAGCACAGAGTAACTTCACAGCCCTAGGAGGAAAGAGATATTTTTACCACAGCTTCCAAGCATCCCACGGCTCTCAGGAGTAAAGTGCTCTTTGTCTGCAACATCAGCTGAAATTTCAGATCAGTCTTTCTATTGTTACCTGCCAAGTTCTGCCACTGATATGGTTAAAGCAGTAACCGCAACCTAAAAATAAAGCATGTTCCAGAGCAGCAAAAAGTCCTGGGAAGCAGGCAAGTAAACTGACTGTGTGCAACCCTTGTTCTAAGGAGAGCTGCCAAGGTGTACTCTCCAAGCTATGGAAGTACTTGGAGAACAGCAATATTTCTGAAGGTTTCTCCCTCCTCCATTCCATAACTTTTTTTTTTTAAGACAAAAATAAAAAGGTAGCAATGACAAATTTTCCTTTCATCTTCCAAAGACTGAGCTGGCCTTTCTTAAGAATATCTTCAGTAGCACAGCAACAGCTACAGCAGATAAACACATGAGATGCTAATGCTAAACATCATCATTTAGAGTAACACAGTAGCTAAGCCAGAGAACTAACTTATCTCTGTGTTGGTGCTTCTACTACTGCAGCCAAAGTGCAAATACAAACTTTGCGTGACTGCACTACTTTTATCAAAATGTTTTTATCCAGTCCAACCTTTGTCATATCAATGGTCTTTCACCTTCCCATATCTTTCTCCATTCCACTTGCAAACACTATCAGACACTATTAAGTAACTTGAGAATGAAAATACATGTAGTCTAAGTGTTGACTTTCTGAGAAATGATAGAGCAAAATTTCTTTCAAGATTAAAAAAGCCAAGATAGTCAGCTGATAATTCTTACCCACAGAAACCCAGGTCCAGGGAGAAAGCTGGTGTTGGTATGTGATTTCTCATAAATACAGCACACAGTCCATTTTGTCCTATCGTTACTGCACTTTGATTTCTACCAAGTACAAACCAGATCCACAGAATAAAGACCAGTCACAGAGGTGACTGCTGCTGCCATGTGATTATTTTCCAGATCCTGACATATCCTTATGGCTGGACAGCAAAGCTCATTAAGAAATTCTTAAATATGCCAAAGCTTAACCAGAAACCAACATTCTGATAAACAGCCTATCCCAAAGCAAAACTCTGTGCTTGTTGGTCATCCCCACATGACAATTTTTACAGGCTGTCACATTCTCACCACGTATTGATTGGGCCATAAATTCTGCAACGATGTGAAACTGCAAATATAAAGCCCAAATAAGGAAAAACCAGTACAAGTTATCAGTGACGACACAACAACTGACGTGCAAATTCAAAGTAGGACTACTGTGTAAGATAAGAAGTCACATAAATCTGAGGGCAGAGATCCAAGACTAGAGGAAAGGGAAGGGAATAATAACACCATTGCTTCTTTAGTAGCTTCAGGAACCTGGAGGCATCTGGGACAAAAGGCAAACGCAACCCTTGCGCTAATAAATTCCTAAATAGACTTGTACATTGAACAGATGTCTGTCTGGTAACTTGTTAAAAGGGTACTCAGTTAGAACCTAATATGTTCTTCCAATTTGATATTGTTTTATTTGTAGATAAGTAACTCTTGAACAGCACTTGGTCTATCTTTTTTTAAACTTCTAAGAAAATCAGTTGAGTGTATCATATTTATCCAGGTAATGATTGTGCTGTCTGCCAACTACAAACTTCAAAGAGCCTGGATTCAGTAAGCAAAAGAACACACTGAGTTGGGTGGCTTTTGTTCTTTGATATTTTTCTACATATAGATTAGTTACAATGGAGTACACAACAGCAGAGTAATTGTACTAAAATGAGACTATACAAAGTCAGGTCCACATAATCAAATTATAAACTAATTGCCTGCAATTTTGTCACAGAAATATTTGTTGTTGTTGTTGTTGTTCTATGTAACTGTCCCCCTAACAACATCTAGCTTATGTTAAAGATTTTAGACGTTCTGAAAGTAAAATATATGATAATCAATGAAGTAATTCATGGTCAAAGTTGCTTTTTTTTTCTTTCACCATCACAAAAACATGAGATTATGTTGTTATAAAACATAACAAGTTTTAAGCACAATTAAAAATAGAAGAAAAAATTCTTTTCCACCTCTAATGCTTCTTCCATTTTCAGATCTCTTGTAGAGCCCCACCTTCTGATACTCTGTCTAACCACAGTAACCACATGAGATGCCAAGTACAGCCAAATATAGGCAGCTACTGTTGTTCCTTCTTCCCTTTCCCCTCAATGACTCCAAGCAATTGCTGTAACTCCTTGCACTGGAGCTGTCTCATCCCTCAGAAACACTTCTTGCTCAAGATCTTTCAGACAGATTATATTAAGTTTCCAGTAACAGTGCCATGGTAATGGAACATTAAAAGGCAAACTGAAACCCTGTGTTCTCTGTATAACCAATGAAGAGAGAGCACCATTTGTAACTATTTACATTTGAACAACCCATCACGTCCAAGACTTGCTTTCATGTACTCTCCTTATCTGGATTCTGGTAAACCTGGACACTGGTCAGGTGCACAAACTGCCCAGTTGCAGGCACAGCACCTCATCCCTGAACAATTTTTAAATGGGAAATTAGGAGCTACACTACAGAGGAGGAGAACATCGGAACTGGTGTATGTTCCAAGTGTACAACAGCCAAACTTCCTAAAGAAATGACTCACTTCTGTTCTGATAACATGGGTAATACCCTAATCTCTATTTTAAATTCTATCATCTCCACATGCCCACTTAAATTTCTGTATCTTTTAATCAGTGGTTTGCAAATTACATTAAACATTAGGAATATAAAACTAAGTGAGTTAGGAAACATCAAATCAGATATGATTCAGTTCTCAAAAGGCCTCTGCTTGGAACAGTTATGATTATCTCTTAGGAATTACACATAAACATTTAACGGCACATGCTATTAGGATAGGAAACAAGCAATTAACAGAAACATATACAAAAAGTATAAAAAGAACACATCCGAGTTTTTTAAGCTAAATTTCACTTTCTCTCAGCTACTGGTTTAACTATTCAAAATGGTGTGAATCCCAAAACCAGTCCTCTGTGTTTCTGAGTAGGGACAAAGGGGCGTGCCAGCTTTAATTTATTAAAGACAGTTGTCTACATAATTTTTTCAAAGCACACCCTTGTCAGTTCTTTTTAAGGTTCAGTACTCCTCTGCACCTTCAGATATTGCTCCAGAGCACAATCTCAAGGACTTCCCCATTTCTCTCACTACCACCTTCCCATGGGCTGTCTCTTGTGTGATCCTCCCTCTACAAACTGCCCTTGCATCACCTCACTCACAGACACTGGTTCAATCAGCTTGTCAGTGCTGTCAATTCACAGAACTTCTCCAACTGAAGAGTTGGCTACTTTTTGTCCAAGTTAAAATCCTTACCTTTCTGACATTTCCTTATGGCTGCCTAGTTGTCAATTCAAAACCCAACAGGACCAAATGAAGCTCTAATGTCCTTCTAAACTCAGCTCACCACTTCTCTATAAATGTCACATTCAATTTTCTGAATGCCTTTCATAGCTGGATGTCACCCTCCACTCACATCTATTTTTTGTATGCCCTCACAATCAAGAACTATCCACCCAACCTTCTACTAAATATCTTCTTCCATGTTGTATCTCTGTTACTGAAGCAACCTTTTCCTCAGTGTTAACAAACAGTATTGTAGGCTAAGATATATTCAAAACCCAGATGCAAAAATCACTCTTATAGTCTATTATTCAAATCAGTTGAAAGACCTCTACATCTTCCACAGCTCCCTCAATTTCTTTCTCATTAAAACATAAACCACCTGACCTCGTTTCACAAACTTTTAGCACACTAATTCAGGTCTACCCGTCACATTTCATTCAAAAGAAGAGCAATTCCTGAATGCAATGAACGTACAGTGCAATCAATTATTCAGAAAAACAATTTGGAATTTTCTCTATAATATCCCATAGTGCTTAAAAGGTTTATTCCTAAGTATACACAAAATCTACTATATTTATCTTCCTGTAAATCCTTCCTTTCTTATGCTGCCTGAAAAATGTAAACCTTAACAGCAGCTGGACTTCTGAGGTGTTGAAGCTACTGCCCACCATGACAGTGCCCAACTGTTCCATTTTCAGAGTTTACCAAGTGTTACACTGCAGTAATTCATTATAAATGCCTCCCTTCATATGAAAATGGCCATGAAAAAAAGAACAGAATAACCAGTTAAGAAACTAACACAACTTTCTAATATCTAGTTGAGAATTAAACTTCACACCACAGATCTGAAATTACATACTCTAAACTAGATATATTTCCCCCTCTGTTCTCTACTGAGGAATTAGCCATTTACTCCTCCAGTTAAAATATTGCCTTCTCTCAGAAGGTGAATATTCAAAAGAAGCAGTAGCATCTATTGTTCTCAATGAAGGACAGAATCCTGTTTAAATTTTATAGTGTTCAGTACTATTTGCCTTTTTAAAAAAAGGAAGAATGCTTGATTATTTACAAAAACAACATATTCTATTCACATTTTGATAAAGGATATAAAGAACTGCTTTCAGTAACCACAAAAGAAATAAATAAGATCATACTGCACAGTCCAACCAACCAGAGTGCAGCACATAAATGCCAGCTCACAATAATTCAGGTTGGAAAAAAAAGTAAAATGCTGTGTGTGTATGTAAAACAGGAATTCCTACAGTAAATACCACACATACCAACCTTTTAAAAGAAATTGGTATGAGTTTCCAAGGCATTTTTTTTTCTTCTTTGAATCTGGAATATAAATGATCATTTTCTAAATAATGGGAAACAGGATATTTTGCCCAATTGGCAGGAAACTTTATTTTTCTTGAGAGAGTCACGAGATTTTTCAAATTAAAGCTGGAAATTTCCAAACATGCATATTTTGTACCTAGACTCCAACAGCACACGTTCCTGTTACTGTCTAGTCAAAAATGCAAAAGAAAGTCTACCAAGATTAAAGGTTTACCAATTAAGATTTCCTAAGACATCTATAGTATTGATGTCACAAAAATGCACAGTACAGGAACTTTCAGGTTGCTTCTCCTGAATAAGTGACAAATATTCAGGTGGGCAGTCAAATCCTGTAGTGGCAAAGGGAATTTCTGATTGCTAGTCAAACGCTGACACATCGTGGCTATATTATAAATACATGTGTGAGAACATTCCTGAGTCTTCCCCAGCATTAGAGTGACACCAGGCAAACACATTTTTACATCCAGACATTGTTATTGTGTGTTCCAGAGACAAACTGGGTAATAGCTGCTTTGAGCACGGTGACTGTATCTCTTACCTTCGTGTTGGCGCACGCTTTCCCTTTCTTATAGTCCTTATGGCTGCCTCTTTTATCCAATTTGGCCCATAAGGCTTTGGCTTTCCAGTAATTGAGCTTGGATTTGAGTTTATGGTAGAAGGAGCGATAGTCCTTCGGCTTTAGTTCTAAGTAGTCACAAAGCTCTTGGAAAGCCTTGAGAGTCCCCTTGCAGGTGGAAGCCTGGACAAATCTGTCGAAGAGAACGTGGGCCTGGTTCACCTTCTCGTTCTTACTCTCCTCCATGCTTCACACGTGGCAGCTGCCCTGGGGGGCAGCTGTTCTCTTCCAGTCTGCCAGACTTCCCGATGTTGCTCCGATGAGCCACTTTCACCTCTGGCTTACAAGCATTATCAACCTAAAAGATAAAAAGAAGAAAATGTAACTCAGCTTGCTCTCTCATTTTCTTTCAAAAATTTTGTCTAAGCCTGCCGAACTGAGAGCCCAGATTCTCAGTAATTACTAATGCATCAGTCCTAAGTAAGTCAACTGATTGATACCTCAAGGATTTCTGACCAAGCTCCCTGAAGCAGAGCCTTCCAGAGCGCACTGAGCCTCACTGCAGACAGGGGCACATCTCACCTCTGTTAAATCACAAAATACTTTAACCTGAGCCAGTGCCTTGGAAGTTTCATCAAAACTCATTTCACACGAACAGCAGAGAAGTCACAAATAAACTGGCAGATGTTACACTGATGTCTGGAAGAGGGCAGAGGTTGTGAAAACAAAAGATGCAGACCTACTGATGTCGCAGTTACTGTGTAACAGCACAGGAATGGTTAGGTGCTGGTCTTAAAGACACTGCTACCACAAAGTACTTCAAGAGTTGGTACTGCATCAGTAAAATAAGCTTTGGGGTTTTTCCTTCTAAAAAGACGTTCTCATGATAAACAGAGAAGAGGAAAGAGGATGGCATAGCACAAGCTGATACAGTGTTCTTGCAAAGACCAGGTTTTGCACAGTGTTAGCTACTGTGATCCTAAAAAGAAGATAAACCTGCTAAGAGCAATCAATTGCTTAAGAAAAGATGTCAAGACTGAAAAAAGTAAGACTGCCTGTGTTACATCAAGTACTATAAACATTTCCCTTACCTAAGGCCTATGCATATACTTCTGTCAGTAAGTGAATACCATAAGAGTGAAACGTGGCTGGTCCATGATCCTTGTAAGATTCTCCTATTAATTCCTCTATTCTGTGGTTTTCAACTTCTTTTGATATGTAGGCCCATACAAAATTTTAGGTGGTAGTTGGGGTCTAGTTTAATCTGCTGAGGCAGATGACACATGCTCTCATGAGCCCCTGCTATTCCTAGTTGCCTTTCTGGGATCCCTCAGAAGCAGCCTGCAGACTTACAGAATTAATCGTTTGGCTCACAATTAGAGACTTTGTTTAAAGAATGGATATTTTCTCCTCTTCTCTCTTTCTTTTTTTTTATACAATAAACCTTTTTCTTCCTTTTATACATAATACTAAATACATACATAGACTAGATTACTCTGCTCTCTAAGAAAGAATAGTTCTGTTTGCCCTCAGATAGGAAGGCAATGTACGCAGGAACTATGGAAGTAAAAGCAGTTCTGAGGTGCTTTTTGTCCTTTGTTTTTTTGCAAAGGGTATTAAGGTAAAAAAAGAAATACGTGGACTCAAATAAAACTTTTTAGTTTCTCACCAGCTCTTTTCCTGCTTCCAACAGACAGGAAGCCAAGTCAAACATTACAGTTCATGTCTCTTCCCCTCCCGTATGACAGCTCTGCAGCAGTTTATTTGGGCACTCCAGCTTTTCAGCCTAACATGGTATTTACTGTTTATGTTCAGAAATAGCAAAGGAGACCAGAAAACCTTTACTTACGGCCAGAAATTGATGTTCTTAAAAATAAAATTTCCTAGAGAAGCCACAGCACAACAATGGGTTATGCTGCAGAATGCGATTCTAACTTTATTAGGACAACTGTCTCAGTGTACATGAAGCTGTTTTTCTAACTGGCTTATGGCGATGCCATGTACTGCTCGCTAAGCTGGATGGAACTGCTTTCCTTATTTTTAATCTTAACTTCACTGTTGTCAAGCTGGAAACACGCTCCAGGCTTGTGCCTCAGGGAAACCACTGCATTACTGCAGAGTCTAAGTCACAGAATCATAACATGGTTTGGGTCGGAAGGGACCTTAAAGACCATCTAGTTCCAACTCCCTTGTCATGGGTGGGGACATCATCCAATAGATCAGGCTGCTCAGAGCCTGCTCTTGAACACTGCCAGGGATGGGACATCCACTGCTTCTCTGGGTAACCTGTTCCAGCGCCTCAGAACCCTCACAGGGAAGAATTTCTTCCTAATATGCCACCTAAACCTGCCCTCTTACATTACAGTTTGAAGCCATCCCCCTTGTCTTATCACTACATCCCCTTGTAAAAAGTCCCTCTCCAGCTCTTGTGACCCTGTTATGTACTGAAAGCCTGTGTCTCCTCTTCTGTTATCAAGAATATTATAAGGAACTCCAACAAAACACCTCTAACACTGAAGGAGTAGTTTCAGTGTGTCTGTGTGATACAATCACAATAAAATACTGACAGCCTTAAGTCACACGCCTCATTAGTCAGCACAACCTCCCGAGCTGAATGTTGTTCTCTTATCTTCCCCCCACCTCTCGCACCCCACTCTACCACCCAAACACTCAACTTTACAGCAGTGCTTTGGGTGATTGAGACTTCTTAAGGAAGAACAGTAGAAGTTACATGACCTAAATTAAGCAGAGTCACAATTTACGTCTCTTAGTCCACAGTCCAGTAGCTGATATATCCAGATGTAAGGACAGCATAGGGATCATTTGTTACTCTTCCTTCTCCTGTACCTTTCTACCAGAGGACTGAGGCAGCATTGGTTCTGCACTGCTCAGGGATATCCCAAAATTAAAACCCAGACTATTGTAATTCTAGGAACTTACTGCTTTGTGTTCAAGTTCGGCCAAGCCAGTAGACAAACCTGCAGAAAGCAGATAATTTTAGACCGCGCATCCCAAGTGGCACATCAGCACAGCAGCCCTGCCGACATCCCATTCCACACAGGCTGGGAAGTCAGTTATGCCCACAGGTCAAACACTGAGACTTCAGTCACCACGGCAGAGTCACGGTGGAGTCACTCCCTAGAACTCTGCATTCCTGATGTAAACACCCAAAGGCCTTGGAACCCGCGAGCAACACGTCAGAGAACATGCAAATTACAGGAGGAAAGCAAGGGCAGGCAAGAATTATTTGCCAGGTTTCCAGAGTATTCGTACGCCTTGCCGGCTGTTCTGCAAGTCTGCAGTATCCTGCATGTTTTGTCTCGAGGCAGCTGATTGCTGACTCAGAAGCTCTGTGAATTCCTTGGCTGCAGTGTTGGGTGAGAAAGACAAAGCCCGTGGAAAAACGCATGCAAGAACAGCGTTCATGTTGCTATTTACAATAATAGCATGAGGTTGTCACTGACTCAGGGCTGAAAGTACGCTCAGGATCTCCAGCACTTGCCCAGGACAAAACAAACCAATGAAAAACAGAGACGCAGGCAATGAGTAATTCCAGGTGGTGGTTCCTTCCCACAGTCACCACGGACGCAGGAATATGAATATTTTACCAAATGCACGGGAAAGAAAGCCCAGTGCCCTACTTCTGCCAAAAGATAAGGGAGATTTTGCAGACACTCCACATAATGAATCTGGTTGTACAATCCGAAGTTCTGCAGCAAGTGTTGCAAATGCAGGGCTCGCGTGTTCCAGGCAAATAAACACACCTATTTAAGCTGTCACCACCCCCCTCTACATTTTCCATCCTAATTTTGTTAGAAGTGCTCATTCAAATAGTGACTTGAGCCTGAAGTATTATGGGAACGTGTTTTTCAGCAATCTCCTCCTGTTTTTTTCCCCATCAGAAACTATTGAGTTAAGTCAATCTACATTCACAGCTTGTTCTGTCTAGCCTCAAACAGGAGTGAATGAAACATTTGCCAAAGTAGCTGCCCAGCTGCACTTCAGAATGCCGAGTTTCTCTGAGCACAACGTAAATCCTTTCTTACTTTTGGGTTATTTCACAGCCAGGCAAGCACCATAGATGCACCCTTGGCAGACACATCTCTGAGAAGTCAGATCAAGAAGCTGCAGTAATACCATACAGAATCTGAAAGCAACTTGGTCCATCGATCATAAAACTACTGAGAGCTCCAACAGCCCCAATTTCCATTGATTTCATCCTTTTCCTAAAACTCCCAGTTCCCCAGCAACATTCCCTATGCCCTTGTCTCCCTTGTATGGCCCTTCAGTTTCTGCCTAAGCAGGACTCAGTAACATACTCTGGAGACTCGAGATTACTGCAGTACCCAGGAGGCCAGGACACTCTTGCAACTTGGCTAGCCAAACCCTAAGAACAGATTATTGTTAAGCTCATACTGCAGACAGTGGGGACACCTATTTTTGTCTCTTCTCCTCCACCCAGCCTCCAGTTTTCTTGTTGGAAAGCAATTACCTTTGAGACTTTTATTCCTCGTCAAATCTGGATGAAATTGTTCAAAAGTTATTAAGGATGAACTGAAAAGCAGATGGACAAACAGCTCAATCCTGTAAGCCTCCCTTCTTTAGGAAACAACACTAAAAAAATCTATTCCAACAAATGAAAGAGCTCTGTTTTCATTTCCAAGATTTAATTTATTTTACTTTCAGCTGAAAGGAGTGGACTTTGCTACAATATGTTCCTGACTTTTTAAGTCATCACAGGTATCAAGAAGTGCAGCTTTAGGGCAGTGGTAAGACTGGGGAACAGATGGCAAAACGAGGACAATTTTGACGAGAAAAGCTAAAGCCAAAACTGGCAACTATTTTCGCTCTATATTATGCGGACAGAGAATGGGAAAGCAGGAGGACAAAGGCGTGGTTGCCATTGTTTGCAGCTTCCCTTTTACACCAGATGGAAAAGGGGCATGTCAGCACTGTCCACAGTATGCTTTAAGATGGTATTTTGATCTGCTCCTATTCACAAGAATCAAGACTCAAGCAGATACGCTGTCAAAAAGATGTTTGTGTTTTAATACATTTATCAAACCTAATTTGGTGGGCTTCTGCCCGCCATATGAGAGTGAGCCTTTTGGCTCTCCACCTTTCCTGTCTACCCTCCTTCCCAAGCTAGGCCAGAAGTGGGAGAAAGAGAAAACAAACATGAACTTGGTTGCAAATACAAGAACCTGTTCTTAGCACATACACAAACAGTTCACAGAATTCTTATGTCATGAAAAACTCAACCAGTAATGATTTGAAAAGAAATGCAAATTATATCCAAGAACATGGAAACCTGCAAATACATAAGCAGTTATGGAAAATATTTTGGTTCCCAAACTCATATCAAGGTACAGAAGAAAAATGTGTACATTGCTTGTTACTAACCATTTCTTAAGTGCCACAACATGATTACTGAAAGCATTTGACCTACAAAATACAACCTTTTATCTACATGAATTCAAAAAACATGCTTTGCTGCTGCTCTGTCATACACAACTCTTTGATCACAGCAGTCCCTATGCTGAATGAACACTAAAATAAAGAAAAAGCCCAAGAAACAGATCATCTCTCTTCTCTGGAAGGAAATTATACCAAGGAAGAGGTAGTTGCTCCCTTATAGGATGATAAGGGAATAACAGTATGCGATCTGGATAAGTGTCAAGCTTCAAGAAGAATGAATAGTTTAAATGCCTGATGCTGCCATGTACTAGGTAGATCTCTCACAGCACAGATCTTGACACTGGGTGACCAGTGACCAGTGCAGTGATCCCTTCTCATCCAGCACCAACTCACCAGCTGTGTTTGGGAAGCTGGGGACATTCTTTATGCCTTTGAACTGTCACGGTGCTGTGAAGAACCACGTGGTACTCTACATGAACAGCAAAACCAAATTTATTTCTCAAAGTGAACACACTTTTATTGCAATGTTAAAAAGTACTACATCCCACTACAATCAACGCTCTCATGGTGAACTTTTTGGAGAGTGGTCATTAACGCAGCAGCACCTCCTTTTACTGGCCTCCCCACATCAGATGACATATGGCAGCAAAGGCTCCACTGGTTACCTGGGTGGTGAAAGTCACGCATCTCCCACAAATCCCCTGGAGAAAACACAAGTCCCCAAAACAGAAATCCATCTGTTTCAGCATAGGGAGCCCTCAGCCTACAAGCATCTCCCCAAAGACCACCTCCCACACCTGTGAGCAGTCAGAGCAGGGGTATTTCTGATGAGCCACACATACTCCACTTCTGAGGTGAGTGGAGGTGACTTCATTACCAAGCTGAAACATGTGAAGACTTCTCACTCCACCATTCAATGGAGCAAGAGGGTTGGATGTCATCCCCTCATCTGAAGTGCTTTGAAGCTGTTCCTAATGTTACATATCAACATAGAAATCCATCCTAAAGTTAGTTCCCACCCAGTTTTACAAGCTGGGCTTCCCCAGAATTCTGCAAACACCATCTAATAACCCAAGGAAGACTCTTATATAAAAAAAAGCCTCTAAGAAATTACTGGAATGACACTTTAACAACACTTTATGACTTCAAGTGGGGATAAAACAAATCAGTCACCTTAGCACAGCAAGACATACCAGCTTTTGACACCATATAGATGGATCCATTCATTTTCCCAAGCCAACATACTACATATGCCACAAGAAACATCAGTTTCCAGCAAGGTTTTACTGAACATTAGAGAACAAGAACACTGTTCTGCCCCAATTCTGAGCAGAACGAAGACTGGAGGCTACAAACACACTGCAATGACTTCTGCAGCCCAGTGAGCCAAGTCCTCTGAGGCCTCTGGATTCTGCCAGCACACTGATCCCCCTAAGCCATTCCACAGCACAGGGAGAAAACAAATAGAGCCTGTATTTGTATTTAGAAAAAAAATGCAAAAAAGTCTCATAAAAGAAATTCTCAAAGGAAACTCACATAAACACATTTGTAAAAATTTACATAAGTAAAGGCTTTTATCTGTCAGAACCTGGTACCAAAACCCAGACTGCCATAATCATAGAAGTTACCACAAAGCAGGAGAGATAATCAACAGGAACAAAGAGACAGATAGAACCATCTGACCTGCAAGTGACAGAAGGAAAAAAATTACCATTCTTTAATGAGCATGTTAAAAAGGTTCAGGAGACCTGAAAAATTAAAATGTCTAGCACGTAATGTAGTGTGTGCTTGCTTTCTGCTATGTGCATTTGTCTCTACTTACATGCTTCAGTTCTCCTTTTTATTACCTAATTCTCCCTTACACAGGTCAAAAATCACCAGTCACTTAGAATCTCAGGGTCCAGACCAGGCTGAATTTACCAAAGCTACCTTCATTTGGGTCATCAAGAGAAACATCTCAGCACTTCAGAAGCAAGTTCAAAGACTGGTCATTTTTTTTCAATCACAGCATTTATTTTAATCACAGTAGATGGCTGCCTGGACATTAAACTCCAAGGCTCACTCCTCAGTGGTTTGGCAAATCTGGACTCTCACAAAAGAACATTAAAGACATTAAAAAATGAACATGGGAAAGAAAGTTTTATTTGTGCTGCTTCCAACTCTCAGCTGTTATGGGTGTGCAAAACAGGCAGGCACTTCCTCAAAGGAAGTGGTGGGGGACAAGGGAGTTAGAAAACAGGATTAAAAGATTCCTAATTTCACCCTTCACACACAGTCAACTAGGCATGGCATCACAAATCAAGTAGGCTGCACAGAGCAATTCAAGCACATTATTTAATGGATGTATAACATTTTTCTGTAGAGGAAGGCTGAATATAGAAAGGGAAGTTCAAAATTTTGGAATACTTTTCCTAATACAGATCTTGCACGGATCTTTTGGGAGCTAAGAAAGCTAAGTCAACAGACATTTGAATAAAAGAGCTATAAAGATCTCTCCAACCCACAAACCACTTTATTTTGAGACTGTTGTACTCTAAAAGCAAAGCAGATCCTATGCTTTATTCTAGGACAAGTCCAGGAAGGGATTGGGACTATGCTACAACCCATGGGTGCAACCTTAGCCATTATAATTACCAGATAAATATACATGCAGAGCTCAAAGAAACACCTCAAAATACTGGACCTAAAACCCAGACCTCCAAAACTGCCACATCATTTCCCTTAACAAAAGTCCATCCAGGAACAGCCTCCCAAAGACTCGTGAGCAGATGAGGACCAGCACTTTACTCAGCACCAGCCTCCTGCCCCTATTAATCTACCCTCACTCTACATCCCAGCTATCCTGTGCACGGCCAACAGACCCAAGCTCCACCAGCAGGGCGACTCCCTCAAGCTTCACTGCTGCCAAAGAAAAGCCCACAGTGTGTTTATGACCACTCATGGGTGTACCCTGCTCGTGTAAATCAAACCACTCCCCCCAGCCTTCCTTCCTCCTTCAAAGTCATGCATGACAATGTGTGCTGTGCAGTCACTCTACACATCTAACATCAGAAATGGCAACGACAACAAACTCAATCCAGGTTAGATCAGGTTGTTTCTTGAGGATCCACAGGCATTGCTGTCCTCCCACATTAGTCACTATGTTAGAGCATAATATAGAATTAAGCAATATAATTTCACTTTTCAGAGGTAGAGAATTACACACCTCAGCCAGAGCACTACTGCTTGAACAGATCTGAACAGGGCATAAAAGCAGGATTTGAAAGGAACCAGAAGGAGACTAGTTTCCATCATGGCTTGAATTATCTTTTTTGTCATAGTCACTATGGATTTACACCTCATTTTCATGGTAGAACTTATTTGTTACACTGTTAAGTTCTGGGGCTTCTAGATAACAGAAATGATATTGAATGTGTTCCACGGACACAACAGCTAAATCTAAATTTGTTAGATCACGGAAAGAAAACACACATACAATAATCCTATAACTTTTATTTCATAAATTAGATCATTCAGTTGAGGTCTGTTCCACAGGTCTTACAAACCTCCTCTATAACCTCTCCCACAGGTTGCATTCCTGTGGATGTGACTTTATTCTCAGAGAGGGAAAAAAAAAAAAAAATCTCTATTCGAGCCTTTCCTCAAAGCACTCTCTTATACCATACTTGTATTTTGGAGTTCTTAATTTGACAGTATCTTAAACTTAGTTTAGTATTAACCCTCAATAAATTTACTCATGTAAATCTTTCCTCTTTTCAAGATAAGAATACCCACCCTTTGCACTCTGGCATGCTCCTCGATCCTCAGTAAAAAAGCAAAGTAAAATCCAACCCTTAGCAACTAACATCGTCAAATGACAACTGATCAAATCTAGCAGCTTAATGGAAATTCACCTCTGTTACACAATCTGGTGTGTCTAAATGCTTCCCATCACTCATTTTCCCCACAGGTACAAGGAAAGCTTTTACCAGGAGACAGGAATGTATTGTAAGCAAATAACCTGTCCAACATTTTGGTTCAACTTTGACAGACAGAATAAGGAGGTTACATTTTCTCATGCTACAAATCATATCAAAGCCCTGAAAAGTAATCCAGGTTGTAGGTAAAGGATGGCGGAACCAAAACTCATTACACTGAACTTTCAGCTCTGGATATCACTTAATATCAATTGCACATATTGTTACATAGGTTAAAAATAGTAACCAGGCAGCACCTTCCGTGCTTGGCTGGACATTTGACTCTCAGCAAATGCTGAAGCAGTTTCAATTGGCCAGACAGCGATTCCCTGAACCCACAGGAGATGCCTCTCTCAGCAAAGACCATGCCAAGCTCAGTGCCTCGAGCGAAAATCTGTTAGGAAATCAGTTAGAGGAAAGAGGTGGAGGTGGGTTTGTGATTTACTCTCCTCTCCCTGAGGCTTTGGCAAGCAGCTTCTGAAATAAGATGGCAGTCATCACTTCCAGAGGCAGACATCACTAGTCTGCTAAAATACAGCTGCACTGGTGGGGACATGAAAAGACTTGGTACGAATTAGTCAGAGATTTAATCCAACCTAAGTGTAAGGATGACATTCAGCAGAATTTGTTCCTAGCAGCAAGGACACATAAAAGCTTCTCTCTTTGCCTTTCATCCTCAAGGACTTTTCTGTCTAGTCTTTTTAATTCCATCCTCCTTTGGATAAGGGCCATTCCTCTACAAGGATATCTGAGGCAGATATTCTCAGCTATCTGGCAGAGAAAGCTGCTCTGTGAGGGGGCACAAGCATCCCCTTTGCTTTAGGCAGGTCTGAGAGCCCTCACCCCTTTTGTGCAAGACATCTGTGAGCAGCTCCTTAAGAGGCAAAGCTCTCTGTGAGCACAGAGAATGACTGCCCAGTGTGGTTCCACGGGCCTGATGCACTGCTCTGCTACTGTGCTGCTCACAGGCTGGGATTTGTCTCTTAGGGCATTCCAGCATTTCCACTGGTAGATGATTCAGTTCTGGACCTTGGGCTCAAACTGAATAAACTCCATAATCTCTTATTTCAGAACACCATCCTCCATCTGGTGTTTGAGCATTAGCCAGAAGTGCTTTTGATGCAGCAAGGAGAAGAGTTATTGTGACTTTATCAGGGACAATAGCAACAGATTGCTGCTGGCTTATCCGGAGGCAGGTAATTTTGGGATCAGACTGACGAGCTCTCCTTGAGAAACAAAATACTGAAATTAAGAATTCATTTCTTCAGCTTCATTCAGTTGCTGCTTTCAGGCTCAGTCAGCCAGAACGGACTGGTAGCAGAGCACAGCTCTGTAAACTGGGAATTACCAGGAGTGGTGGCAGAACCGTAGCATGACAGTAGCTGCTTTCCTAGAAATCCATATGGTGCTCCTGTGCATCAAACCACAGTGGTAACTGCACAGAACATCCTGAGGCCTTCAACATCTGGAAACTACCTTCCCTCCAGCTGCTCACTGGTAAATAATTTAGCATAAACTAGTGGTAAATATGTGAATACCAACAGAAGCAGATGCTGCTATTAAAAAGACTTGGTTTTCACAAATTTGAGGATTGACAAATGTAAAGAACTTGTTTCTGATTACAAGGAAAGCTATCACTAAAATCCATGTGTCTACTCTCTCTACTCCTCTGTCCTTTCCCATACACATACCTCAGAAATTCTCACAAGTACCATTTTCTCCATGGACCCAGAAAGATCTGGCTAACTGTAATGAAAAAAATCTCCTATTCCATGGGTCAGACTAGAAAACTCTTTGACACTTGGATCCTCAAATATTTAGGAGTGGCCCCAATCAGTAAGTAATGTTTGCTTTTAACCTTTAATTTCTGTAACATCTCTGTTTATTTTCTAGAATAGAACAGATTATTTCAGTTGGAAGAGCCCTACAATGATCAGCTGGCCCAACTGCCTGGCTGACCAAAAATTAAAGCATGCTGTTAAGGTCATTGTCATTCTGAAAGTTCATTTCGCTTCTCTGGCTGACACCACCACCTGGGCATGCAACTTCTGCAGTAACTTCTGAATTATGTTGTGTAATAACTTGGAAATACTTATTTGGAAGACCAAAAGGCAGACAGAAGGATCTGAGGCTGATAGAACTGGGCAATTTCCTGGTCTTATCACAATCGCAACTCAGATTAATAATGCTTTATGTCCCATCCCGGTTATCACCTCAGACGTTTCTTCCTGAGTGGTTTTCACGATCAATAGCTTTCTTTTAATTTCCAGGCCAAGTTTATACCTCTCTGGTCCTGTGATGATGCTGACCTATGCATTAGCTTTCCCTCCCTTCCCACATATATTTATAGACGATGCCACATCCTCTCTTGATCTTTATTATGCTAAGGTCAAATCAAGCTCTCTTGGACTAAGAGAGGCTCTGTTTTCCTAGGCTTCCCAAGGAAAAGAACTGCATATTTCTGGGTATGGGGGTGGGGTTTTGGGTTTTGAAGGGTGGGAAGGTCATGTCAATGCACTCATTGGTCACAGGGATCACCGTTTCCCCTTTCTTGTTCTTTTCCATGTGAAAGGACATCAGACTGTCTCATTCTTGTTTTTACAATATTGAATTTCACTTCATGTGTATCCTACAAATTCTAGTTCTTTCTCCAGAATATCAGTGTAAAGGCAGAGTTGATCTCAAAGGAGCAGCATCACATCCCTGACCCTTAAAGACCAAGAACAGGAACCTTCCTCCCCCAAACTAATTCTTCATCTTTTAAACACGATTTGGTACTTTCTGTTCCCAAGGAAGATGCTCTGAAGTGCAGTACTCATCTCAAATCTAAGCCTCACTCATTTTCCCAATTGAGCATCAGCAATAAGTAGCCTTTTACGTGTATGTGATGCAAGTATGATGAATTCAGTAAATACATGATGCCAAATATAGAGCTATTAATGCTTCACACTCCTCTGCATTCATTAGCAGAGAAGTGCCCTGTGTTTATATCTGAGTGAATTTCTTCTGGGTACAGTGGATTCTCTGCCTCCTTGCAGAGAGTCACAAAATCCTACATGGGAAATGGACTGACCTCAAGCACTGGAGCAACATAAGTACAATGAGACAGTGCAAAGGCTATCAGAAACACATCTGATCCAGCTGGGAAAGAAACAAATATCACAGCTGAATGCAGAAGTATCTCCAGAAAAGAGCAATATTAATGCCACTGGCCTGAAGACAGATAGAGCTTCATGTGGAAGCTTCCCTTGGGCTGTTAGGCCAGTAAAACTAACAAAGAAAAGAACTTGTCATCAGCCTTTCCCACCTCCCCTGCTTCTTAACACATTTTAATCAACATAACAAAAAGAACACCTCTGGTAGTGGTAGAAAAAGGGTGTTGGGTTATGAAATGAGGGAAATGGGGTTCTATAGCACTTCCCAACAAGACAAGCCCAAGGCAATTAAATACTCAGTTTATTAAGAGAATACAATTCTTGGAGACTGAAAAGGAACAGACCACATCCAAAGATTTCCCTCCAAACTAGTCCAGTGCTTTGACATTACTGTACAGATGTAGACATGGCAATAGATACACAACTGATGTGCCAAGTCAGTCACATGCTCTTCACGATGGTTACAAACATGTATGCAAAGCAAAACAGCCTCACTGAGGATTCATAACGCTGCACAAAATTACCAGCTTTCAAGGCCTTCAGCTGCATAAAGATTAATTTCTGTGAAACCAACTGATACTGTAGCCATTTCTGTAACCCTCTGTCCTCTTACTGACACATGTTGTGAGGGGTGGGAAGAAGTGCGAGGGAGGTGACCCGAGTCATTTGAGACTCCATTTCCTTGGCAGGATGGATGAAATTTCGCTTCTTCCTCTGTTTTAAAGAGCTGCAGCCTTGAAAGCTGAAGGTGGCAACAGACTCCCAGAATTTTGCCTGTGTTCATAGGGCTGACAGAAACAGTGCTGATAACAGAATGGTTGTTTGGAAAGGCAGGAAAAAGGTTCATATAATTTCAAGGAAACTGTGTTTTTGGTGGTGCACCAGGGTACAGAAGCAGCATAATAAAACCTGCTGGTACACTACTGCATGTTGTTTACTTTGGAAAATTAAATTTGAATGTTGTATTCCCCCAAAGGCATAGCTATGCTATGGGAAGAAACACTTCAGGCAATTTATGCCACACCTGTGTCCCCACAGCTAATAAAGGCATGTAAGATGACTACAAGCTATATGAGTATAATCAGTTCACCAAATTACATAAGGGAATTTAAGAGATAAGTACTTTCTAGTGCTCTGAGCACATATTATACTGCCCAGGAGTCCATTATCCTGAAAGAAGAAAAAATATTTTGTGCCTTTGAATTGCTCTTAAAAATATCAAAAATACCCCAACACTGCGGTTGATTCAGGATTGCTCTAATCTGAGATTGAACAAGCTTGGCTTTCCCTTTTCCACATATGCTATGCAACAGTGACTTCACTTTCATTAGTGCCCTGCCTAACTCCTCAGATCTGGCAGTAATACAGCCATTAAGCAGATCAGCAGGGTCTCAAGTTTAACAGAAAGATCAGTACTTAGACACGTCTATGACTTCAGTCCAAAGTCACTGGCACATTTCTAAGCAGCCACAGATTAAGATGTGGTAGTATCTTAGAGAAACAGAACAAAGCAGCAAGTTCACAGCATCCAGTTGTAATGAAATGTCCTTGACAAGCATAATACAGTATTGTTCCCTGGCTACAAGGGGCACTCTCTTCTCTAGTTTGGGCTGATACCTGTTCAAGGGTTTCCAAGTTCCCCTATGCCCATCATAATTTTTAGTTTTGGAGAGAACAGTCTGCCAGTATTTCGCATCACGGGTCTCAGAACTCAGCTCTGTACAGACTGCAGGAGTAACCCTAAGGTTACTCAACATTTAAATACTTCAGTAACTCCTAAGACACACTGGAGAGAACACCAGTAGTACCCATACACTTCTGCATGGACTCAGAGCACTTATCACCTCTGTATGTCAGGATCTAAGCATTAGACTCCCATGTTCCTCCTCTCCAGGGGACATGGCAGTTCACTCCTAGCACAGAACTATTTTATTGGTTATACCACATGCTACATTAACATGACCTCATGTAAGTAAATTTATTGCCAGGCAACACCTAATCAAAACGGCCAACAAGATGGGTACCTTGCTATTAAATGCTGCTTTCCCTGGAAGAACTGAAAGCAGCGTGGGGAACCTGTGAGAGAAGCTTACAAACACTGCAACAGCCAGCTGCAGCAAGGCAAATGTGGATGCAAAACACCTGCAAACAAACAAACCATTACCAAAGGTGGGTTCGATTTCCACCTAACAACTAAGCATCACACACACAGCCTGTGCCCACATCTATTTCAGTCCTACCTCGGGTCAGCCTAAAAAGTGTTGGGTGTGATCTCCACAGACACACCACGCTGCAAGGACAAATGACCACCTGAAAGTGAAGATCAGCTTTCCTTTCACAGAAAGGCAAAGATACTCTGGGACTGGAGTGTCCAGGTTTCACTCCCTCAGCCACCTTTTCTACAGACAGGATGCAGCAAAGAGAAGCTTCCAGCCTGCTCCTTTTCTGGCTTCCTTCACCGAACACGAGTAGTTAAAATCCATTAATGGAAAAACAGCATGTGCATCCAAAGGAAAACCAGTCTGTCCCATCTAGGCTACGCTCAACAACAGGAGTTAGTACCAAGGTGAGCCTGGCAGGATTAAATTGGAGGGCTGCCATTACATTAGCTTTCATCAGATCAGCATTTGGCTGCAGAAGAACATCATTTCTGGGGAAAGACATCCATGTTTCCTTTTCTCGGTTAGGAAACATGATTTGGCTGTGGACTAGGGAAATGCACCAATCTACCCTGTTTAAAACTCTAATTTGAGGAGTGGGGCAAACTAAGAAATTGTGAGTCACAATATCACAGAATAATTATGGTTGGAAAAGACCTCTGGAGATTGCTTAGTTTGATCCTACTGCTCAAAGCAGAGTCAGCTAGAACAGGTTACTCAGGACTGCGCCCAGGTTTTGAGTATCTCCAAGGATGGAGTCACAAGGGATGCTTTAAACCTAACATAACATCTCTCTTGCAACAGGCAGACCTGCATATTTAACTTCCAGGCAGATTAATTTTTATGTAACCAAGCAATACTAGAGAGGGTAGATACTCAAGTCCCAGCACACATCACCCTAAAAGGTAAAGTCAAGAGAGCCAAAAGCAGCAAGTCACTTTTTCCCCTATATTCACGAAACTCAAGGTCCTCAGATTTCCTCCTTCCCCTGAAACAAACTGAAGTGTTTATTCCCAGGCCTCATGGAACATTAAACAAAAGAAAGCTTAACCCATGCAGATAACACATGAAACTCCTCTAGTAGATGACGCTGTAGCTGTGAATCCCATTTTACATTCTACTTTCTAAACAAGGGCAATATCTAAGCCCAAGGGTTCAACTAATGTATCTCATCTCCTTGAAAATAGTTCTTACTGGTCAAGTTTGGTGACATCTGAACTTGCAGTAAATAAGCACTGGTAGAATCATAAAAATAACACTGAAGAGAACCTCAAGAAGTGATTGAGTGTCATGTTGGTCCAGATGTTGACCCAGAACATGCAAGTTTCTTACAAGGTGCAAGATGCCTTACGAAAGTATCACCTAACAACATCAAAAATTATATTCACCTCTAATAGCAAAATTTAAAAAAAAAAAAATCCATGTTATATTTTCTGAGGACAGAGTGCAACTCCTGGCAGTGGGGCCACAAAGGAATAGCTTTTCAGCTGGCAACTGAATCACAATGTTTTAAATAGGTAGTTCAAAGCCAGAGATTATTCTCTTATCCTGTACTGTCACTGTTACAAGGCTGTGAGGAAAGGTTACACTGATGTACAGAGAAGAATCAAAAATTTACCACTTGAATTTTAAGTTCTCTACCTTTGCCTTTACAAAACCACATTTTGGCTGACTTGCAATGTGCCAACACGATTTAAAACATATCTGTAAAATCTAAAGACCCCTGGTTCAGTTTTGGTGCAACCAAGAGGCTTTAGTTCTTGCAGGATTGCCATTCTAATTTTGACATATGAAGAACTCAATAAAATAAGGTTTACCTCTGGGACAAGAAGCTGTTTCTAATGTCAGTTTATGGTAGTTACTTACAAGTACTTGGAAAAACAAGTGATTTTGCAAGAAAAAAAAGTCAGTTATGGGGGAACACAGGATAAGAGACCAGCAGAGTAGGATGAACCTCCAAAGATTTAGAAAAAGGCCTTTTTTAGAGGAAATCTATTACACACATGGATGTGGGACTGAAGAACCTCTAGCAGGTCAGCCCTCTTATGCCCAGGGTCCATCTTCCTTTCCTCATCCCCTAATAGGAGGGTCTGGAGACAGGATTTGAGAAGATTATCAGGTCAAAGCTGGGAGTATGTTCCTGCCAGCAGTCTAAAAGTGAAGTTAATCATCTCAGCACCTATAAAGGGGTGAGACCTGGGAAAGATTGAGCGAGACTGCCTTCATTAATTGGCCTGAAACTAATTGCAAGCCCTGCAAATCCAACACTGAAGTCCTCCAGTCAAAGGTTTAGACTAAAAAGAACTTTTGTTAACCGAAAAAAATAAAGTATGTATGCTTATTTAGAAAACAACTATCGCCACTGAAATCCTCTGGCAACCAGGGAAAGTAGCACTAAGCTTTTTACAGAGGGAAAAAACCTTCAGTCTAGACTTAGAAAGGGCTTAGTCTAGACATGAATACCACAAGCACTGAAAATGTGAAGCCTTTTCTACTGTCCTCAGTGCACAGGATCAGTGCCTCCCTTCTCACAGCAGGCAGACCAGGTAGGGGTACAAGTCTAAAATTCAGCTACCACATTACCATGCACTGTTACAGTGCAAAATTGTTCATAAACTTAGGAATTTATGCTGAAACTTGGCAGAAAATATCCAAAACAACAACTTCTAAACAATACTCAAGTCTTTAGCCTAAAGAGGTCAAGTCCTTACTGCAGAAGTATTCACTGAATTTCTTCTGCTTTTGACACCTATATTTTCATCCTTCCCTTTGCATGAAAAGGGAAGTTAGAGACTCTAGTTTTTAAAACCAAGCTTGTTCTCATTTAAAGAGAGAAATCTGCACAAGGGTAGTTTTCAAATTACTGAGCATTCCAGATTTTATGTGAACTTTTTTCTTTAGTGACCTGACTCCTCAAGTAGTAAATAAAAAGCACATCCCAAGGAGACATAACAAGGCTCTGCAAATTATTACACTCTCCTGCTCCTACAATCCTTAAAATTCAATTCTTCAAGGCCCATTTCAAACACCAACCTTTGAATAGGTCATTAAGGTTTTGGCAGGAATAGAAGTGCCTAATTTTAAAACTTGCTTCCTTAACATTGCTCAGTTCAAATAAATTAATTACTTAAATGCTTCCTTGAGCTCTCCAGTTCACTGTTTAATGAAAGAAAAGGGACTGTAGGTTTGTTTAGACTATATTAAAAGCACTAAAAAATTAACTGAAAGAGTTAAACATTTCTTGGCATACCCAGTAATACTTCACAGATCATTGTGATATGATGTTTTGAGATAATGCAACCAAAGCGGTTTTAGTTGCTTTGAGGTTTGAATCTGCCACAAACAGAATGAGCAGGAAAAGCCACAGTTGGTGGTTTTGTCTTTGGGGTTTCTTTCTCCTCTTTTTCTTTAGATGCAGTGAAGAGACTCTTCAAGAAGGGTCTCCTTGCAGTACTATCTTTCCATTTCAAATTGCCAAGAACAATACCTGGAACAGCTTCTAGGATGGGGACAGAACAATCTTCCAAAATGTGCTGCTTGCTTTGTAAGCTTAAGGAGCTCTTCTGAGACTATTTCAGTCACCAATAATTGCTCTGGAATGGCACTAGAGATTCCAGAGGGAAAGCTCTGTTATCCATCACCAGCAAGTGAGCTACGCTGAACTCTGTAAATATATCTCAGAAGAATTAAATGTTATGCTTTTCCTACATTTATAGTGCTGTGAGAACAAAGAATACAATCTATTAAGTTTGGTGTTTTTTTTACTTCTTGATATGTTTTCATTCTAAATTTCAAAATTTGTTTAGATCACTGTAGTGTACATTTCTTAAAATTGAGCATTTTAAAATGCAATCTCAACCAAACATGATCAAGAGAAAATTCAGTAGCTGTGTCCAAAACAGAAGTTCTAACAGCCATTTCTGCCTTCAAAAAGGCCAAAGACAACATTCTTGTTCACCAAAACCAGTTGCTGAATTCGACAACTTTCTCTTCCAGTCCTGTGGTTTCACTGGGTTTATTGAATCATATCAGACGGTATTATTAAGTTCTTAATGAGAAAGCAGAAAGGAACAACAGCACTTCTGTGGTCACAAACCCAGGCACACAACCTTCCTGTTAATGCATAATTAGAGGCTGTAATAGCAGGCACAGCCAGGATCTCCATACATATGAGTCCATCTTCACTTTATTTATTTATTTATTTAGGATATGTTTTCATGCTACCACTGAAAGGTCTTTGATTCCCTTTCCCCTGATTTTGGAAGTGAATTTCAGCTGCAGGCCATGCTGCCACCCCCCTGGCCTACCAAACACGAGCAGCCTCTCAGGTCAGGTCAGAGGGATTTGATCTGACTCCTCACATGGTACAACCATCACAAGAGAAATGAAGATGGGATCGATCCCTTAGGCAACTGTGGGATTTTCAGCTGTTTTATGCAAATCATGAAGTTATAGATATTGTTACACCTTAGGGTAGAGGCTGTAATAAATGTAATCATCTCACCCTCAGTTTTCAAAGTTGAAAAAAAAACCCAAAAAAAATCAACTAAAAATCTACAAGGTCTAGGCAGAGAAAAATATTTATGTCAGTATTTTAAAAAATTCTGCAGTTCCAATCATCTCAGTATGACAACATGTCTGGGGAAAAAAGTTCCTTTATTTTTGTTTTTCCTTTTTAGTTGCAGTACCACTAAGTTTAATTAAAAGTTGCATAAGCAAAGCCAAGGACATCCAGCCTGCTCACCGTCAAAGAAAGAATAAAAATTATTTGTCTGGATCTACCACTAAGTTTAGGTCCTCAGGATGCTTAAAGGAAAGGCCTTTTTAAAAATACAGACATATTTCATCCTGCTTACCCCTTTAAGAAAGGCTCCAATTGCTCTTTTAATATGCCCATATTTAACTTCAGTTTTTAAAAAACCTGTAGATTTATCACTGCCTTTTTCTTGCACTCATAGGAGCTGCGTATTAAGCAGAATTTTCTTCCAGGATCTTAATCTAACTTTTTAAGGCTACAGCTAACTAGCTCCCAAAAAAAACCTGGAGGAACATCAATCAGGGCAGTCCAAAGGGCTGCCATCAGGAACTGTGACAAAGCAGTAAAGAAAAGCTCATACCCTCCTCAGGAGTGCCGTGGAATAGAGTCAAACTCAATGTTTGCTCTACTATCAACTTGGCACACTCAAGGGAAGTTGTGGAAGTCTGTTGTTCAAGTAACTTAAAATTAGACTATTTAAAAAATAACAGGAGGAATAAGCCTTAGCTGTCTAGATTATGCTGCCTACAATTTTGCAAGAAAATTATACAAATATCCAGAGATTTATTTTTGTGCAAGGGTAATAAGCTCGTGGGATGTAAATTACCATAATGTTTGATGTTTAAACACAGAACATTTGAAATGCAATATTTGTCACACTCTCCACAAATGTTCTCGGAGCTCTTGGTTGGGTGCCTGACAAAATATATTTATCTCACTGAGTTCACAGGTCAGCACCTGAGACTTCTCATGAGTGTCCAAAGACATTCCCCCTCAAGCCCTCTTCCACACAGTTCTGAAGCATGACAAAATGATAATCCTTATCCTGTTTCTTTTGGAATCCTGACACAGGGAACATAAAGAATCTGTGCCAAGTGATGGGCATGTTTCCATGCAGGAATTTCAGATGGAGAGGTAGAGGAAAGCACATGGGGAAAAAAAAGAAAAAAGAGCAAGCATACAAAGGAGACAATTTCACTGCCCATCTGTAGTGACAAACAATACACTGGGTGTATTGCAGCTTTCAAAAGATCAAGCTTCAGGTTCTGGGTCCTGCTCTATTTAAACTGTTCTCATCTCATAACCTAAGAATTCAGAGCAACACTTCAGAAGCTCCCATACTTTATTTACATAGAGAGTTCCTCTCAACAAAAGAAGAAAGGTGTGAGCTACCAATATGGCTCTGAATCAAAACTACAGTCAAAAATCTAATTTCCAGAAATTACTTTTATTCACCTTGTAAACCTATCTGACTCACCATCTTCAGCTAGCAAGCTGCACAAAGAGCACAGCTCCAGAGCTTGCCTATTCTCCTGAAATATGTTTTGTTCAGGAAAATGTAAACAATCTGTTCTGTCTTTCATGGGGTGAAGCTGTACCACAAAGCAGCTAAAGATATCACAATTATTATATGTTTTCAAGGAAGTAGCTAATTAAACCTTGCCTAAGTAGGCAAAAAGCAACCACAGCTTGAACAACTACCATTTCTACAATAATTTTCCATCTTTCTTCCCAGAGCCAAAATACACAGTCCTCCAGAATCTCTAAAGCATTTTGACTCAGCTGAACAACTCAGTTTAGATCTTATTTTTTTCAAATCAGCACGGATTTTCATGTGGCATCATGAAATCTGAGTTACACAGGTGCACCCAAGATCCAGAACGGAGAAGGTTTAGAGAAACAGGAAGACAAGTTGGAAACAATCCTATGACCAGAAAAGCCCATACTGTCCTCACTGTAAAATCTATTTACTCTTCAGAGCAGTAAGATGAGAGATTACTGATAAAAAGTGCTGGACAAGATAAAGCAACAACTAATTTCAATTAAGTTTCTGTTCAGTTAAGTTAGTCATTAAGTTTCTGTTCAGTCTCAAGTCTTGAACCCCTACTTTTTTTTAATCCCCACTTTTTGCCAGCTTGCCACCATTATAAAGGAGAGTTACAACAGCCTCCACAAAGCCCTCATTATGAGGAGGTCTATTCGACTGCAACACAAAACTTGGCCATTTCCAAGTAATTCTTGAATTCTCAGCTGAGGCCGCTGTCACTTACGTGGTGCAGCAAAGCAAGCTGCTCCAGCATTTTTGCTCCCTTACTTCACTGTTCCTCTAGAACAAGAGCACATATCCTGCTGGCCAACCTCCTGCTTTTCAATTCCGCACTCCAGGGAAATCGATGCATTTCAATTACGCACACTTACGTCACCACCCACAACCAAGGCAGGACAGGCAGAGTTCAGCTCATCCATTAAACTGTGCGCTCCTTGGCAGAGAGCGAAAGAGGTGCAGGTGGAAAGCAGGAATCTAATCTGCGTTTTGAAGGGCAAGGGTGAATCAGGTAAGATTATAATAGCAGTGGCCATGAGACTCTAAGCTGAAACTCTTCGAGCACATACAGACTCTTTAGCAAAAACTGAATACTACCAATTTTCTTTCTCCCCGTCACACACACAGGGGTGGTAGGCAGACAGAACCCTGGTGATGTGGCAGCTGGTTTTCTCTCCCTGAAGTAGGTGATTTCACGACAGGGTATACTTTGATTTCAGTCAAAGGAAATACCCAGAACTGTCATAAACTTTTTAAAAGAAGGATTTCTGACCACAATGTGGCAAGACAGGGATAGAAAAGGAAAAGACAAAAAAGCAGTTTTGTTTTGAGACCTATTTTAAGTTCACATCTCCAGGCAGAACAGCTTTTAGCACTGCTGTTCTCAGGAAGAAGCTTCAGGGTCAGTTACTTTCATTTGTTGTTTCTTCCCTAAGGAATAACTAGGTTTGCATGAACAGAGCAGTCTAGCTTGGCTTAGACCATGCGTGTGGGGGAAGGTGGAAAAAGACTGAGTGGGCCAGAGAAGGCAACAAGAAAATTGCAGTGCAAATGCTGTGTTTACAAATGCTGCACCAACCTACAACAATTTCCTCAGCTGCTCAGGCAAATCATTAAACCAAACCCCAAACAATGGACACGAGATAGAAAAAAGCGGCACCATCTCATCCTTCACTCTGAGGGTAGGTGGAAGGGCAAGGATGTTCCATACAAAGCTCCTAAGAGGACAACAGAGGAAGTCTTTAGTTTTCCCTGGGAATTAAGCACTTGGCTTCTGGCTGCAGGAAAGTCAGCCACAAATCTCACCACAGTAGAACAGCACCTCCAAGGAACAGTATATACAAGTGTCAGAGCTAGACAGGACTCTGAAAAAGCCATTGCAAAAAAGTGGTAATTTGGTGCACAGAAAAAGGTGAGTGAAGTCAAAAGGAACACAAGGACTGCCTACTCTGACCATGAAAGCACAGCTTTACTGGGGCCCAGCCTACCCAGCACTGTTACCGTTATAGGTTTCTATTTTTATCTGGACAGTGAAAATGTAGATGATGTAGTCAGAAGCTTCTCACCACTTCACCGACTACTTTTTCTTATTTGAAGTTCATGAAGGAATGTATAAACACTCCATTTATCATCTGTACAAGCACGAGTGTTCAATGCCCTGTATGCCTACTTCATTTCTTTGGATTATCATTGACACCTGCTTAATTCTTTGACTCCAAGTTTATTTGCAAGTACCTTTTATGGCTGCTTTGCAGAAAGCCATGCCCTAAGAGCCTGACAGATTGCCAGCTCACTTCATTAAAAAGCCTCCCGTGGCAACAGCTTTCTTCCACTGCTGACCAGGGCTGTGTTTGAACTGATGACCCTAAACTGAAGTGCTCCACATGTTGACTGCTGGCTATAACAAGTCACCCTGTAACCTGCGAGTACGGGAAATTCTTGAAATGGAACCTTCTTTAACTGTGGCAGCTGTTATTCCCCTAGAAAAACAGAAGAGCTAGTAAATATGCTTTTACAGTCATCTCTAAGCCTCTAGAAATTACTCTCCTTTCTTTTCCTTGACACGCCTTCCCTCCTCTTGAATATTCAGAATTTTCTATTACCCCAGCAGATTTTAGAATACATTCTTTAATCCCTTTGTTGATTGACAACTTCACTTAAGATTTTGTCTTCACGATCTTGAGATTACTAACATGGTCAAACTCTGCTCTTCAAACAGCTTGTAAAGTTAGGATTGAACAATAAGGGGTGGGGGAAATGAATTTAGCATCAGAGAGACAGAACAATTCTGGCTCCTAGGGTTGGGCAAGCCTTGGAAAAGACTACAAGACTTCTTGCCATCACACTGCAGATCACCTGCCAAATAGTAACAAAAAACACCACAGAACATAAAAAAAAAAGGACAAACACACACACAAAAACCCAACAACTAAAAAGACCACAAAAAACCCCACTTTGAGATCCAGTTACCACCACCCTGAAACGCAAAGGAACAGGCAACACCACAGAGCTGATAGCCTCCACCCTTGCTGCAGCAACAGAGCCTGCCAACCAGCCATTTATCAAGACTCCACAGCCAAACTGCAAAACACTCCTTGTGAGACTTTTGTCAACTGTCCCAGCTCAGGTTAATACCAAAACCCCAGTTTGTTACAGACAGAACCTGTGAGAAGTTTCACTTCACAGAGAATGTGACCAAGAAGGTGCTGCTTCAACACCTCGTCAACTTAACAGTTCTGTTAGGTCTAATATTAGAATACTAGAAATCTACTAATGGTAACTGCTTTTATTAGCCTTTAAAGTTTTTTCCATGGCAGCATCTCTGATTCCTCTCTCACAATCTTCAAGTACAAGGGTGCACGGCTGCTTCACTATTTTCTGAAGATGGCATGGGGAGAAAGACTAAGGACAGCTAAAAAAAAACAAAACAAAAAACAAAACACCACACCACAACAAAACAAACAAACAAAAACTCAAACAAAGTCTGTGCACTCTGCAGTTCTCCAGGCTGAGCTTTTTGCCACAGTATCTGGTCACACGTTGAGCTTTACAAATGCACGAGGTAAAGGCAGCCTCTTCCCTGGGAGTGTCAAGCACATCAGGACCTGCATCCACAACACGGTTCCCAGAGGTTACCACAAGCAAGATTCCTCTTCTGCTGATGCACCTTAGACACTCTGAGATGATAAGCCTTGGGTGTTATAAAGAGGGGAAGCTACAATTACCTGCATTCTCCTGTACTGAAGCTCTTAAGATGAATCGTGCTGCACAAGCACCTTTTTACCCGCTCTGCTGAGAGGCCTCTCTGAGCAGTGCTCACACACAGACCTGCTCTCTCCAAAGCTGCTGTGCCACAAACCTGGAATTCCTTCCCTCCACAGCTGATGCCTCACTAACCTTGACAGAACAAAACAAAATGAGGAGAAACACCCAAGCCTTTCAAGTCTAATTCCTGAAGCCATTTAGACACTGAAAACAAAACTGTTTGATCAGCATACAGCAACAAGACAGGAATGGCTCGGTCCCTGAAAAGACTCTGAAGGGAAAAGGAAAACACAGCACAAAGATGTGTTTCACTACTGCTGCCTCAAGGACCTAAAGATAACTAGCACACGAGTATTTCTCAATTTGTAGTACCTTACATGCCCTCTTGACCAATTCTTGACCCAGAAAAAATGGCCTAAAGGGACAGAGAGGAAACCACATGAATATTTATGCTCTTTAAGAACAATAATATGTGTGTTGAAAACATGCAAAATATAAACAGTTTACTAAGGGTCGGATTTTGAGCGTTCCATTGTCCAGTCAAAATTTTGTTTATAAACTATTACACGAATCAATCTTAAAAAACCTGTCGACCTCCTGCTCAAAATAAGCAAAGTGTTAGTCCTTGAAATCTCACACAAGCAGTAATTATTTTTAGACTAAAGGATACTAAGTGAAGGTTATGAAGAGAGCAATGTCATTTGCAAATAAGCTCTCTGAAGCAGGAAACATCTGAATTAGGGCTTGTTGCTGTTCAAAACAAGTTATCTGGCATTTCTTGCCAAAGGCATGTTTTACATACACAAAGGGGCTGGTTTCCAGAAACAAGATACATCTGTCACTCTTGAGCACCTGTGACAGAGGCTGAGACTCCAGAATAAGATACAATAACAGAAGAAAGACCCTTCTCCTACTCATCTTGAAGTTCAGAGCACTTTGGGTGCCTCAAAGAGAAAAAGGGAAAGGAAGGCACACAAAGTGAGAGGAAGCAGAAGGAGGGATGGCTTCGCTTCAACAACAGGCAGGTACAGACACAATTTAACTCACGTAACACAACCATGGAGATCACACGAGCTCATCAAATACATCCCTCAGCACAGACTGGTAGGGCAGGAGGAAGGTGCAATCACATGGTAACACTGGACATTCCTACTCCTCTCCCATCACACAGCCTACCAGTGCCCTGCTTCTCACTGATAGCTGAGCCAGGAGCTGTCAGTATCTTGAATGATCAACTCCTGACACCAGATGAGACTCAGATGTAAGGATGATGACTAGCCCTGTTGCACTATGGACAGTTTGAGATCAAAGATGTAAAAACTGTTCTCTCCCAGCCTCCTAATTAGATTTCAGCAGTGGAAAAGAGACTGGCCTGCATACTCCACATTTTTGCACCAGCAAGGAAGGACAGGTTAGTACAAGTGCCTCTTGAAAATATCCTGTCAGAACCTTCCCTGTCAGGTCATATTTCTGGGCTTGTTCTCTTAGCTGTGACAAAAGCTACTCCACATAACTATGTTCATCTCACTGAAACAACTTTTTGGGAGTATGAGTATCAGAAATACGTTTTATGGGTAGGTGGATTTCCACACACTCCTCCTGTATGTTTATTTTGCAGATTATGAAACACATAAGTCTTTGGGTGCTTCATATTCAAAGGCAGATATTTGTTTATTTAAAGTTCCAGTCCTTTTTATTCTTATTGCTCCCCACGTATACTCCTTACCCTGACAACTTAGAGGACTAAATATCAAATGCAGTAGCATTTACAAGACTCAAGACCTTGCCAGATCCAAGTCCTTCATGCTTTATCCCCCACTATGTCCCTCAAATAAGCTTTATTCAAGTTACAACCAGCTGCATTATTCTTTTAAACAATTATTAAGAATAAAGCAATATTTGATGCTGTCTCTTGAGAAAGGCATCACACTTGCAGACACTGTTCTTTGAGATAAATCCAACTTCTTCTAGAGCTGAGGTTGGCACATGGGGACCATGAAACTCCTGATGGGAGGAACGAAACTGAAAGGTAGCAGCTCTACCTCATAAGTTCGAGAAGCAGCTTAAATCTCTTCCCATCAATCACAAGTACTTGTGTTTATGGCTCAGCATTTTCTTCAGTATGGTATCTCCACACAGTAGTAAACAAGTTCTAGACTAACTACATTAGAGCTGGAAGCAAACATTTTCATCTTACATATACTCTCAGACAATCCAAATATTAAATTACTTTATTCTGTTTCTCTTCATTCTAGAACACTCTGGATTCATGACTATGAAACCAAGACCAAATTTCTGAACCATCCAGAAGTTTCAAAGCTCATACTCTTAGCTAGAAAAGATTTGGATTTTTAAAATTAATTTCTTCAACAAGACTTGTGATGACATAAATATCTTCGTACCAGCCGTGGCTACCAAGCTCTGCAACATGGAAAGAATGTTGGGAAATGTTAGAGTAATGCTGTTAGAAAAATCATGGAATGGTTTGGGTTGGAACCTTAAAGACCATCTAATTCCAACACCCTGCCATGGACAGGGACACCTTTCACTAGACCAGGTTGCTCAGAACTCCATCCAGCCTGACCTTGAACACTGGCAGGGATAGGGAATCCACAGCTTCTCTGGGCAACCTGTTCCAGTGCCTCACCACCCTCATAGGAAAGAATTTTTCCTAATATCTAATCTAAACCCAAAGTAGACAGAAAAGGAAAAGCTAAATCTATAGCCACTCCCCTACATCAGCCTGAGCCCAACTCCAACTGGGAAGGAGAAAAAGTCTGTGATCAGCAGACTACCCAAGTTGTTCTAGAAGAAGAGATGTGTTGGTATGCAGCTGCCGCGTGCCCAGCCTATCTTTTCTGATGATGCTATAAATAGGCTTCTTTGGACAGCACAGCTCCCCCCTCCCCAGCTCTTCTTGGGGGCTGGAACTAGATGATCTTTAATGTTGCTTCCAATCCAAACCATTCCGTGACTCTGTGAACCACTGCAACTCCCAAATATTTCTCTCAATTAAGAAGCACCACAAGCACTTAGAAACCACTCACTGAATAACAAGCAAACCTGCTGCTCTCCTACACAACAAGCACACTGTGCCCTGAACTTGAAAGAATCCTTATGGCAGTATTCCTGAATCCAGAAGGAAGGCTTTACAGTAAGCACTAAACAAACATGCAACTAGGGCTGCTTTAAAGAGGCTACTTCACCTGATAAAGTGATGGAAATAACACTGATAACATCTTAGAAGGATGAAGCCCCAGCTTATCTTAACAGCACAAGTGGCAGGGTGTAAAAACAGCACAAGTGGCAGTACAGCCTTCCCCATATTTCTACCTGCTTTAAGACAAGGGGAAATGAGGGAGGCAATAACTCAAACTCTTCCTGAACTTAAGCACAGAAAGACAATCTCCCTTCAGGGCCTTACAATCTTACTACTTACAATCTTCAAAGAACTCTTAGCTAAAGAGTCAACCAGAGGAGCGATGTGCCCAGAAGTTGCCCTGGCAATGAGCAGATAAGGGATTTGCAAACCTGCTTCATTATGTACTGAGTCACTTAGGTGGTTTTATATCAAGAAGATCACAAAATTCACAGCTAGCAGGTCAGTTCCAAGGGGAGACTTCAACTTCCATCCTATAAATCACCATCAAGATATTTGTATAACTGTGGATTAACAGGCTCTTCTGACATATGAATATACTTTCAGTTAACATTTGGTGTATGGACTCTACTGCTAATATTTCTTTAAGATCCAACTGCTTATGTTTTGTGTCTGCTAAATCTATTTGTGAAGTCTCATCAACAGAGACCAACTTCAGAGAGAACCATCTCTAGGTTTACTGTGTAAGTGAGCAGAAGTCAAATATTAGTCTCTGAGTAAAGTGCAAAACCATAAGAGTTTGTAGTCTTAATTCCCACACAAACAGAATGTCCTTCAAAAAGGAGTTTCACTGAAGAGTTCCTGGTCTCTATCACACATCATCTTTCCTTTGAAGAGCTAACAACCTATTCCAAGTAATGGAGACTTATCAATAAAACATTTCATTTCACACAAAGCCACAAAAAGTGAGGGTTGCTGGAGCAAAGTCCAAACCCCTGATTAGGAAAAGAATATTATCTTAAGACTCAAAGGGGGACCACTAGCACCAGTGCTGGAAAAACTAGGGGAGACAGATCATCAGCACACAGACTGTCACAGGCAGGAGTTAAAAGCAAGATCCTAAAGTTGTCTCTATCCTCAACATGGAAGTAACCCTGGAATCTCTGTGACCAGGTGGTGTGATTCAGGACCATTGAGCTTGATGCTATCAGCAATATATTTCACTATGTGCTTCTAACAAAGCATTCTTTCCTCACAGAGTGGTGGAATTAGAGTACACAGGTACAAGAGGGCAGAAAAACTAGTTCCCAACCCTCTGCAGAAGACCTATTCAACATCTACTTTGCGCTGACAAGAAAGTTTCTCCTTAACAGCTCACAGCAAGATACCCAAGGCAACAGGGAAAATCAAGACAGGAGTGTAACTGTGTAGTTGGCCTTTCCTGTTATGGCCTTCAAAGTCTAAATGAAATGCAGGTTGATTAATTTATCACATACTTTAAAAACTCTGAGAGGACATCAAGCTCACATAATGCAAAACCTTTCCTAATTCAGAGTCCTGTTCTAAAGAGAGGGTTGTGAAAACACTCTCTAGAATAAGCATTTATTCCAGGCTCCAAAGATATTTTTCTAGAAATTGATAAGTTTCTCAATTCAGAGTTACTTTCCAATAAACCAATTTGTCCAGAGTCACAGGTTTTCAAGGATTCAAGCTTCTCATATGGTTGGATCTAACTTGAAGCTTATTCTTGGATTTATCAATGTATTCCTTAAAAATAAGAAATAATGACCAAAAAAAAGAAATCTTAAATCCTTTATGTGTCAAATTACTCTAATCTCATTGGCAGAGCTACTAAATGGCATAACAGATGACTGTATAACACAAAGGTATTCAAATTTTAAAAACTGATACCTTGGGTTTATGGCACTTCACTCTTTAGCACTCTAACAATAGTTTTTTTACTCAGTTTCTCTAAAATGCACATCTCATCTCTAACCATTCATTTTGAACAGGCCTATAACACTCTATCAGATGAGCTCCTTTCAGAAGAACTACAGTATCTACACATTTAAATCCCACAGAGCCTTACCATGATTTTTCTTTAGGGCCTCTAGGAAGCCCTACTAGAAGCAAAGAGACAGCTGCTCCTGACTGAACTGTTCCTAATTCTAGAAAGGATTCCTCAAGAGACTGGGACCACACCTACGGGTGCAGAACATGACATCCTCATCATCATGTTTAGGATGACACCAATCCTCCTGACTGGTGCAAGAACAGCTTCCATTCACACAGGTATCCACACTGTTGTTTTACTGTGAAGGTTTCTGGCACAGTCATATGCACGGGGACTTGACACAAACCCCAAACTAAAGAACACTCTCAGCCAAGTTCTCCTGTTCTGCACTTGTGCCAACATTCCTCCCTTTTTCCTACAGATGCCAGTCCAGACCCTCACCCTAGCAGTATAAATTCACTTGAACACTGAAATGCTGCCCTACTCAAGGGGACAACACACATGCACAAACACATCCTGTGCACGCACAGCTCTCCCCAGTCAGTCTGTAACACTTCAACACGGGGACACAGATCTGGCTCTCCAAGAGCACTATCAGTCCTGTAACAAAGTCCAGGGCAAGCTGACAGCAGCTGGTGATAGAGCCAAGCCCTCTCCTAAAAACATCAACTCTATAGTTATCTTCCTCACACAGAGTGCTTTGTGCTCCTCCTAACATGGAGCTTTCCTGACAAGAGAGGAGAAAGGCTGAGAGAGCAAGAGGCAGAGCGGCTGTTTTGGTTTATGGGCCACGGCCCAGTAAAGCAGATAGCCCTGGCACATCAGATAACACTGCAAACATGAGCATTCCTTGGGAAGAGAATGGGAAAAGGTTTGTAACATGCACAGTCAGAAAGATGCTGCATGTCTACACCTCACTGTAAACTACAAAAAGCAGTGGCGCCCTCCCCATTTAGAGGGACAGCTGCTGAGAATTAGGTACTCAGAAGTTTTCTTTGGGATTCCCTTATTCCATCTCTATAACACTCAAAGCAAGGCTTTTAATGCATGCTTCAGACTTATCTCTCCTATTTGTAGCAAAGAAGTTTTATTTAGGCAGGACTTCTGTTGCACATTATTGCAGTACTTAAACCCAGTTTTTAAAGAAGAGACTAGAATAGAGCAACTGTGCCAGAACTGGGCTAATGTCAACAGAACTGTCTTCAGCCAAGGGGCACAGTAACCCCACCAAATCAAGTGTGACTATTTGTTGCCCCTCTTCTGTTTCATGGAAGAAAAACAGCACTTTAATAAGTGCAGCTTTGTGAGATGAAGAGCTCTCCCCAGCTGTAAAGTCTGAACTCCATAAGCAGAAGAGAACATAATGCTTCTACAAACCAGACTGCATTCATGCCCTAATACCTATTAAATTTCTTCAAATCCAGTGTGTTCTCTTGTCCTAGTAATGTTTATAGTCTTTTCAGCACAAGAGAAAACCAGCCATGCAACAGAAAATCTGAACATGACGCACTGTCAAGCTGACAAAAATAAAACCGGAATTTCACTTGCTCTGTTAGCACAGCACACACTGGAGTTGAAACCTGTAAGTAGCAGAGCATTTGCAAGGAAACAGAACAGTCAAGATAAGGGCATTTCTTCCACAGGCTGAAATGAATCTCCACTGCTTACTCATAACAAAAGTAGTGAGCATAAGCTTGGAAAAGAGTGAAGTAATTAGAGTTCCAACTGTAACTGTGGCTGCAATTACACAAAGACATGAAAAACAACTCAAAAATTTTACTAATGCAAACTGCAAGCACTGGATAGTGCTGCTTTAGACTATGCAACAATAGTAGGAAATGGAAGTATCTTGCCTTTTTCAGTCAAAACATACAGAACAAACACACTATGAACACTAACCATCTTCCAAGCAGCCACTCTCCCACAGACAGGCAGAAATTTTCAACTCCGATAAAAACCTCCAAAGTCAAAGCTGTTTCACTAAGAACCAAGCAGAGCCCTTTCCTCTCACAGTCCAGATCTGACCCTCTGCTTCCCCCTGGCACCTACTGGAAAAGCACAAAGCAAATGATTCACTTTCTCTCTGATAACCACGCCACAGAAAGGAAGCTGTCTAGCATTTAAATGATTACAGTGGGCCTTTTCCTTCCCATTAACTAACCTTATGTATTCTCTCTGTATCTTCACCTCTGACACATCACCAGGATCAGAGACTTGGATTTCTGATCATTAATCTTGTTTTGCTGTGGAATGTACTGAATTCACAGTTCACTGTGGGTATCAAAAGAGAAAAGGCACAAAGATGACATCTGCCTTGGATCCCAAAATACCTTCAATAGATCACCTGAATTCAGGTTTGTAAGGAAGGCCACTTGGAAAGGTACAACCACCAGTCTAGTATAATGAAACTTATCCTAAAGAGAGAAGGTACCTTTCGCCTAAAGATTCTGGTTGCAGCATTGCCTGGGCTTAGAGAGGACTTATTCCTATGTCAGAAAGCTCTAGGGACTACAACAGGAGCGAGACTCCAGCAAACAGGGATACAGCAGATTCTTGCTACAACTACAGCAGAGCAGAAGAGGATTGGGAAAAGATGCCTTTCACTTGTCTTTAACCAGAGATCTGGAACACACATGGGGGCTGAAGACATAGCTCAATCCCAGAACAAATGCCTCCTATGCCTCCAATCAGGACATGTAGTTCCAGCTTGGATGTGTGAACTCTGCTCTAACCGCCAAGAAAGGAGGGGATTTCTGTCTTTAGGACAGAAGTTACAACAGCACAGTTTACAGCAGCCAAGACACACAACTTGATTATTATTATTTTTTACTACTGATGTTTACCAACAAAACAGCTCAAGTTGTGCCTTCATATTCAGCAAGTCAGCCATTCAAAAAAAACATCCTCAGAAATCTGTGAAGGTATCTCAGATGAGGCTGTGAAAGAACTAGGCAGATGAGGGAAAGCAGCAAGTCATTTGCTCATGCAAGTGTTTTAAAAAGTCATAACTGAGCCAAAAAAAGCAACCATGCACACTTTCTTCAGCTGGCAAACCACACGTTCTCATATTTGTCCCTTATGCTCTTAAGTAAAAGAAGAAAATAGAGTGATTAGTCTAGGGGTTGTTTTGATTTCTTTTCATGCCTCATCACCAGTGCCAGTGCAAGTCTAAGAATCATTCACTGATTATCCTTCTACAAAACCACAAGTGAGCACTTCTGCATATATAGAAAAACCTCCCCCTCTCAACTGAAAGTGTTAAAATCAGTTGTAGAATTCTGAAGTCTCTCAAAAGTCCAATAAAAATATAAGTCAGATTTGCTATAGTGAATAATCTGGCATAAGAAGACAGAAGCCACATATAGCTGCTCTGCTTACTTCCCCCTTCTGAAGGCAGTAGTACCGATTTCAAACTTTTCTTGTTACTCTGTTATTTCATCCCTATTAACATGCCAAGCAGGAGCAGGAAGAGCTTCATGAGTTTCCATACATTAGCCCTGGCAAACTTGAGCTCCCTCTTTTGTATCAGTTAACTTGAAGCACACAGAGAAAGGTCTCCGAGATACAACCTGACAACTTGTGAAATTCAATTCCATAAATTAATTTACAAGCAAATAACTCATTGTGACCAGGAAAACAAAAAAGGCACACAGGAACAAACAGGGGAGAAAGCATCTGCAGTTATACTGGTCGATATTAAAAAAGCACACCCGAGGGCATAGTGATTTCGAGGGAGGAAATCCACCCAGTGGGAAACATCAGATCTAGATGCAGCACACACTGTCTCATACCAGAAGCAATGTCACATATTCCAATACGAACAACTGGTTCACTACCGAGTTGCAAAAAGGGTGACTGTGAGCATATTGATCCTCAGGTATCAACTCCAATTCAGTTCAAGTCTGAAATTCCTGGACTGCCTACTAATTCATTACTTTCCACTGTATGAAATGCTTTGTGCACTGATTTTCCCTGCCTCCATTTTTTTTTTCACCTGCTGTAGCAGAACACCTTAAGAAACCAGCAGCTATGACTGCTGCCAGAAGCAGAACTACACCACAAATTGTTGTACTCTACATTTCAGTACCACTCTGAGGACTGGCAAAGTTATATAAAGTTAGGGCACCAATTAGTTTACACATCAGTAGGTGGAATGTTTGCAGGGAAGAATCCCAGCTTAGTCCATACTCAAGACCTGTGTTTATTACATTGACAAAGCCAATAAACAGTAATAAACCCAGGAACGTTTATTTCTTGGTTTTCTGGAAAAAAAAAGGCACTTAATGTTTCAAAATTACAAAAAGGGCTGGCTAATTAATAACTTGGGGCTGCCCTGAGAAATAGAAGTCTTCAGAGGTAGAGAGTTATAAGCACGAACAGAAACATTTGGACAAAAACAACAAAATACACACTGAAACAACAGTTAAAGAAAAAGATATTGTGCTAAAAGCAAAACCAGGCTGCCTCCACTAAATCAGTCCTCTGAAAAGGCCAAACACCTTTTAACAACAAGACTACCAAGAAATAGACAGTAACAGAGCAGAACACTATTCTTATTTCTCAAGTTATCTAGACTATGCAGTAAAATCATAGATTTTATCCATGTTCTTTTCTGTGAATCAGCACTCTTTCAATATTTAAACCAGAATGATAATTCCACCAATGAAAATATTTCAAAAATCAAATACTGAGGCTCTTGCTACAACATGATGTTGTTGAAGAAGTGGTTGGTTCATGGGGGCCATCAGGTATGACAGAAATTTCAGAAACCCCACAGGTGTAAAGGAAAGGCTTCAATAACGTTGCAAGCAGGCAAATAAAACACATTATTAATTTCTGAAACATTCTTGTAACTAAGCCCCAAATTTTAGCAGATTAGAATTTATAATGTATCTATAAATCACCAATTTCTTAAAAACAAGCCAGCACAGAGGGAAGGGGCATCTTTGTCACAGAATGGGCTCAATGAACACATCCCTAGAAATAACTCCCAACATGAAGTCCAATGAAACTGCCAATGTCACCACCAGCCACCCAAACTTAAAATTGCAGTGCATATAAAAAAGGGTTGTGAGGTTCACTCTAACACCATTTACTTTCCCTGCAGCATTACTACTCAGGGATATAAACAGTGTCACACAACAGTGGTTCCCATTCAAAAAGTCACCAAAGACAAGGAGCACAATTAATATTTTCAGCAAATGGTAGTTATGCTTAAAAATCCCCTAGGGTTCAAAACTCTCAACGGAAGAGAGGATAGAAAATTTTATTTTGCCTTTTAATACTCTTCCACAAGCACACATTTGTACACACTGTATGTGCCAAGTGGCACAGTTATAAGCTATCACGATTTTCCCAGGCCTGCATCTATTCACACCCACACTGGTATCTTGCAAGTCCATACCCATATTTATATGTAAAAACAGATGTGGGACTTCATCAGTACATGCATATTCATTAGTTGCTATTCATGCCCACAGACATGTATATCACATCTGCAAGACTTCCTGTTCCTGGGATCAGCATATTAAGAGACCTGGATTCTTATCCTGGCTGTGTCTAAGCTCATGAAGGTCAAGTACAGAACGCTAATGCTGCATTTCATCCATCTCTCTTCGAAACCTGAGGGGACATGGCCAGAAAGGCCGTGTAAAATGGCCAGAATACCTAGAGATGAAAGAACTCCAGTGTAATGTTAGATCAATAGTATTTTCACCGGTTTAAAAGGTAACACTGCTTTGCTAGATAAGGACAGGCTGCAGACAGAAACCCTGTAATGTTGCAAATGCCTATCTCACCTAGAGAGCAAAGTGCAGAACAAAGACAGCAAAACAACTATCAACATCACGCTCCTGAATACTCCACCCTGGTTTATAGGCAAGATCTGTGAAGCAGGAAAGGAAGCTGGGTCCTTTGTTTCCAGTTTTACTTCCCTTCAATTTCTCTTTAGGCTTTGTAGAGCTGAGTAACATTCAGATCCATCAGGGTTAGAACCTCTGATTGTTCTCCAGCATTTATTTTAAGACTGCACTGGCTATGCCTGGTTTACGCTCCTCCTTCCCAGAGCAGGCAGGGCATCTTATTTCAAGTCTCTCTGCAGAGCCAAACTCCATTCCTGAGAGTGGCTGCTCATCTTCGAGCAGTGAGACAAGTCACCTCCTGTCATTCTCCAAGTACAACGAGGATTTAAGACAATTCCACCCAACTGCTCCACAAACAAGTCCTGACACACAGTCTGCTCCTACTTCTTTTTACATGAAATCACCATCCCTAGGCCATGCTACGTAAAAGGTGCCCTCCCGAATCAGTGCCAAGCCCTTTGAAGGAATCACAAAGACGAACTACACGGTGGGAAACATCTCAGCATAACACAAATGGGTACTTAAAATATTCACCTGGAAACTGCCTTGGCAAAAAAAAAAAAAAAAAAGACAACCAAACAAACCACAAAACCACCACAGCTTTTTAGTGTTCCAGCATTTCACCAAGCTGCTTCTAATTGCCAATTAACAGGAAAATGCAGTCATGTCTTCAGCTATTAAAAGCTTCAATTTTTTTCACATATTCAGTAGTAATTAAGAATGAGCAAGTAGCATTTATTTTGCTAGTACAAATATTACGAGGTCAGGTACAAGAAGAGGCAGATTCTGTTGTAAAAACAGTTGATATAGGCAGAAGTGCCCATGGTCACAAGTGCCCAAACACACCTGAAGAAGCTGGCAGAGCTAAGAGGGAAAGCAGACAGCAGTTAACAGAACGACTACACTAAATACTGCTCCTTCTGATTCTCAGCTGGGACCCTGGAGACACAGAACATGGTCAGAATACAAGCCTAGAAACCAAAATTCTACACCAGAAATGAATAATGGCTGAATAGAAATGGTGATTTTATGGCACCTCATCTAACCACTAATTGTATTTTCTCTTATCTATTAATTTGTGTCCGTTGCCTCTTTCTTTTGCAGAAGCTGCAACCTTTTAACACTTCTTTTGGGAAAGTTCTTCCCTTTTGTCCACAGGTACCCAGTGTGTCAAGTACAAGACCATCAAGCAACAACTCTTCTTTGTCATTCACTTCTTCCTCCAAGCAGCATTGGCAGCAGCCCCATCTTCATCACTAATCATTCCCCCCTTGACTATAATGCCATCGTGATAGTGATGGGATCCCACAGTAAACCCAAGCGGTTTCACCATCTTTTATTCCAACAAGGCTATTTTTAAACCCAGATCAGTTTTCTGATAAGACTCTATGCAGACTTGGACAACTGTGCTGTAAGAGGAGGACACAGAACCCCAGGATTTAAAAAACATGCAATAGGAGGCAGGGGCATTGCCCAAAAGTCTCCTAAAAACCCTGCCTTTGTAATTGTTTTTCCTTTTGTATTTAGCTGTAATGATTGCTTCTGTTGTTTCACATCTGAAGAACCTGAAGGCCCTTAAAGCCTGTCTATTTACTGAAAAGGAATGCACTTCACCGAACAATGTAGTCATAGGAAAGCTGTATCTAAAGTCTGTTTAGAAAACAATGAACAATTGTCTTGATTTAGTATCTTCAGATCTGTAACTTCACTACTATCAATATTTAAACCAAGGGTAGAAACCAACTCTCATAGCAAGGACTATATTCACTTTATCCCACTGGCCCTGCAGTAACAGAGTTTAGCTGAGAAGAGTACTGGTTTTAATAATGCTGCCCTATCAGAAAAAGCAGGAAAAATCGTTCTTTTAAGGGAAAAGCAGAAGTCAAACAAGAAAGGAATTTTGTTTATTTGTTTCTAGAGTTGCATTTTTATTTAAGAAAACACAATGGAAAGCATAAAAACCTCAGAAGAATGAAGCAGACAACTGTGCCCTAAGGGAAAGGGAAGGAACACAGATGCTGCTCCAACAGCAGGCAAGAATTACCAGACTGTAGATCACTAAGTGGTGCAGAACTAAAGCCCCCCAGACCCAAAGTATATATTTATGGTTATACGTGGGCTTTCTTCTCCACAGTTGCCGTGCTACAGTACACCTGCTAAGCCTCTATTTCATCCTGTCTGTGGGGTTTTCTAAAGTCAATTTAACACCCACAGAAGACACTCAGCACATCTTTCAGGAGCCTGGGGATAGCAGCATTTACAAGATCACTTGCAAAGGGGACAAGCAGCAGCTATTACACTTCCACTGAAAAATCAAAATGAGTCTCTCAACAGATGCAGGACATTTGAACTGCTTCTCCCCTAACAAAAGGGCCTCCCAGAAAATATTTTCCTAAATGCCAGTCACATATGGATTTTTTTCCCTGGAGCACACATTCAAGGTCACTCAAACCCCAAAACCCTACTTTTTCCTCCATCTGGTTTCTGTGGATCCTCAGATACAGAACCCTTAAAAGCTTCTTCTCCCTTCACGGCATCATGTCCAAGCACTAGCAAAGCCTGCTGTGTTTTGCAGACTCCAGCATTAACCAGTGCTTCGTCCTACATTTACCCAAATTCTCTGGAACAGCGTGGCTATTTAATGGATTTCCCCACCGGTCCTGGACAAACACATGCCATGCACCAGATGTCCACTCACCCAGAAGCTCCCAGCCTGCCACCAAGGGGGGGAAAAAAAAAAAAAAGGAAAAAAAGGTGGGTAACGGCTCTTAATTCTTCTGTGCTCGGCTGAACAGCGTTCTCCCTCCTGTGTGCTGCATTCTGTAGAGCCACTGCAGTACTCAGAGCAAACCGGCTCGTAGGAGCAGCTGGAAAACAGCCGTGCATCTCCTAAGATGAACGAACGTAGGTGTCCATCCCAGACCGAGGGTGGTTCTTGCCCAGCAAACCTATCACCTACAGCCCCTAACCAGAGGGTGGGTCACAGTGACAAGTGCCCATTGGAAGGTGATAACTAGGGCAAGAGAGAATAATAAAGCCAGAAAAAAATTGCCCGCGTGTGTGTAGGAAGGGAAAAGAATAAGTGGAGCAAATAATGAGTGAAAGAATGGAGTCAGTATGCAAAGAAAATTATTTACTGAACAGACTATTCGTGCTGCTGACCTCAGTTCATTCCTCTCTAAGTTTTAACTCCTTACAGTCAGGGCTTTGTCTGGGAGAGAAGGTCACAGCTCATCTACTCAACTACCCTCCCATAACCATTGCAGGATGTAACAACCACGATCCTGCAGGTGAGGACTCGCCAGCAATGCTCTGCTGCTCCGTTTCAGAGCTCTAGTTAAAGTTCTCACAAATGAGAACATGCATACCAAAAGCCTGTTCAGTTCATGTTTTCCCTCTATACCTCTCAAGAAAAGCCCCTCTGAACCCAGAGCTGAAAAGGGTGGCTAAGGTTCATGTCGCCACCATTTTTAAGACCTTCACAGAAAGGTGAATTTTTCTGCAGTACCTGAATATTATCAGGTTATACAGAGGTGATGCCTGCCAAACATTCTTTTTCACAACAAGGACTGCTGTATGCAAGTTAATCTCACACCCATGACCTTGTTCTTGCCACCTAAAGATTTTGCTGTCAGAACTGAAACTCCATAAACACTGCACACATTTAACTGTGGCATAAACTCCAGTCTGCCACAGCAATTTGTATTTTGCACAGCAGGAGCTATCCCATCAAAGGGGAATACTAATATCTTTGCATTTCTACCTGGGGAAACAGGACGATATAGTTTTTTTACAACTGAAAAAATACATATATTAAGTCATCACTACATTTGAGAACAGGCTCACAGAATCTACTTGCTCTCAGATTCCCTGATTCTTATTAACAATATTATCTCCATACTGGAGCCTATATAATGAAGCAAGGAGCAAACCCCAGTTAAATCGTGCAATATGCACTCTAACGACCCAGCATTTAAAGAAACTTCTCCAAACAAGAAGCAAAGCACCTGACTTTGCAGACAGGCTGAAGGCTGCTCCCATTCTTAGGTCATCTGTCAAAGGACTCCATTCAGTCAAGGCAGGAATTAACACTGAGCATTTGCAATTGCCATTGTAGCAAATGAAGCACAAATCTAGTAAATAAGCCAACTTAGCTTAAGCTAAGACAGCTGTTAGAAGAACCAAGCTCCGCTACCCACTCTTGTGAATCATTTCCTGAATTGCCGTAATTAGCACAGCATTGTAAGGCAATTCATCCTCAAATCCAACAGAAGAAGTTAGCACTCATCTTAATTTACTATGTTAATCTCAGAGCACTTTATTCCCAGTCAATTACAGAGCCTTTCCTTCAAGACTCACCTCTGCTGCAACACCAACAGGAAAAGGAAGAACTGAGACCAGCATGCAGCAGGCACTGGCCTGCTGGGCCCAGTCTGACCTGTGCATCTTGAACCTACTTGGCCATCTTGTCTCTTCCTCTTTTTTCACTACCCTCTCTGTCAGCTTTGTTGTACTTCATGTTTCTGAAATTCTTTGCTTTCTTAAAAGTCTAGAACCAAAGCACTCTGCTCGACAGCTGAATGCACCAGCAGGTGCTGACTGTGAGAAAGCATCATGCCTGTAAGTTATCATCACTATTTGCATGAATGCCAACATTTTCCAGTACCATCAAAAAGGTCTTGACTGCCTGGGATGTTTTCCTGTATGCTGGTTGATCCCTATGGGTTTATGAAAACTGTTAGCTTCTCTCACACTTGGAGATCCAGACTTTTGATATTATAAACCTTGAGCTCATTGAGAGTTTGATGAAGCATAAAGTAAGCATAGTTTAACAGTCAAATGAACAACAAAGGGCCTTTTGTGATAGCTGGAGAGTACAGGAATGGAGCAGCAAGGGAATGAGGACTTGGAAAAAGACAATCCCTTATATCTAGAGGTGACACTCTGCAACGTGATTAATCATTTGATTTATCAGTGACATGATATGATTTCAAATGAATACAATAACTTGAAGTGTAATTGTTGTCCTGACACAACCCATCTGAAGACTTTAGATCAAGAAAGAAAATTATATAAAGTAGAAATGCTACAATACTGGAGGACTGATAGAGAAATCTGACCTCTTGAAAAACATTTTCTTTGAAATTTTTTGGCAGAGAGTAAACAGTAAAGTCCCCAGGATTTTGGCACAAGAAAGACTTACAAAATGCTTCTCCTAAAAAAGTAAAGTTATTTTTCTCATATAATAGTACCTTACTGCTCCCTGGGAGTTAGTTTCAAGGTGATTGTCTCAAGATGCAGCTCACCTTAAGATAGAAGAATTCACCACAGGTGAAAACAAGTCATCTCTTTATAGCAGAGAATGAAGGACAGTGCACAGCAGCCCCTGAAATTAAACATTTGGTTTTGGCAATGTATCAGTTTGGGAACATACACAATTTAAACTAGAGTAGAGGAATTCTGAGGAAGAAAAGTATGAAGTAAACAAGTTGTCTCCTAAACCAGTTTCAGTTAGCCTTAGAGAATAGCAGATACAAATGTACTTTTTCAATCTGTCCTTTCAGAGGATCAACTAAACATTTTAATTCCTTCTACCCTACCACTGCAGCATTTTAGGAGACTGTTGCTTCAATAACTATTTAAAAATAAACTCTCCAGAGAGCACACAGCACTAAAAACAAGCCTCTCCAGACTGATGAGACATCTAGACAATGGTCCAGAAAAGGGCACATTAGCAGAAGAATTCTCCTAAGGAGGAAGCAAACATCTCAAGTGACAGTCTGCAAGCAATTTAGCCGGTTTAGATCACAGCTGATACTATACCATTTCTAAATTAGCATTAACCAATTCCCCTCCAAGAAAATAACACAGCAAACTGGACAGCTAATCCAGCCCACCAGGCATGCCCTGGACACATTCTGCATTCCTACTGGCTCCCTCTATTAGCAACAGGTTTATGGCAATTCCATTGTTTCTCCTCCATGCACCAAAGAACTTTAAGATAGTAAAAGAGCCAGCAGGGGAAAAAAAAAGAAAATGCCTGTGGGGAACATGAAAAAGAATGAGGACAGTGGATTAAAGGAAGGAAAACATGCAGGAGGAGGAATCCAGAAGCAACACAGAATAACAAACCTTAACTCTGAGGTGCACTTTGAGGGCACCCAAAAAGCCAGTTTTCCAGTGGCACCATTCCCTGAAGTGCAAGAGTAAAATACCAGAAACACAGTCCCCCATTGCTGGGATGCCAGACTCCCTCTCAGTGCTACTGAAGTTCAGTCTAACCATAGCCAGAAGAAGGTTCTGCATTCTGGGAAGGCACTTGGTAGGAAGATGGGAGGGAGAAGTACAGCCCAAACCCAAACAAGCAGACCTGGAGGAGGTGAGAGGGGGGCTACATGTTGTATATACAGTGTACCTCTCAAAGATTTTCCTCTTATTCCAGGGTGAACACGGATCACACAACTCCTCCCTCCCCTCGTGCACCACACGGTGAATACACTCATGGCCCCACTGTGTGAAGGATGATATCAGCAGACTGCAGAACTGGCTCAACGTAGAAGCTGGAATACCTTATCCCTCTTCTGACTATGTTAAGTCCCATCACTATCTGGGTGGGAGTTGAGACTACAGAAATTGGAACAAGTGTGGTAGGGATGCTGAGAGGTGTCTGAGGGACGATTCAGAAGCAAGTCTACTCAATGTCATGAAGCCTGACCACACTGAGTAGAGCTCGAGATAAGGGAAGATGTGCAAGAGCATTTGTCCTGTAGGCAAACTGGTTATTCCAAGACACAGGTTCCCAGATGACACAAATATGTATGTCTCATAGATATATACCTCCTCATAAGCCCCCAGAGTTTTCATTTTGCAGCTTTATAAGTATCCCACTGAATGACTTGATGGTTGATTCACATCCTGAAATGAATTCACTGTCAAATAATATTCTATTCAATACTCTGAGCTTAGAGCTTCCCAGTATTTGCTATTCTAAACATCAATAGAAAAATCATACCTGCTTTCTTCCACTCCCATCTGCTTTATTTAAAAAAACAAAACAACTTAGAGCAGGGACTTCTTTACTATGCTTTTATGTAATATTTGGCACAGCAGAGCCCTGGCACAAGTGATGCAACAAGCATTGTATGTAATGCAGAAAAAACCAAGAAAACTATAAGGTGCAACGATGGGCTCAGCTGTAGCACATCTGCCTTTTCTCTGTGAGGGAACACTGAACACCATCACTGGAGAATTATTAGTGGAGATCTGCTACTGATGCTGTCATCTTCCAGATAACTCCTCCATTTTCATATGTACAAATTCCTATCTTTCTGAAGTACTGGAAGCAGACCAGGTATCACTGACACCCAACCTCCTCCTGTATTTCCTGGATGTGTAAGCAATCCTACTCTCCCTGGAAAGTCCACAGTACGTTTAGATTTGCTTATAATCATGAAGAAAAGTAACATGAGATCTGGAAGAAACTCGAAGTACCAGGTGGAAGGCACTGGCCTTCCCAGACTCACCAAGGAAACCCTACACAAAGCGTAACTCCAAACCAGCTTTCCTTTACAATCCTTTACAAGAGGCACAGTTCCTAAGAATTCTGAATGGGAGCCTTGCCATATTAGTGAATTAGTGAAGTGAATCATCAAAAGCATGCCACACTCCCCAAAACTGTTTACTCTTCCTGACATAGTCTAATATGGTTTTGTCTTTCCCAATCTGAGCACAACTCTGTTTATGCCAGATGGAGTACCATATACCATGTACACAGACTGCTATGAAAGAAATTACTTTCTCACACAAAAAAAGACTAGTGAAACATTGTTAGATCTGACTGTTTAAAGCATGACTCCTAGGCAAACACCTGCCTCCATTCCTTACTTCTGTGCACATCACCACAGAACAGAGGACATGAGGAAGTCTGTTGTCCTCCCCTTCGTTCCTTCAGTCACATAACCATGGTGTTGCAAGTGCTGGAGGACACTCATCACAAGATCCAGGGTAATCCATTACATGGGTATCACTGGATTGCTATCAATTGGGTTGGCACTCTTTAGAGTTTAATTTGGTTTCTGCTTGCTCTTAGATTCAATTCTTACATGAAACCTGGAAAAAAAAATGTAAGCAAGTGTTAAGTGGTGCAAATCACTACAACCTGCAGCACCTCATAAAAATGGAGCAGAGTTTATACCGTCCTTTTCACAGGACCAACAAGAGAAGCCCTTTTTAACAGTTGTGGAAGTTCACACAACACATTCAGAAACACAAAGAGAAGGACAAGAAGGGCCTCCCAACCATCCCGTTAAACCAAGGCAGTTCCATCAAGGCCATAAGGAGATAGAAATGTTAGATAGGACTCAGGTGGCCACAAGCACTTTCACTTGCTTGGTAGAGATAACAGGATATGATCCCACAAAAATGCTGCTGTTCTGCCTACATTTTAACTTACAGTGAGAACTCTCCCTACAGACTGGGGGTAAAGAGACCTTAGTAATTTGAAGGGATGTCACTATAAAAGCTATGCCATCCATTGTCACTGTAGTTCAAGAGTCACTTAGAAGAGCAGAAGATTATACCCTGAGACTTCCTGCGAAGTGCCACCCAAAGTTCGTTCCAAAGAATCTTTCAGCCCTGACAAAAAAGGATGTAACTCAGTAAAGTTTGAAAGAAGAGATTTATTGGAAGCCTTCAATGCAATGCAATGTCCTCTTCCCTCAACCACATCAGCTCCCAGCAAGCCTCGCCTCACTTCAAAGCACTGCATTTTCAGAGGAGTTATTTCCAAACAGCAGGGCAGAAAGCATTAATACAGAACAATTTTCCTGCTGGCCAAAGAGGAAGTTGATTCAGTAAGTGGGCTATTTCCCAGATTTTAATTAGGCTGAACAACTGGAATCCTAACACAGGCAAACACAGCAAAAGACCCGTAACATAAGACAAATATTCCTGGACTGAGGTTGGAAACAGTAAGCACAGAAAACTGAAAACTGCAAGATTTTACCTTAATTCTGTGTCCTACCACAATGTCTGTGATCATCAGTCTAAATGAGAACTTCAAAATACAATATGCTACATAGGAGCAGAACAAGAAAACACATCTCTTGTGCAGAGAGCCTCCAGCTCAAGGGATGAGATGATTGCTGGACAAGGGGATCGAAAGAAAGAAGGGAACACAGCAAAAAGGCAAAACCATTCCAGATAGGTAAGCAGAGGCCTATTCACTCTGCCACGTCATTCTGGTTCAGTCAGCTCATGACAGCAGAGAGTGTTAACAACTTCTCTGAAGGCAGAAGATGAGGCAGCTTCAAAGATGTTTATGGGACTCTTCTTCACGAAGACTGAAAAGCATCCATCTATCTTGCTCATCTCAGGATGAGCAAGGCTTTAGTAATGCCTAAAAGTTAGCAGCTTTAACAGGCAGGACTACATGTCAAATTCTCCACAGCATGCCACTCTAGATGACAGTCAGAAAGGGCCAGGAAAATCAGCTCATGTCTGTAGCTGTAGGACCCCACCTAGGAAAGATTTTCAGTAAAAATGGTCATTGTTTTGAACAGTTGAGTGTCGAGATGAAATCCAGACAAAGCAGGGGCAGCCTAGACTGGTTTTAACCATGTGGCTAGACACTAGAGATCATATCTCAAAGACACTGTGGAGAAAGAATGAAAAAAGGTTAACATATAACAAGGATAAAGATCTGGGAAGAAGGCAGAGATGGCAGGCTGAGAGGGACAGGAATGTAGGATAAAGGTTTTCCCCACAATTTCCACAGATTTCTTCAGTGCCCCTTCTCAAAAAATGAAAGGCAGTGTCTCATTTTGTCTATTGCCAAACCAACAGGTCCAGAAGAGTTCATCTCTCTTGGAGCAATCAAGTTTCTGTCCTCAGCAAGGAGCTATGATGCTACTGCCCACTTTAGCAGAACAGTTATGAACTCTCCTTAGGAAGTGTGGGATGAAATACATTTCTCTTTCCTAAAACTGAAATAATTCTATTGTTAATTTATTTCTGTCTAGAAAGAACAAGAACTTGCCTTTCCTTTCCTAGTTTTACTGAGTATTTTTGAATGGAGTAAATTTCAGTACCTAAAAAAAACAAAAACAAAACCCACAACAAAAACAAAGAAAAACATCCTTCAGTTTTCTCTTGCCACCAAGCCAAATAATTGCTGCTTGATTAAACTTCCAAAGGAAAAAAAAAAAAAAAAAGGCAGGGGGATATCAGAAGAGAGGTTTCCCACACAGGTGAACAACCTTCCATTCCCTAAATTGTTTCCCATATCTGGGCACTCCATTTCTATCACAAACCACTCCATACATAAGAGTATCACAATGCCTCTTCAAACCAAGGTACCACACAGGTAGAATAAGAAGAGCCATGTCAATTTATTGTTTACACAAAAATCAAACGCTATTAGAGCCTCTATCAGGTCATCAACTACATATTCCAACTACCCCAACTTTAGGAGGAATCTACAAGGACAGATAACAAATAATTCCTTGAAACAGAATTCACTGTGTGTCTCAAACACTCAGCTGAAATCTAAATGTTTTCATACCATTCACAAAAACCATCTATGAGCAGATCCTCATTCCTTGGAGCGTTCCTGGGGTTCTCCTAGAAGCACTTTTCTCCTTCTCCCTCTCCCTTGTGCAGTTACAACATGAGATGTCATTCATCTGGGGGAGGGAGGAGGAGAAAAAGGAAGGAAAGGGTGGTGATTTGATGTTCCTATGCTAGCTTACCTCTCGCTCTGTCTCCACGGTTTTGGGCTCCCCTCCCAGTAAATAAACAGTGCCTGCCTCTGGTATCTTATCACCTCACTTTCAAACAGCAGCATGAGCACCAGCATCACTGCTACTTTATTTCCACCATCAAATTATGAGCAGCAGCTCTGTAGATGACATCTGTTACATCCTGGTAGTTTGCAGGGGTCAGGTCAGACTCCGGTGCTGATGGGAGACCCAAGGAAAGCCCTGAGAGTAAGCTCAGCTCCCCAGTAGAGCTTATGTAAAATCCCCCTTCCTGGACTGAACAACGGGAAGTTTCCCCTCCTCCCCTTTTTAGAAGAAAGATGAAATTATCGTTAGGATCCACTACAGTGAAAGCACCTGCCCAGGAAACCTCCCTGGGATCACATTTGTGCTGGGAATCGCTCAGCAGTACTAGAAAAGCCTCACAGCACCTGGGAAAAGCTGCAGTTCACATCCACACATTAACAACAGAGAGTGTGTAAGAGCAGCCCCAGTGGCAGGTGTTTGCTCTGCTCGTGTCTCTGCACCTGTGCAAGGACCCTGCACACACCCTGACCAACAGCTACTCTGATGGAAGGTTTCAGTGTAGCTCCAGCTTCAGCCGTAGGTGAAAGGATTTTTCCACTCCAGCTTGTTAAGGTGTAGATCAACTGGCAGAGAAAAGACTCCTAAAAAAATCAGGCTGCAACACCAAAGAAAGTCCATGGACAAGCTCCGCTGTTGCTCTCACAGGCAATTTCCTGTGACACAGTGGAAGTTTTCTGTCTCTGCCAAGGACAGAGAGCAGCAGCACGAACTGTCCTCCCTTTACCTGGAATACCCTGGATACTACTGTGAGATGGCACTGGTAGAACAGCCCTTGTGTTTGCAAAGGAGAAAAAAAAACTAATCCATTCATGGATTAGTTAAGCTACTGAGAAGTCATTTTTAAATCCTGCAGGAAGAGAGGAATACATCCAACTAAAGACCAATCCCACCTCAGCCTTCCCCAAAAGCAATGTGTCATCAGCTCACCATTACCATGTGTACAACAGTAATTCAAGTTCTCTCATGGAAAAGTAACAGTGCCATAGCTTTATCAAGAGAGCTGCACCTGCAAAATAACTGAGATTTCTCATGTGAGGCATGTTTGCAGGATATTTGAAACCCAGAGAGGCAAGAAAGCTTAGAATAAAATGTCATCCTGACCTCAACCAGCTGTGTTTAGGTTTAGTCCACAAATATACAATCACACACTATTTAAAGACCCTTTCTTAACACACAGGATAGTCTGGAAAAGGATTTGTATTCACATTTACTGAATATTTAAATTCAGATACATGTCATTCATAATCAGCATAACTGTTATTTCTTCTGCACAAATACTTAAAAAAACAAACCTGGCAAAAGAGAACTATTTATGGTTGTCTTGTAACATTAGAGAGGAGTTCCTCTGTCCATTAATTTAATAACTACAGGATTTCCAGTGTCACCAATTAGCTATAAGGTGTGCCATACAGCTGTAATTTAGGATATGAACAAATACAACTCCAGCATATCTAGTTAATCCATCTACTTGCACACAAGTACTTTAGCAAGCTAAATACAAACATACTTGTTTCCTTAACTGCAGTGTGACTTTTGCAGCTGCAGATGAACGTTCAGTGGATGAACGTCTCGGTGGTTTAAAGGGACATGGCCAACTTCAATCTAACTTTAGTTTTGTGCAAGTAAGCTTTCAGAGACTCTCAGACCGGGAGAAATATTCCCATGATTGAAGAAGTTAACTCCCATGCAGTGAGTTATTTTTACCAAACACATCCCTGCAGCACAACGAACCCAAACACAAGTGCTGAAAATGTGACAGTAAGAAATAAGTAGAATAAGCACATTCTCTAAGAGAAATACAGAAAGAGGTATTAGCGTAACTATTGGGAAAAGCAGTCTATTTCAAGCAGGCTCTTAGTATACACAGAAAATCTTGTTTATTGGAGGCTTTCAAGCTGGGTTAACTTGTAGCTTTCTTTTCAAAGTTCATAACTAAAACATGCCTTAATGGATACAGTATCTGTATATCCAGCTCATCCAGTGAGGGGCCATTTATTTGCCCAGCTAAGCCCCCCACACTGACAGAGACAAGACCCCTGCACAGACAAAGTACATTTGAAGTGCAGAATAACCAAGCGCACCAATTTTAAGTCAAACCCTCAAAGAGGTTTTCCACAGATTTTTTTTTTCCTTTCGTTAAAACTTTCAAAGCAGTACAACAGAATGAACAAAGAAAGCAGCAATTTTTGTCACGTCAGACTTGACAATAACTTTTGTCGAGATGGAGGAATCCTTTCCAACTGCTCCCGAGCACTAGCCTCAAATGGATGACTGCATGAGGTAAGAGAGGACTTCTTCAGAATATAGAGTTAAGTTACTGCAGTGAATGGATAAGCAGGTTATTATTATGTGAGAAGGAAGCCTACGTTTAGAAGCAGCTAAGTACTAAACACCCTTAAACACGTCTTAGGACAACATCCTGCAGAGATTAAGCCCGCACCATAACACAATAACTAAACTAAAGGAACAGACACGCAGGCATTACAATCCCTTGCACTGCACTTATCTGAGATAACAATAAAAAGGCTGAAGGCGAGACAAGCAGCAGCCTGTGCGAGCCGCGGGCGGTGTATGCGGTGCCTCACGTAGAGGTGCCATAAGCCCTCTGACGACGGAAGCACCGGCGGCACTTCGTGACCCCGCGGCTGCCGTGCCGCGGGTCACCGGCGCTCCGGGCCGTGAGGCCGAGCGGCACCGGCGCCCGTCCGGGAGCAGGGGCAGCCCCCGCAGCGCCGCTCCTGCTCCTCCTCCCCCGGCTCTCGGGGACGAGCCGCGAGGTGCCTCTGCCCGAGCCGTGTAAGCGGGTCACGGCCCGGACCGCCCGCGGGGGTCGCGTCCCGCGGCGGTGCCCTGTGCCCGCCGCCCCGTGCCCGCCGCCCCGTGCCCGCCGTGCCCGCCGCCGCCGCTCCCCGCGCCGCGCACACCCCGCACTCCGCCGCGCCGGGGCCGCTCCCCCGGGCGGTGCCGAGGCGCGAAGCGGACGATCCCCGCCGCCCCACTCTGCCTCCCCGCGGCCCCGCCGGGGGTCACTTGCCTTGTCCTCATGCTGCTCATGCTGCTGCTGCTGTAGCCGCTGCCCGGGGCCGGAGCGCGGCGGGACCGGCCCGTCCCTGCCCGTCCCTGCCCGCCGCGGGAGGGGCGGCTGCGGCGGCGCGCGCGCACCTTGGCAGCTCGCGCGCCCGCGGCCCCGCCCACCCCGGCGCGCGCGGGCAAAGCCCCCTCCCCTCCCCGCGCGTCCCTCGGAGCGGCGCACGGAGGAAAAAAAGGGGGGAGGGCGGCGGAAAGCGGCGGCTCCAGCCCCTGGGCACGCGGCGAAGAGGAGCGGAGGAGAGCGACGGCAACGGGAAGGCAACAAGTGGCGGCGGCCAAGGCGGGTTGTTCCCCCCGCCGCCACGCGGTTCTCCCCTCCTCCCCCCACAGCCCCTCCGCGGTCCCGCTGCTCCCCCGCCCCCGCCCCCGCGGCAGTGGTTCGCTCCCAGCGCTCGAATCGCAACAGGCCGGGCGGGGATTGGCGGAGATGAAAAAAGAGGGCGGGGCGAGGCGCCGACCGTTTAACACACACACAGGTGGGGGGGCGGGGGCGCGCTCTGTGCGCCGGGAGCGCGCCGGGACGCGCGAGGGAGGCGCCGGTGGAGCCGGGACACGGCACCCGAGCAGCCCGCAAAAGGGGGAAAGGCGGCAAATCAGACCTAAAAAACGGCCGGGAAGGCGCTCGTAAAGTCGTCGCGAGAAAGGGCGAAATGCGTTTGTGGGGTCGGGGCTGGCTGGGGAGAAGCTGGGAGCGATGCTCGTAGCAACCCGCCCTGCTGGGATCCCGATGCGCTCGGGAAAAGGCTCCTGGAGCAGTGTTACAGAAGGCGAATGCTGCTCTGCTCCCGTTGTCCTTGTCTCCTGCTAATCGAGTCAGCCTGGGAGACCCAAATATTGCCTAATCCCTCGGGTGACACGGAGGTGACGGTGCTGGCACGGGCTGCGCAGGGAAACGACAGAGCCCTGGTCTCCAGGAGAGTGCTGAGAGGGGCACGGAAATGTTTCGTGTGTGCATGTAGGATCACAGGTGTAAGTATGCACATCTTCCCTTTCATTTGCTCTCAGAAGCCCCTGGTTCCCGACTGATCCAGCAGGCAGGAGGAGCACGCTCACGGCTGCCCAAAGATATACACATACGTTTGTATGCTGTTCATATATAAACGTGTCCTTCCAACCTGTGCACTTCAGCGTGTACAAGCAGTGCACACGTTTGTGCTGCCCTGGCCACACTCAGCTGAGACTGCCCTTGAGACCCTTCAGGCGAGGGAACCAGTCAGTGAGCACCAGAATGGAGCAGGAATGCAAACCAGGAATGCACCGTCCATGATTCAGGGATTAGGAATCAAGCACAAACCCGGGAAAATAGCAACAGAAATAAGTGCATCAGTCTTCCTTCAAATAGGCTTCTTCAGCAGAGATAATTCAAACACCTTTCACATCCAGAACCACACAGTCCCAATGGCGCTGGTACCAAAGCCACAGTCTCACAACCCTGCCTGAAGAGAAGTTTTGGTCTCTGTAGTCTATTAGGGATTTTGGCGTGAAAAGCAGTCAGGTGCTGCAAGAACACATGATAAAACACCAAACAGACGTCATTCATAAGAGATGCATAAAATGAGTTCATGATATGGCTGAGCAAATTCTTACTACAGTGTGGTGTGACAAATATCAGCCAGAAGTGCACAATTCCCAATTCACTGTCTATATCCATGTCTGAGAACAGATGGAGGAAAGCCTTTAGCTGATCTAAACTTGGCTCAACCCACCCTATTTACTGATGGAGTTTCCATGAGCATAGAAATTAGAGCTACTGGTTGCAATCACTGGAGAGCCTCAGCCTGCTGATTCAGCTTATGTGCTGGAAAATCTGGCAAGGACACCTGTCCTTACCTGAGCAGATGCACAAAGTCATGCCCATACAAGAACCAAAGGGTAGCAACATCAGGGAATTTTTCCCCCTTGGAAATCAGTGAAGGTCACTGACAGAGCAGCTCTTTCCAGGTGAGGCAGCAGCTTCTACCTGTTCATAACCAATATAACAAGGTGTCCTCCTTGGCAAAGCTGCAGGTTGGGGATGTGTTAGACTACTGAAAAATGAAAGCAGACTGAGGAGTAGGTTTACACAAAGTGATTTGGGAGACGTTTTAAAATGCTCTCACAGTGTGTGCAGTGATTACTGGCTGAGCGCTCCGACCAGTCAGGAGGAGGGCTGGCAGTTTAACAGTAATCTTTGTAAAGTGCTAATAAGGGCCCAAACAATTCCCATTAGGGAACTGGAGAGCCATCTGCACTGTAGCAGGAGGCTGCCTATGGCATCCACAGCAAGACTTGTACATCTTGGCTCGATATTTTGGAATCCAGCACCAGAGAGGCTTAGTCATATGACAGGGTTATTTGCATCATTATGCTGTTGGATTCCCAGAGAAGTTTTCACAATGCACTGTAAGAGGAAGGTTTAAACAAGTAGAACCAAAGGAAAAACAAAGCACTGTACTGCCTCTGCATGTCCCTTTTCACTGCATGCACGTGGTGCTCAGAGTGGGAGGAGGGTGGCAGGCAGTACCGTACAGAACTTTAGGCTCATAAAGCACACTCATAGAAACTGCAACATCGGTACAAAACGGGCTATTTTACAAAATAAAAGCAAGTTAAGGCAGCTGAAATCCCGCATCACAGCCTGGTAGAAGCTTGATGTTCCAGACTGGTGATGTGCAAGGGAAGTACCCCACTGCGTTTTCCCTGAGGGCTTTACAGAACTGCTGGTTTGCACTGGGCTGGGTAAGTCACCTCGCCCCAGCCAAGCAGTGATTGACTCCCTCTGAATTCGTGCCTGCAAGCTCTGTAAAAACTGGGTGTTGGCACTCCAGAAGTGACCGCTAGTAAGCACAGCAGCTGCTGAGGAAGCAATCCCAAACCAGCCCAGGGAAAATATTGTGGTTCAAGATTGAGGTTTTTAAAGGAGGTGAGCTGCTACTGTTCAAAATAAAGTCAGATTATAATACAGTGTCCCCTCTTGAAAAGCCTGTATGGCAAAATAAGGCCTGCCTTTCTTATGTATTCTGTTTGTAGGAGAAATTACTGAAGGTTCATAAGAGCCAGGTGTTGCTCCCAAGAGTAAGGGAGGGAAATTACAGAAGAAAATAGAAGAAAGTTTTTTGGTATCTCTACGATATCAAAGCTATTTTCACAGTAAAAATAGCCAGGGAATCTTAAATTCTATTCTGACAACCTTCCAAGGCTCAGGACTTGCCAGGTGCATGACTGCTCCTGGGGGAATTTGTAATCTCTTTAAAAACCAAGAACAGCAAATTCCACTGGAAGCATACTGTCCCGGAGCAGAGTCCCCACATCTGGAATTAGCAAGGAAAAACGCAGCAACTGGATTTTCCAACAAGAAGGCAATCACCAAACTACAGCACTGGAAGGGATACTGAGAGGTCATCTAACTCCATCCCTGCAAAAGCATTTCTGACCCATCTGTTTCACCCCTTAAAGACCTCCCCAGTGCTGCAGACACCACGGTCTATCCAGGCAAGATGTTCTTTTCTCACAATTCACTCGTTTTGCCTTTAAAAAAAGTTTTCCCTAATGATTAACCTGGATCTTTTCTACCATAATTTACATCTAGTTCTCATCCTACCCAATAGAAACAAAACATTTGTTCCTCTTACTCCTGCAATAGCATGAAGAGTTCTCTTGTCACTCCTTACTACATTCCCCGGACCTGAAACTCCATTTCTTCTTGCCTGTCCTGCCTGGTTTAGACTGTGAGACTGTTGATTCATGGTGTTCCCCTTTGGTGGCTCTCACTGTAGTCCATGTCTTTCCTCAATTTCTCTGTGCAGGAACAGCATGCAGCATTTTCCCAGTTGAGGCCTTACCAGTGTGATGCAGAATGGAAGGAGTACTTGGTGTGTTGTGCAAACATCCCTCCTGTTTATACATCTTATACCTTTACAGTGCCAGAGGGTTGTTTGTTTTTTTTTACTTTATACATCAATATTTGTAAAAGTCAAGGCCACAACATGAAACCAGAGCACCACTGAAGCACCTCCGTTGACAGGAACTCTCATCTACTGTATGCAAATGTTTCTGTTAAAAGTCACTGTATTTAAATTACCACCTGCTGGAAGCAGTTTGATAGGGGATCTCCTTGATGAGTTATAGTCTTGTTTTCTCATGCTCACATTTACTTGGACAGCTAGAGCCATTTTTTGTAATGTAAAAGTAATCTCTGTACAAATCAGCAGCTGAGCACTTCCAAAAGATGAACGGTTTCCAGAAGAAACTGAAGGACTAGTCTAGTCTAGAGAGGTGTTAAAATCTGCTGTCTTTGCAACTGTTGGCAGGAAGAATTGTCCAGTTCTGGAGGAAACACAGCACTGACTTCCTAAGCAATAACACAGGTATTCTGCCTGTGTTTGAAATGCAAGGTAGAAGTTACCAACCACCCAGCATTCTCCTGTTGCAAGTGATTATTCACTGCACAGGCATTTGAATAGCTGTAATATTTATGAAATGATGCTATCCAACCCCCTTCCACCACCCCTGAACACAAATGCACATACTAATCCGAACTGATGTTGTGTGCTGGGGTGGGAGCTGAGTTCCAAATAAATTGCTGTTGGTGTTTTGTCACAAGAAGACAAATACAAATCTAATTCACTTGAAAACAAACTACCATTTGGCTCACTAAGAAAAAGTAGAAACTTCTCTAGATAAAAACTTCTGCAGTTAAAGAGGGAAATAAAAAGATGGCCCATCAGAGACAGTAAATTTTGATCACGACAGTAAATTTCGATCAATTATTTCTAACCCTCCACACTGAGAAAATAAGCTTTCAAATAGGAACCAATAAGGAAAGTTTGTACATGCAAATCTGCTGAGTGTTCAGTATAGACTTTAGTACTTGGAAACATTCTAGGAATAAGAGAGGCTCTGGGTCTGTGCATACACACCATAGACAATTTCACTTGTTCTCAGATTTTTCCAAGCAGTAACATGCAAAATAGCAGCTGGATTGGCTGCTATGACTCAGGACTGTGGGCATATGAGAAGCTGATGAGAAACACACAACTTTCACTTCACTATACTGTAAAGTTTTAAGTAGAAGTAACCCAGAACAAAGGCTACACAAGGGCAGAAAACTCCCTCCCCAAACTGTACATTATGCTAAGGGCTGGGAAGAGTAGCCCAGCTGAGTTTCACTTCATGCTTCCTTTAGGAAGAACAACTCAAGTGTGTGAAGAGGTGCAGAATCAGCTAAAGCAGTAAAACAAGTGCTTGCCAATGAAGAAAATACAGATATGCAAGACGACAATAACCAGATGAAGTACTACTACACTGTTGCCATACTATGCAATTAATACATTAACCAAAAAATCAGAAGTACAGCATTTCCTTGTACTCACCAAAATGAACGGATTTAAATATACCACGGTGAAATGCAAGGAAAAGTCCTGCAAGGTCGTCATTGAGACACTTCATTGGTTCTTCATCTAATTTGGGCCATAAAATTCCATACAAGAGCTGCCTGTAAAGCTGAGACTGGTTTAGTCCATGCAGCACGAATTACAGTCTAAAAGGCATGTTTACTATTTGGAGTTTGGATTAATGGACAGCCTGAGCTGTGTTTCCTATACTTGTTTTTAAAGCAACAGCTTTTTACTCCTTTAACCAAGTACATAGAGCAGCTCCCTTGTGGTGTGGTCTAGAAATAACTGACAGCCCCAAACAGGTATGGGACAAACTCTTAACCGTGGCTGGGTTCTCTTCAGCAAAAGGCTCTGTTGTGCTGGTTGAGAACCTTATTGTTTTAGTAGTACTACTGGAATTGTCCTTTGACAAGCTGTAAAAAAGACCCTACCTATGTTCCATCCAAATTCATCACTGTTTAGAGAAGTATTAATAAAAAGGGAAAAGTAAATCAATGAAGTCACTTTATTGATCCTGAGAACGTGAAACTACTATTAATAAAACATGTTGATGTTGTTTTACGGATAGGTCAAAGTCCTGCTAAGGGTGTGTTTGTCATTCTAATTTATGTGCAGTTTCATCAACAAAGTATTTGCTATTGCAGTATTGTATTTATTCATCTCCTGTTTTCCTCCCCCACTGCCAGAACATCTGCTAAACGTTTCTGAATCTAAGCTTGTTGGGATAGGGCCCATTACTTTTACATATTTATGAACTGTGTGGTACACTGGCACTCATTCAGCACAGACCGCTTCCCAAGGCTCATGCGCGAATGACATCAACCGGTGTGGGTTTATGTGCAGGAGATCCACATGTGCAGGGGTCACAGAGGGGGTTAGAAATCCAGCTACATCCAGAAGTATTTAAGCTCCTCTGCTGCTGAGGAACAGAGCTATCTACCAATATATGAATGATGCAGGAATGCAGAAGAGGAAGAACAGGTATTTACAGTGTCCCCAGGAATAGTAATGAAGAGTAATGGGCTAAAACTGAGTGAAAAGACGTTGTATCTGACTCCATAAACATCCAGAAATATCACCAAAATATTTTTCAGTTCAGTCAAACAGTGCAACAAAACAAAAGCTACCATGCTTGTGTTAGTTATAACAGGCGGGACAAAGCAGAACACAGGACTGGTTCTGGGGATGGAAAAATGAACAAATAATTAATTTCTGATTTCTGGTTTGTTTGTGGTTTTTTTTCTTTCTGTAGTAGCCCAGCCTCTCATGCCAACACTCACACAGGCAGAGCTTTATGCTATTTACACACTGAGGGGAGTGTGTTGGGCCGTTATTGTGCAGGGCACTCACACACGTGACTCCCATTACACGAACAGTAGCCGTGTTCATAAACTGCCCTTCTGAGCCTGGGCTGAGTGGACCTGTCCCTATTTGCCTTCCCAGATGGTTTGCAAACAGTGCCTTTCCAAAGTCGAGGTTGTAAGATTTTCAAACCTCGTGAGAAAGAACGTACCCCGTCTCCTCTCAACTGTGAGAGCTCTGAGGATCATTTGTCTGCCTAAATCCATGCCAGCAAGAGCACAAGCACAATCACAGCCTAATAGTCTTAATGAGATTACAGCCAGAGATGCCCCAGTGCTGCCGTCTGGCCAAGGAACAGAACAAGCACCAAATTCATCTGGAGAAAAAAAAAAAATCTCCTTGGCTTTCATGTGACCAGGCTGAAGGTTGCTCAAGATTTCAGATCTACAGTGTACAAGATACCTTTGATTTTTTTTCTTATATTGCCTTTTTTTTTTTTTTAAATGCATTGTTTTTTTACAAAGCAGAATATTCTTTTCACAGATCTCTAGGACATTTTTCAGGACAGAATTAAAAACTGATGACCATTCTGCTCTGTAACCTTATTACATTTATAGATGCCTATTGTTAGCCATGCTAGATTGATTTCACCCATGGTTACTGTCTGTGTGCTTGGCTATGACATCCATGTGGTACAGTGTAGCGTAGTTGATCTTTGCCAATATAATAATTCTTTTTATCAGCAGTTTATCTGGTGCATCTGTTTATCTCACGGGAATGAAATAGCTTGTAACTCTATCCTACATAGGGCAATCTTTCTGCACCTGTTCAAGCATTTGATTTACTTACTGCTTAAATTCTTAATCTCAGCAAAAACAAATAAGTTAGCTTGTCTAACAAAGGCTGGAATGGTGAATGAAATGAAAAGCTGATATAGTACTGTATTAGCTGGCTAGAGCACAAAACCTGGTATTACGGTACAGATTGTGCAGTGCTCGCTGCAAACTGCAGATCTCATCGAGCTTGCCGTGAGAAACCTGCTGCTGACGGGTGAGGCTGCAGCTCCTGCAGGAATTCACGCCTAGGACAAAAAGCCAGCAGTGCATTCATGGATTTCGCGTGAAGCCTAGAGCCAGCACAAAAGAAAATCCCTCTCCTTAGACACGAGAACCCCCAGAATTTGATAGCTTATGACAAACAATAGATAACATTTGCAGCAGAAGGTACGAGAGGCCGGCTGGGTCAGTACTCACAGAGCGAGGCTGAGTAAGTGACCTTCTTCCCACATGAGTCAACTCCTCCCCGACAGGTGCTCATAGTTCGCCCGCCTCTGCAAGGGCTGCCATCTAAATTAGAGCCCCCTCGCCCTGCCCCCACACGGGTTTCTCCTTGGAGAGCTCGTACTAACAATCTTCTCTCTCTAGGCTCGCCAGGGAAAGCCAAAATTTAAAAGAAAATGGGTTCTCAGATGCAAATCGCCTCCTGTAAGTCTTTCCCGGAGCATCTCGCAGGGTCTCGGGGAGGCTGTGTGATGATGGGTCTGGCTGCCAATTCGTCACTGTTGCCACAGTAACGGAGCAGTGGTCCCCCGTGGCTTCCTAAGGCAGCGGCAATGGGAGCACCGAGCGTGTGTATTGCCTCCTCCTTTGAGGATTCCTCTGACCTGGGTAATCCACACATTTCTTTAAAAAAAGCTGTTTAATACAGAAGGTATTTCCCTCACACCCCACATACATACACCCCCCCCACACTTTCCGCCTTAGTTACTCCACTCACAGAGCTCTACAGCATCTTTAAACCTTGTTTGCATCGTAAAGGAAAGCTGGCATAACCCCGGGAGAGCCGCCGGCTTCCTCTGGGAAATAACCATGTCTTGTGAAAACAGGAGAAAAGAGACCTTGTTCTGGTAAACATGAACATGAGCACACGCTCAGCAGTGTTTGAAGAAGTGCTAGGACAGAGCGATATAATCTTGTCTCTGTGAGCAGGTGAACGAGCAGTTGAGACGGCAAAAGGGGATTTTTCTGCCAAGTGTTTCTCTGCCAACACAACCAGGCACGAGTGTGTCTGTGAGGCCCTATTACAGCGACGGGGAAGCTCGGGGCCGGCAGAATGCCTTTGTTCCTGTCCCCTCAACTGAAAAGTCTTGGCGTTATCCTTTCTGAGCCTTAATGTTGCTGTTTTCCATTTATTTTCGTTATAACATCGACATAACCGTTATCAGTAATGGTAGGCAGGACAGTCCACAGCAGCAGAGACCTACAGACCCTGGGCTGTAGTCAGAGAAGCAGCCAGGGCTGCAGAAGCAGGCGTTATTTTGCTGGACAATGAACAATTCAGCCTTGTTTTGGAAAGCAACTCCTTGGATAGTTAAATAATACCACTTGTTTATGAGACAGACTATTTATCTCATCTTCTTTAGAAAATGTTGCTAATGGTTCTTTGTTGCTTTCCTTATTATTCTCTCTTAAAGCCAAGTGCTTCTTTTAAGGTAATGGATTTCCTCTCTCAGGATGCCAGTAACAAACACAGCTCTGTGTGCATGTAGGTGGTGTGGACAAAAACAAACACACAAGTAAAACCCACACATCTGCTTTCTTAACTAAATTTCCTGCCCTCACATTCAACTCAGTTAGTTTGTGACACTCACTGTGACAGTGGCTCATCCCAAATTGTTAGGTAGGGACAGGCCTCCAGATGCCAAAATCCAAACATCATGACAAGGAGTTAAGTACCTTTTTGCCTCATATAATCTGAATCAGCAGAGATTGGACTAGTGCAGAACAACAGGATCAGCCAGAAGGGTTAAAAGACTTGAATTAGATTTTAAAAACTGTGAGTGGGCTAAAAAGAATCTCAAGCTTTAAAAGCAGTAACAACTCTAATCTATTTACTTGTCTTTGCCTTCAGACTGAGTTTTCTAGCTTTTCTCCAAAACACTATGAGGATTAGAAATTAATTTGGTTTAGAAAAAAACTTCAATTTCTCCTTCATTTACAGGATTCTGAAATGTGGGACTTGGAGAACATCACCAAATACAGTGATGGCCATGACAACACCACTAGGCTTGGCAGTGCAGAATATCTCTGCAAAGTAGGAAAATCCACCTAGGCCCAGCTCAGGAAGTCTGGAGCCTGCACATTAAAGATGCTGGATTTAACAGCACCACCCTCCCCACACATAGAGACACACCCACACACACCCTCCCTCCTTGCATGGTGGCTCAGTGTAGTGGCTTGTTCGAAATTAGTTATGAGTCCACTCAGAGTTATGAGTATCTGGTTCCACACAGATGTGGGGTTACTAAACCATATGAAGGCATGTTATAAAAGTTCCAGTTATCACAGGCATTTTGTGGCTGCTTCTTCAGTAATCTTAAATGAGAATGAAGTAAGATCAGAAACTGAGACACACACTTAGCTTTACAAAGGGAAAATGTTGGTCAGTACATATAATTAAATATATCTGTTTTGCTGACACTCCCTCCCCCGCCCCATCCCTCAGATATTTTTATGCTTGGCTTAGTGGAAAAGACTTGGTGCCTCTGGGTGTGATTGCATGAAGCCATTCAAAATGAAGCTGTCCCCTGAAGAAGACAATCCTGAGAAAGAATAGTGCTGGGCTAGCAGAGGGAATGAAAGCAGCAGAGGAATGAAGGGGAGAGGAGGTGGCTGGGCTTGGCCTGCGGCACTGAGAAGCCTTTTCCATTTGCAGCTTTATCTTCCTGCAGCCAGAGCTATTTAATGGGATCACAAGGGCTGCTGTACCATTACTTACAGAAGAGGGTATAAAAATGACAGCAGCTAATAAGCACCAATTTCTCATCAGTCGCCTCATCAAGCTAATTTCACAAACAGAACATTTCAGAGGCTAACGGGCTGGAAATGACATTCCGTCTGCTGCATCCCGACCAGTACAGAGAGAACACATCCCTGTGCCTGGACACTTCAGTCCCAGCCACAAACAAAAGGAGGGCTACCCTAAATGTATGTCCACAGGAGGACACAGACATCATAAAATGAGCTGGAACGCTAAAGACACAGCACAGTCATTCTTCCTAATGATTAGGAGACAACAGGAGCGGAAACACTGAATGTTCCTTTGTCCATAAATGTCCAGACCACATTCCTGGTTCTGAAGTTCCCTCACAGAAAGGAAGGCTTTGTCTGGAGCTCCTGACTGAGGACAGCAAGAAAACCTTAAAACCCAAAACTAACCCAAACTTGGTGGATCAGGGTGAAAAACACTCTTGAGGCCTTAGTTCAGAGGAGGCGTTCATGCTTCCAAGGGAAGAGGCTGGCTGATGTGAAGGGCAGAAACTGGACAGAGATGTGTGTGGTCTGAGAGCAGGATAAAGACAGGGAGTGTGTGTTTATGTGTGTAGGAAGGGAGCAGACTGTTGGTAGTGGGAGTGGAGTCCATGCACGTGAATTATAGATGTCAAAGCTGAAAAAGAGATGGTTGGCCTCTCCACTTTTCCTGCTTGTAGCTGCTGAAGATTTGAAAACTTGAATCTTCCACTCATTGTACCAAAGGAACTAATGCAGTATATCTGCTCTAGTGTCATCAATCACTAATTAGATAATTCTGACCAAAAAAAAAAAAAGTGTAAGATTGGTTCTTTCAAACATTGAGGTTCATTTTGCTCTTGGTATCACTAGCCAGGGTTTTTTAAACACACATTTAAATTTTTTTTCACTCTAATCTGTAGCTAGGCTTGTTCGGAAGTGTCTGTGCTTTCCATTTTTAAAATATGGGCCCACATTTAATAAGTTTTTGCTTGAAATCTTCTGGTGCACTGCTGGTAAAATTAACTCACAACCAGTTTTCAAGGCTATTGTAATGTTATCACCACACCACGATAGATTCTGTGCTAAATGATTTGGACATGCTAAGCTTTTTTCACAGTATTTCCACACCTGATTTTCATGGAGATCCTTGCTCCTACTTGTCTATACTCCTATTAACTGCTGCTATGGTCATGCATGTTATTGATGGGTTTCTGGAAAGCTCAGCAACTCAGCAATTTTATAACAGCATTATAAATAATTCAATCAACTGTTCCTCCCCGCATCTACTTCTCATTTATTAATGGACTTTCTTTCTAGGCAGTATTTTCTCATCTCTCATCACCATCCAATATATGTATATATATATACTTGGGGGAGGAATGTAATTAGTTTTGCGGTCCTTCTGCCAAAACTTCCACTGATTTCAGTCAGAGATTTGCCTGAAGAATGCCTGATTATAGCCTGTAGGAGTTGGTCCTATTTCTGTACAGCAGGAACAGGCTGAAGTGAGTGCACACAGGTGGGCAAGGGAGTCCCATGGGCGTTTGAACCCACAGGCGTTTTATGAGAAGCATGAAAGCGTGGGCTTATGTGCACAAGAAGGTGAAGGACATGGGGAGAACCAGGCAAAGTGAACGAGGAGTCTGTTACACAAGAGCAGAGGAAACTGAAGATTTTACATGATTAATTCATGTTAAACTCTGTTTGGTTGTTTGGAGGTTTCTTTTGTTTTGTTTTCAAATAACAGAAGAGTGGATTTTCTATTTCTCCCTTTTTCTGTCATCAGACAGCTGTGCAAATATTTTAGCATGTGATTGTGGAAGCACAACACTTAAAACTCCTGAATTGTGCCAAGAGAAAAGTACAGGAAAACAAAAGGCAAACGCCTGGGGTAGATCGAGCTGCCAGGATCTTCTGTCCCCAGGGGAACCAGACAGAGGAAAAGAGAGAGAAAAGAGGAGAACTCTGATAGCTTTCACTGCTTACACTGACAGCGTCCCAGGTCAGAAGGAAACACAGACTTTTGTGGTCTTTTTGAAGGAGGGTAGTAAAGGTATCAGAGCAATTAGCAGTCATAGAATCAGGTGAGGTCTTTCTTGAAGGCTGTTTGCTTTATCTGCAGCACCAACTGTTTGTATTGTACCTGCCCTAAGATACCGAGTTCTCAGGTTGCAGGTAGATTGAAAACCCAACTTAAACAGTGCAATAAGTCAGTCTTTGAATTTAGGAAATCAGACCTACATGTCTGTGGTTATACTGGCCTGACATGAAACAGATCTGTTTCCAGCAGCTTAAGGGGCTCATCAGCAAAGCAGTGATTCAGGCCAGCTGACTGAAAACGCATCTCTTCACAAGTTCCCTCAGGAGTTTCTGCAACACAAGTGTGGGCAGTGGGTGATAACACAAACCTAAATATGCCACAGCCAGGAATCAAGCTGCACTGATTCTTTGCCAAAGAATTCTGTTTTGTTATTGTAGGGGATGAATTAATCCATAAAAAAATTAGCTATCACTTGCAACATTCTCAGTGGCTTTTGTCACACTCATTCAGTGATTCCTGTACATCAAATGACAGCACATCTTCATCCTTCCCTCCTGCTTAAGTTAAAACAACAGGTCATGCTGCAATAGTACCCTATCTCACAGCCCATCCTACTGGTGAGAAGTCAAAAGATCAAGATTTTCCCCTGAAGCTGGTCATCATTCACACTCTGAAACACAGAGCTGGGGATATTTCTCCTTTTTTTAGGCCCATAAAACTGCCAAAGTTACTCAAACAAACAAGAAACTCTTGGCTTCATGTAATCTCCCATCCCATGGAATTAAGCAGGTGGTTATTAAAACTGTAATAACACCCACACTGTGAGCACATTTAAGCCCTAAAGGGAGAAATTCTTCCTTCCATCAAAGACAGAAAAATCATTTAATGATTTCAGGAAGCCTTCATGCTCCAAACTTCCTCTAACCATTTGCATTCCACTTCCATTTAATTACCTGAATGATTAATTAAGGTTTATCAGCTAATGTTTTCACAGCACTTTGAGTAAGTGAAGCACTGTACAAATCCTTGACATGAATTGTTTATTAGGCTACTATTTTTGTCCCTGTTGTTGCCCTCTGGGCTCTTCCCATTCCTTTTCATATTCACTTTCACAGGCAGTGGCCAGTGCGACCATGGCTATTATTCCTAGCCCAAGTTATGCAGTCAGCACCACCGTCTTTCCGTGACTGTTTTGAGAACGTGTACCTCTTGTGGCACTGTCACATGTGATTTCATGGATGAGTCAAGACCTTCCACCCTGTTATCCACTTAACAGCATTTTTACCTCGACACCAGGCCCAGGCTCCAGCCCTGCAGCACCTCGACCCTGCCTGTGTCTGCACAGTGGTGAGGACAGAGGCTCCCCTCAGGCAGCATGACAGCAGAAACTGAGGGTGGGTACAGCTCCTCCCCACAGGAGACCAGTTTTTCAACCAGGTCCTGGAAATATCTGCAATTCTGTCTTTCCTTAAGGAAGCCTAACCAGGGCTGTCCTGATGCCACAGCTGCTGAGCACAGATTACAGCAGAGTCATGGTAAATGAGTAATGGTAAACGTGGCCTCCAGGGACAAAGTGGAGGCTTGTCTGTGACAGAAACCCCATCCACCTCCCAATTTCTCCACAGTCTTGTATGACCCTGAGCAGGCCAGTTACAGTTAGGTGTACAAGTGGTGAATTTGGGTTTCTCAAGTTGCATTTGTGAGACCAGAGACATGACTATAAAAACCAGGACGTACCCCCTGCAATTAAAACCAGCGGGCTCTGTAGTTATTGTCTCTGCAGATCCTGTGAGGTTGATTTACAAAATACTGGGTTTGCTTTGTTTTTCTTTAACTGTCAGCCATAGAAATTCTGCTTTATAATTGAGTACCAAGTCAAGTTCTTTCCTCCTTACTCATAAGTAACATTCAACAGGCCAAAACAGGCCGCAGGGATGCCAAAAATATAACCCTTTGGAACTTGGTAAACAATTTTGTTGATACTGCTGAAAAACGGAGCAGAATCATTTTCTCTTGGCACACTGGCTCTTCGGAGGTAATGACAGCCCATGTCTTTGAGTCACTGAACTCATCAGCCCCAACTGTGAGAGCCAATGGGACAGGCTGAGCTGGTGAATCTCATGATCCTTCTCTCATGTTCCAGTTTACTTTAACTCCTTCTGGAGTCTCTGAAACAAAAGACTCTCTCACGCTCAAAGACAATGAAGCAGGAATGGACAAGTCCAGAAATAAAGTCCCTGCACTGTTCCTTTTTTTTTTCTTGTCTAAGCAGAAAGGTCCACACAGAGAAGGGAAAGAAGAGGAAACTACCCTGATCATACTGTCCTCATAATCCCCTTTCCTTCTGGATCCCAACATTGTACACAGCTATGGGCATGAGTCTGGGGAGACTGTGAATCCCTGCTTTCTTCTAACCTTTCTTGTCTTGATCCTTATTAACTCTGGAAGAGGACTGCTAACAGCAGCAGTTGCCAGCCAGGCCATGCAAAGCACCTGTTCCAAGTTCTCCAGGTAAGTCCCACAGTGATGTCCAGCAGTTTGCCCAGCACAACTGCCAGTCACAGTCCCCAGTTCTGAGAAATGATGGAATTTGCAATAAGTCAGCACTGGAGGAGAAAAGAGCCAGGGAACAAAATGGAGAAAGAAAAGCAAAGGGAAACAAATGGACAGCACAGAACAGAAACATACAGAAAACAAATCAGAGCCACTTGATATGGTGTAACTCCTTTGTGGCTGGCATCTCTAAATCCCAGGAGAGCTAGTTCCAGCACCAAAAAGGCAGCAAGCTTGCCCTGAATCTGCATGCACATGTAGACATGGAGATGTCACACAGGCGGTACAGAGAGTGAGAATGAAGGGGTTGAAGTCTGTGTGCTACTACGTGTGTATGTGCATGTCCCATTGTATGCACTACCAACAGCTCTGAGAGGAGAAAATCACAAGTCAGGCCTTGCATTATAACACAATAGACTTAAAAACCTTAGGATTTTGAGCTTTAAATAAATAAATAATATTTTAAAACAAAATTAAAAACCAAAACAACAACAACAACAAACAAAACAAAACAGGATGGTGATCCCTTTTTTACTAAATTCTCAAAAAAAGACAGAAATAGGTGAGGATGAACAGAACTGGTTGCTGAAGTTTGTCTGCCACCCATTGGACCCTGTGCTGGAGAACATACACAAACCTGCTGGTGCATTCTCTGCTGCTGCACAGGCAGCTTTGCCCAAAAATTGTCCTGACTGACAGCTCTCTCTGATGGATGCAAACAGCGAAGGACAAACTTGCAACAAACTG